>NC_090266.1:637161829-637786829 GCF_040414725.1 Anabrus simplex | reverse complement strand
GCACCCTTCACCCAACAATACTCAAGGATGCAACATAGGAACTGAATAATGTCATGTCCAATGGCATTCACACCACGACTGCAAAACAAGGAATACACTTATTTTATTAGCATCACAGGTCCATACTCATTCTGCCGGCTGAGCAGTAACATGGTCATCTCCTTGTACTTTTTCTTTGATTTCCACATCATTTATTTATCATTCCTAATCATCATTACCTTCCAAATGGTGATGTATATCAGTAACTTTCAGTCATTTACAGGCAGCCATATTGTTTACAAGTGAATTTCGAAGTCTAGAGGTAGCCCACTTCAAACTAATATTACCAAGCCCACTATACATTAGAAAAGAGCATATAACATTGGAAAGAAAGAGTCCCTACACAAATCACAAATGCAACTCACTCTGCCA
Source organism: Anabrus simplex (assembly GCF_040414725.1). Taxonomy (NCBI): domain Eukaryota; kingdom Metazoa; phylum Arthropoda; class Insecta; order Orthoptera; family Tettigoniidae; genus Anabrus; species Anabrus simplex. The sequence continues at coordinate 637,786,418 of NC_090266.1, read as the reverse complement.
TCTCTTTTGCGGAAGTTGAATTACGTAGTAAAGTTCCGTGGTCCAGCATTCGGTCCACCAAGATGAAGCATGGAACAGTTCTGTGGCTCGGGCCCAATGAGTTAAGGTGGCATTAAATGTATATTGAAGATGGCTGCTCAGTGTTGTGTGGCGGCTGTTTCGTATTGTACAACTATTGCAGCCTTCACATCTTTGAAATATTGATGCTTATAAGTACATAATTAGTTTGTGTGGCATTGTAAATGCTGTAGTATATCTTAATAATGCAAGTCCAGGATTTGTAGACTCCCATCAATTTAAAGGTCTATCCAACATTGTTAGATTCCTTCGAGCTCCAACATTTTTCTTGCACAGGTACTGATGATGCAGCTCTTCACAAAAGAATGCCTTCACCAGTTCACAGTATTGATCAAACTAAGTGTAGACACTGAGTGATGCAAGATGGGACGTTGCGGCTATCTTGTTGAACCGTTACCATCCATGCGATGGAAGCCCTTACATACCTATCAAGGCAACTGTCCAGTGTCGATGCACACAGCTAGAGGGAACGCCCTGGTCTTAGAAAAAAGTTGAGACAGCATTCCATAGGAACATAATTATTTTTTATTCATTTTTTGCCATTTGTTTTATGTCACACCGACACAGACATGTGTTGTGGAGATGTTGAGATAGGACAGGGCTAGGATTGTGAAGGAAACAACTGTGGCTTTAATTAAGGTACATCCCCCACATTTGTCTGGTGTGAAAATGGGGATTTAGTTTCCAAGGAAGGCTTGTCACACAGCCTCTTGCCCAGAATTTTAGAACTACAGCTAGCAAGAATTTAATCTACTTCCGACATGGAATATAAACACCTTTCTTGACTGCTCAACTGAAGGTACAGTAGAAGCCCGTTATAGCGAGAATTCGTAACTGTGAAAAATTTACTCGCTATAGCGAATTGTCGTTATATCAGATTTTTTGTAAAAGTTGGGGGAAAACCCAACCACATTACAATAGATATGAAACGGCAATCCATTGTTCAAAACTTGCGTTTTCACAGATTTCTATACTATGGCTCACTCATAAGTTATTTTTCTAACTCCGAGACATCGTGAATGCGTATATTTAATTTCATTCTGAAAAATCTGAGTAGTACCACTCCAGTGGCTTCTGTGGCACACGTTTCAGTTCTCTTATTCAGTCACCTAACCTAACTTAACCTCATATGTACCATGAAAACATATTTCAAGCACCAGTAGGAGAAAAGATAACCTTTTCACTATAAATTACTTGGAAATAGCCTTTCCGAAATTTAATAATAATAATAAATACCGGTAATAATGTCATTCGCTTTACGTCCCACTAACTACTTTTACGCTTTGCGGAGACGCTGAGGTGCCAGAATTTAGTCCCGCAGGAGTTCTTTTATGTGCCACTAAATCTACCCACACAAGGCTGACGTATTTGAGCACCCGGCCAAGTTGGGGTCAGAAGGCCAGCACCTCAACCGTCTGAGCCACTCAGCCCGGCTTTCTGAAATTTAACCAGATACGAGAAAATACAGTGAAATCTCGTAGTACATTCCTCATTAAGACGACTTCTCATTTGGCACATCGTAAATTCGAAGGCCTGATTCATGTCATATGTTTAAACAGATTTAATGGTTAGTCCAAACCAAAGTTAATAAACAATGTTAATGAAAACATTTCTCAACATGTTAATTTACTTTTGTTAACAAACTTCTTTAACATTGTGTCCACACTAAAATATATGTTTGTGAGGTTACAATGGGTAGGGTCAGGAAGAAGAAAATACTTACAGCTGCAGCTTTCATTATTTTAATGAGTGCAATTAGAGAAAAGCGCAGACGCAAAGTGTGGCAAAGAAAAATATTGGAAAAGCGTTTAGAATTAAGTTTAGAGAGGACACTTATGTCAGAACTTTTCATTCATGATGCAGCAGGCTTTCAAAGCTTTCTGACAATGTCCCCACATAACTTTCAGTTCTTGTTGACAGTAATTGGGCCTGAAATTGCAAGAAATGATATAAATTATCGGAATGCCATCTCCATTAATGATAGACTAGGTATAACTTTAAAATCCCTAGCATCTGGTGACTCCTACACTTCACTTATGTATTTGTCTAAGAGTATTAAAATCAGAAATTTCAGTTATTATGCCTGAGGTGTGTGAAGCTTTATACAACAATCTCAAGGAACTGGTAAAGGTAAGAAACAAAATATTTATGTAATCTATTTAGGGTAGTATTATTCTGATGATATACAAATGGTTATGGAAGGTTAGGTTGTTCAATGAGGAGCAAAGCCGGAATTTACTTAATTATTTTTACCACAATCCACATTAAACATAAGTTTCATTCACCAAATATTAAAAAAATACATTAGAACATTCCTAAAAGAATTACAATACAGAAATAAAACTACCTTGGAACATAGCTAAATGAATACAAAATTAAGAATTCTTTACATTAAAACTTACATTACACCCAGACAGTCACTTCCAAACTCGTGCTCTCAATCCCACACTCGTCCCCACTCACTCACTCCACTCTATACTATACCAAGACGTGTAACATTTAAGATTGATGATACCCAAGTGGTCTTCAACCCCGACAATACCTCACAACAAATTCAACCCAAAAGAAAAAAAGGAAAAGGACTGGTAAAAGCGATGATTATATAAAATCAGAGGCTTACAGTGCATTCCAGCAAGTGGCACAAGCACCAGTGACACCAGAAATGATTTTGATGTGTTACAACATGTGTGTTTGATGTGAAATGTTACAGGTTATGGTAAAGGATTACAACACAAAATTGTTTTAAAAAACAGAACATAACAAGAATAGAAATGCATTAAAACATAGCAGAATAATTATTACAATAAAAGATACATTAGAAGATAGCAAAAAGAGTTACCTCACATTTGTATAATCTGTTATGCACATTAGAGTATGAAGTTTTTTCACTTGGAATTTCTAACAATATAGCTTCACCACCTTCACTAGAAAATTGTTCCATTGAAGCTTTAACCCTGCAGTGACCACGTGGGGGTCTCACACACCCCCACGCTTACTAACTTTTGTGTATTATCGTTCAAAACTTGGCAGTAGAGCTGTGACTCTAGGTAGCTTCCTGAAATAGCATGACTCAACAGTCCTTGACTTGTCATTGTCCATTGTCGACGTGTTCAAAGCGCATCTATATAAATAAAAATGAATCGCTAAATGTGTTGCTAAGCGCAAAACTCGGGAACGGCTGGACCAATTCGGCTAATTCTTTTTTTTCAAATATTCGTCGAAGTCCGAGTAAGGTTTTTACAAAGAGAAAAACTGGAAAAAATGCCAGGAAAAACGTAAAAGACCCATTTCTGTTTTTCCATTCAAACTGTTCGTCTCTCTTTCCTTCTCCCACGTTTGCGCTTAGCGCTGTCCTCCCCTAATCCAGCGCGTTTGCCAAATGTCCGTAAATCTCACTGTTATCGGTTAAAATGGGTGAATATAGGATTATGAACAAAATTTCAAGCCGCATTTGATGCTGTTAACAAAAAGAGGTTTACAAAATAATTGAGTGTGAAAATGTTAATATAATGGAATGTTACCTCAAATGCAAAATCTTCATTGCATAGAACTTATCATGTCATAACTCCTATTATATATTCACTATATTTGTAATTTTTTTACTGCTGGTAAAGGAACATTTCAGCTCGATGTAGATAATTTTTTTTTAAATTTAAATGATAAGAAAATGCATTACTTGTGTTTCTTTTCAGTCATGTTCAGAGATTTTTATGCGCAGGCACAAAAAAGTCAGTCGCTGGCCAACTTCTTTGCTATTGAATTTGCATGGGGGGTCAAAGCGAGGCAAATGGTCTTTAGATATGGAAGTTATTTTTAAAACAAACCCCAAGTTCTTATCTCGCTTAGTTCTCAGTTTGTGATCGGGAGAATGTCTCCTTGGGTTTTGGTTTCACGCAGGCTGCCTGGCTGTCTGGCTGCCTCGACTGCCGGTACGGATCTCGCCAAGTTACGCTCTCCAGACAGTTGTATGCAGTATCGTGTTTTCTTGGAGACCTTTGTCTACCCTGATTGTTTTTAAATCTTCGCTTCTCAACAAACAAGTTCATCGATTTCTTTGGTTGATTGGTTTATTTTGTGTGTGCTTCCACACACAGTATACTCATTTTAAGACTCATGCCGCCTATAAGACGTGGACGGACCAACTTCAGTCGAAGAATTCCAAACGCTACAAGCCAAGCTAATTTTCATTCTAATCGGACTGCACAACAACGTGAAGACCGACATGAAACTGAAAGGATTCGAATATCACAAACCCGTCAGCGCGTCATTTATTAATAATCTTGCAAATCTGAAACAAACTGCTTTCAGATACGATGTTTCAGTTGACTACAGTGCCTACCAGTGCGTTGCTATTGGATCCATGCACTCAGTTTGCCAAAATTGTAAGGCATTGAAATAAAAAGAATGGGATTGGTTTCAGGAACAGGAACAGATTCCATACATTTCCTTACAAATATCCAAAAATATAACAGCTGCTTTCAAATGTCTTCATTTGGGGCAACTTATGTATTTCGGGACAATTTCATGCCAATTTTCAATAATATACAACATTGTTTTCTTTTAACATATAACAAACAATGTGATCGAAGCAACCATTCTAACGGGGAAGGATAAAGGAGAAGACGTTTTAATACCACGCATCTCTATGATTCCAACTGACAGTAGGCCTAATTAAGGACACTTTTTTTTTTCTCCGTCCCGTGGAGTAAGGAAAATAATAGTAATCCACCAGCTGTAATAATCACATAACCACATTTCAGTAGAATTGTAGTGAAGATAAGGTATAATATATTAGATAGTATCTTGCCAGTTATATTCGTGTTTTTCTTCGTGTACGGCAATCCTTTTGATACTTAAGCATTTAACCAAACGCAGTATAGTGTAGTGTAGATACATTGTAGTATAGATACAGTACGGTACATTTAGATAGTGCCGTATCTTGCCTGCTATATTTGTGTGTTATCTTTCGTGTGTATCTATTAGACCCTAATACTAATAATAATTTGTCTAAGCATTTAGCTTCGTTGGTAATCTTTGAGTACAGTAGTTCTTGCAAATTTCATTTCTGTTGTGCTTAGTAGTGACATACGGTACGGTACCAGTATCGTAATTAGGATACGTCTGAAAGTAGTTTAAAAATTACTGTAGTGTACTGTACAGTAGTATATGAGTAATATCCTATTAGAATTTAGTGTGCTTTTGTGTAGTACTGGTGTAGTAGAGGTATCCGTAGAAACTCTTACTAAAATATTGTTGAAATTAGGATAGGCTTAATTGCAGGTTGGAATTGTGTAGTTCTTGTGTATTACTTTCGATATTCAGTAATTAACAGCAGTTTTTATCCTGTTAGGGGTTGTAGGATAAAAAAAAATAGAGCACGACTAAGTAGTATTGTAGTGTAGTCCTATATTAATTACCTTATTGTTGTGTACTATCCCAGACAATATATCCCTCCGTTCATTTATTTTTTTGCAAATAAGTTACTTTATTTTTTTAATTTATAATTTTTCCCCCGTAAAGAATGGCTAAGGAGTGCGAGTGTACTTACTGTGGGTGTGGCGAGGCATTGAGGGGTATGAGGGAGGAGTTGGAAAGTTTGAGGGAGATAATTAGGATTCTCACAAAAGACAGGAAGGAAGATAGGACTCCCTCAAACAATGTACAGGTTACAGTAGATGTACAAGAGGGAGGGGAAAGAAAGGGAGGAGTTGTACAAGACAGGTGGTCTAATGTTCTAAGGGGAAGGAGATTGCAGGCCAAGGGCTCTATTCAGGATCAGAATTCAGGACAGGTGTCTGTGCGAAATCGGTACGAGTCACTCCAGCTAGAACAACAGAGGGAAGATGAGGGACAGGGAACTGTTGCTGAGATGCATTGAAGTAGGAGGAAGGGAAAAGGTAGGAAAGGGAAATGTAGAGTAGAGGATAGGAAAAGACAGGTGGAACAGGGTCATGGGAAGGAGAAAAGGGAGGAGGAAGTAGCTTCTGCAGCTATCAGGAAAGATAGGGCTGACCAGGAGGGGAGGGGATCAAATGAGGTGGGTAGGGTTGAGGCTCTGGTCATGGGGGATTCCATTGTTAGACACGTGGGGAAAGTGTGTGGAGGAAAGGGAACCAGGGTAGAATGTTATCCAGGCATTAGGTTGAGGCAGATGTTGAGGAAAGTAGAAGAGAGGGAGGAGGGGAAGGAGAAGGTGGTAGTGTTTCACGTTGGTACCAACAACGTAAGGCAAGCTGATATAAGTACCAACATAGTTGGAGATGTGTGGGATCTGGTAAATGCAGCACGGGTGAAGTTTAAGAAAGCGGAGATTGTTATTAGTGGAATACTGTGTAGGAGGGATACTGACTGGAGGGTGATTGGGGATTTAAATGAGACTATGGAGTGGGTATGTGGGAAACTGGGAGTGAAATTTCTAGATCCTAATGGGTGGGTAGGAGATAGGGATCTGCGCTCGGATGGTCTTCATTTAAACCGCAGTGGTACGTATAAGTTAGGAAATTTGTTTGGAAGGGTAATAGGGAGGTACATTCAGGGAAACGGGATGGCCTAGGGAGCGGTGATAATGGAACAGGGAACTGGAAATCAAGTAGGGATGACATAAAATTGTTAGTGTTGAACTGTAGAAGTATTGTAAAGAAAGGAATAGAATTAAGTAATTTAATAGATATATATTTACCAGATATTGTAATAGGAGTTGAATCATGGCTGAGAAATGATATAATGGATGCAGAAATTTTCTCACGGCACTGGAGTGTGTATCGTAGAGATAGGATAGGAAAGGTGGGAGGGGGAGTTCTCATTCTGGTGAAAGAAGATAAAACCAGATGAGCTCTATAGGGAAACTGAAGTAATAGATGGTATTAGTGATCATGAAGCTGTTTTTGTGGTAGTTAAAAATAAATGTGATAGAAAGGAAGGTCTTAAAAGTAGGACTGTTAGGCAGTACCATATGGCTGATAAAGCAGGTATGAGGCAGTTTCTAAAAAGTAATTATGATCGGTGGAAAACGGTAAATAAAAATGTAAACAGACTCTGGGATGGGTTTAAAGAAATTGTTGAGGAATGCGAAAACAGGTTTGTACCTTTAAGGGTGGTAAGGAATGGTAAAGACCCACCTTATTATAATAGAGAAATAAAGAGACTAAGAAGGAGGTGCAGACTGGAAAGAAATAGAGTTAGAAATGGCTGTGGAAGTAAGGAGAAATTGAAGGAACTTACTAGAAAATTGAATCTAGCAAAGAAGGCAGCTAAGGATAACATGATGGCAAGCATAATTGGCAGTCATACAAATTTTAGTGAAAAATGGAAGGGTATGTATAGGTATTTTAAGGCAGAAACAGGTTCCAAGAAGGACATTCCAGGAATAATTAATGAACAAGGGGAGTGTGTATGTGAGGATCTTCAAAAGGCAGAAGTATTCAGTCAGCAGTATGTAAAGATTGTTGGTTACAAGGATAATGTCGAGATAGAGGAAGAGACTAAGGCCAAAGAAGTAATAAAATTTACGTATGATAACAATGACATTTACAATAAGATACAAAAGTTGAAAACTAGAAAAGCGGCTTGAATTGACCAGATTTCTGGAGATATACTAAAGACAATGGGTTGGGATATAGTACCATATCTGAAGTACTTATTTGATTATTGTTTGGCCGAAGGAGCTATACCAGATGAATGGAGAGTTGCTATAGTAGCCCCTGTGTATAAAGGAAAGGGTGATAGACATAAAGCTGAAAATTACAGGCCAGTAAGTTTGACATGCATTGTATGTAAGCTTTGGGAAGGCATTCTTTCTGATTATATTACACATGTTTGTGAAATTAATAACTGGTTCGATAGAAGGCAATTCGGTTTTAGGAAAGGTTATTCCACTGAAGCTCAACTTGTAGGATTCCACCAAGATATAGCAGATATCTTGGATTCTGGAGGTCAAATGGACTGTATCGCGATTGACATGTCTAAAGCATTTGATAGGGTGGATCATGGGAGACTACTGAAAAAAATGAGTGCAACTGGACTAGACAAAAGAGTGACTGAATGGGTTGCTATATTTCTAGAAAATAGATCTCAGAGAGTTAGAGTAGGTGAAGCTTTGTCTGACCCTGTAATAGTTGAGAGGGGAGTTCCTCAGGGCAGTGTTATCGGACCTTTATGTTTTCTTATATATATAAATGATATGAGTAAAGGAGTGGAATCGGAGGTAAGGCTTTTCGCGGATGATGTTATTCTCTATGGAGTGATAAATAAGTTACAAGATTGTGAGCAACTGCAACGTGACCTCGAAAATGTTGTGAGATGGACAGCAGGCAATGGTATGTTGATAAACGGGGCTAAAAGTCAGGTTGTGAGTTTCACAAATAGGAAAAGTCCTCTCAGTTTTAATTACTGCGTTGATGGGGTGAAAGTTCCTTTTGGGGATCATTGTAAGTATCTAGGTGTTAATATAAGGAAAGATCTTCACTGGGGTAATCACATAAATGGGATTGTAAATAAAGGGTACAGATCTCTACACATGGTTATGAGGGTGTTTAGGGGTTGTAGTAAGGATGTAAAGGAGAGTGCATATAAGTCTCTGGTAAGACCCCAACTAGAGTATGGTTCCAGTGTATGGGACCCTCACCAGGATTACCTGATTCAAGAACTGGAAAAAATCCAAAGAAAAGCAGCTCAATTTGTTCTGGGTGATTTACGACAGAGAGTAGCGTTACAAAAATGTTGCAATATTTGGGTTGGGAAGAATTGAGAGAAAGAAGAAGAGCTGCTCGACTAAGTGGTATGTTCCGAGCTGTCAGCGGAGAGATGGCGTGGAATGACATTAGTAGACGAATAGGTTTGAATGGCGTTTATAAAAGTAGGAAAGATCACGATATGAAGATAAAGTTGGAATTCAAGAGGACAAACTGGGGCAAATATTCATTTATAGGAAGGGGAGTTAGGGATTGGAATAACTTACCAAGGGAGATGTTCAATAAATTTCCAATTTCTTTGAAATCATTTCGGAAAAGGCTAGGAAAGCAACAGATAGGGAATCTGCCACCTGGGCGACTGCCCTAAATGCAGATCAGTATTGATTGATATTGATTGATTGATTGACATACCATTTGAATTTAAACGACTGCAGTTTCCAATGCGGGTCGCTTTTTCTATGACCATAAATAAATCCCAGGGCCATTCATTAAGTGTTTGCAGCATTAATCTTGAAAACCCATGTTTCTCGCATAGCCAATTGTATGTTGCATGTTCCCGTGTTGGAAAACCATCAACTTTGTTTGTTTACGCGCCAGGTAATCAAACAAAATATATTGTGTACCTTAAAGCTTTACAATGAAAAATATCTTCATAGTGTTAATTGGAATCAGTGTTTTCTATGACAGTTATTTCCTACGAAAAAAAGAGGAGTAACTTTTGCCACATCATCTTCACACCATCAACTTATCAAATTACTTAATTTGCAACGGCGGATAATTATGGTTCTGTGAGGGATTTGAAGACCTGCTGAACAGTTCCTATCTCTGTTACAGTCAATCAGGGTTATTTCTGGGTAGTGATATGCTGTGACCTATTCCAGCATTTCCTTATTCACAATCAAGATATTAATATTGCAGGTAATGAAAACACGTTTTTCCAGTAGTTTGTTACTAACTTTTGGTAGCAGTAGAAAATTAACTCATTTGATGTTGATAATTTGCATTATTCTGATTTTTTGCGTGCAGTACAGACTGAATTTCAGTTCGTTCCACTGTCATTTATTTTTGACAGAACGACGTCCGTCGAGTCAGCTAGTTGGCAATAAATTCCAGCCGGGGGTCTGGTAGATCCCCACGTGTAACAGACGCAACATTTCTCACTCAGCACATCATATTAGTATTAGGTAAGAAACGGCGTTACTTACTGAAGTTGTATTGCCTATTGGTTCTGTTTTTTACAAGATACCCTGCTATGAGTTATTTCAATTAGACTGTTTATAAACACTTTTATATCAGCTTACACTTAGCACTGCTTTCTTTGTAATTCATTTTTTTTTATCTGATAACAGATTTAATTGTGGAGCACGATGGACAACAGAAAGGTAGAAAAAATACGAACTATGCTTGAAGATTAATTTAAAGAGGAAAAAACAGATGATGAGTCTTCTCATTCTGAATCAGATAACAATTGTGAAGTGCCAGACGAGGAAAGTGTATCAGTTACATCTCTTGCATCATCATTATCTAGTGATGAAGAAACTGTTACTTATGGTGATATATGTGAAGTTAGTGGCGATAAGGCATACATAGGTAGAGACATGCAAACAAAGTGGCGGAACGAACCGGCTAACAGAAATGTTAGAACACATAAACAAAACATTGTTACTCACTTACCAGGTGTAAAATCGGAAGCAAAATCATGTAAAATACCTGTAGAATGTTATTCTACGCTAGTAGAACCCCAAATGATATCCATGCTATCAGAATATACAAACATATAAACAGGTAAAATTTCTGATAAAAATGCTGACAATCGGCCATGCCTACAAAACAGGTGAGAGACAGATAAAAAGCTCTCACAGGACTTTTGATTATAGCTGGTTCTTTACGCTCGGGTAGTCAGAATCTTAAGAGACTTGTGGGACGATAAAATAGGTGTGGATATTTTCCGTAGTACGATGAGTTACAATCGATTTATATTGCTACTACAATGTTTGCGTATGGACAATGTCAATTCTCAAGATGAGAGAAAGAAATATGATAAACTTGACCCTGTCTGAGAATTTTTCAACTTGTTTGTAACCAATTCACAAAATAACTATACTGTTTCTGAATACTGCACCATTGATGAGCAATTAGTTGCCTCTAGAGGAAGATGTTCCTTTAGGCAGTACATTCCCAACAAGCCATCCAAGTATGGACTAAAAATATTTACAATGGATATGGTACACATTGAACATGGTGATATATCCTGGTAAACAACCTGACGGACCGTATAGGTTCTCATTTTCACCAATGGATGTAGTTATGCGAGCAGTGCGGCCAATTGAGGGTTCGGGAAGAAACATTACTGCGGACAACTGGTTTTCTAGTGTTCCGCTCACTAGAAGCCATTTACAGAAAAATCTGACCTATGATGGCACACTCAGGGGCTTCCTAAAGAACTCACTGAAACAAAAAGTAGGAAGTGACATCATCACTCTTTGCATACCAAAATGATATGACTTTGGTATCATACATACCAAAGAGAAGTAAAAATGTTTTACTTATTTCAAGTATGCATTTGGAAGACAATTCCATTGATGGGCGTACTGGACCTGAAAAGAAACCTATCATCAACAGTTTCTACAACTTAACCAAAGGTGGTGTAGATGTTGTTGAAGAGCTCAGTGGGACATACTCTACTGCAAGAAATACTAGACGGTGGCTGATGGTCATATTCTTTCGCATTCTTGATATCACAGGTATCAACAGTCAGGTTTTGTACACAGCAAACAATCCTGAAAAGAGAGTAATGCGAAGAAAATTCTTGCAAGAATTAGATTTCAGTTTATTGAATGATAAACTGTAGAAGAGGAGTACAGACTCTTATGAGCCACGTACTCTGCATCAGAAAGCTGCTAAGATATGTGGAGAAGAAAAAGTTGAAACAGCTGGGATTGCTTCAACAAATGAAATTGTTTCTAAATCAAGATGCACTGTTTGCCCAAGAATGAAAGATGTAAAAACCAAGACATATTGTTGCAAATGTTACAGAAAAATGTGCCTGAAGCACATGAAAACAATATGTGATGTTTGTTTGAAAGCCAGCCATGAGATGAAAAAGTGATAGCGAATGAATGTGCATTTTTCTGATCTATGTTATGTTGTACTGGTATTGTGGGGTGATAATTGCATTTTGTTTTAATTTTGTAGCAAAATGTAAGTATAATATAATATATTTGCACAAGTCTTAATTTCATTTTAGAGTTCTTAAATACAAGGAAAGTATGGGGGTCTGTCAAGTGGTAACTCATGTTCCCTATTTTGACGTGGGTACTGCAGGGTTAAGTATATTATTTATTTCGAACTTCACTGTTGCCATAAGATGAAGACTGTTTTTAAATTGGCGCAGTTCACTGCCAATTGTCCATACACTTGTGTTCCACAACGTGACATAGACTGGTTAACAATAGAGAGAGGATTTTCTGGAGTATGGAATTTCAGTCACTGTATTGGGGCAATAGATGGTAAACTTGTGGTACAACAATCCCCTCCAAATAGTGGCAGCCACTATTGCAACTACAAAGGTACCCACAGCATACAGTAGAACCTCGATAATTCAAAATCGGTTAATTCAAAATCTTGCCTAATTCGAAGCAGCTCTCGTTCCCGGAAACATGAGGTACGGTTTTGCATGTTATTTAAATTGTTTAATTCGAAATACCGATAATTCGTAATTCGAAGAACAATGTCGGTCCCGTTACCGGAATTCAGAGTTGTGATTCAAAATTGCCTTTACATTTTGAAACAATAGTATTTTACAGAGTAATTTAAATTCAAAATTTCTCTGCATCATGAAAGAACGCGTCTTCCGGAATGTGCAGGGGTAACTTTCTGCACATTCATCCACTTCGGCGTGTCTACAGTGTGCTCCAGATCTGCTAAGTTCAAGTGGAATCATAATTATTTTGTATTTGGCGTTTTAAGGAACGCCACCATATCACGTAACAGGCAATGTGCGGAGAGGTAGAATCCGCAAACACTGGTGACCTCGACAGTTGGCGAATAAAGCGTGGCTTATGATAATCAATTCGTATGCACCAAACAATATTGTCAATGCCGATGAAACTGCATTGTTTGTTTGTTTTATTTTTTTAAATGCTGAGGCCAAACGGACTTATGGTTTTGAAGGAGAGATTTGCCGGCCGGGAAATGTACTGTGTTGCTATACAGTGCACAAGGAAGCAAGAGACTTCCTTCCCCCCCGCTATAGGAAAGTTCGAAAAGCCACGATGTTTTAAGAGCGTCGGGCATTGTCTGTGCCAGTACAAAGCATCTAAAAATGCAAACAGTACAGCCAGCATAATGTGTCGACGTCTTTGAATCGTGTTTTTTTCTTTCGTTGCGTGAGGTTATGTTTGCCATTGTTTTCTCCGAGTGCATTATATGAATAATTGTAAATGAACATTGTTGGATACATTTCTGAAATAGTGTTTTGCATGGCATTTGAAAGGTTTAAACTGAGAATCAAGGTGATAGCATACATTACTGAGTCTTAGAAGTGCCACAGCGGGAAATCGTGCAAGTATAGTCACTGTGCTGTTGTTGTAATGCAGACGGAAGCGAGACTTTCTCCCCTCGTCATAGGAAAGTTCGATAAGCTGCGATGGTTTAAGGGCATCGGGTACTTTCCGTGCAAGTACAAGGCATCTAAAATGCATACAGTACAGTAATCCAATGAATAAAGCACTTGCACAAGGGAGCCAGTATAGATTTCTCCTCGTCTTTGAATCATGTCATCTTTCTTTTCATTTAACTGCATGAGGTTATGTTTGCCAGTGAGTTATCCAAGTGCATTATTTGAATACTGTAAATGCACCTTGTTGGATACATTTTGGAAATAGTTTTTTTCCATGGAATTTGAGAGGTTTCAACTGTGATGTATCACGCAAAACTTGGCCGCTAGGTAGCGTAATGGTAATACCCGGTAGGCCTATGCGCTTCCCGCTTCTCAATTGTTTACGTAAGACTTTGCAGGTATTATATTATTATACGTAGGTAATGAAATGTTAATTTATAATTTACATTGTGTTTTACGATAGATATTTTATGAACAGTAGGATAGTAGCACAGTAGCATAGTAATTTGCTGTCTCTTTTTTTTAAATTCAGTATTCAAATATTTTTATTTTGTTATTTACGTATTTCACTGGTTACGTGTAAGACTGGGACACATGTCCCTAACTTTGCCAGTTAAAATAAACCATATCTGTCTATCTATCTATAATTCCGCTTTTATGAGTTTCGACTTGGCAGTTAACCGGAAGTCAGGCGGTGGTGCCAAACTGCTACGAATACAAACAGCTGATTTACGATGTACAACACAAACGGAAATATATATACTAGAATAAGTCCATATTATTCCTTGTAGCAACATAGATAATTCACATAAGATGAACAATAATACACAACACATTTAGGATAAGGCTACAAGATAAAAATATATCAGTGCTCGAACAGATAAAACTTGAGAAAATTAAATCAAATTTCTACTCACCATGTAGAAGAGCTCACATTGTTAGATTCAATTTCCCCTAAGGAACGAAATGATCGTACAAAGAGAACACACCACTCATTTCTGAGTCACTATCGGCATTGTCATCGTCTGTTGAGGTTTTACTCTCGCCTGACCCTAAAGAGATAATAAAGTCTTCAACATAATCGTCTGTGAGACTTTCTTTCTCCCAAGCTTTAATCATCTTGGATTTCTCATGTCTCAAAACGTTGCTCCAGTCCTCGGCACTTACACGGCCTACGGCTTCGAAAATAAGTCTCTCAACTTCCAAAACTGTGAAGAGTCGGTTACTCTCAGTTACATAATCCTTCACTTGGGCCCAAATGGCAATTGTATGGTGGAAGGTGAAGAACTTTATGCCCATGCCTCCTGGCTATTTCATCCACTACACAAACTGGGCACTGGGGGCTTGCTTTGTTTCACAAGATGCATGAGATCCCCCTTCCTCATGGCATCGCAAACCGAAATATTGTACTCCTTCAACCACTTCAACTCATTCTTTCTAGCTGCCATTGTTGGTGCTTTGTCAAGAATGACGGCATGGTAAGGGGTGTTGTCCATGATTATAATGCTATTTTCAAGCATGTTGCTCAGTAGGCTTTCCTCAGACCATTTCTGGAATGTGCCACTATTCATTTCCTCATGTTAATCTCCAGTTTTCTTAGATCGGAACACATACAAGCAATTTCGCACAAAACATTGCGAAGTACCGGCGTGAATCACTATAACTCTGCCCCCCCTTCCCAAAAGGTACTGGCATAGTGCCTTCTACTGAAACATCTGACCAGCCTTTGTTCTGGGAATGAGAAGCATTAACCCAAGTTTAGTCCAACCATACAATAGACTCAAAATTCTCATCAGTAATCTCTCTCAGAAATCTGCACCGCCACATCACAATATCGCTTCTCTTTATCAGCACTCCTCGCCCGTTGAAAATTCTTGTACCTAAAATCCAGATTTTCAATTACTTTTCTAAGAGAAGATTTGCTCCCACTGAAACGTTCTCTGTTTTCAAGAGAACGATGCAATTTCTCAAGAATAGGATACTCTTTCCTACGGTAATAGGCGTAAATTGCTTATAACTGTGCTCCTGATAATTTTGTTCGCATCAGCTGTTCTCTGAACTGCTTTCGTAACAGGCAAGAGAGGTGCGCTGTTATCTTTCTCCTTCTCGAAATGCACCTCAACATTGCAAACAATTTCCCAAGCCTGGCTCCTCAGTGGAGTACCGCGTCTGAAGGGCTTTCTTCTCTTGAGAGCTTCATCCTCAGACATAGGCGTTGACATGAGAGAATATTAAATTCACACACAGGCCTAATATTAACTTACTATATAACTACCGAACGAAATATTAAACTAAGCTACTATATAAACTAGATCACTGTTGTACCCTGTCACACACTATTCACTACAATATAACGTGCTATAATATTAAAAAATATTAAACAATAAATTTATAAACTCTACACTATGAAATATAAACGAACAACCTACCACAAAGATACACTAAGACTGCCAAAAGAACAGCACAATACAACACACAGCTGATAGCACATGGTTACAGTAAACAACAGATCGACAACACTGCTAACCGAAACTAGAATCTAACATGCTCTATCGGAGCAATCGGCTGCCTAAGACTGGCTGTTGATTAATTCACTTACCCTCCGCCAAAAGACAGCGCTCAAACGTCAAGTCGAAACTCATAATAACTGAACTATATATGAAGTATTTCTAAATTTATGATAATCGAAAAAAAACCTGTTACTTTAAATGCATGAAAATGAAGTTACCGCATTTTGCTGATATTTTGAAAGAGATGGGAAATAATACAGGTGCAATGACTACTGCAGCTCTGAAAACTGAACTGAAGGAAAAGGTTGAAAAAATATTCGGAAAGAAGCAAGTTGACTGAAAGGGAATGACTAAAAGCAACAACCTTTTAGTTTTTTTTGTTGAGATTGAATTCTTATATTGTTTTGAAAATATGAGTTTCCAAATAAGTAATATGTATATTTAGTTAGAGGTGTACATAAAGCACGACAGTGGTACGACTGCAATACCAGAAGCTATAACCAGTACTACTGAATTGAATTTCCCTTCAGCGCACGAGTTTCAAGACCTTGTTTCAGGTCATAAGACAGATATAAATATTTTAAATTTGGAATTGATGGATTACTTCCTGTTCAGGAAGTCTGGAATTGATGGTGCTCCAGTGTCAAATTATAGGTCACTCCGTTATTCATGGTGCACCACCACACACGATGTTATGGCTGCTTCCCTACTTCTAAATCTTCTTGCTCTTGGGATTATTTCTAAGGTGCTTGTGCCACTCCATTAAAATATCGAAGGTACAGCGTTCTCCTTAAGTCTTCTTCTTTCTCCTAAATTATGGAATAATACTGAAAATGAAAATTCTCAGCCTGTTTCCAGGCCCTATCTAGTGACGAGGATAGACACTGTGCCGGCTGCCGAAGCCTGTCACACTCCTCTGGGGCAATAATTGATCACTGACAGATGAAATGAAATGGGAGTGTTACTGCAATGAATGATGACCAGGAAAACCGGAGTACACGGAGAAACCGTGGTGCCGGTATTTTGTCCTGCAGGAGTTCTTGTAAGTGCCAGTAAATCTACCGACGCGAGGCTGACGTATCTGAGAACCTTCAAATACCACCGAACTGAGCCAGGATCGAACATACGAAGTTGTGCTCAGAAGGCCAGTGCTCTTCCATCTGAGAACTAACTTCTTATAAAATTATGTCTTAATTAGAATGAATTATCTCATTCACTCCTTTCAGCAATGACAATATCATAACCTGCAAAATGCTTCGAGCAGACATTCATATTATGAGTCACACTTTTATTTCTTAGGTCCTGTCTACGAAGTGCATGCAACCACTTTTTACGGAAGGGCTCCTCCTTAGAAAATTGATGGTATGAATACAATTGACCTTAATTTTGGAACAATGAAATAGTGCAATAGTCAGGTAAAACAGTTTTCTTGTTTTCTTTTCTCCCATTGCAATATATTAAAACTTGAACTTCATCAATTAACTAGACAACTTCCATTTAAAACACAGAGGAACAAATGCCGATCGACAAGCGCATACCATGCACCACTCGTTAGACATCTATCGGTAGTGTTTCAGTACATCCCTAAGGCATGCAGTAACAGGTCTTAGAATATATTGTGTCACCGCAAGGGTTGGCATTTCCAAATTACGTGTTGGAGGTTAATTCGAAGTCCAAATTTTGCGTCTCAACGACTCTGAATCAACGAGGTTTTACTGTAGTCCTTTTGGCTGCAGTAGATGCAAATTACATGCCACTTGCTGGAATGCACTCTATGCCTCCGATATGATATCAGTGTTTTTACAAGTCCTTTTCCTTTTGGGTTGAATTTGTTGTGAGGAATTACTGCTTCTTTGAGTACTACCATTCATTTCCATCAGTGTAGGAAACTGACTTTCATTGCTCACACTGCATATCGTCTTTCAGGCAGAATTCACAAAGTCAGAAATTTTACTTCTGAGTTATAGCGGTTTTAATGTTTCAAACAACTCCTAAAATCAGTTTTGCATTATTAGTTAATATTAACATGTTTTTGGTGTTGTTGCCACTATTACTTCAACTTCCATAATTTCACTATTTTTGCAAATTCAAAGTACCAAATTTAAAAGAAATCTAATATTTTTGACTTAGTGACTTCTGCTGGGAAAGGAAGGAACTTCTTCGTAGGTTGTTATAAAGGCAAAAATAACAAGTACTGGTTCACAATAAACGTGTAGGTGCATGAAATTATTATTATTTATTATTTCTCTGAACTATTTCTAATAACTACACAGTATGATTCAGAGAATGAAAGTGTGACAATATAAAAAAATTTAAAACACTCATGTCAGTAAATCAGTAAACCTTTCTCACTGTTATGTGTCATGTTTTACTCATTATAATTAACTTCACACTCAATTTCACTGTCCACACTTGGTTCTGGATTTCGATCCCTCACTGCACCTGAATGGGGTGAGGAGCGGTACCATGCTTGAAATTCGGTTGGAATAACACCTTTATTGCAGAAACTAATAAGATCCTTGTACTTTTGTTCTGATATAGGGAAAGGAGTTTTGTAAGCCTTCTGAAACTTGGCCAAAAATATTTATCTCAGAATATCTTCAAGAATGACCCTATCGATATTTGAGAATACCCGGTGCATCCTTTCCAAATCTAAAGCACTTTACTTTCAACCAGTTTACTTTATTTTCATCACTGTCTTTGGTTTCGTTACACATAATACTACTTACTGGACAGTGAGGTTAAGTCGATGAAATCTCCAAACTGAAGCTGCTTGACAGTGTAAGGATGGGCATTTTTCCTCCTCCTTGCAGAACGAGCAGAACTGAAAAGATTGAACCAGTCACGCATTGTAAACACGGATAAAAATTTCTTCTGGTGCTCAATAGCACTGTGCATACTATCACACTAAATCGTGGAGTGCCCGGATTCAAGAAATTTTTGTTCTATTAGAGAAATGTTTGTTGTCTGAACAACAAACATCAAGAGGGCAACTACATTCTGGTTCCTATTTTGTCCACCACAAGTGTTTGAAAATAGGGAGGTGACAGTTTTAGGCAGACTGGTGAGGAACTGATATAGACAAGTTTCCATTTCTGTACTACCACGTTTACCATTAACCTCATGCACTGTGTAACAGTGAGCATTATTTTGAGGGGCTCCCTCATACATAGTCAAATTATAAGCACTTAGCTTGCGACTGTAGTACATAGGGGATACGTCATTACTTGGGAGCTGCAAAACACACTGTAAATCAAAAGCTGAGGTAACAAAGTTTGGATCCTCTGAAGCTTTAGCTTTGTCGGCTTGCTTATTTTCATTGGCTTCTTTTTCTCTCCGCCTATGCTCTAGATGTTCACTTTGTAATGCCTCCTTCTCCGTTCCATGTGCTGCCTCAAACCTAGTACAAATGGAGCATTGGTCCTTCCTGGACTTGAAAAATGAGTAATTGTAGTTATGACAGAAAATTCTTTTATATGGAGTCAAACTTGGGACTTACTCATTTTTCTCTTTACACTGCGCTTGATAGAGAGAATACATTTTTGAAATTGACAGATTCCTGTCCAAATATTTCCTCTGAGAGGATTTCCTTATGTAATGAGATTCTACTACTGGGAATTTCTCAATGTGTGGTTTTATTTTTTCAATTTCCTCGGAAGTAAGTTTATATTCAGGTTGATGTTTTCCCTGCATGTCACCTGAAGTGAATGTACCTGATGCTGTAGCTCTCTGATAGGCTACATTTAGTGGTCCATTGCTATTTAAGAAGAATAACCTACACATTCTTTTCTGCATCCCATTTGTCATAAGAAAAAATTGTTTTGTATTTTTTCTTGCTTTACCACCTTTCCTGGATCTTTGACACTTCGGTATAGTAGATCTGCTATGTTTTAGTAGAAAATCTTTTTGCCTCACGTATCTCCTAATCCCCAACATTCTGAATATATCTTCTTCCGTAAATGATTCACAACACTTGAATTTGCACATACAGTTTACTGGTTTAGGTTTCCTAGCTTCAAATATCCCATATTTTGATTTATATGCCTGTCCAGTATTCCTCAATTTTTTAGCAATACTGAGAGTCCACATAGATGGATCGGCTCTATTCCATCTGCTTCTTTTCTTTACATTAGGTTTTTCGAGAACTGAAATGAAGAATATAATATAAAACTGCAATAATATTACATTCATTTTGAAACTTTAAATTAAGGGTCAGTAAATAAACTTTATATAATAGAAGTACCTGTCAAATGACCATTATTAGAACTGCTGTTGCCAGGAGGCATACATGACTCTGCTGGAATATTCATGTGGGTTGTTGTAGGCTTTCTAGACCTACACATCTGGTCTATTTCACTACAATCTTCATGTGAAGGTAGCCAATTAGGATCCTTGTCACTATCATCCATACGAGCATAGCCAAACGGATCAGATTCATTATCCTGATAATGAAGATTGAAGAATTAGAAAAGCTGTTAAATCTTTATGATTAAATTTTCAAAACTAAAAAATTCAACACGAACTTACATCACTATTTTCATCAGTAGTCCATTCCGCTATGGAGGTGCTTTTATTGCCCTCTATTTCCTTTGAGCCAAGTCCATTTTCCTCAGCTGCACCCAGCTCTGCCTAAAATGTTAAAAGATTGCTAATGTAATAAATCAATTCCTCTACAGAATCAGATTTATTAATGAATGTAAACGAGAATGTAGTAAGACCATGACCACTCGAAGAACGGACCTACTGTACTTACGTCTTCAGATTCTGCATTTATAGTCCAGCCCTGACGTTTCACAGACAGTGTTGCTGATTTTGAACCGCGTGATACAAACAAATGCAAACTCCTAAAATATTTCATGCATATGTCGATCAGATTCTGTGTTTAATAATATATTGAAAAACAAGAATAGTGTAATCATAATAATAAAATGTTCCAATCAAAATTAACCACAATCCAAGAACAGCGTGAAGATAATAACAAAACATTCCAGTCAAAATTAAGCACACTCCAAAAGCAGCGTAAATATAATAATAAAACATTCCAGTCAAAATTAAGCACATTCAGAGAATAGAATAACCATAACTCAATAATAGTAGACTATAAACGTAATTTAAAATAACATTAAAACCCGAAATATGTAAATAGTATCGTCGTCATTAAAATAAGTCAGAACAAAAATAAAACCCTGAAAATAGCATCGCCGTGGCAATTAAAACGCCGTTGTTACAATAAAACTTCAACATACTCATAGAATAGTAGTGCAGGAATAATAAAATACTGCATTAAAATGAAACAAATTATGTACTCACATTAACTAACCCAAAGGAAATACGCCACACTCTCCGAAAATATTGGTGTCTTCGTCCTAGTCACTAATGTCACTGGAGTTACTGCTGTCATCCTTATGCATGGAAATAATAAGTTCTACCACTCGACATTCAAAAATTCCATCAGCTTCTTTTGCCTCATATAGATCTTCCCAGGTGTGACTCACAACACTTTTCCACTTATCTGCTGTAGCAAGTTTGACTGCCTCGTGCACTAAGCTTTCAACATCAGTCATATCTGCAGATATCCCCGGCACATTATTTCCCAGCAACCACCGAAGAATGATATATTTTCTTTCATTGCCGGTGCCTTGTTTAGTTGCACAGAATGATAGGGGGCATTGTCCATAACAATTACGGAATTGGGACTTATTTTTCAACCACACTGTGAAAGTAATCCCACGCATTTCTTCATGATAAACACGAGTGCTCTTTGATCTGAAAAGAAGCATAGCTCCCGGAACAAATCCATTAACACCACCTGCATGAAGCAAAATAAGCCTACTACCCTTCCCAATAGGTGCTTTGAAAGTCCCTGCTACAGTTTCATCTGCCCAGGCCACCGTTTTAGAATGTCCGACATTTACCCACGTTTCATCTAACCACTATTGGGACTAGTCTTCAGAATTTCCCTCAAAAATCTACCTCACCATGCTACAGTTTCATTTCTTTCCTTTGCAGCTTTTCTCCCCGAAAATTTCTTCCAACGAAAGCCAAGTTCTCTCAGTATTCTACTTAAACTGGTCTTTCCTCCACCGAATAAGTGAGATTTTTCCAAACAGGAAAGTAGTTTATCACGCATGGGACATTCCCTCCTCATGTAATAACTATAAATACGTCGCCTTATCACATCCTTTTGAAATACATCTAATGATGTCTTGGTCTTTGGTTTTCAGGAGTACGCAGCACTTCAGAAGGTGTATCAAGATCCACTGGACACTTTTCTTTTGTTACACTTTTCACAGTTGTCCTACTTGCTTTTAAAGCGTTACAAACTTGATCCACCACTTTTGTAACAGGCCCACCATTATCACGCACATTCTCAAAATATTACGTAGCTTTAACGCTTATAACAACTTATTTTTTCTTAGTCGTTTCCGATGATCCACCGGCCATGTCATAATAACAAAAACAAGCGGCTTACACACACCGTGAACATACGCACTTCATGCAGGCTAGAGAGCAACTGAGGCCACGTGTTTCTCTTCAAAGAAGTGGCATAACCACACTAGCAGTAGAAGGGACTCGTGGCGACATGAACGGTGAGTGGCGCTTGCTGTTAAATCGTAAATCTGGCGTGCCAGTGACGTCAGGCATTGCAAACCGTGGCAATTATTCTATCACTAGCAGAACTCTTAGTATTCTTTGCGGTAAAAGAACTTTAATTAAAACAATAACATCAAATCAACGAAGGGTGTTAGTTTCAGTGATTTAATATGACAATCATACGGCACATTGTAAATTCATAATAGTGTTTTCAAGGTTATATCTATAGTTTCAAATTGCCACAGGTTGGCAATACTGTTTTCTCCTCTCTTATTTCTTTACATCACAATCTGTCAGGGCCGGACAGCCAGCGGCTGGACTGTAGAGAGGTTTCCTCAGGATTTTGGTGTTTAGCATAATGTATTATAAGGTGACTTCTGCTTTCTAAAGATAAATCACATATTTTACACTTCAACATTATTGCAAACTTATGGATATCAACCAGCTTCTAACACAAATAGCAGCTGTCTGGCGACTGAAAGGACATTATTGCAATAATGACGCAGCCATACTGTAATTATTAGGCCAACAATGGAGAGTTATTTTTATAACAGCTGTATAATAAGATGTGAATTCTACTGAACAATAATCAAAGGAAGAATCTGCACCAAGCAGAAGTCACTAAATGGACTAAGAAATTTCTGCCTAATAAACCAGAAAAATGCACTTAGTGAAAATAGCAAGTGCAGTCTGCAATGGAACGCTTCTCAATATGACTTAGTGAGTTCTACCAGCAGGTAGGTTATAAGTTTTGACATAATAAATGTTGAAACATTATCCGTTCTTGACATTTTTATAGGCGTACTATTTTCTTTGGTCTTAAATTATTAAAAGGGCACTAAACCGTAATGTTTTAGTGTATTTTTGTTTATTTGTTTGCTTATTTCAGGTTCCACAAGTTGACACAGACTGGTTAAGAATAGAGAGAGGATTTTCTGGAGGATGGAATTTCAGTCAATGTATTAGGGTAATAGATGGTAAACATGTGATACTGCAATCCCCTCCAAATAGTGGTAGCCATTATTACAACTGCAAAGGCACCCACAGCAGAGTCCTTTTAATAATAATGTTATTTGTTTACGTCCCACTAACTACTCATTTACGGTTTTCGGAGACGCCGAGGTGCCAGAATTTAGTCCCGCAGGAGTTCTTTTATGTGCCAGTAAATCTACCGACACTAGGCTGACGTATTTGAGCACCTTCAAATACCACCGGACTGAGCCAGGATCGAACCTGCCAAGTCGGGGTCAGAAGACCAGCGCCTCAACCGTCTGAGCCACTCAGCCTGGCCAGAGTCCTTTTGGCTGCAGTAGATGCAAATTACATATTTACTTATTTTGATATGGAATCCAATGGGAGACTATCAGATAGTGGACTGTATGTCAATTCTAGTCTATATCTAGCAATTACGAATCACCTATTAGATATTCCGAAACCCAGCCCACTTCCTGGGAGAGAAATTGATACTCTGTATGTATTTGTATTCGATAAAGCATTTCCATTGTGCAAGAATATCATGAAACCATTCCATGGTAGTTTTGAAAGTGGATTGCCTGAAAGGATCTACACTATCGGCTTAGCAGGGCTTGGCGGGTAGTTGAAAATGTGTTTGGAATAATGACAGCAAAATTCAGAGTTTTCAGAAAGCCAATAATGTTTGTTCCAGTTAAAGCTAGAATTATAGTAACTGCATGTATTGCACTTCACAACTTTTTGCATAGAAATAAAACTGCAAGAAATACACACACTCCTCCAGATTAATTTTATATTGAAGGTACTGAAAATGGGACAGTCACTCCAGGTTTATGAAGACTGGATGAATTTGAACTGCGACCTATACAGGAAGGACATGGTAGGCCAGCACAAGATGCTAAGAATGTGCGCCTTGAATTTACAAATTATTTTTTGAGTGTGGAAGGAAGTTGTGCCATGGCAAGGCAAATATGCATAAATTTGTTTTGGTTATAAGATTGCAATGGGATTGTTATTCTTCTATGGTATATTTGTTTACATAGCGCATTAGTTTAATAATGTAATCACAATACGGTTCTTATTGTACCGGGGGGAGGGGTGTACACCTCTATGCCGCACATTCAAATTTTCCGCCTTAAAGTACTCCTCTACAGGAGAAACAGTAAGCTTAAAACTGGACCTACTTACATTTTTGCTCTGAAGATGTCACTGTGTGAATTTCAATTCGTTTTTGTTTTCTATTTATCAAGAAGTTTGGACATTCTATCATAGATGTCACTGCCTAAAAACTATGATCAGGCACCTTGGTGCGAAGTGAAGGAACTTTCTTGAAGAAATTTTGTACTCATAAGTTTTTGTTCTTACTAAATTTAGTTCTTTCATTTGTGGGTTGGCAATATTAATCTTTCCTACCGCCAGTTTTGAACTTAGCCAATCCAGAATTTCTGTAATTAATTTTTGACCAATCGTGACTTTCTTCTTCGATTTTGACGTGTAACTGTAAGCTACCCAATAAACGCCTGTGGTGTGTCTTAATTATTCGTGAAAGTTCTCGAACCTTCCCCGAGGGGATTTTCCTGTCTCTCGGCCACTTCATCAACATGTAACTTAGTGTATGGACGTGTAGCAGGAGACGGGAAGCGCCTCTTCCTTCTGGCAGCAGTTCTTCAGTAAGGTAATGGCCGCTTAACATCCTTATTTCTTGCTAGCTCAGCAGTTTAACGCGCGGGAAAGGTCCGAAACTTTTACAATGTAACCTACCTTTCTAAAAATGTAAATTTGTGCCGGCTTATGTAAAAACTTCACATATCTTTAACTGTAAATCGGGGATAGAGAGTGCTTTACCCTCTCGAGTTCCCCTTCATTTTGATTTGAGGTGACTACGTTTTGGTAACTGATTTTCTACTCTTCCTTAATATGTTAAATTTATTCATTATACAAGTCACCTCCATAGTTTGGGAATATCCCCCGTTTCATCGGCCTAGTGCCTTTTAGGTTTTAAAATGTGTATTTAGGAGTGCAAGTACTCGCCTCCATTCCTTTTGTATTGCAGGCCATTTACTTAACCTATTCTTTTTCTACTAAGGCCCAGTAGGTTGGATACAGATACCCCCATTTCATTTTGTGTAAGTTGTGCCTTGATGGCAATTTAGTGTAAAGCCTGGTATTGCCGTTAATAGGCTTGGAAAACTGAGAGCGGGTCAGCTCTTTTAAGTATTGGATATGTGCCTCTAGGAGGCTTGACATTGCTAGGTGGGAGCAAGTGCTTCATGTTATTAGGGGATTTCTGTCCTTTGGTAAATATGTGGTTGTGAGCTGAGAGCTCAGAAATTGTAAAACTTGGGGCTTGAAGCCCATATTGAAAAATTGTCTCTACATTTTGGATTTTCTTGTTTTGGTGAAAGCCTTGTCATTTTACCTAAAGTTTCATTGTTATGAAATTTGCTAAAGTTGAATTTATTTTAAAAAAAGGAAATATAACCTTCAGTTTAAGTTTTAAATTTTTTTTTCTTTTCTTGGCATTTGTAGTTAGACCCATTCACCCCTGCACCTTCTTTCACCTCTGCTGTTCCACAGATACCTTGGAACACTTATGATACATCAATTTTGATTTGACTCTTACATGCTAATAAAATATGTATGCTACTATGTTGTTACCTCTTTTCAAACCAAGGGGTCACCTACATACTGAGTCCCTAACAGTAACGTACATATATTTATGTATGTGTAATATTAATAATTACATATATGTAAAATAATAAATAGCCTACACATTTACTTACCTCTACCTGTAAACTGCTTACTGTGGTCTCGCTATCTTCTTCCCTTACACTCTTATAAGCATTTTGGTGTGTAAACAAAATCCAGAATGCTTCCACTTTTTTTGCTCTTCTTCGCTTTCAAAAATTATCTGTGGAACTAATCTCTGAGTTTGTTAATTTTATGCTGAATATCATGTTGAGTGCAACTAAACTCAGAGGCCAGTTCCGAGTAATTATCCTTTCGAACAATCCTGTCCTTGTTGTTTGGATGCAGACTGTCCCACAAAACGGGATGATTCTGGAAGGATTTAATTAGCGCCAAGACCTTTTCATTTGACCACTCCATCTCAAAAAAATAATTTTGTTATATGCTTCCTGGTATTTCGTAATTCCGCGCAGTATACGAGTTGCTTGCGATTCGATAGTCGATTTCAAGAAATAAAAAAGCATTGTATTCTGCGCTATGAATTTCCATGCTCTAATTGCATCTTTGCGCAAGTGCAAACTGAAATGTTAACGAAAATACAAAAAGTTAATGAAAAGTTTCATTCACAAAAGTTATGAAGATATTTTGTTTATCAACACACTCAAAAAGTTAATGAACATGGTATTTTGTATATTAACACACAGAAATGTTCATGAACATTGTTCTAGGGCTCGGATGTTTAGGAAAAGTCATATTTTTTCTTTGTCACTATTTTCTTGCCTGACTGGATTTTGGCACAAATCAGGTGATAATTGTCACAATTAAGTGGTTTTTATTTGTCATATAAATGCATATTTTGGCTATTTTTTTGTCATAAGGTCACATTTTGAGCTATTTTTGTAGAAACGTATTTCGGTCATATTCCGGCGGTTTGGCGACAGCTGTAGCTGTGCAAAATCATCGTCAACTTTCCGAATAAGAACTAGTATTCACAAAACTGCTTTTCCATATCACATCTCTAGTTAATACACGTGAAATACTCTGCCTCTTCTATCAAAATTGCGCAGGAATTGTATTCTAACAGTTTGTCAGAAAGTCTGGCATATATTAAGTCAAACTTTGGAATTAGATCGAGTGCAATTACTCGTTTAGAAGCTGCCAGCTTACAAATTCATGCAAGTATTTAAATCGTGAGAAGTGTTGAATTTTCAGCACAACAATCATATGGAATAGTTGGCGTCAGTGTAAAACGGAAACTTAAAAACGTGCTTAATCGAAGTGACGGTTTTCGCTGTGTGTGCAGGATAAATGTTGTTCTTAGAGGAGAAGGCACCAGTACATTTCAAGATGAGTGCATACTCCACAGCAATGATTTGATATTATTTAAATATGCACCAATAAAGTCTTGTGACGTAGAAAGGAGTTTCTCTTCTTATAAAAATGTGTTAATCGGAGATCTTTCGCGCCTGATGCTTTGAAGATGAATCTTGTCATACACTTCAAAACCACCCGCGGAGAAGAATGGAAAGGTTATGTGAATTTGCACTATTTGTTCTGCCGCCCTACCATAATGTATCGAAATACATCTACTTAATTCGTTTCGTGGTGCTCAATTTAAACTTTAACGCATCTGAGTAATATTAATGTAATCTGGTCTTAAACGTTCCAAAATATTTAAAAATAGATTGATTTCTAGTTTTCTCGTATTACAAACCACCAATGAAGGGTACAAATATTTTTTTGACTTTTAAAATGGAGTGTGATCTGATAATCTTAGCGAACCTAGTACTTTATAGGTATGTATTCACAAATGTTTGATACGTGAATCGAGGACAATAGACTGTGAATAACTGCTATACGTACATTCAGAAAATGAACATGAAAATAAGAATAAAGAATTCAGTTAAAGGACTTGCCGCTTTGATTTAAAACTTATCGTTTACGGGTCATATTTTGTAACCTTTACATCATTTTTTGTAACTTTTGAGGTCATATTTGCTTGCTTATTTGGTCTATTTTTAGGTCTTAAACATACGAGCCCTATTCATTAACAATCTTTATTAAGAAAGTTAATGAAAACATCTTGGTGTGGACGCATCATAATACGACGTGAATAATTTTCATTACTGCTCAGTATGATCACATTATTCCCAGCCCTGAAATTGTTCTTTGTCAACCCTTGTGAAAGGAACATGATTTCCTACACAGATTAGAGCCCTCACCACAGGAACTACATCGGGGAAAGTTACCCGAAATAGCCTTGAATTCCTGAAATCTAGAGAGATAGCTTCAGGAAGCAAGCCATTAACATCAGGAAAGTTCAGTTTTACTTTCTGGTTTTCATTGATATTGCTGAATAACCCAGTAAGCCTGTATGTGTTTGTATTTCTTATTCTATTCTGAAGTTAGAAATTTATTCTGTGTTGAGTGCCACAGTGAAGGGTAGCAAATATTTGTCACGTGATAGACTACGTAAGGATTAGGAACATAACCGAGTGAAGTTGACTAGCGTGGTGCATATTTATCTTGTGGTAGCCCCGTTATAAACACTGGAAAAAAAAAAAAAAAAAAAAAAAAAAAAACTTGTGAAATCACTTACTAATGAAGACAAAATCCAGGAAGTGGACAGGCATCCACATCTTTCAACTGTGTATGTTGAAACCCACACTTTCGACTCAAGTCAATCAAAGCATTGTTGCATTCAAAATGACAGTCAAAGTCATTTCTCTTGCACATGGCCAAGTTTAACCTCCAAATTCATGGTTACAATGACAAGCTGACATTTGTTTTAGAAAGTGTGTGATCTGCAATAATGCGCTGATACTTTTATGGGCCCCCACTGCAAACGTTTTTACGTGTGTTGTCAGGTGATTACCACACCTTTTATACATTATTTTAATTTTTATTTAATAAGCCCCAATGGAAAAGATTATCATATTGCTTCTCTCATCTCTTTCACACCTTTTAATACTCTCATCGCATCTTTGGAATTGGTAGACAGCCTATATCTTTCACTGTACCTGTGCATACACAACGTAAAATGCATGCCTTTTGGAAAAAGCATATCAAGTGTTTACATATTCGAGTTGGATAGTTTTCATCAGTGTATTCAATAGTACATTTTCTTGCTTAACACATTATCTTTCCTTGTCCCCTCCAGAAACGCCTAATGAGGTTTTACTGAATAAACTAACCTCCGAAATCAGTCATCCACTCTGTGCCATATCTTGAGCTGTATCACATTCTTCTTTAATTTCAGTACATAGTTTTAAAATTAAGCAAACGTTTATTCAGCCTTTATTTCTAACGAGTTAACTACTGTTATCTGCCATGTTATTTATGTATTTATTACAGAAATATGTTCTCTTTCATTTCGTATTGTGTTTATTGAACACCAGTCGATGAGTATTACTAATCAACTCAGATATCGCCTTCGAGCTCCAATTACATGCGATATAAATCATTTTTGGTTCCATACTGATATTTCACTTTATATAATAACAATAAGTTATTTTATTATTTTATCCACCTAATCAATACATTAAATATCTACAATTAGGACCCTGTCCTTATTAAATTGTTTGTTGACATATTATTTTAAAATATGGTACATTTTTCGTCTAAATTATGTAGGCATCATCAGCCAAAATTTGACCTTAAAATAAAGTCAGGCACCTGATTGACTTACGAACTAATGTCAAAATATGACTCTGTTAATAAGAATCTTAAAAGGTCGTGTGAAAAATTAACATGTGGCAAAAGTTTTTTAAATTGATAGCTTTACAAGGCTTGTAACTATGAATGAGGTGAATAATACAACTGTTGATTGGGAACATGTGATTTTAGGAAGTTGATACATAATAATATTTAACTAGTAAGTGGATAGAAACAGAAAAACATTCCGAATTATAAAATCAAATGCTGTCTTGTTAAAATGCGATGATAAACAATGACATTTAAGGGGGCTGATACACCTCGAAATAAGAATTTTTTTCATTTTTTGTTTTTGATCTCGAATGAAGGAATACACATTTCTTTACCTAAATCTGAAGTTTTATAGCGAAATTTCCAATTTTGACCAAGATATTTCGATTTTAATTCATGCATGTACTGAACTGTCGGCTGTGTGGGCGTGGCATTTGTGCATTCGACCAATTTTCACTGCTTCGGGAAGGCATCACGACCATTTAATAATTATCCTTTGAACTGGGAATGATAGTCTGGGCTTGTCTTGCTTTGTTATTCTGTGCCTGTAACCTAACCACGAGGTTTTGTTTTGAATTGTGTCAAGTTTGCAAGACTTCAGACAAAAGAAAAAGAAGATGGCTGAGATATAAAGTTACAAGATGGTAAGGGGGTTGGTGGTGCGGGTCGTCTCACTGATGCTATCATCGACAAGCTGCAGTATTATTATGGCAATGCCATAAGGGAAAATAAAGTCAACCTGGAAGACGAGGAATAATAACAATAAGTTAATTTATTAATTTCACCACCTAATCAATACAATAAGTCTTATCTTAGTTGATTTACTTTGGCATGTTAACTAAAATGGTACATGTTTCGCCTTGTATTTAGGCATCATCAGCCATTATCTTAACCTTAAAACAGAATCAGGCACCTGATTTACATATACATGAAATAAAACAAATTTTTTAAAAACTTTGGAGAGACTTGAACTAAAATTAACATATGGTAAAAGACTTGTAATGAAGTTGGCTTTAAAGATATTACAATGAGTGAGGAAATATACAATTGGTGAAAGTAGTAGTGATATTGACATTAGAAGGCTTCTATTATAATTAAAATGAACAAAACAACAGTCTGTTATGAACAAATGATAGGATTGCTAAAAAATCATGTTGGCCGACCAGCGGTTACAACGAAAATGACAATAAAAATCGTATTTAATAAAAAATAATGTAGAATAAAACAATGATGAAAGATGGTCAAGTGACCAGCAATTATTTGTTTACAAGAGATAAGAGTCGAAAATCAATGGCATATGGTGATGTGGTTCACTTTGATCAAAAAATACGAAGTTGTAGTTGAAGGTTGAAGAACGATGTTTAAATTGGACCTTTATGGACAATCTCAATTTGATGCAATGCTACAATGTCGTTAAGAATGTGGGTTGACTGACATTCTAGTCGAAACGGAAGTGTGACAGTTGAATCTGTGAAAGCAAAACCAGAAACGTGGTGTTGAGTGAAAAAATCGTAATGAAATGTTTAAGTGGAAATTGTGTACACTTACCATTAGACGATGGTGAGGCTAATTTGTTACGTTATTAACTGAATGTTATTGTCGACTGTCGGCTTCTTACAACGAGTGTTATAGCTGTAGGTTTGAGATGGAGGTGGAACTGTTTGCGAAGGCGTGACTATGGGCTTCTTTGTAGTACTTGGAGGGGAGCTACTATTGGTGGGAGAGAAAGAGAAAATATTGCTGCGCGTATTGTAACGGTGAGATGCCATTGGAGGGAGCGATGTTACAGTGGGTGTGGCTAAGGGTCTATTGGTTGCATTTGAATTAGAGGTACTGGCACTGAAGGGAAGGGAGGGGAGTGTATTAGTTGTAGAGGAGGTAGGAGGGCTTATTGATTTGAGGTTGAAAACTTTTAAGAATATATTGGTGAGGGGAATTGATTAGACATAAAATCTGTTCGTACAAGGGCCTTTTTTTATCAATGATGTCGTTTAAATACTTATCTTTGTTGAAATGCTGGTCGAGGAAAATGAATAAATTTTCATACTCAGTCATAAGTTTACTTTTATCGACTCTTTTGAGGATATGAAGGTCTTGTTCTGTTGTAGTAAATTTATGTCCTGTGTCCCTCATGTGGTTGGCCATTGCGGAAAATTTGTTATGTCTTTGTGCATAATAATGCTCGGCGTATCTGGTGGAGAAGCTGCGGCCAGTTTGGCCAACATAAGAAAAATTACATGTAGAGCATTTTAGTCTGTATATCCCTGATCCAGAGTAACTATTGTCTGTGATGTTGATAGAGTTATGATTAAAGAATAAATTACGATTAGTGTTTTTTGTTGTATAGGCTATTTTTACATTGTGCTTCATTAGTGAATTGGTTATCAGATAAATACCATGGTGAGCGAATGTGAATTTAGCGTATTTTGGTTTGACGAGTTTCAATTGGGTTAAATTTGTAGCTAATTTTAATTTGGTTTTGTTGATGATTTTATCAATTGAGGACCGTTTTTTCAAAACTCGCTCATTGAAAAAATGGGGTGAATTGAGTTATATACGGGACGTGGATGTTAGTTCACTTGGCTTTCATGTCCTTAAACTGGTTTTAGCAAAAGTTGTTTATTGTCATCACAACACGCCGCTAAATATGGGTCGTTTTCCCAAAACTCGCTCATTACAGCAAACGTCGCTAGACTGCTGGATATTTTGCTGACATGTAAGATTCCATTGTTTTTTTAATGTATGAATGTTAGTATACGGACCTTAATATCAATAAAATGTACATTCAGTTCTGCAAAGAAAGAGATGTAGAAGGGAAATCAAAATGTTTGATCTCAAAGTACAAGCAAATTTTCTATACGAAATTCAATTTAGGTTTTGGGAATCCACACACAAATACATTTTTGACGTGTAAAGAACTTTTATTGATAATTAAAGATACGAAAAATGATGTTGTAAGGAAAAAGGCTCATATTGATTATAAATTACACAAAGCACGAGCTAATAAATTTTTTGCCATACTTAAAGAAACGGATGATAGTCATGTTGATGTTATATTTGACATGCAACAAAATTAACCCATTCCTAAAGTATCTATAGGGGAAGCATTTTACTTGAGACAAGCATGGTTATATAATCTTTGTGTCATGACAAATGAAAAGCGACTGGCAAAAGTAAAGTTTTCTTTTATACGTGGTTGGAGACAGAAGGGGGTCGTGGAGCGAATGAAATAGCTTCGGGTGTAAAAGACTATCTTGAGCACTTAGAAAATAATCTTCGCAAGGAAGGGGCTAGATATTTAAAAAATCAGGCTATTTTCAGACTCTTGTGTATCCCGAAATAAGAATATTATTTTATTAGCATCTGTGGCACGTTTCCTCGAAAAGTCTAAAGTTTTCATATCAGTTGAACTTTATTTTCCCATTCGAGGTCATAGCTTTTTGTCGCCAGATCGAGTGTTCGGGAACGTAGAGAAAAAATACAGAGAGAAAGAAGAGACTGCATCGCCTATAGCAGGATCAGCAAACTGCGTGTACGTGTGATGTCAGGTGACACGTCACACACTCTGCTCGGGCAGCGAAACCAAGTACTATCTGCGCACTTCTTAGCGACAGATTTGTGTACGGGTTTGAGGAGTAAGGATGAAGCTCTCGCAGTTCCGTTAGTACTGCCAACTGAATGGAAATGAAATCTGAATTGAATCGATAATATGATCAATCGATATGAATTTTCTAAACCTTTTCTAAACCTTTGTTATCTTAAGCCAACAACTGTGTCACACACACATTATATAACATTATATAACAATTCTCAATGTGAATCTTATTCCTAGAGTGAATTCTATAGTTTGGCTTTGCTGTGTAAATAACAACGGTACTAGTACGTAAAGTGCACGCCAGATGTCGCACAGCGATGCATAAGCGATTCATAGTTTGTGTTTCAAAGGTTGCCAGTACAAATCTCGAAGATTGCCGAGGTCGACCTATTCAGCACTAGGGTGTAAATCTATCGCTAAAAAGTGCGCAGATAATACTTAGTACTGTAACTGAGAAGTGAAGGCTAGAGGAGCGAGGGGAATCACAACGTCATTCCCAGGGGGAGGCCCAAGAGCTGCAGGTAGTACAATGCGGTTATGTGTAGCACATATTTCTCTCCACATAATTTATTGTAACGTAACTTTGTTATGAAATTACATAAAAGTTATAAAGCAACTTTATTTCTACATATACAAACTAAACTAGCTTTTTCCGGTGAATCTTCGGAACTGATATTGAACACAAAATTGCTGTGTTTTACAATATCACCCACTGTAAAAAATAGTGCTAATAGTGACAAACAGCACAGTTTTACAACAAAAACAGTACAGAGAGTAATCTGTAAACTCAAAACATACGTTTTATCTCATGATATCGATACTCAGTTGCCACTCGTGGGTTTCTTTGATTTTTGTAGTCTTGTTTCGTTTACTAGTTTTGCAATGATTGGAGTTAATGTTTGAGGAAACACTAAGAGCACACTTCAAATCATGATATGACAACTGGCTTCAGTGTTTTGGTTTTGTTGATATAAAATAGAAAAGATTCGTTCACAGGCATACGTGGAACCGAAAATACTCAACGTTCTCGCTGCAAACCTATGCAATCGGGGAAACCTTACATACATACATACATACATTATCATTATAGACTGTTATGCCTTTCAGCGTTCCGTCTCCAAGCCTCTGAGAATTTACTAAACGTCGCCACAATCCTCGATTTGCAACTAGTGTTGTGGCCTCACTTAGTTCTATACCTCTTATCTTTAAATCGTTAGAAACCGAGTCTAACCATCGTCGTCTTGGTCTCCCTCTACTTCTCTTACCCTCCATAACAGAGTCCATTATTCTCCTAGGTAACCTATCCTCTTCCATTCGCCTCACATGACCCCACCACCGAAGCCGGTTTATGCGTACAGCTTCATCCATCGAGTTCATTCCTAAATTAGCCTTTATCTCCTCATTCCGAGTACCATCCTGCCATTGTTCCCACCTGTTTGTACAAGCAATCATTCTTGCTACTTTCATGTCTGTTACTTCTAACTTATGAATAAGATATCCTGAGTCCACCCAGCTTTCGCTCCCGTAAAGCAAAGTTGGTCTGAAAACAGACCGATGTAAAGATAGTTTCGTCTGGGAGCTGACTTCCTTCTTACAGAATACTGCTGATCGCAACTGCGAGCTCACTGCATTCGCTTTACTACACCTTGATTCGATCTCACTTACTATATTACCATCCTGGGAGAACACACAACCTAAATACTTGAAATTATCGACCTGTTCTAGCTTTGTATCACCAATCTGACATTCAATTCTGTTGAATTTCTTACCTACTGATATCAATTTAGTCTTCGAAAGGCTAATTTTCATACCATACTCATTGCACCTATTTTCAAGTTCCAAGATAGACTGCAGGTTTTTGGCACAGTCTACCATTAAGACAAAGTCGTCAGCATAGGCCAAACTGATTACTACATTTCCACCTAACTGAATCCCTCCCTGCCATTTTATACCTTTCAGCAGATGATCCATGTAAACTACGAACAGCAAAGGTGAAAGATTGCAGCCTTGTCTAACCCCTGTAAGTACCCTGAACCAAGAACTCATTCTACCATCAATTCTCACTGAAGCCCAATTGTCAACATAAATGCCTTTGATTGATTTTAATAATCTACATTTAATTCCATAGTCCCCCAGTATGGCGAACATCTTTTCCCTCGGTATCCTGTCATATGCTTTCTCTAGATCTACGAAACATAAACACAACTGCCTATTCCTTTCGTAGCATTTTTCAATTACCTGGCGCATACTGAAAATCTGATCCTGACAGCCTCTTTGTGGTCTGAAATCACACTGGTTTTCATCCAACTTCCTCTCAACGACTGATCGCACCCTCCCTTCCAAGATGCCAGTGAATACTTTGCCTGGTATACTAATCAATGAGATACCTCGATAGTTGTTGCAATCCTTCCTGTTCCCTTGCTTATACATAGGTGCAATTACTGCTTTTGTCCAATCTGAAGGTACCTTACCAACACTCCACGCTAATTTTACTACTCTATGAAGTCATTTCATCCCTGCCTTCCCACTATACTTCACCATTTCAGGTCTAATTTCATCTATTCCTGCTGCCTTATGACAATGGAGTTTATTTACTATCCTTTCCACTTCCTCAAGCATAATTTCACCAACATCATTTTCCTCCTCCCCATGAGCTTGGCTGTTTGCAACACCACCATGATGATTTCCTTTTACATTGAGAAGATGTTCAAAATATTCCCTCCACCTCTCCAGTGATTCCCTGGGATCTATTATGAGTTCACCTAAATTACTCAAAACACTGTTCATTTCCTTTTTCCCTCCCTTCCTAAGATTCTTTATTACTGTCCAGAAAGGTTTTCCTGCTGGTTGACCTAGCCTTTCCAGGTTATTACCAAAATCTTCCCATGACTTCTTTTTGGAATCAAGAACTATTTGTTTCGCTCTGTTTCTTTCATCTACGTACAAATCCCTGTCTGCCTCGGCCCTTGTTTGGAGCCATTTCTGATAAGCCTTCTTTTTACGTTTACAGGCTGCTTTCACTTCATCATTCCACCAAGATGTTCGCCTTTTCCCATCTTTACACACAGTGGTTCCTAGGCATTCCCTTGCTGTTTCTACTACAGCATCCCTGTATGCCACCCATTCACTTTCTATACCCTGAACCTGCTTAATGTCTACTGTTCGAAACTTCTCACTAATCATATCCATGTACTTCTGTCTAATGTTCTTGTCCTGGAGATTTTCTACCCTTATTCGTTTGCAGACAGATTTCACTTTCTCTACCCTAGGCCTAGAGATCCTTAGTTCACTACAGATCAGATAGTGGTCTGTATCATCGAAAAATCCGCGAAAAACTCGTACATTCCTAACAGATTTCCTGAATTCAAAGTCGGTTAAGATATAGTCAATTATGGATCCGGTACCCCTAGCCTCCCATGTGTAGCGGTGAATAGCCTTATGCTTGAAGAATGCATTCGTAACAGCTAAACCCATACTAGCACAGAAGTCCAGCAAACGCTTCCCATTCCCATTAGCTTCCATATCTTCCCCACATTTACCAATCACCCTTTCGTATCCTTCAGTTCTATTCCCAACTCTCGCATTGAAATCGCCCATTAGCACTATTCTATCCTTGCTGTTGACCCTGACCACGATGTCACTCAATGCTTCATAAAACTTGTCAACTTCATCCTCATCTGCACCCTCACATGGTGAATACACGGACACAATTCTTGTCCTTATTCCTCCCACTGACAAATCTACCCACATCATTGGCTCATTTACGTGCCTAACAGAAACTATGTTGCGTGCAATGGTATTCCTGATAAAGAGCCCTACCCCAGACTCTGCCCTTCCCTTTCTAACACCCGTCAAGTACACTTTATAATCTCCTATCCCTTCCTCATTATCTCCCCTTACCCGAATATCACTTACTCCTAGCACATCCAGATGCATCTTCTTTGCTGACTCAGCCAGCTCTACCTTCTTTCTTCCATAAGCCCCATTAATATTGATAGCTCCCCATCGAATTCCATTTCGTTCGCCAGTTGTTTCCAAGGAGTCCCTCGCCTGTCAAATGGGAGTGGGACTCCATTACTCCCATAGGTTCGAGGCTTGCTTAAAGTGTTCTGAGCTCGGTAAATTCATGAAGCAGGATGCTGCCCTACTTGCACATAGTCCAAGTGAGGATCTCTCCTCTAACGGGTTATGGACCACCGGTGAATTGTATAGTCCTAGCCACCTGAGCACAAGGAGGACCACGACTCAGAATATGTCCGAGATGCCCACTCCCATTCCATAGCAACTGGTATCCCGACTCTCAGGACCACTTACTAGGCCACTCAGCCGTTGCCCATGGTTCACGAACTAGGACGTGACTACAGTAACCCACAAACATGAACCATCGGGGAAACCTTTTTTTTAAATATTATGAGCCCAACTACTCCAGAACAGACAGAGAGAGGGGGGCGAGGCGCGAGGAAAAAACCAAAAAACTCGGAAAACGCATAGAAACACGCCCTAACTTTTTCGGCTGGGTGGCCATCACCTTTAATCGCCCACTCAGTCGGCCCAATATAAACATAAACAGGCAGACACCTAGTTGGCAGTCGCCTCCCCTCATCATGACCTACTGCCTCATCCCTGGCGGGGAACTCAACATTCCCGAAGACCACATATATGAAGACCTCCAAGCAGCCGACGTTCCAGTTATTGACGCCTTCAGACTACAGGATGGCCAGACTGTAGCACCATCTACTCACGTTTTAGTCTAACTAGAAGGAGAAGAAGCCCAACGCCGCCTGTTCACCACCGGAGCAAACATCCATAATAAAACCTACGCAGTAGTGCCAACCCCCCATACATCCTGAACCAACTAAAAGCCGACCATTATCACATCCCCATCCTCCAGGCGCCCCCATCGCCCCTACCAACCTTACCTACCTTCGCAGCAGCAACAGCAACAACAACAACAACAACTACCCTCACAACCATAACTCCGTCAACATGTACCCCCTTCCCAGACATAGTCACCACCGTCACAACTTACCACCCATCCCCAGTAATGTCATCATCCTGCCTGACATCATCATCCCCCCCCACCCCCCCATCCCAGCAGACCCCAGCCACCTAACCACAGTTCTCTCCGCCGGATGCCGAATTCTCACCACCAGCAAACCAACAACAATCGCCCCCACCAGCCGTCTTCAGCTGCGTCCTACGCGGGATATCTCCAGATATCACCGAGAAAGAAATAATCCAAGAACTACGGAAAACTGGAGTCAATGTACGTAGAGCCATAAGAATTCACAGCACCCACGGACCTACATTCACGATGCGCCACCAGATGCCCAGCACCTCATCAATACCGGCGTGCAAGTATATGGTCACCGCCATCGAGTGGAGCCCTCCCACTCCCCACCCCTACCCCCACTCAACCGCCAACCATCAAACAACTCACACCGCCGCCCCCAGCCAACCCTCCCCCGTGTTCCCCCATATCCACAGCAAACTCCGCACCCTCTCCCAACTGGACCCATCCCCGTACCTCTCCAAACATATGACCTTCTTCGCCTCCTCATTCTATCTCTCCATAACATCACCACCACCTTCCAGCTCCTAACCTCCCATAGCTACCCCGGACCCTACTTCCGACCAACTTAGGCACATCATACTCATCATTAAGAATTGTATCACCTCATCCATCACTCCGAATTGTAAAACTCATCATGTTTCACTCCTCCCGCACACCCTCATAAACTCAGTCCCATAGCACTTCCTTCAAGTTTTCACACCGTTTTTTCCCTCTTCTTCATTTACCACACCTATCAGTTCTCTTCACCTCTCTTGGCCCGAGAGATCGCGTCACGGTCTAGGGGGACCGCCCCGCCCTTCAGGTGGGGAATGAAAGCATTAAAAAAAACCTCCAGAATTGTGCTCTAACATAGAAGGTGCGCACCATCTGCTGCTATTGAAACTAGTTTGTTCCATGGCAAAGAAGCATTTTCAACAACACTTACAATGCAGTTGAAAATGTTGATGCCTTTCGT
Organism: Anabrus simplex; assembly: GCF_040414725.1. NCBI lineage: Eukaryota > Metazoa > Arthropoda > Insecta > Orthoptera > Tettigoniidae > Anabrus > Anabrus simplex. Next base: position 637,746,936 of record NC_090266.1, on the reverse strand, counting down.
GGTATTCTTCATAGGCACTAAATCCAGAATTTCCTCCCAAATTGTAAAGTTTTTTCAACCCCTCATATGAAAACGGCTAGCTGGGCCGTGTCAAAAATATCTGTACCCTCGTCAATTGCTAAAGGAGTATGCCCGGAAGCTTTTTGTCAGTTCTAATAATTGTAGGTGGACATCATCAGATAGGTCTTGAATTTTCATCGACACTGTGTGCGCGGACAAGCTGGTAGCTTCGAACTCTTGAATGATATTTAGACAAAACTCCTCACCAGCTAGAATTAAACATTCCTTTACGAATTCACCACCACTGAACGGTTTTTCTTTGCAATTAAATATGAAATTTTATAACTCAGTCAAACTGCTGACTCACTGATCGAATGCTCAACATGGTTATTTAATTTACCTTTTAGTTCTGTAATCACACGTACCCTTTCCTCGCCTTGATACTGATCATAATCTGCAGCGTGATACAAACTGTAGTGGCGTTGTAAATTATATATTTTTATATACTGTAGCTCTTTTCTACACACTAAACATTTAGCTGTAGCAATCCTATCATTTTCAACAAATAAATATGGATCTTCCCATAAAGATAAAAAGATCGGAGGCGTAGATAGCTTCTCGCACCGTGATGTGCCCGGTTCGTCCATACTTATGTACTGTACCACTAACACCATACAGCTGAGGATATTGATAGGTATGTCAAAATCATAAAAACCTTTTTTCGGAATTTGATCCTAGATTTAACAATTTGGAGTGTCTGGAAACTTGTATTCAATTTCTAACCACGCCATTTTCACTTGTTGCAGATAACGTTGATCTAGATCTACAGTTAGAGTTATTAGATTTACAGCGTGATAGAGAACTACGAGATACATTTTTAAATAAGAAGGATTTGTGTGGATTTTTGTGAAAAGTGTATAAAAGCCGTAGCCATCAGCATGCATGGCACTTCACGTGTTTACTACGAAGCGAGGCTGTCTCTTCGTCTCCAGTCTACGACAGCGGCTCCCCACCTTCTGCGCTCTTACGTCACATGGTCTCTCCGACGTCACACGATCTCTCTTACATCACACGCCAGTAAGTTGGCCGACCATGGCCTATAGAGTATCATAGCCTACTCAGTGATCACGGACAAGTGAGATCGGAACATCTATGATCTGAAGGCAAAATCAAGAAAGATTTTGAAAGGGAAACTACCTTTCAACATCACAAAACCCGCATCATTCAATACAGGAAACATGAAAACTCCAAGGTACAAATCGCTGTTCGATACACATACAGTGGTGAATCAACCATTGTAGAAATACTCAATAAAGGAAAGATTTCCTCCAAAGAAATTGACTTGGCTCTAAAAATGGAAATAGTAAATCACGTTAGTAAGGAAAAGAGCCAAGATTTGGCGAAGTTAATGAAATTCATACAAATACCTGGGGAAGCTAAGAGTTCTATGAAGTGGTTCTTAAGGGAAAACATACCAAGAACAAGCTGAATATAAGTGATATGATGGAGGATACAGAAGTTGGGGAAACTGATTGAGAAATAAAGAGGTCTAGTTAATAAAGAAAGAGATTCATTAATTTTATGTCTGTTAAATTTTGAAACACTGGTATCGTATATACTATTACCACTACCATTCTTCATTTATAGTATTGTGATAATGTCTGTGTGTAAATTCTGACATAATATGTTTTAAAATTTGTTTTATATATGCTGTGGAGGAAAGTTTTACTCAATAGGATTATGCAATGAGCGAGCTTTGAAAAAAAAACATTTACCCCTACCTTTTTTGGACAAACTATTCAAATTTGTGCTTTTGGCTATACTTATATCAGATTGTAACTAACAAATAAACTGTTTAAGATGTACTTTGTCAAATTATCCTTTTTACTCTATTGTCTGAGCCTCCGTGGCTCAGACGGCAGCGCGTCGGCCTCTCACCGCTGGATACCGTGGTTCAAATCCCGGTGACTCCATGTGAGATTTGTGCTGGACAAAGCGGAGGCGGGGCAGGTTTTCCTCCGGGTACCCCGGTTTTCCCTGTCATCTTTCATTCCAGCAACACTCTCCATTATCATTTCATAGCATTTATCACTCATTAATAAATCACCTTGGGAGTGGCGACCCCATTGTAATACCAGCCTATATATGTTTCATTCATTACATCCCTGACCCGGTCAATGACTGGAAAACAGGTTGTAGGTTTTCATTTTTTTTTTTCATTTTCATTTTCACTCTATTGTCTAACCAGTTTTTTGTCTCTCCTGAAAAATTATGATTTTGCATGGAGCGAGTTTTGAAAAAACGGTCCTCAATTATATCTGTATTAAATCCGTTGAATTTAGCTATTTCTTCAATGAATTGTAATTCTTTCTTTAAATTACTGGAGGACATAGGGATTTTTAATGCCCTATATATTGTGATAAGTGGCTTTTTTATGTGTTGGGATGTAAAGAATCATTTTTTATGGTTGTTGGAGAAAAGGTGGGTTTTCTGTATATTTGGAAGTCAAACTTGTTTGATAATCGTGTGATGTTGATGTCTAAGAAATTTAAAGAGCTATTGATTTGATCTTCTTTAGTGAATTTAATGTTATTATCCAAATTGTTAAGGAAAGATAATATGTGATCACTGTTATTGATTTGTTTATCTATGATTGCTATGGTATCATCGGCATAACGATGCCAAAGACAGAGTCCGTTGATGTTGTTAATAATCTTGCTGTGTTTGAGATTACCTAAGTATATATCAGCTAATATTCTCCCATCGCCAAACCTTCCTGTTTGTAAATTTTTTTATTGAAGGTGAAGTAATTGTTGTTTAAAACGAAACTAAGTAATTTTAACCATTCATCAATTTCGATTTTACTTAATTTGCTATGTTTCGATAGATTGTTCCTTATGATGTTAATAGTATTATTAATAGCGATATTTGTATACATGTTGGTGATGTCAAAAGAGCATAAAACGTGGTTTTGTTGCAGACTGAATTTATTTAGGGAATCGCAAAGTTCGATCGAGTTTTTTATGGGGTTGGAGTTGTTGAATTTGAAATGTTTTTTTAGGAATTTGTGTAGGAATTGAGAAGTTTTATAGGTAGGACTATTCATACTATTAATTATAGGTCAAATGAGGACCTCCTTTTTATGAATTTTGGGTAATGATCTTACTGTAGGTAATTTTGGGTTCATTATGGTTAATTTCTGATAATCTTGATCATTTAAAATGAAAGTACAATTTTTAAGAAGGTTCTTTAAGTTGCACTGTATTTTGTTTGTTGGATCTTTATTAATTATAGTATAGGTTTTGTCTGATAGAAAGGTTTCTGTTTTATCTATGTAATCTTGTTTGCTCATTATTACTATGGTGTTGCCTTTATCTGCTTTTGTTATTACTACATTGCTATTATGGATTTTGGATTTCAGGTTTAGAATTTGTTTCGAGACGTTGTAGTGGTTGTTAAATGTTATCTCATTAATCAACTGTATAAGGACTTTTTATTAGTAAGATGGTAAGTGTACAAAGTTTAATTCAAATCCCTCTTATGTTTCCATAGATATATAGTAATTTACAAAATGCATGCATTCCAGGTGTATCAGCCCCCTTAAAATGTCATTAAATGGTGGTCTTAGAACTAATGAATAATCAGTTATGTGCGTAAGCTAAATGTCATTAGCATGTGGTATAATATTTTCACTTTATTGGTGGTGTGAAAGTTGATATTAAAATTTGATTTGGACTCCTTTGAACCATCTCACTTGATGTGGTGTTTTGAAGTTACCATGAATTGCAAGCATTGTTGACGTGCTGGTCAAAAGGGGCGATGTTACAGTTGTGTGTAGGTAAGCATATTGACCGTTGATTCTAAGGTGAAGTCTGTAGTTGAAAACCAGAAGCATGGTGTTAACGTAAAGGACTAACTATGAAAATTACGTGATGAACGTGCAAACTTACCACTTGGCTTGTAGCGAGAGTAACTTGTGTTGTGATCTTATGAGCTGCTGGCAACTGTAGAGTTCTTACTGCACGATTTATAGCGGTGGGATCCCGTTGGAGGGGGTTTCGCTTGCGAAGGTGTGGTTATGGGCCTGCTTGTCATGCTTGAAGGGGAACTGCTAGCGGGGGGCGGGGGGGAGAAGAGGAGAGTGTATTATGTATAGGAATGGTGGGAGTGCTTACTGATTTGAGGTCGAAAATTTTTAAAAATTTACTTGTGAGGGGAATTGACTTTTGCAAAAGTATTGCAATCTGTTCGTACAAATGACTATTTTTATCAATGACATCATTTAAGTTCCTATCTTTGTTGAACTGCTGCTCAAGAAATATGAATATGTTTTTGTACTTTGTCATGAGTTTACCTTTCTCAATTCTTTTTAAGATAAATATGAATCATGTTCTATGGTAGTAAATTTATGCCCTGTGTCCCTCATGTGGTTGGCCTTGCAGAAAATTTATGGTGTTTCTGAGCATTGTAATGTTCAGCATATCTGGTAGAAAAACTGCAGCCAGTTTGGCTGACGTAAGAAAAATTGCATGCAAAGCATTTTAATCTGTATGTACCTGATCCAGAATAATGATTATCTGTAGCGTTAATTGACTTATGATTAAAAAATAAATTATGATCGGTGTTTTTTATTGTATATGCTATTTAATATTGTGTGTTTTTTTAGAGAATTGGTAATCGGTTGAATGCTATGGTTGGTAAACGTGAACTTAGCGTATTTTAGTTTAGTGGGTTTTAATGGGGTTACATTTTTGGCTAGTTGCAATTTTACTTTGTTGATGATTTTATTAATCATGTCCGCATAAAAATCAGTTGAATTTGGCTATTTCATTTATGAATTGTAATTCTTTTTTTTAGACTGTTAGAAGACAAAGGCGTTTTTAATGCCCTATATACTAGACGGTGGTAAGTGGCTTTCTTATGCGAGTTAGGATGTAATGATTTGTTTTTTATGGTTGTTGGAGTGAAGGAGGGCTTTCTGTAGATTTGGAAGTCGAACTTGTTTAAAACTTGTGTGATTTTAATATCTAAGAAATTTAAGGAATTATTGCTCTCGCCTTCCTAAGCAATTTTATGGTTTTATCTAAACTATTACGGAACAATATTATGTTGTCACTGTTGTCGAGATGTTTGTCAATGATTGCTATAGTGTCATCAACATAGCGATGCCATAGGCTGAGCCTTTTGATGTTATTAGTTATCTTTCTGTGTTCGAGATCACCCATATAGATATCGGCTATAATGCTGGATAATGGATAGCCCATTGCTAAACCTTCTTGTTTGTAAATTTTTTATTTGAAAGTCAAGTAATTATTGTTTATAACAAAACGGAGTAATTTTAAGCATTCATCAATCTCTATTTTGCTTAATGTGCTATATTTGGACAGGTGTCATTTGACAGGGATATTTGTGTACATATTAGTAATGTCAAAGGATCATAAAACAAGGTTTTGTTGTAAACTAAATTTGTTTAATGAATTGCAAAGTTCGGTTGAGTTTCTTACGGGGTTTGTATTGTGGAATTTGAAGTGTTTCTCTAAGAATTTATGAAGGAACTGAGAGGTTTTATAGTTTGGACTATTCCTGCTATTGAGTATATCCCCAGGACATGGAGAGGCCCTCTTGAGGTGAAGTACAAGGGTTTCAAGCAGGGGTGTATCTACTAAAAAATTTCCCAATATCATAACGTTCGATTATATATTATAGCACACCACAAGAATGAGGCCCATAGCCACAGGCAGCTGGTTATATGCCAATGCTATGAAAAATTAACCCCATTCATTTTGAGGTTTACTATTGATAAGAGCATATATTAGCCTTTTTTTTCGTGAATTAGATTCTCGTGACCCATTTTGTTGCAGTTTGCCTGGCTGCAAGGCTTTGAAAGCTGGACTTTATAACAAGTGTGTGCAGTGCCAGTAATTCCCAGCGACACTGCCGACAAGGGATATTTACAGCCTTATGTATTTCAGATGAGAATTCATGATATGTCACGGGTGAATAAATAGTACATTGTCTTGTGACCACATTGTCAAATTATATGACTAACACAGAATAACTGTACGTGACATTTTACTGAGACATCCAATTACTCAAAACCAGAGGGGTGGGGGGAGTGACTATACCGACAGCTGCACGAGAGGAAGGGAGCCTGCAGGACTACCGATTCTGGCATTGTCTCTCAACACAGTTTGTTTCATTTTTCAAAGACAGCAACATCTGTGTGCAAAGTGAAGCTCGAATAAATGGAAAATAATAATAGGCTTAATTATTCTATTCCACATTGAGCGTTCATTTATGATTCACATGTCCGCGGTATTAAGAGATTTCAAGAAAAGTACCCAGGGGTATGAGTTCCATGTCATGAGATGGTTCACAGCTTAGTTAACAAATTTTGTGAAACAGGAAATGTTAATAAGAAGCGAAGAAGACAACATACAGTGCTATCGGAAGGAAATCTTAAAATTACACCGGACAATGCCTGAAAAATTCCCCTTAGCCATTTTTCTCAGCAAATGGTAATTTCTTATGGTTACACACAAAGTGTTGCGAAGTTAAGATAAAACCTTATAGGACTAAGTGTACTGTGGTGTAAGAACATATACCGGTTGATCGCTGTATAAGGAACCTCTTTGTGACAATGACAAAAAAATAGTACATTAGAATTCATCATGCAGTCACTCTAGCTTGTTCTCATATTGCCCTTCCCCCCCACCAGGAAGCAATAGCTTGACAGCTGAGATCTCAGCTGAGATTCTGCATTAATATCGTAAACATTTAAGCCAAATTTCACACATGATGTATAAATCTAATTATTCTGCCTAAATTGGAGAAAAGTAAGACTGGGGATTAAAAGGATAGGTGTGATGATGATGATGATGATGTATGTTGTTTAAAGGGGCCTATCAGCCCCTAATGGTACAAAGTGCAACAAAATGAAAATTAAAACTTCAAAAATGTATCCGACTAGAATCTACAATAAATGATGATGAAAAACCGATAGTGAAACAAAAACAATCAGAGGACCCAATGTACACTAAACAAAATAAACCAGTGCATTATTATAGCTCAGTTAAGAACAGACACTTACGTTTTTACCACCAGAATGTCTTGGTATGTTGACTTCTCTGAATGCAGCACCTTGTCAACTTCCAATGAAAGGCTCATTCCAGGCCAAAGGGGACTAAGCTCACTAAACCATCCTTCTTTCAAGGCATCCATAACCTGTGCTGCACATGCAAATAATACAAATTTAAAATTTTCTAAAAAAATCAGTATTGAGAAAGAAGAGAATTAACAAGACAACTTATCTATCAAAAAACTATCAGATTAAAAACACATTCTTATTTTTTTGGCAGTGGTAACACTGCATTAACACATACACATTTTTGGTGATGCTTGGGTAGTGAAAGGGCAACCCAGGAAATTTTGGGCCAAAAATCATCATTCTAACCAGTCAGCCATGTAGACAGAAAACAAGTGATATTTCCATTTATGAACAAATACCATCATTCTGTCTCTTAACTTTTCCTCAAGCTTTCACAAATCTATTGACACAAATGCTCTCAAAGTTGAGGAATATTGTATGGAATTTTATGCTACAAACTGATTCACATTGAAATTTCCAATAAAATAATCCATATACTCATCCCATTACACTTGCCTCTTCAAGATTCAATTTAAAAGGAAATTTATGAAACCAGTAATGTTCCAGAGACACACAAGAGTTTAAAAGTTTAAATTAGGTATGATGGATGAACCATGTGCAATTATTTGTTGATTGCAATAAACATTCAGTCGCAAAATCCATGATTTCGTGAAAAATCTGAATGAATCCAGGTCATGATAGAACTGTAAGATACATTTGAGAGTTACCAAAAGGGAATTCAAGGTGAAATAATTCCAAGAGAACAGCAGACCTTTTCTATATTTATTTCTTTAAAACAAGTTGAATATTATGATATAAAGAAGAACTTTATCATAATGCCATCAGATGGATTGGAAAAAACCTGCATATATATATATATATATATATATATATATACATACACTAGCAAGATACCCGTGCTTCGCTACAGTATTATACTGAAATTTATAATTAAATGCTTATTGTTTTTTGTATAATCCGCCGAAATTCGCGATCTCACTAGTTTTTTGAGAGAATCCGCCAAAATTCACGATCTGACTCGTTTTCTAATAGATTACGGCAAGTTTCCTCCTATTTTTCAATGTTTCTTACCAGCAATCGATTTTGTACTTCCAGCCAGGGCTAGGTCCAGGTATTCCACCCGATTAGTTGGGTCCCTAAATCTTTGCCATCTTTTCCTATAAGCATTTTTAATATGGATCAAATCCTTCAGGAGATCCAGCGTGGTGTCGTCTTGGGTGCCTTGGCGGTACTGAACCCGCGGCCGGACTGCGTTCTTAGTCATTACCAGTCCAGGACCCGTTTCCTCCGCGATCCGCACATTTGATGACTGTCCAGAACATTATTATTATTATTATTAGAGATGTTCTGGACCCCACAGCAAGATCCAAGACAGCTACTTGGCGGTAAATTACATCTGCTGCCATTGTTGACAATGTGACCAGCACCACTGTCGCGCGTGGGCAAGTGTGCAGGATTTCTGACGATACGAATGACATACTTCCGTGCATTATTGACCTTATTATAGAGGTGAACAATTGGACGGTCAATCTCATTAATCTACTCTAATCTAAGAACGTTCCCCGAAGAAAAAGATGGCTCTTGAAAACGAATCCAGGAAAAATAAAAAATGATCGCTTTATGATCAGAATAAGTGCATCGCATATCTACATCCTGTTTCCAGTAATTCGACAGGGTCAGGAATGGAATGAATAAAGCCCCATCTAGCGGCGACAATAGGAATTGTGCCGGCTGCCGAAGCCTGTCGCACTCCTCTGGGGCAATGATTAATGAATGACAAATGAAATGAAATGATATTGGACAGTGTTGCTGGAATGAATGATGACAGGGAAAACCGGAGTATCCGGGGAAAAACCTGTCCCACCTACATTTTGTCCAGCGTGAATGTCACATGGAGTGACCAGGATTTGAACCACGGAACCCAGCTGCGAGAGGCCGACGCACTGCCGCCAGAGCAACGGAGGCTCCTTATAAGTACATTGTGAACAGTAAAATCAATTGGTCTCACCTCCTTTTACACCCCACCGCCGTTAAGTTTATTTACCCCCCCCCCCCGCCCAAAAATAGACTTCAAAGAAGGCGGGTTTTTTATGTTTAAAGGAGATTCCAAACACCAACGTTCACGTCTATTACATTCAGTTTTGAGATATAGTATCCCCATAAAAATAATTCACTTTTTCACTTCCTTTCAAAATCCCCCCCTCCCCCCCTCCGAAGTGAATTTTCTGGCAAAAAGTTCTTGTTTCTTTAATAGTAAAGGATCTTCTAAATACCAATTATCACGACTCTAACTTCTTCAGTTTTTGATTTGTGTCCTCATGAAAGGAATTCAACTCCTTTCCACTCCCACCCTCCAAGATTATTTCTCCCCCAAAACGGGTCTTTCTTTGTTTTTAATGGAGATCCAAATACCAATATTCACGTCTGCAACAACTTTAGTTTTTATTAGATATAAGTATTCTCATACAGTTAAGTCAATTAATTTTTCACCCCCCAATTAATTGGATTTTCCAAAAACAAAAAAATACATATTTCTTTATTTTTAAAGGAGACCCCAAACACCAATTTTCACTGGATTTGCTGAGAATACGTGATTCTTTACTTTTAAAGCAGATTCCAAATATCAAATTTCACGTCTGTAACATCTTCATTTTTGAGATATCAATTGCCTAATAAAAAGAATTCAACACCATTTTCAATTACTTTTACCACCCCCCCCCCCCTTCCACCCAAGTGGTTCTTCCGAAAACTAAAAGTACACGTTTCTTTATTTTTAATAGAGATTAAAAAATACTATTTTTCACTTTTGTAACATGTTAAGTTTTTTTGAGATATACTGTATAAATTCTCCCCTTTTTAGTTCCCCTTAAGAGGAGTTTCCAAAAACAAATCACCTATGTTTCTTTACATTTACAGGAGATTCCAAATACCACTTTTTACGTCTGTAACATTTTACGTTTCTCAGATAATCTGTAAATATAGTCTTTCAAAATATTCACCCCAATTTGTCACTCCTGTTTAACCGCCATTAATTGAATTTTCAAAAAAAAAAAAATCGAGTTCCTTTATTTTTAAAGGAGATCCCATATACAAATTTTCAGGTCTGTAATATCTTCAGGTTCTGAAATATAAGTAGCCTCATTAAAGGCATTCAACCCATTTTCACCCTTTTCAACCCTTCCTATTGGGATTTTCCAAAAACAAAAATATACGTGTTTCTTTATTTTTAAAGGAGATTCTAAATACCAATTTTTTACATCTATAAACTTTAAAGGATTTGAGATAAAGATACACTCATTTTAAATATTTGCCCCCTTTTCACCCCCCAATTAATTGGATTTTCCAAAAACAAAAAATACATATTTCTTTATTTTTAAAGGAGACCCCAAACACCAATTTTCAGGTCTGTAATATCTTCAGTTTCTGAGATATAAGTATCCTCATTGAAGGCATTCAACCACTTTTTCACCCCACCTATCGGGATTTTCCGAAAACAAAAAAATATGTGTTTCTTTGTTTTTAATGAAGATTCTAAATACCAATTTTTACATCTGTAAACTTTCAAAGTTTTAGGATATAGATGCACTCATTTTAAAAATTCACCCCTTTTCACCCTGCCATTACTTGGATTTTCCAAAAACAAAAAAATTTGTGTTTCTTTATTTTTAAAAGAGATCAAAAGTACCAATTTTCAGGTCTGTAATATTTTCAGTTTCTGAGATATATGTACCGGTATCCTAATTCAAGGCATTCAACCCATTTTTCACCCCTCCTATTGGGATTTTGTGAAAACAAAAAAATACGTGTTTCCTTATTTTTAAAGATGATTCTGTATACCAATTTTTACATCTGTAAACTTAAGTTCTGAGATATAGATACACTCATTTTAAAATTTCACCCTCCTTTTCACCCCCTTAGCATCGGAATATCCAAAAATCCTCTCTTAGCGAGGACCTACATCTTAATATGAATGTATCCCCAAAATTTCATTTCTTAATGTGCAGTAGTTTTGGCTCGGCGATGATGAATCAGTCAGTCAGTCAGTCAGTCAGGACAAGTTATTTTATATATATGAATATTGTAGTAAACAAACCGCATAGGTCATGTTACCGGTCAAAAGATTATTCCTACACACTAATTTAAACAAGTGTACCCTGTTGTCTAAAGCCCACCTGGTCCTAAGGCGTCAAGTTTATATGGTCTGACACCATGGTCAGTTGGACAAATTTTCACCATCAGATGTTGGCAGGCAGGGTAGGAGAGGTGGTGGTACACAATTTCTAATTACTAGATTGCATGCTAAAAGCCTCTTTGCAGTCTTCATATGGAGTTAGGGCATATGACGCTGTTGAAGGTGATTCATCACTCGGATGGCAACACCCACTTGGTCCAATTCAACAAGAGTAGGTCATGTGCCAGCACCGGGTTTCGCCTTCTCCCTACTTACTATCATATATCATGTAATTCATTTCATCTCATTAACTTCTCTGATAAAGTTGACATCATTAAGGGCATCCAGTCAAAAAAATTTGCTACGAAAATTCATCTCACTTCATACCCAACCACACAGAGAAACGGGGCAGACGTTCTAAATTTAATTTGATAAAATTGTCCAATACATATTTGTGTACATGGTAACTGACTGCTAAACCATGTCAAAGTACACTGATCACTCATTTTCTCCTGCCTCTGGCTGACAACCGAGATATTAGGCCCCTTTAAACAAAAAGCAAACATTCTCCTGCCTTCTGCTGATTTCTTCCAAATAATGTTCTACATGTCAAATATTTGCATACCATCACAACTAGTGATGTGTCAACCCCATTGCCCAGTGGGTAACCACTGCAATCAACCTCCTGAGTAATGACAGGTAAACCAAAGATCTTACTGACAAGAGGAAATGCTTGTCAAGGGCTGGCCATTTAGCACATAAAAAACACTAATGCGAAGAACCAAGGAAGGCCCAGCAAGCCCAAGGTAGAGTCTCTTATTGATTTAAAACATAAAACGAGCCTTGAATTATTATCAAATGGGACACAGGCTTCAAGCAGATCTCTTGGCCAATATGGCTCCCAAGATAGACAAACTTGTAAGAAGAGGAAAGTAAGACAAAGGACCATGAATATCCTGACTCTAACTGAAAAGAAAAAAAACAAAAAGAAAAAAAAAACAACAGAACTATTCATAGAGATATGATGGAAAGGAGAAACATATCCATATTGGGACTAAGCGAAACAAAATAGAGAAAGGCCGTATGGCTCTCAGAGGTAGCTACAAACTATATTGGAGCGGACTGTAAGAGGAGGCCAAAAATGGCATGGGATTTTTCACTGACAAAAGACATGGGTGCTGTGACAGAAGATTCCTACAAGCATAATAGGAACTACCTGTGCAGGAGCCCACAAATTATAGGGTAGTGCAAGTGTATGCCTTACAGACAGAATGCAGTCCAGGTGAAAAGGAAACATTCCTTGAAGACTTAGAAGATTGAATTGATGAAGGAAACGCCATAATTATTGGGGACCTAAATGCAAAAGTAGGAGCAGCCTGGCATCTGATGGCATCGTTGGATTACACGGGTTTGGAAACAGAAATGCAGAAGATATAGCAATTAAGGTCAACACGCCCATCGTTACAAATCATCTTGGTGTTCTGCATTCTAGCAGGTCGTGATGCAGGAGCATGTGATGGTCCCGATGTTTCGCCGAAGACTGCGCTCGGCATTATCAAGGGTTCCGACCAACTTCGATAGCAGCGAAGCTCACAGTGGAATGGAGTGGTGTTGACCAAACTGGTGCTTTTTTTTTGCTTTACATCACACCGACACAGATAGATCTTATGGCAACGATAGGATAGAAAGGGCTAGGAGTGGGAAGGAAACAGTTGTGGCCGTAATTAAGGAATAGCACCAGCATTTGCCTGGTATGAAAATGGGAAACTACGGAAAACCATCTTCAGGGCTGCCACAGTGGGGTTCGAACCCACTATCTCCCGGATGCAAGCTCACAGCTGCGCGCCCCTAACAGCACGGCCAACTCACCTGGTACCAAATTGTTTGGGAGTGTATTTCAGTGTAAAAGTTTGAAATGGCATTGAAACGAAAAAAGGTAATTGTACCAATGGATAAGGAGTAAGCATTGAATAAAATACCTGCTAAATTGGGAGTTGGAACTTCAACAGCGTCTGATGGGAAGAAGCAAAGAAAAGATATTGAATACTTTTGGTGTAAAACGATATGTAAGGACAGTTTGGAGCAGAGGAGCAGTAAGAAAGGCAAATAATGAAACAGAATATGCACTCTTCATGTGGTACAGTGCTCAGCAAGAACATGGTTTGTCTATATCTGGACAGGCCTTAGTCCAAAAAGCTTTGGGCTTAAACAAAAAGTTACCGAATCCTCACTGCTAGGCAGGGGTGACTTGAGCACTGGAAAAACCGGTACAGTATTCGCCAACTTACTCTGACTTGAGAGAGCTTATCTAGTGAGGTTGCTGGGGCTGAAAATTTTAAAAAGGACTTTGAACAATTTGTTTTATCTGAGCAACTGACACCCGATCAAATTTATAATGCCGATGAAACTTGGCTTTTTTACCAGATGCTTCTGAGCAAAACGTTAACATCAAAGATTGAAGATTGGCCAAAGGCTACAAAAAAAAAAAAAAAACAGGCTAACTGCTATTGTTTGTAGCATGCTTCTTCTTGTCATTGTAGAGAAATCCAAGAATCCCCGAGCGCTAAAAAATGTGAATCACAATTCAATGCCAGTGGTTTACCGACCACAAAAAAGTGCGGGATGGACAGTTTTTTCTTTAAGAACTGGCTTTTTGATGACATTGTTCCTGAAGTTTGAAAATTCCTGAAAAGAAAAAAAAAAAACAGTTTACCAGGAAATTCAATTTCAATAGTCTCATTGAGTTTGCAAGTGAACTGGTGTTATCACTTTGTTGCATTACTAAATTAGTGTACTACTAAATTTTACCATGCCATAGGTGTCCAGTGCCTGCTTTATTGCTCTGGTTCAAGAATTCAAACAAGATTTCATAGACACTAATGGAACTGTTATGCGATGTACTAATATTGTTAGATGAAAAACACCAGCAAGATCGCATCAAACAACACATTTCCAGCTCTAAGCATCAAATGAATAAGACACCAGCAAACAAATCGCAGCAACCTCTATTACGAAATGCATTTCAGCAGAGTTCTTCAAAAAGCCAAAATTTGAAGGAATTAAACACTGATTTATGTGCAGCTCTTACACAAGCAGGAATTCCACTCAACAAGGTGAACCATCCAGCCTTCAAGGGATTTCTTGAAAAATACACAAAGATGTCAATGCCCAATGAGAGTACTTTAAGAGAAAACTACATGGAGCATGTTTAGCAAGAAACCATACAAAGAATCAAGGAGAAAGTGTCTGACTGCAATGTGGGAATCATTGTGGATGAAACCAGATTCAATGGAACGATATGTTTTGAATATTTTAGTTTTTCCCTTAGCAGGGGAGAATGATAAGCTCATTTTGTTAAAAATGTATAAGCTGCAGAAAGCCAATGCCAGTACAGTAATGCAATCAATTATGGACTTCTGCCAAAACCTCTGGATTACTGGTATCGAGTCTAAAAAAACTTCTTTTTGTGGTTACGGACCATGCTCCATACAGGGTTTCAGCTGTTAACCAATTGAAACCTTTATTTCCTAAATTGAAGCAAGTGACATGCTTGGTTCATGCCCTTCACAGGGTTTGTGAATCCCACAAGGAACGAATACAACATCGCAAATCAATTCATCACTGCCCTGAAGAAGATCCTACTGAAAGCTCTGAGTCGTGTTGTTGCCTACAGGGAAACCAGTGGCCTGCCCCTTCCAAATTTCCTGGTCATTACTCGCTGGCGATCGTGGATTGAGTGTGCTGCTATGTTGTGTGAGAATTTTGACAAAATTAGAGAGTTTGTGCTTTCTTTGGATACAGCCGATGCAGGTGCAATTTCCAAGGCACAGCAACTTCTGTTACTGGAGAAAATACATAATTTGCAGACAGAACTATATTGTGTCCATAGTTACAAGTACCTGACTGCAGTTATTAAACGATTAGAAGAACAAGGTCTGGAAAAGGAAAAACAATGGGGTATTTTAACTTCTGTGAGGGTGCAGTTAGATGGCTTTGCCAACGACAAACTTGAGTCTAGTCTTCAGAAGAATCCAGACACTGAGGAATTTGCCACATCTGTAGTGTTGCCATTCCGAGTGAATGCAAGGTTTGCCCCACTGGTTTCTGTGGATGTAGAAACGGACTTACTATTTAAAAATGTAGAGATGCTTAATGCCTTGAAGTACAACAGCTTTATGTTTTTTCCTTCTTTTGATGAGTGATAATTTGATGTACATGTTTGTAATTCGATAAACCAGAATAGAGGAAAGAGAAATCGTTGAATTAGTTGAATAAACCAGCACATTTTGTCCCTGTTTTGCCTTATTTGAGCACATTTTCCCTTCCTTTTTTCTTATGAAATTTGCACCTAAAAATCCTAACCCTGATTATTACAATTATTTTATTGGTGTATTAATGTAAGAATATTTGAAGCTGGAACGTCTCCATGTTAGATATTAGTAATTTGTATTGTAGGGGCAGTTGGGAAACACCCAGCTATTTCCAGGTCTAGAAAAACCTCGAAGTGAGTCAAGCGGAGAGTCCAGCCTGACACATGCATTTCCTCAAGTCAAACTTTGGGCGTGGTAGGATTATAGCCATGTCAGGACGAATAGAAGTACATGGTGTGGCGACTTCTGCTGTTTGATATGTTCCTAAACTATGCGGTGCTGGTGTACGTAACCAGGGATCAGCTGTCCCTGAACATGTGATTTTAAATGAGATCTGATGTGACTTAATTTGGATTTTATCGTTTAAATAAATTATTTAAAACTGTGTATTTATTATTGTTATGTTTCAGGAATGTGCATTCCCTTTACTGACCGATGACTGTGTTTATGTGCAACCTATGTTTCGTGCAAATTAAGATATAGTGTTCCTTGTCTTGAAAGTAATATGTGACAAATGCGTAGGAAATATTTTACATTTAGTAATGATTTCATGACATTACTTCTGAAATTGGTTCGTCAGTGTCTTAACGAATATCTCAAACAGGTATGTGTGTATAGAGCTAAGTCATATTTCATTAATTCACCACAAAATCAAACTCAGTTGCAATTATCAGTTATAACCGTAAAAAAAACACATGTTCAACTGTTAGTGTACATGCTACGTAATATAAACATATTAAAACTCTGCAGGCACCCACATGATGTTACGTAGGGTATGTCATACATATGTAATTCCTACATAACTACTTAGTTAAATTATATGTTAACATGCTCAAATTAATGAATCTTACCAGCACCTCACCCCATCAGTCAGTTAACTGGTCACCTTAGACACTTTTCGGGTATGTTTTGAGGTCGTAAAAGCTTGCATTTCTTTCCGTACTTCTTTTATTCGGAAATAAAATCGGCATCGTATGTAATGAAAAATTAATTTTGGTACCAAGTCCTGAGCATGTTCAGTACAGCACCCAAGTCTATGAGAAACAGTAATTGAAGGTAAACTATCCAGGCATTCTTGAAATATTTTGCCCCATAATGCTTCTTGTACACTAATATTTCTCACAACTTCCTCTACATGAGGAAACATCAATAATAATTCACTCGATGGGTAAATAAGATAGTTGGATGCGTTAGAATATTCTTCTAGACTTGTTAGGGCATCCTCTGTATTGTTTTGCATAGAACCATTACATGCTGTACAGCCTATCATTTTGCTTGCATGTTTAACAATATACCCACAGAACTGATGAATAACATTAATTTTTGAACTGGTGAAAGGAATTATTTGTTCATCTTCCCAACTTGATAATGGTGGACCGAGCTAGTTGGCCGTGCAGTTAGGGGCACACAGCTGTGAGCTTGCATCCGGGAGATAGTGGGTTCGAATTCCACTGTCGGCATCCCTGAAGATGGTCTTCCGTGTTTTCCCATTTTCACAAAAGGCAAATTCTGGGGCTGTAGCTTAATTAAGGCCACGGCCGCTTCCTTCCAACTCCTTTCCTATCCTATAGTTGCCGTAAGACCTATCTGTGTCGGTGCGACATAAGGCCACTATAAAAAAAAAAAAAAAAGGATAATAGTGGCTGATCAAAGGTAAGCGTGCTGTAATATTTTTCCTGAGCAGTACTTGTGATTTTGGCATTCTCTTTGACAACAGCTTTTGCCATGGCTCTAATCTGACTGAAAAATTATGTTAAGGGTACTATCACTTTAAGGCAGATGTTGATGTGGGATAGCCTTTGACCACTTTGAGAACAGAGTGGGATCTTTTGGGGGTGAAACAAAAATGGCGCTTATCACTTGAATGTTTATTGTAACCCGAATTACAACCCGTAGGCATATTCACATGCCGTAGTAAATTGAAGCATATGCCAAAGTATACGTCCTACTTCTCAAATGCTTAATCTTGTTTCACTTTTCAGTTCAGTTAATACCAATTATTTTGCCCGTATACAACTGGAGAATGTACAAAACTACAGAAAAAGACAACAAACTGTTTACACACTTCCACAGTAAGCCGAAGAAAAGCGTGCGTACTTGGACCTTTTATTGACAGCAGCGCTGCAGGTGGCGGAGAACATGTACACCGTGTTTGTTAACATGTGATTCAGAGGGAGTCGTCACACTATTCATTTCTATTCGTCCTGGCCATGTGTTACCTTGGCACTGGATATTTCTTGTTCATGATTGGACAGACAGGCTGGCAGGAGCTTGAAGATATCAAGGAGTGGGGAGGAGGAAGTCTACTTATACCTTGAGAGAACATGATTCAGCAAACATGACTACCACTCGGGAACAATTTATGGAGGAGTTTACTGAGAATATTATCTACTATGTCTTTTGACTGTGAACATTAACGGAGTGTACGTTTTATTATGGACGAACGGATCAGTGTTGTTTGCTTGTTAATGCTAATACAACTCTTGTGTTGGTCTTCAACATCTCAAGGCAACTTTTGTTAATCTATGGCATGGTTTCAAGGCATAGATAAACAGAGCGTTTGTGCAAGCGAAAGAGTGTCTAAAACCAAGTATTAGTGTCAGTAAAAATAGAAGTACAGTATCATATTGATATACCATGTGTTAATGGTGAGAGCCAGCAATTTGTGTCTATACACAGAAACAGTGAAGGGCAATTATCTACATCTATGCTTTGTAACTACTGGTCATCAGGCTCACTACAAATGGTACTACAACCCTTTCTAACTGCATTTTGCTTGATGATTATTGAATGTATATAGGGAGTCTTCCAGCAGTTGTAAATATTTATTTTTGCTTTTGCTAGTGGCTTTACATCGCACCAATACAGTTAGGTCTTATGGCAACGAAGGTATAGGAAAGGCCTAGGAATTGGAAGGAAGCGGCCGTGGCTTTCATTATGGTACAGCCTGGTGTGAAAAAGGGAAACCATGGAAAACCATCTTCAGGGCTGCTGACAGTGGGATTCAAACCCACTATCTCCCAGATGCAAGCTCACAGCCACGTGCCCCTAACCGCCCGGTAAAATATTTTGTATTTGTTGTGTTGATGAAATGCAAATGTAAAGATCATGGTTAGGTTAGAACATTGAGAGTTTATTTCAATTATGTTATTGTTTTTACGTCCCACTAACTACTTTTGACGGTTTTAGGAGACGCCGAGGTGCCGGAATTTTGTCCTACAGGAATTCTTTTACATGCCAGAAAATGTACCCACACGAGGCTGACGTATCCGAGCACCTTAAAATACCACCCGACCGAGCCAAAATCGAACCTGCCAAGTTGGGGTCAACCATCTGAGCCACTCAGCTGAGCAGTTTATTTCAATTTATGGAAAAGTTATTGGAGAATCTAGGTGCAGTTCCTATCTGTTTAATCATTTTCAGAGGGTCAGGTAAGGACCAAAGCAGATGTAACAATACGCAGCTTTTTGTGCATGCCCTGGGAGAGAGAATTATCATGCTCTATTAATATTCAAGGGATTCATTTATGTGACCTTTGGCTCCCAACTTCCGGGCATTTCAATCTCCACCTCTTCAACGTAGAATCGCCCTACGAAAAGCTGCCCTGAAAGATCATGGTAGGCTTAACTCTGTTGATTTGAAGAATGTCTGCACTCCAGTTAGGGGCATATACTTCTGCAAAGACAGACTTGTGTTTGCTGATGCAAATAAAATCATCCTATTAAAAGCAATGACACTGAGAATTACCTGTTTCGGTCACACTATGACTAGCATCTAAGCATGGTCTCTTCATGATAACACGAGGCTTTATGCTGATGGTGTGATTAGACATCGTTGTAGGTAGGCACAAGTCTAGGTAGACGATCAATCCTTTGACAAGAGCCATGATCCGTAAATTCCCGCCATATCATTGTCTTGAGAGTCAGATTAAAGCATTCTGGAACACTTGCTTTGAGATTGCTATACGTAGCAAAATGACGAATGCCAAGCGACTTGAGATAAGAAGAAAAAACATTCTTGTAAAACACATTACTCTGATCAGCTTGAAGAAGACATGGGCAGCGTTTTGAATGCTGAACAACACGTTTGAATGTCTCTTTGACTTAAACACCTGTCGTAGAAATCACGCATGGGATCTGCAAGGGCAAACTTAGAGTACACATCAATGACAGTGAGTAAATACTTATATCCCTTGCTGCTAGAGGCATAAGGAACCATTACTACTAAGTCAGCTTGTCACAGATAATTCTTTCCACACGTGATGACACGTCTGCGACATTATGTGCAACGAGTTGGTTTATGTCACTCGTGACCGATGCTTAACTTTACAGGCGAGGTCTTGCTTTGGAGAGCCATTACTCTGTAATACCCGCATGACTTAATTCCTTCTCTATTTCTAGATTCCTTGCTTCATGCCCTGTGTGACCAGCATCTTGAGAGGCTTTTAGCAGTTGCACACATTCTACAAGTAGGCTGGTATCGTTCCAGTATGTCACGTCTATGTAGGGTATCAGAGGCTTGTAGATGGCATTCAGACTGCGTGCAGACAATTGATGTATAGAAAAGGGCTTATAAATGAAATCTCCATTCTTGAGACTCTTATTTGTGTTCACAGTTTCTAACTAGTTATAATAGGGAACATGCATGATCCGGGGTTTTAATTAAAAATATGCTAATCCGATTCAAAATTTCGTGCAGAATTCAAAAATGTGATCAGAATGTACAAATAATAACTCCAAACATGATAAAAATCTACGAAAATGTCACGTCACGCAAGTACGCGATCTCATTAGTCTGACGTCATCGTACAGGTTGACTGAATTAGCAGACGAAATAACACATAGTGCGCTGTGAGAAGCAGGATACACTTCGCGTATTTCTACTTTACGTTAGTGTCTAGTATGGTTAAATTCGAGGTCTATACATCGGATAATAATCTGAGTGGTATATTTTAGACGTAAAATGAATCCTGCGCAGACAATGAGGCAGAAAACTTATAAATGGTGTAGAGTTCCGATGTGCAATAGCACATCGCATACCATACCAAACAAATTGTTTATACATGTTCCAAAGACGCTAAAACTAGGGAGAAATGGATTTTGGCGAGCCGGAAAAATGCTGGTGATATATCGGAAAAGTCTACAGTTTATTTTTTGAAGATTTTAACGTAAGATGAATTTGTTTGAATTTTCAAATCATTTTTCCATGTCAGCTGTTCTAGTGGTAGAAGGTTTTGAACCCCACTGCTGGCAGCCCTGAAGATGGTTTTCCATTTTCACACCAGGAAAATGCTGAGGCTGTACCTAAGGCCACGGCCGCTTTGTTCCCATTCCTAGGCCTTTCCTGTCCCATCGTCGCCATAAGACCTATATGTGACGGTGTGACGTAAAGCAAACAGCAAAAACAAACAAAAAAAATAAAGTAAAAGTCACAGCACCCAAAGACATTCCTGTATTGAGCGACTAAAATGTCACCAGGACACTTTTCTTTCCTGATATGCTCAGCTTGTTAAAAGCCAAATGTAATTAATGTAATTGGCTTCACGCCCCGCTAACTACTTCTACGATTTTCGGAGACGCCGATGTGCAGGAATTTAGTCCTGCAGGAGTTCTTTTACGTGCCAGTAAATCTACCGACACGAGGCTGACGTATTTG
Organism: Anabrus simplex; assembly: GCF_040414725.1. Taxonomy (NCBI): domain Eukaryota; kingdom Metazoa; phylum Arthropoda; class Insecta; order Orthoptera; family Tettigoniidae; genus Anabrus; species Anabrus simplex. Next base: position 637,725,572 of record NC_090266.1, on the reverse strand, counting down.
AGCACCTTCAACTACCACCGGACTGAACCAGGATCGAACCTGCCAAGTTGGGGTCAGACGGCCAGCACCTCAACCGTCTGAACCACTCAGCCCAACTTGTGAAAACTAGATGAAGTCATATTTATCTTTATCATGTTTAACTTTTTCCCTCCACCAAGATATTTAATTCTCTTCCATGGGCCCCGGAAGTGGGTAGGCCAGTTGCCCCAACCATAAATATATATTTTTTTAGAAATGATAGGTTATAGACCTACAGTACTATGATCTTTCTTTCTTTCTTAATCAGTTTATCCTTCAGGGTTGGTTTTCTCTCGGACTCAGCGAGGGATTTCACCTCTACCACTTCAAGGGCAGTGTCCTGGAACGTGAGACTTTGAGTATGGTGATGAAACTGGTGAGGAGGGCCATTACCTCGCCCAGGCGGCCTCACCTGTTATGCTCAACAGGGGCCTTGTTGGAGGATGGGAGGATCGGAAGGGATAGACAAGGAAGAGGGAAGGAAACGGCCGTGGCCTTAGGTGCCTGGAGGAGAAGTAGGAAAATATGAAAAACCACTTCGAGGATGGCTGAGGTGGGATTCGAAACCCTTCTACTCAGTTGACCTCCCGAGGCTGAGTAGACCCCGTTCCAGCCCTCGTACTATTTGTTTTCAACTTTCATGGCAGAGCCGGGAATCAAAACCGGGCCTCCGGAAGTGGCACACATTAACCACTACACCACAGAAGCGGACTAGTACTATAATGCTACCTATATTGTTATGTTAGTGCTGAAATCCGATTTCTTACTTTACTAATGCTGAAAGCCCGAAAATGTAATGTTATTCTTTAATAGGGGAATCAGTCCAGAAGGAAATATTGAAAGTGATGTGATATCTATCCAGGTTCGTTGTTATCCTAATACTATGGGTTACAGTACATTGCACATATATAAAAGACGCCACTTACAAACTTGCTTGTTATCCGCTAATTTCTGCGGCCACAAAAGTCACATTTTTCAAGAATGATGACTTCTACACATGGTAGATTGTCTGACTGTGCTGTTTTGAACCTTTCTTCTGTCATTTCGAAGTTATTCGCGATCATGCATAATAAACGATCGGCTTTTAGCAACGGCTGATGCACAACGGCTGGTAGAGCTCCATGCGGTACTGGATCGTGACGTCACAGCGCGCCGCTTACGTCAGAGGCCGTTTCACTCGCCTTGCGGAAAGGCACTATTAAATATTTTTTTAATGGTAGAAAACAAGGCAATATACCACAATGTAATACGTTTACGTACTATTTCATAGGTGTACTTTTCAAAAAAAATATTTCTGAAAATGATGCATGTTCCCAATTAAGTCGAATATCATCAGCAGGAAAAATAATCGATTTAAACGTCATGAGAACATTTTAAGATTAAACGTAAGGAACTTATTAAACGTAAGGAACTTCATCTTATTTGTCCGTATTGAACTGAGATCACAATTAATTAATGTCTATCAGGTTCCACCTTTTCAATACTAATACAATGTTGTTGGATGATATTTACAACATTATTTATTACAGTACATGTTTCGGTGACATTTGGTAGGTTTATAAGTCACATCCTTTATGAAAAGACTTAGGGGGCTGTCACACTGGATCAATCGAACGACTGCGATCAAGCGAGTAAAGAAACAAACCTACAGAGGGCAGTCGTGCCAGTCACACATTATTGATCGTCAGCAATCAACTACGAGCGATGAAGATCGACTGGTTTGTGAAAAACAATCGTATCCGTTTTCTGTGGCAGTCGGTAGATAATGACGGGCGTATCATTGTGGTCTGTTGATGAAATTGAAACAATTTGCCTAGTGTATGAAAAGAAGGTGTTGTATAATCCCAGACTCCCGGGATTTAGTAACAGAGAGACCATGAATTTTGTATGGCATTCTATAGCATTGAGAAATGGGACGAAAACTGGTAATTATTAGCTTTATTAGTTATGAGTAGTGTTATGTTAGATTAATTATTGATAAAATTTATTATACGGAATAGATTGGTAAAGAAAGTTACACTAGGAGAAGTAGTAATTATCATTCTTATGCCTTAATTGAAGAAATGATAGGACAACATAAGCAGTGCTTTCCTAACCTCCATCTCGTACCTAATGAAATGAACACCACTGTTCGCTTTAATGACAAATAAATGTATGCCATAAGTACTACATGTATATTTTCTTTGTCACAACATTGTAATTCATTGTTTCACAAAAATGTTGTGCCAAAAAAGATACCCCACCCCCCAACGTTCTGCTGTACAGAAAACAAAAAATGGGTCTACCTCAATGCCCTCAACTTTCTGGAACCCTTCAATGCTGGAAGAAGGTACAATTCTGTAATATTAATTTTTAATAGTAGGCCTACACTACAGACCAGTGTTCTAGTTGTGAAAGAGTGAGGGGAAAATGCAGTCTGTAGGTCATAAGTTCTACCCATCTGTTCATTAATGTATCAGATATAACTGAAACTAATATAATCTAACCTAACAATCATCTAAGATAATTATTGAAACTAATAATTTCTTAAACAGAAGGCTTATGTGCAGACTAAAATTTAGTTATAATTTAGAAGAATTGCATTAATATGTTGTTCATTTTTTTCAGTTCTATAACAAACACACCTACGGAAGTGGCACCTGGTGTAGGAGAGCCTTCTCACCAAGCTGAAATGGAGGAGGCAGAAACACAGTTTGTGCTGGAGGGATCTAATTCCTGCCGTTCAAATATTATGCAAGGGACTTCAACTTCCAGTCTGGTGACTTCTCCTTCTACAAAAAGCTCTGACAGCAGTTTAAAAAAGTGAAAGTGATGTGTTAAGTAAATATTTAGAAAAGACACTGAAAACTGAAAAGAAAAAATAATCAATGTTATTTTTAGAGTGTCTTCATGATAACATGGAAAGACTGAGTGAACTAGGTCGAAGGGTTTTCAGAGTTGAAGTTCAGGAACTGTTGTATACAATGTTAGATCAAGAAAGAATCTAATAAAATATATGTCCTTGAGAAATGTTCTACTTTTTAAATTAAATCTACTTATCTATCAATATTGATTGGAATATTCAGTGAGTTATGTGTATTAGCACCTGATGGGAAAGTAACCTTAATTCCAATTTTTATTATTAGGTAGTAGTATTATTATAACATTTCAATTTATTTTATGTGGTAGAACATGTATGGTTTACAAAAAATGGAGTATTTTGAAATACTGGTAGTAGGTCCTTTCTGTGTGTATGTAGTAAGCAGTTGCACAGCACAGGTGGTCTGAAACCAGACCGGGGTATTGATAGTTCTGTCCAAGAGCTGACTTCCTTCTTACAGAATACTGTTGATCGCAACTGCAAGCTCACTGCACTAGGTTTGTACAGCACAGGTGGTCTGAAACCATACCGGTGTATAAATACGAGTAGTTTTGTCCAGGAGTTGACTCCTTCTTACAGAATACTGTTGATCGCATATGCAAGCTCATTGCACTAGGTTTGCTGCACCTATATTCAATGCTGCTTATTATACTGCCATCCTGGGAGAATACACATCCTAAATACCTACTTGAAATTATCTACCTGTTCCAGTTTTGTATTCCCAACCTGACATTCAGTTCTCTTTTAGGTGTCTTCCCTACTGCCATCACTTTAGTCTTGAAAAGACTAATTTTTATGTCATACTCATTGAATCTTTTTTCAAGTTGCAAGATGTTAGATTGCACGGTTTCAGTAGACCAAGTCATCTGCATAGGACAAACTGCTTACTACAGTTCTACCTACCTGAATCCCTCCCACCCACCTTATACCTTTGTACCTTAGCCTTTATCTCCTCATTCTAAGTACTCTCCTGCCACCAATCATACCTGTTTGCACCAGCAATCATTCTAACTACTTTCATGTCTGTTACTTATAACTTATTAACAACATATAGACCTATTTACATGTTATGAGTCTCATATAGACCTACTGAGTGCAGCAAGATAGACCCATTCCTTCATTTCTTGTGATGCAGATCCATGTAAACAATGAAAAACAAAGGTGAAAAATTCATTTATAACTATTCTCACCAGTGTTTCTACCAAAGTTTTGTAGATCTACAATGTAAAAAACGGCATTTTATGTGATGTGATATTAAGGGGATGATGGCAGAAAATGTATTTATTAAAAATATATTCATATGACAGGTACATGCTTGTAATAAAAGGTTGAGTAGATTAATTACCCTATAAGTTAACCCAAGATCTTACATGCACCCTACTCTGTCAAACATTGTTTGTAAATACTGATTATATAAAATAATTTTGACAGGCAATGTAAGATATAGCAAAATGAAATCATATACCACCTGAGCAACAGCTCTACATAACAATCTACTGTAGACAGCCACAGTATTTAATTGTTAGAAAGGCGTACTCTTCAATTCTAAAAATAGAAGGCAAAGAGGACAAATTGGGGCATATATTTGGTTTTAGGAAAGGGAGTTAGGGATTGGAATAACTTACCAAGGGAGATGTTCAATAAATTTCCAATTTCTTTGCAATCATTTAAGAGAAGGCTAGGAAAATAACAGATAAGGAATCTGCCACCTGGGCGACTGCCCTACATGCAGATCAATAGTGACTGATAGTGACTAATTGATATCAGCACCTATTATTGTTTTTGCAGTGTTTGGTACTCATTTATGGTGAAACTGAAGGCAAAGTTGTCATTTTCCTTCAACTGATTCATAAGGAAAGTATTTCAGGATGGATAGGTAAACATGGTAGTGTTTGCATCAGTAAAGAAGATACATATGAACAATATACAGAAAGGCAAAATCAACATTGAGGTAAGAGAGAGAGTCCTACCAGTGCTTTGTGGAAAAATTTGTCACTCTGTACCAAGGAGTTTACCAGTAACTTGGATGGAAGTGCAGGATTTAGATTAATAGGTTTATTATTGCCAAGAGAGCCATTAGATCAGCTTGCCAGTGCAATGTTTGAGGAGACAGTAGTTTATGCATAGTGATGAGGGTAATAAACAAGACATTGTGTACAATTTACATGTAGTTGTGCCAAGTATCAGTCTATTACACTGCCAACTTACTCATTAGAACAATATTCCAGAATATTTCCCTTCAGTTATTAAGCCAGTGTACAAAGCACTAACCACACCTGAGCTCCTCCAAGAAATGTACACATATATGAATACACAGAACCCTAATGAGAACTTACATTTTCTACTTTGGAAAAGATGTCCATAGGCAACCTTTCTTCACAACCAGTTGGTAAAATTAGCTGCTTTTGAAGCTGCAGTAGTCTTTAAAGATGTAAATTAAGACAGGATTGTCATTCTTGCAAAGTTTGAATTTAGACCAGAAGGCAGTACGGAAATTCAGCAACATGCTTGTCATGAAAGCGATATGCTACTATTCTGAACGTGGCACAATAACAAAGAAGAGGAGTGGCAACAAGAGATTTGTAGAGGATCATGAGGAAGAGAAAGATGATAATGATGCTTGTTCTTTAGAAGGGCCAAACATCTAGGTCATCGGCCCCTACGGTATGAAATGAGATGAAATGCGAGTACAATTTAAAAGTACAAAATTCATCCACTGACCAGAATTCAAAACGTGATGATGAGGAATGAATTGATGAATATGAATTTAAAACAATCAGTGGATGAGACGTGCAATGCCTCACATTCCCATAAACAATATTACTGGCCAAGGGACTGCTTCCGAAGCCCAATCTTGAATCGACGATGCTTGTCTAAATGGGGCAATATATATGCCAACAATCCCGCATAATGGCACCTATCGCTAGTAAAATAGAACCATGGTATTTCTCAAGTTGCGGTACTAATCAAAGGTAGCATAAACTCACGGTGTTCCAAATATTATGGTACTACTCACAGGTATTGTACGTCGTACAGGGAACGCAGACCTATGGTGTTTCTCACACAATGGCGCCACTGGTAGCCAACGCAAACTGATGAGGTACCTCACCTAGGTGTACTAATCACGGGCACCGATATTCCCGCGAAGTTCCTCACATAGTGGGTACTAATCACAGGCAACGCAGACCCACAGTGTCGCTCATATAGTGGTACAACTCACAGGAAACGCCCAGACCCGTAGTGTTGCTCACATGGGTATGACTCACGGGTACTGGAAACCCAGAGTCCACACACACACTGCTGCTACTAATCACAAACCTATTGTGTACATAATATAGTGGTACAACTCGCAAGTAAAGGCGACCCATGGTGTACCCCGCATGATGGTACTAATCAAAAGTAGTTTCATGGTTCTAAGACAATCATCCCTTGGTCGCCCCTCACGACAGGCAGGGGATACCGTGGGTGTATTTTTCATTGGCGTCCCCAACCCACAGGTGGTAGAGAGAAAAAAGAAGAAGAAAGAATGGATCCGTCACTTCGAAAAATGAAGGAACGGACGAAGAAAGGCAAGGGCCACGCAGGGCGTAAAAATGAGACTCCCTAGGCCTCGAATGCTCTAATACCAAGTTACAAGTAACTAATCTCATTTTGTTCCGTATTGAAGATACAATAAGTAAACTCTTTCAAGATTAAAATTATTGTGTCCACCTTTTCAATACAAATATATATTTTTAGTGGTTAAATTTTACATGAATGAAACACACCAGTTAGGGACATGTTTCGCCCTAGTTATGGGCATCTTCAGCCTGTATTAATCGTAAGGTCAAGAATTAAAAATATAAACACTGGAACTTATAGTAAACTAACTTAATACTAAATACAATTGTCTTATGCTATTTACACAGTTTACAATATGTACAGTATGTACAATAAGTGCATTAACCTTGCCAGAATTTATGAACAATGAATTACATTTTTTACAATGACCAGACCTCCAATTGCAGATTGGATTGATCACAACTTGAATTGGGGCTTCTCAATAGTATTGACTAGAATTTATCACTGCGTGAGTTGGGTTTCTTCAGTTGTTATAGTCGACTGAGTCATAAGAATTTTTACAACACCGGAATCTTGGATAAAATCGTTAATATTCAATTTATAGTCCACATGTAGTTGGAAATGAAATCCATCCAAACGAAGACAACATTTGGGCCAAAAATAAATGAAATTTATATAATTGTAAATTTAAGAGGGCTTTCTTTTGTATGTTGCTTTAATTACATTTCTTATCCAAATCTCGCTGACCTTATTCTGAATTCTATTCGTATTATGAACAATGAAATTTGAATTAACTTATTTTATATGACTAGAATTCCAATTGTGGATTGGATTGGTCAAGCGTGAATAGGGGTTTCTCAAAATGTATTGACTAGAATTTATCACTGCGTGAGTTGGGGTTTCATCAGCAGATATGGTCGCCTGAGTCGTAAGAAATTTTAACAATTCCGGAACCTTGGTTAAAGTCGTTCACGTTAGGGATTGAAACAGTTTGAATATTCCTTTAGAAAGAAGCATGGTTATGTTTTAAGGTTGAAGCATGTAAGTAGGATACATATTGTTGATTTCCACCATTGTTTATCGGAATAAAAATATTCCGTCATTCTTGTGGATAAACTTCCCATTGGTGCATATTCAATCTGGGAGGAATATGAGTTGTCTGTAACTGGATAAGAGAAAAAACGGGGAATTAGAAATATGAATGTGGAACCCAATACGGTAATAAAGTAGAGTGACTGTTTATCGTATGAACTTACTTGTTTTGTCGACGTTAGCTGGGATCCATTGTTCCGGTTGTGTCTAAACGGCTAAGCTTGCTCCTAGTGTAGTATCGATGCTGAAGCGGAGGGGTGGAGCCTGGTGGGGAAGGGGGCGTGATATTCAAATTGTGCGTCCGTATTGTTGCTTGAGAGGCGTTACTTGAATTGGATTGGGCGGGCATGGCTTTAGGTGTGGCTACTGGAGCGCATGCGTTCTGTGATTTAAACATACTGGGAACTTTATTCTGATTTACGGTCTGGATTAACCTCGGAGTTGTTTCATATAACGGATTTTTGTTATTGATGGCATCGTTAAGATTATTATTTTTGTTATAAGATTGGTCCAAATAAATGTACAAGTTTTCCGTTTCGTTCAATAATTTCCCTTTGCTTAGGTTTTAAATGACCGTCAAATCATTTTCTATAGAGGTTAACTTATGGCCTGTATCAGTCATATGCTGGCTCATGGCCGAATACTTAATATGCTTGGAAGCATTGTAATGTTTCAGATACCTCGTGTAAAAGCTCCTCCCGGTTTGTCCAAAATATGTGAACCCACATTGGGCACATTTTAACCTATAAACACCTGACCCTGAGTAAATGTTGTTATTATTGACTCTACTGTGGTTGAGGAATATGTTCCGATTATTATTTATTGTCTTGAAGGCTATGTTGACACTGCGTTTTTTAAAAATATTAGTGATCTGATGGATAGCTGTTTGCCTTTGATTTCTCTGGGACTAGGTTGGACGATAACTCAATTTTGATCTTATCAATTAATCAATCAATTAACCGATTTAAAGCCATTGTGCCGAGCCAACTGTCTTATGTAATTTAGTTCTGTTTCCAAACTTTTAGGCGAAAGGGGAATTTTTAGTGCCCTATATATTAGGCTATGATAGGCAGCTAGTTTTTGGGTCTTAGGATGCAAGGACAAATCTTTAATAGTTATGGGTGAATGAGTAGGTTTCCTAAAAATTTGAAATTCAAAAGTGTTATTCAAGCGTGTAATTGTTAAATCTAAAAATTTAAGGAACTGTTGACCTCATCTTTAGTGAATTTGACGTTAGGATCTATTTCGTTCAGTGAGACTAATATATCGTGACTGTTGGTAATGTCCTTATTGATGATCACAAAAGTATCATCGACAAATCTTAACCACAAATTAATGCCCTTTATTTGTGAAATTTTTGTATGTTCTATAGAGTCCATGTAGATATCTGCTAGAATGCCAGATAGAGGGTCGCCCCTAGCTAGGCCTTTCTGCTGATAATATTTACCATTAAAGGAGAAGTAATTATTGTTTAGAAAGAAATTTAATACCTTTATGAATTCTTCAATTTCCATTTTACTAAGGCCGCTGTGTTTATTGATGTCATGAATAATTTTAATGGTTTCTTTAGTAGGAATGCTTGGAAACATGTTTGTGACATCGAAAGAACATAAAATATGGTTGGGTTGCAGTTCAAATTTCTTCAATATTTTGCAGAAACTGATTGAATTTTTTAAGGGAGATTTATTGTTGAAAATGTTTTCTTAAAAACCTATGAATGAATTTCGACACTTTATAGGTAGGGCTATTCCTGCAATTTATAATGGGGCGCATTAGGATGTCCTTCTTATGAATCTTAGGGAAAGCTCTGGCGGTAGGGATACTGGGGTTCATGTTGAAAAGTCTTTATTGCTCTTGCTCGTTGAAAAGAAAATTAGAACTTTTTACTAAAGTTTTTAAATTTCGCTGAATTCTTACAGTGGGATCATTGTTAACTATCGAATAACTTGCATTATTAAAAAATTCTTCTGTTTTTTTTGGTGTAAAATTGCTGGCTAGTAGGACTGTGGAACCTCCTTTATTTGCCTTAGTAACAATAATGTTATTGTCGTTTATTTTTGTTTTTAATTTCTGAATTTGTTTTTTATGATTGAAATCAAAATTAGCATTTAACTCTTGGGCCAGTTTAGGTAATTTCTTTTTTACTTTGTATCTAACATCGTTTTGAATCTCAATGGGGAGTTTCGAAATACCGGTTTCTACCTCTGCTACTGTATTGATGTCGGTTGTTTTATTTCGGCTAGGCCAATTATACTTTAGGCCCATAACAATATCCCAATTTCTTCCTGCGAAAACTGAACGTTTGTCAAATTGACTACTGTGGATGTGTTAACATGCAGGGATGCTGGTCTTTGTGAAACCTTGTTATGTGTGGGAGATCGTATCTTGGATTGTATTAATTGGGAGAGTTTTTTATTAAGTGTTGCTTGCTTCCTTTCTAATGCAATATTCAATTTGTAGTCCACATGTAGTTGTAATGAATTCCATTCCAACGGAGACAACATTTGGGCCAAAAATAAATGAACCTTATATAACTGTAAATTTCAGAGGGCTTTCTTCTTGTACGCTGCTTTAATTTCATTTCTTATCCAAATTTTGTTGACCTTGTTCTGAATTCTATTCATATTGGTTAAACCCTTCCTCTGCGTGGGTTTTAGGAACTTTGGTACCAATTTTTGTTCAAGACATTGTTTTAAATAAGCTATATATTTTGTTAAATTGCCTATTTTGGCCTTAAGATTCAAATATCTGTTTAAACAATAATTTGCCTGGTTGGCTATCATTACAAGTAACTAATCTCATTTTGTTCCGTATTGAAGATACAAAAAGTAAACTCTTTCAAGATTAAAATTATTGTGTCCACCTTTTCAATACAAATATATATTTTTAGTGGTTAAATTCCGCGAGAAGTATTTTATTTCCCAGAAGTCCACCGCCAAGCCGGTTAGAACCCCCCCTATCCGCCACCTGGGAGTATCACCTCTCCCCCTCCTACGCCAGCGTAGTAGGTTTATGGAGGGAGAGAGAGAATACAGTTATGGGGGATATTAAACAGTAAAAGGAACTCCGTTGCTTTTCCTTGTTTTTCTCATTTTTACAATATTCAGAACCTAAGAGGAGCATCGTTTCAAAATGTATTAAATGCAGTCGAGGTCAGAATACATTCTGATGCGGTTTCCGGCCAATTAGGATATGCTCTTTAATGCTGTTGAGTTAGATCGGGTCATTTCGTATTCTTTCCCACAGGAATTCAGTGCTGAAAAACATGATTCGGAACAAATCGTATTATGTGCACCACGGCGAACGGTTCAAATATTATGTTCACAATAATGTTTCCCAGCCTGCATTTATCCCGCTCTTTTGTTGGCTGTTCCAGCCATTTTTATATTGTATTTGACAGTGTGGTATTGCTTGCATGCTCGTTCACTTTCGATCATCATGGAGGGCTACTTACCCGTAGGAGAGCGTTCAAAAAGGAAGTATAAAACAAACAAGAGATGCAAAAATGAAGAGACAACGTGATCAGGATGCTCGGTAAGTAAACACTCCTGTGGTAAATTACGAATCATTATTATTATTGAAACTGGTTATGTCGGTGTATTAGATGGGCTTTTTGCATGGGAAAGATTGCATAAAGGCATGTTTCCGCACACTGAATAAGTTTTCCTTACCGTATTTACTGCTAGTCCTACAACAACGTGAATGATTACGTGGACGTCTTTTTATTTTAAGTACTCGAATCGCGATCCACATTTAACTAATTTCGAGGCACCATGCAATCACAAGGCAGGCAGATTCAAGTGTGGGAGCATCCCAGTATTCTACCTGGCGAAAGCAAATAATATAGTTTACAGCATACCAAACAAGGTGGAACAAGATCGCCGACTGAGCAGTATGATAAAAGTTACTTCTCCGAAACCATGAAGAACTGGAAGGCAATATGCAGGAGAGCGCAATCGGAATTCCATTGTTGTGTTGTATGAGGTAGGTTATATTTTTCTTTATAATACTGCTACTAGATTTCAGGGGAAAGTGCTACAATGCCATGTCATTATTAAGACGTCATTATCTGTAGTGAACAGCTGAGTAATTCAGTAAACAGTCAATTGAAATAAATAACGGGGGGGCTTTATTCTCATCTTCCTTCTGTTGCAAGGAAAAAGTTGATGTAATTGCACAGTACAACTGAACTTACAAGAACGGAATATAGCTTATGAGTGTAGCTATACTAGTCGTTTTCTGGGTGAATACTGGTGATCAAGCAAAAGTGGTCCGCTCAAAATTCTTTCAGAAATTGTTCAGGATAAGCCAAACCAGGATTAATAATATATCCAAAGCTGTTAAGAATGGTGAAAGTGTTCGAGAGAAGAGGGGCGGGAATAGGAAGAGTGCTCTGTTTGCTGCAAAGAAAGAAAAGGTGAATGCGTTTCTTTCTCAGTTAAGAGGAGGGGAATCGCATTACAACAGGAATAAAAGTCAGAGGTTTTATCTATCAGCAGAGTTAAACATAAACAGACTCCACAAAATGTATAATGCGAGTGTTTGCGCGGACCTGAAAGCGAAAAATTGGTTCTTCCAGAATATTTTCCGTACACAGTTCAAAATTGGCCTTGGGACACTATCCACGGATGCTTGTAGTTACTGCACTCAAATGCTCTTTAAGATTAAATCTGAAAAAGATAGTGCTAAAAGGAACTGTTTGCTAGCTGATTTGGGAGCATATAAAATTCACTCACAGGCTTTTCACAAACTTATGAGGGAACGACCTGCTGACACAATGTCCTTCTGCTTTGATTTGCAACAGGTACAACCACTGCCTAAATTATCAATTGGTGAAGCATTCTATTCATGCAAAATATCATTTTACACACTGTGTGTTACCGATATCAGTATTCAGAATCCAAAATTTTATGTATGAAATGAGACTGAGGCTGGAAGAGGGCCAAACGAGGTGTCATCAGCTGTTACTTCATTTTTAGATGAGATACATTTCGATAAATCGATCACCTGTATCAGGCTGCTCGCAGACGGATATAGAGGCCAAAACAAGAACATGCATGTTATCCATGCTCTAGTTTACTGGCTACAAACCTAAGCACTCAAGAATTCTGGCTGTAATGCTCTATGAAAGGCATCACATATAATAGGAACAAATCCACTGTTGTATTGTGAGCAATCCTAAATCAGTAAAATGCAGACATGTATGAGTCAACAATGTCCAGAAACCTGTAGGCCATTACTCCTACACTTCAGCGGTTTGGTTGGAAAACACTTCAACATCCTCCGTACAGCCCTGATCTTTCACCTTGTGATTTTCACATTTTTACCAACCTAAAGAAAGACACGCGTGGATGTCGGTTTCATTTGGACAAGGAAATAAGAGTGGGTGCAGTTATGGATCTGTCAGCGACCCACCTCTTTCTACAAAACCGTAATTAATCATCTCGTCTCCCCGTGGGATAAATGTATTAACGCTTTTGGTAATTACTTTCGAATAAAACCATTCCATGGTCATGTTGTAGGGTGGTTCAGTTTTCATTTGAAGGGTGGAAAGGAAAATCAGGAGCAATCTCAAGCATCGACAATGAATTTTGGAATGAAGTAGGTATGAATACCTTTCTTCTTGAAAGCATAGTTTAAAATATTTAACAAGATTTTCAATGGCACGAGATTACAATAAACATGACAATAATGAATTTTTGTTTTTTGGTTTACAAGTTGCTTTTCATCACACAAACACAGATAGGTCTTATGGCAATGATGGGATAGGAAAGGCCTAAGAGTGGAAAGGAAGCGGCCATGGCCTTAATTAAGGTACAGCTCCAGCATTTGTCCAGTCTGAAAATAGGACACCACAAAAAACCATCTTCCAGGCTGCCGACAGTGGGATTCGAACCCACTATCTCCAGGAGGCAAGCTCGCAGCTGCACGCCCCTAGCCGCATGGCCAACTCGCCCGGTACAAGAAGGAATTATCTGCCCTATAAGTAGGAAACAAGGTGAAAGATTAAATCCAAGGAAATGTAGATGGATAACGTCGTTAGATTCACAAAGCAAGATATATACAGGGATACGGCAAAACAACAAACGAATTGGGCATTGGGATGGTCAATCCAGTCAAGCCAATTACGATTTGACAGGAATGAGGACAAGTGATAATATAATGGAAGTAAAACAAATGGACAAATATGTGAAGAAGGAAAAAGGGTATTTGTACACTGCAGCAACTGATCTAGAGAAAGTTTTGATTCGGTGAGTAGACTGGCTGTCGTCTGTAAGTTGAGGTAGATCGAAATCTCTGGGAAAATAATAAGAACAACTGAAAATACATATCAGGAATCTAATGATCTGTCAAGGTAAAAGATGGTGTAGTAATGGGGGAGATATTATCAAAATTGGGTCTCAAAGAGGACTGTAAACTGTCATAGATTTTTTTCTGTTGTTTATTAATATCTGCCAATTGAAAGGCTTTGAGGAAAGAGCTTCTCTGTGTCCCCAGAACCAAGATACTCCCGGCCTGATCTTCGCTGACGACATCGTTCTGCTTACTAGCATTGCTCATACCTCGGTCACTTTCATATTGTCAAAGCCAAGGATGAGACTGAGACAGGTCAATGAAAGTAACAAATTACTCTAGCCCATACCAGAAGACATAGCGCACTGTAAACACTACATCCTGCCAGCAAGTGCTCGAGCACCTTAGGATACTTAAAATTATTAGAAAGGAATTACGATAAATCCATGAAAAAAATACAAACAGCATTCGAGATCTTGATTTTCAACCAAACTTCCCCTCCACTCAAAACACGACAGCAAGTAATGATGAGGTAGACACCCCTCTTCCTCCCCTTGCTGCACAAGCAAGCAGGCCCCAACAATCACATACCGGTATTACACCAGGTTAAAAGCTGAGGCCATTCCCAAGGTGGTAAGAACGTGGGCCAACGCTCCTGTATTGGGGGTAAGTTTGACAAATTCTAACACAAGTTAAAAAAAAAGGAAGATGGTCAAATATAACACTAACACTCATATTTTATCTGTCTGGGTTGCAGGTCACGATGCAAACCAACTAACCATTCAATGCACAAACAGGTGTTGCACACACTTATGAATTCATGGAGTATCACAAATATCATTAGCCTCAACATACAAGGCGCAACTAAGAGTTTCCAGTTCAAACACGGTGGTATAAGAAGACAGTTTACACTTCTACGTTCCATGTTATGGGGACACAAAAAGAACAAAGACATTTTCTAGTCATCAATTATAACACGCTTTTAGAAATGTTTATCATAAGTTTTAACCAAAATAGACATAGCTAAGTTCTTAACATCCTCGCCTTCCCTTCCCCCCCTCCCACGGTTTCAAAGGCTCAACTTATGGAATAATATATCTCTGTACTTCTATGAATTTCTATCTAAACCAAAAAAGTGTAGCTGATGATGTTCTGTCAATGTAAACAAAACATGTACTACTTGTACATTAAATTTGTCAAAGGCAAAATTTAAAAGTATCTATTAGTTGAACAATTTTTCTCTGCTTGATTTACTGATATGGACCATGAAGTGGATGGTTTGCAATAGATGTTATCTCCAGTTGCTACTTTCCCTCCCTTCCTGAAAGTCATCTGTACAGTCTTCTCCTGGTTGACCTATAAGTGGCCACAGCTGGTCCGTGGTCCAACAGCTCTGCACTCTGACCGGCCAACTGAAGGAAGGTTGGCCACGGCTCTACGCCTCTGCATTTGGAAGACGGGACAGGGCGGGACCTCACGGCTGGCCCCAACCGTCAGCTGTCCTGAGAATGGTTTTCCATTCTCCTGCACTAAGGCGAATGCGGGACAGTTCCTAGTATAGGCCACGGCCACCAACCCCCTCAACTTTGCCGAGCATCTCCTTCACCGTTACAAATCTCCCGGCCTGACAGATGGCGTCACTGCCTAAGAGGCCCACCTCCCCATTCAGGGGAGGAATGAAAACATTTTAGTAGTAGTAGTCCTGGCTGACCATGAGGTCATTTGCCATACCCCATTACTCAAGTACGTTAATTGCTACTTGTACTTCCTTCTTGCTTTTAGAGCCGATCACTATGTTGTCTGCACGTAAGATTACAGTTGGCTTTGATTCTGTTGTTTTTTTATTTCTGTGATGTCTGCTGTATAGATATTAAACAGTGTAGGACTAACTGGGCCCCCCTGCAGCACACCATTTGTTTGAGTGATTTTCCTTGAGGTAGCGACACTGTTATATAATTGGACATCGTTATACGCCAAAACTTTATTTATTATTCTCGTTATGGAGTGGTTGTTCCCAATCATTCCTTTCAGTTTTCTCATCAGTATATCCCTGTTTATCAGGTCAAAAGCTTTCTTGAAATCTACAAAGACCACATAGTACTTTCCTCTGGGCTGTCTTAGCACTTCCTCTAATTGCTCCAATAGTTCTGGAACAGCAAAAAAGGGTGCACTCCCCTACAATTGAAATGTACACTGGCCAACTGACGGAGAAAAATAGTTGTCTTTATAGAAGAATTGGTCTACTATGTCCACATTTCATCGACCTAATGTTGAAGACATGAGTATCATTCTATCAGATAAAATCATCAGATGCCCGACGGTTCCAGTAATTGATGAGAGGGGCAAAATTAAGTCTGACATCTCATTTGCATCATACGTACTTGGATAAAGATTTTTTTAAATAGTGAATATTGTGCTCGGGACGGAGGGGGGCAATTGAAGCTATGGCCTACACATTATATTTTGTAATGCAGACTAAGAATTGTAAAATTGATCTTTCTGGAAATGTACCAGAAGTTGTGTGACAGGATATGTAAAATGTTTTAAAAAATAAAATTCAAATTCCTGTCAATACATACTGGGTACTAATTACATAAATGAATTTGAGGTATTGCCAAATAGCAATACCACTTACCTGGGTGTAGCGATTGATAGTAGCATGTTATGCCAAACTTTGAAAGTGCCGAGAAAAAAAATTTGGAGCTAAAAAGTTGCTGCAGATATGAAATGAAGCAAATAGACCAGTACAAGGAACTCTTACAATGTACAAAGAACAGCTTAATAATGAAGAGGGTTTTCTAAGAAAATATATCACATGGCTTGGGAGTATAATGGTGCTTGTTGGTGGTGTTACGTTGTGTCATTTTTGTGAATGCTATGTCACAGAGGTATTGATCAGTTTTCCACACCTTCATCTATGCATAATGTATATTATCACCAGGCAAACACACTGGAAATATTAAGAGAAAGAAAAAATCTTCAATAAGGTTGATCCACAGTTTAACTGAACAAAGCTAAATCTAACTGCACCAACCACTCAAAGCAAAGAAGCATTGCTGAGAAGCCACTACCTTGTAAGCTTTCCACAGAATTATAATATTATAGTCCATATTACACTGTTACATCAAATTCCCATGCAATTCTTTACAATTTGCTTTACGTTGCACAGACGTGAATAGGTCTTATGGCGAAGATGGGATAGAAAAGGGTTGGGAGTGAGAAGGAAACAACCGAGGCCTTAATTAGAGTACAGCCCCAGCATTTCCTGGTGTAAAAATGGGAAACCACGGAAAACCACCTTCTGGGCTGCCAACAGTGGGGTTCAAAACCATTATCTGCCGAATGCAAGCCGATAGCTACGTAACACAAACTGCACAGCCACTGGCTCAGTAATTTCCCATACAAGTTCTAAGCGGTGTCAGTTAATGTGGCAGACACTACTTTCAGATATATTATACTCCTATTCGCAAAGCCTCTTTGAAATAAAACTTGCATTGAGAGAATAGTGCTGTAAGTTTTACATCCTGATAACTATTACTAGCACAAGTTTTGGAGATGCCAAAGTGCATGAATTTTGTCCCACAGGAGTTCTTTTACATACTGGGAACAGACCTGCAAAATTCGGCATAAAATATATATTTTTTTTTTGCTACTTGCTTAACGTCGCACTAACACATTGAATGTTTTCGGCGACAGAGGGAAGGAAAAGGGCTAGGACCGGAAAGGTAGCTGACATGCCTGGTGTGAAAATGGCAAACCACGGAAAACCAGCTTCAAGACTGCCGATGGTGGGATTCAAATCCACAATCTCCAGAATGCAAGCTCACAGCTTCGTGACCCTATTTCCACAGCCACCTCGCTCGGTAGGCATAAAATATACAAGGTCCCTCATATAAACTAAGACCGAAGGCATAGTGTTTGTATTCTGCACTACGGCACCTGCCTCAGAAAAACTGATATCACACGCGGCCGCCCTGCTTTAAGCGTCTATACAATCTTATATGAAATCTTACCTTAAAAAAAAAAGAGATATTGGAAGTGTTGTCCTTCCTGGGTTATACAAACAAAGTATCCAGTAACCACATTCTGGTTGACACGAGTGAGTTCTGACATTGAATGTTCCTGATTTCATTCATTTTTTTTATTCCTCCAATGTGTGAGGATTTGTTCGATACATTTTTTACTTTCAGTTTACACCACAAATTAAAATTACATACTGTTAGATCTGGAGAACGAAGGGAAAAGATACCATCGCTGATCACTTTGTCTGCAAACACATCCGAGATTGTAAGAAGGGAATCTCCTACTGTATGAGCAGGGGCTGAATCTTGTTGAAACCACCCACGCAAGTTTTCTTCTTCTGTTAACTGATGGAAGAACAGCGTCAAAATGTCATCTTGGTACCTCTCTGCATTTACTGTCGTCTCGAAAAAATTGGCCCAATTAATCGTCTTGCACCAACAGCCCACCAAACAGCAATCTACCTATCATAATGAGGGACTTCATAAACACCATTAGGATTTCCTGCACACCAATAGCGAGAGTTATGACTGTTCACACAACCATTAAGATGAAACCAGAACTTCTACATACAAAAATACAGTGTTGCAACGATAACTGTCTCACCATGATAACAGCTGAGATTCAGACTGGCGACCGATGCCTGCCAGGTTGAACACATGCAGGCTGCTTGCAAGGTCAAGAACTATGCACACACTTCCCATACTGCAGCTCACGTATCGGAGAGTAAAAACGCTGCTTCAATGGTTTTAGTTTATATGAGGGACCCTGTAGAAGAGAGACTCTCAAAGGTGTGATCTTGATATGTTAAAATCTCAATATTGCAACAACTATTTCATCTATGAAGACCATGCAGCTTTACTGCAAAACAATACAAAAATAAAAAAATAAAAAAACCTTACATGAAATTTCTACCATAACTAAAAGCAAAGTAATGAATGGTTTTATTGCTGTAAGGAGAAATGCCTTTTACATTTGCAACCCTGCTGTTTCAATATAGTTAGTCAATTTATGTATGTAAATGATCTCAATTCCTCTACCACTCTACACAATTTAATGAAAATCTGAGGTAGCCAGGTTGGAAAGTTTTCCTTTATGTGATTTGCCAGAAGGATTGGAGAGCCTGAATTTGTATTTGTCCTCCATATTTTTAAAAAATACAACATTCCAGAATATATTTGGAGTCTAAAACCTATAAAATCATAAGCTATCTTCATTACTACTCAAAGAGCAATCAATCTGCCATACCCGAGTGTACTGTAAATTATATATTGAAAAAATGAATAGTTTTAGAGATCTTTTAAATTCCCAGCACCATTTATTAGAAAGACCTTCCAGAGTGGCCCCATTTGTTCTTGAAATCTGGAAGCAAACCACAAAAAATAATTCCAAGACAGGTGAAAACTTGTTATGCTGATGGTAGCAGTACATGAAAAAAAGACATATACGCAGGTCGAGTCATACGTCATGGCAACTATTTTTTTTCCTCACGAACAGGAGACAACACGGAAAATCTAAGATATGCATTTGGAAACGTACGGTATTTACTTGCGTATGATGCCACTAGATGGTGTATGTAAACAACAGTGTGGGTGTAAGCATGCCCCCAAGTTCAGTGTCACAAAATGGAAGTCAACAAGCAGGAGCAACGATCGTACATTAAAATATCAGTTCTCCACGGCAGAAATGAACGCCAATGCCATGCAGAGCTGCGGGAAGCATTAGGTGTGCATGCCATACCCTACAGAACAGTGGTGAGGTGGGTGGAGACATTCAAACGCGGTAGAGTATCAACTGCCGATTAGCTTCGTCCAGGCCGTCGTGTCCATGGACAAAGATGTACCACTAGCAACGCACAATGGAAACCTTGGGTGATTATTTTGAAGGTCTGTAACTAGTGAAGACCTGTCCTTTGTACGTAGTCTTGTGCATTTGCTGTCTATACCATAATAAAATGTTTACCAATGGCCTGTGTTCCGTCACTTTCCTACGAGAATCTCCTGAAGTCAGAATTTGTCTTCAGGCACTATGCATAAGTACATGCCCTACATGCATATCTTAGATTTTCCGCGTTGTCTCCTCTTTGCGAGAAAAAAAAAAAATAGTTGCCATGACTTACGACTCGAGCCTGTTTGGTAAATAATATAAATTTTATTCAATATCACATGTGAATTGCCCACATAATTGACTTAAATTATAAAACTGCGGTATATTCCTAAGACCACCATAGTCGAACAAGAAACCATTAGAGTTTGTTCAGAAGCTACGTTTTGTTTTCATTACAAAAGTTATTATCTCTGCAACAAAAGCTGGCAACACCCAGTGATGTCAGAGGAGGAGTTGGGGTAGTGCGCATTTACAGTGGAAAGTTCCACTAGATTAAACAAGGATACTTTGGTGTAAGTGAGATAGAAGACAGAGAAAAGTCTACCAGAAACCCCTCAATTCGTGTTGGACCCATCCAGATAAGTTACGAACGTATACCTCTCACCCAATGAAAATTCGCCCTTGCTATATTTTTGAAAAAAGTGGGACATAATATTCAGCTCATCTGTGACATCTAACAATAATTAACAAAGATTTCATAGGAGCAGAGTACTAGATACTACCAGAAAAATTTACGACCAAGAAATTAGGCAAATTAAATGACAGATAATTTACTATGCACAACTGCATGAGATAAAACCAGGTGTGGATAGTTACTGCCACATCGCAGCAATGGGAGGGAGTGCGCGTAACTAAACAGTACAACCCAAGCTGTCATTATTATGTCAAATTGGACAATCGATTCTTCAATCACAACGTATAAATTGAAAGGCAAGGACTTTACGTAATTAAAGAGGATGGACAATTAATTGCCATAAAATTTATTATAATAGAACGACGCTCCAGGAACCGGGAATTCTCATCTGTTAAGATAATATCTTTCCGCCAGAATGCAAGCAAGCTAGGAGCGTGCCCACTCTTCGCAAATCAGTCGTATCTAGAATTACCATCAGGAAGAATGTGAATTAAAATCGCTCCATAAAGTGAATAAGTACAGTACAATAGAACACATTTTACAAGTCTAAATATGGGACTAAGTCCTAATGTGCTGCTTTTAAGACAGTATCGTCTATGTTAGATCAGTGAATTAAGCGATATAAAGTTAATTTTGTGGAACAGAAAGTAATTATGTCAACTGGAGATTTTATATCTTATAACAACCATTTCATAATTGCATTACAGTCTTTGTTACATTCAGTAGTAGCAACAGACATTCCTACAGGCAAGGAACAATTCTAGTTCAAAGAACACTTTCCATTCCATATTTGTCAGAGACCAGCTAAGGGTTGGTTGTAGTAAACATTTACTGTACCATTCTAAGTGGTTATTTGAAAGACAGTCGGGAGTTGTATTTTCAGGGACAGGTGAACGCCCTAGGAACAAACACTGCAGGGGGATACTTTGTCGAGATACAAGGGAAGGCTCAGAACAGCAGAATCTGTATGTGTGTGGATAAAGCCGACATCTGACACAAATAACTATCACCAACAGAAATAATTTGCGACACAACATAGGATAGTGAATGAGAATAAAAGTATGTAAATACTCCAACATAAATGCGTAATATTACAGTGTAAACGTGTGTTAAGTGTAAGAAATCAAGAGTTGCAACCGTATGTTAGATATAAATTTAGTGTAAGCAATGATTGGATACCTCCAGAAAATGGAAAAGTGTAATCTTCCAAAAATGATGTTCTAAATTCACCCATGATGGAAGCCCGATGACTATGGGCTGAAGATAGCTGCGAACATGTGAGTACATCATAAAATTTTATAGAATCAAAGACATATCTTAGCTGCCAATATACTTTTATTTACGTGAGTTGGTACTGATAGAGCCGATTGCAGAAATGATGACTAGTTTTAAGCCTTAGGCATCGTCTACCTAAACAACGTCTAAATCAAGCATGATCTTCCATTGCATAAACATTGTTCAGTCGATTTTTAACTAGACATGGCTTAAAGTTTCAATTTTGGTTTGAAAATGGAGACAGAAGTATCTTTCATGCAACTCTTTGCTTGTCGCAACCAATGAAATTCGTCGGTACGCGTGCCGAACGCCAGTCAGCTGTGTCTTCTTACACATTACGCAAATATGGCTGAGCATGACTCGCCCACAAATAAGAAAATCGCTTTAATTGGAAATTAAATCTCACAATATTATCTACACTAAAGCGACACTCCACCATACGGGGAAGTGTAACTTTGATATAGCGTTGTTACAGTGAGTGTAATCTACTCATAAATACGGTAGCTTCGACGAAGGGAAGATGAAGCAACAGTAATGTGTAACCGAGTGTACTGTACGGGCCATATAGATGTAGCTTGCATTCTGGAGATCGTAGGTTCGAAACGCATTATCTGCAGCCGTGAGAATTGTTTTCCGTAGTTTCCCTATTTTTACACCAGGCAAATACTAGGGCTGTTATTATGGCTACGGCTCTTCTTCCCCAATACTCTTTAAACAATAATCACCGCCACTTGCCTTTTCCTATCTGACAGTTGCCGAAAACTTATACGATTATATATATATATATATATATAAACCCCATACAACCTATTTGTTAGTTTTCACTATTATGTGTGTTTACTTAGCAGTAAATGTAAGTAAATCCCTCTCGGTTGATGTATATCACAGCAATCTGTCGATCGGGACAAGTAATTCTGGTATGATCCATATGTAGTTGAAATGACCTGTAATTCCGTAGAAATTACCCCATGTATATAATAAAATATATCGGTTGCCAAGAATTGTATTCAAGTTGACAGTTACCGGACTGTTACTTTGTCAGTCTCAAGAAGCAAATCTCGAAAAGCGAAACCTTATTTTAAGATCTATTTCCCCGTGCATGTCAAATGAATTGCTGCGATTTAGCAGCGGGCGACTAACCTTTCTTCCCGGAATCGTCTCAACACGATAATACAAATCACATATTTCATGGTGCATAACCTCTTATTGTAATTCACTCTTCTCATTCGAGGTTAAACAGTGCTCTCGGCAGTGTTTAAACATGACCAGTTGAACATCGGTTTTAGACAGTGTCTAAGTGATAAATAACGTCTCTACAATGCGGCAGCCATACTTAGGCACTGTTTAACCGTAAACATCGTCTAAATACCATTTCAGCAATCGGCCCATAATGTTTAGTTATTGTGTAGTATGTACAGGAGCGCAGTCAAATTATTTAGGGATATTTTGTTGTTGTTGTTGTATATGCATGTATATAATTATTATTATTAGTATGTTTTCAGTTCAGGTTATCAACGTATTTTTTGACGATCATGTAAGATTTAATTTTGGTCTAATGTGGTGCCGTAGGCACATATTTTATAATTTGGTGGAGTGGAGAACTATTGAATTAATTTTCATGATTAATTAAATTGTGATATATTTTGAAGTAACCAGCAAATTGAGTCAGGATTGAGTAATATATAATTTGATATGAATCATATGAATCAACTAGGAATTTTAATGATCTACAGTCATGATGACAGGAATGTTATTTTAGGCATTTTTTTTTTTTTTTTTACATTTCTTAGAAGCAATCTGAAATAAACAATTGGGATAATATAAAAGCTGTACAGTGGGAATTATTTTATTGTTGTAAAATACAATGTTTGGTGACATTATAGGGTCAAGTATTTTAATGAGGTCCAGATTATGGAATATAGTGTAATAGGTGAAAGTCTTCTAATTGAAAGATAGCGGAATTTAAAATAAGGCCAGCAGTGAAGCTGACAATGATTTAATACTGGCATTGTGGAGCCGAGGAAATAAACGTTGTTAAACATGAAGATATTTTATTAATGAACCAGTTAAGTGAACTGAGGAATGGTAAGGACCTGATGATGAAACAGAAGACCAAGAGTGACGCAACATCGTTGATAGATAAAAAAATATATGATTAAACTAGTTAAGATTGTCATAATAGTGTGTACCAAAGTTAGGAAATACCCAACTGATTTATTAAGATTGTGTTAAGGATAGGATGTCATGATGTTGTTTTATTATTTTTTTAAAAATGCTACTTGTTTGGGGCGTTGACCCTTGGGGATCTTTTGCCCCTACTGGCACTATATTGTATGAACCTGCGTGTAACTGGAATGGCGGTAGTGTGCAATGTTGTGTGTGAGGAAAGGAAGATTAAGGACATCACAAACACGCAGTCCCCAGGCCAGGGATATTAATCATCACAATTAAAAACCCCTGACCCAGCCGGGAATTGAACCCGGGGTCGCCAGGTGACAGGCGGACAGGTTGCCCCCTACACCGCGGGGCCGGACTTGTTTTATTATTGCCACTGTTAATAATTTCACCAGTAATGTTTACCTACAGGTTTGACAGATTTTCAATAATTTTTTTCTTTATTCAGTACATAATTGAATCTTACATTTTGCCAGGATGAGGAGCCACGAGATTGACATATTTATAGTCGTGGTTAATGGTGATTTTGGTAATTGATACTATATTGGACAATAAAATCAGCCAACCGTCATAATTCATTTTATATAACCTGATATTTAATTTTTTGTACAGTTTCGTGTGGTTATAACTTATAATACCAATATAATGGTCCGTTATTGGACATTATAAATTTTCTAGCTAACTCATTCTTGGTTGCCTGCGTTTCGCCCTCGTGTGCTAAGTTAGGCTCATCAGTTGGGACTTAACACACCACCCAAGACGCAAGGCTAGTGCATACCGTGGAGGCCACTGCATAGGCTACTTGAAGCCACCAGCAGTGCCAATGCACTATGAGAGCTATCTCTCATTTCCAAAAATTGATGCCTGCCTGGCATCAAATAATGTAGATGTTGATCTCCATAGGGAACCTAAAATATTTGTCCTGAATGAGCCAGACAGGCATCAATTTTTGGAAATGAGACATAGCTCTCATAGTGCATTGGCACTGCTGGTGGCTTCAAGTAGCCTATGCAGTGGCCTCCACGGTATGCACTAGCCTTGCGTCTTGGGTGGTGTGCTAAGTCCCAACTGACGAGCCTAACTTAGGACACGAGGGCGAAACGCAGGCAACCAAGAATGAGTTAGCTGGAAAATTTATAATGTCCAATAACGGACCATTATATTGATATTATAATTTATTTTTTTTGCTAGTGGCTTTACGTCGCACCGACACAGATAGGTCTTATGGCGACGATGGGATAGGAAAGGCCTAGGAGTTGGAAGGAAGCGGCCGTGGCCTTAATTAAAGTACAGCCCCAGATTTTGCCTGGTGTGAAAATGGGAAACCACGGAAAACCATTTCAGGGCTGCCGATAGTGGGATTCGAACCTACTATCTCCCGGATGAAAGCTCACAGCCGCGCGCGTCTATGCGCACGGCCGACTCGCCCGGTGGTATTATAAATTTGCTCATTCAGGACAAATATTTTAGGTTCCCTATGGGAATCAACATCTACATCATGGTGATAACTTGCTTGTCTCTAGTTGTGAATAGATTAGTGATACGATGTCATTATTTTTCAGCAGTGTGATTCTTACTTGACTTTAGCTAATAGGCTATTCATTTGACTGTGACTCCGTTTGTAAATATTAGTTTATTTCCTTCGCAAGTTTTCTTAAGTGGGAGAGTTATCATCCCAAGTTCATGTAGAATAAGATTAGGACTCGCATAAGATACAATGAAATGTTTTAGATTCAGTGCTGTAACCCTAGCAACAACAACAACGACGACGACGACGGAAAAATTATGTGAATTACTGAACTAGAATTTTGTTCAGGCAGTTCAGAAACCTCTAGCAAGTAAATAACTGTAAATTGTAATTTCCTTTGTATAACGGATTTTTGTTTATTTTCACACAGTGATGTAAAGATTGTTATCTTTTTTCTTTTTGGAAAATCGTAATGGTTGTCTTGAAAAATGTGGTTAAATGATCTAGGTGATAATGAAAGGTAATTATCAAGGGAGTAATGACTCCATTATCCTAGAATGTTCTGAGTAACAAAATTTATTATACACATTGGTAACAATGGAGGTTGACATCAGTGGACATTTTATTATTATTGTTACTGTGTTTTTGTGGATCGCAGAGAGGTGAAAGAAGGTGCTGGTGGAAATGGGTCTATCTACTATATCAAAGATTAAGTTAAAACTTTAACACAGGTTATATTTCTTTTCCAATCACAAACTTAACAAATTTTTCACTTAGTGAAGTAACAGGATTACAGGTACAAATAGCAGTTTAATTCAAAAAGAAAACCCATGGGTTGAAGATTACAATTACTGAGCTTCCAGCTCCAATTTTACCATTCGCAAAGGTTGTGTTAGTCAGATAAGGAGAGATATCTCCCAATACACAGTGTTCACGAGCACTTGGCTCCAACAGTAACAATTTACGGCCTTCCAAAGGCACCCGTCAATATTACAGTAAATTAGCGATCACAGACAAGAGCTTAAATGCTCTCCAACATTAAACAAGGACACTGTGCTCCCAATTTCTTACAGCCCACTAGAGGCAACATTACACCAAAAATCTTACAAATTTCTCGCCTCTAGCCCCAACCTACAATTTACAAATTTTTACACAGGGGTATCTATTACCCAAATTACTGGGCCTTCGTAGAAAGAAGAACAGGTTAAATTACTGGCCAGAACACAAAATGTATGGAAGCGTACCCTTGCGCTCCTAGAAAGATAAGTATAACACCCTAATTGGGCTCTCGGCCTGATGATGCAGAGGCTAATCCCAAGCTACTGACGTGACTAAAATGATGGTTAATTTAACGCATTACAGAAAAGTTATAAAATCGTAGTCACCTCAAAATAAATTGAAGGGGAACTCGAGAGGGTAGCACACTCTCTATCCCCGATATACAGTTAAAGTCTTTATGAAATTTTACATTAGCCGAAAGAAGTTTTACATTTTAGAAAACAGTAGGTTATATAGTTAGAAATTTGAACCTTCCCCTGGTGTAAGTCTGCGGAGGTAGCTACAGAGAGATTATGAGTGGTGGCCATTACCTTGGCTGATGAACTGCCTGGCAAAGAATGAGGCGTCCCACCTCCTCCTGTCTTAACACACACACTCTCTCAGAAATTCGGCGATCAAATGACAAGGTCGCCTGAAAAGCCTCAGCTTATATACCCGAGGGGATGGTTTGAGAGGGTTCTGGACTAAAACCGGACAAACCATCTCTTTTTTATTGGTTAAGTCAGAAACCTACAAGAAGCCAGGAATTGGCTGAGAAATAATTACAGAAAATTATTATTGGCCACATTCAAATACTGGCGGGATACGAAGGAAATCTTGCGAACCTTGAAATATCAAAATAAATGAACTTTAATTTAGATGAAAAAACATAAGAACACAAAACTTCTTTAAATCACTAATTCTTTTACCTTGCACCAGAGTGCATTACCTCAGTTTTTAGTAGTGACATCTATGGAAAAAAGTTTAAACTTCCTTAAGTAAACAAACACAAAACAAATAAATCCAGTCAGTTTAGGAAACTTCACAATAACACAATTACTCCATAATTCAATGGTGACATCTTCTGGTCAATATCCCAACTTCATGCTGTAGCTGTTTCACATTTTGTTAGAGAGATAGCGTTCCTTAAGGCGCTTCTTTTAAATGAGTGGAGTTGAGGTGTACCTCCCGGTACAATTATTATTATTATTTGTTGCATCACCATTGTATAGTTTATCTGTTCATTAGTAATGTTTGATAAATGGTAATAATGTCCGACTCGTTGGCTGAACGGTCAGCGTACTGGCCTTCGGTTCAGAGGGTCCCGGGTTCGATTCCCGGCCGGGTTGGGGATTTTAACCTTAATTGGTTAATTTCAATGGCACGGGGACTGGGTGTATGTGTTGTCTTCATCATCATTTCATCCTCATCACGACGTGCAGGTCGCCTTCGAGAGGCTCTTTTCTATCGCTGCGGCGCATACTGTTCGCACGGCAAGAAAAAAAAGTATAGCCATATCAAAACAACAACCAACTGTTGGCAGCACTGTCGTTCCTCTCGGCGCTCCCTCTCAGCGCTACTAATGCGACAGTGAAGTGGCGTGCACCACCTGGCGGTGGCTCGTGTTACTAAACCTTGAGTAAGGCTTACTATAGCTTCGCCATCTTTTTATTTAGTAAATAGTTATTCCTGGTTAGATAATCCCTATATGCATCCACAATCAACGACTGGGACCGATCACCAACGAGAAGAGTCTCAAAAACCGCGGTGAGTATATTTTTTCTTTAGGGAGCAGCCGAGACAAGAATGGACCTGAATTGATCATTAAAGCTCCACGAGGGTGCAATAAATACTGGTTTATATATATATATATCGCAATCAGACTGGATAGATCAGACCATTGCAGCGCTACAAGGGGACCCCTTGAGCCATTTATTGTTCAATGCGCTGACCCAGGATTTCCCTACAAAAATCAAAGAGGGAGCACAAAATGTAAGGATATACATACATGCGGATGATATGGCACTAGCCACTGATAAAATAAAAGATTTGCAAAACGGAATGGAGCTTGTCACACAATGGGCGAATGACAACGAGCTAAGGATGAATCTAAAGAAGACAGAATTAATAATGTTATGTGCTTTACGTCCCACTAACTGGTTTTTTAAAGGTCTTCGGAGACGCCGAGGTGCCGGAATTTAGTCCCGCAGGAGTTCTTTTACGTGCCAGTAAATCTACCGATACGGGGCTGTCGTATTTGAGCACCTTCAAATACCACGGGACTGAACCAGGACCGAACCTGCCAAGTTGGGATTAGAAGGCCAGCGCCTTAACCGTCTGAACCACTCAGCCCGGCAAAGACAGAATTGATGGTATTCAGGAGAGGAGGACACTTATTGAAAGGGGACTACATTGTATGGGGGGGGGGGGAAATACATTAACACCGAAAAACCAGTTCACATATCTAGGTATCACACTACAAGTCTCCGGGACGACCTTCTCAGAGATTAGCTGCTGCACTTAGGGCCGGTTCTACCATTTGCTGCTAAAGTGGCTGGCAGCTGCCCGGGAGGTAAACTACCTGGAGGTGTAAATCAGCTGGTACTTCGGCTTGCGTTCAACCACCTCCGCGCAAGTGCTAGGTAGCTACCCGGAGCTAGACACCGATATACGAAGTTGGCTAGACTGATTTTCAGCGACTTCTCGCTTTCGAGTGTGGTGCTATCTATCGTCAGATTATGAAACTTATTTAGATTGTCTTATTTACCTGTGCTTGCGTCTGCTGATTATCTCCACAAAGCCTAATAAGGGGAGTCTTAAAAAGTTATGGACAACGATTTATGTCAAGCTTTCGTGATTTTAATCTATGATCTTCAATATCAATACCTAATTGGGACTAAAATCTCGAGATTACATTTTCTTACACCAGTTATAACCAGTCATGTAAGGCAGCGTTTTTGAAAAGTATTCTTGTACTGTAGTAGATTGGTCAAGTCGCTCGCTCCTAATAGAAGGTACGCAGGTTTTCATCGTATTTCTAATTTACATTTTAAAATGTATTTTCGTTCCCTGCCGTTGTTCTTAACTCTCTTTTACGCACTTCCATATACGTATATACACACCTTTTTTTCCGGACTTATTGCCTTTGAGCATTCTATCTGCAGGCTTCTGTGAATTGATTAAGTATCTCCACGATGCTCTATTTGCAACTAGTTCTGTGACCTCGTTTAGTTCCACATGCTTCCATTAATTGATAATGCATTTCATTCTAATGTTTAACTTTATGAAGATAAAGTTGGAAGTTACTGTAAATGTAAAGAACTAATCGGGATAAATATCCATTCATTGGAAGAGGAATTCGGGAATGGAATAGTTTCCAATTTCGTCGAAATAATTTCCACGAAGATTATGTAAACAACTAATAGGGAATCTGCTACCTGGGCGACAGTCCTATATGCTATTAATCATAACATCACTTTCTATAAGTAGCACACATATAAAGCAATTTCCTAATAGACATAATATTGTGATTCAATATTTCAATGAAATATATTATTAACAAAAGAACCTATGAAAAGAGGCATACAGATTAACACAACGCTAATAATGGAAATTAAAAAAGATTCGTCATAATAAAAACTCGAACCTGCATGCCTCGTATTACGAAATGAGCGTGTTAGCCATTACGCTACGAGAACGTTTGAGGTAGATAGGATACATACATTAAGTTATACCTCGTGTCTGAAAACTGACAAAGGAGAAAATTAAAGCTCATTTGAAATGATTTCCAAATAGATTTTGATTTCATATCTTTTTAAAGTTTCTTTACGAAAGCTTGACATATAAAATGTCCTCCCTAAGCTACCGATGCGAGAGGCTGGTGTGACCGTTGTACCTCAAGGGAAGCATTAATGTTCAAGATCCTGCAATACAATATTGGCCACTGTTACACTATCATGCTTTTTTCAGTATACTAAGCTAATTTAAGTTGTATGTCACCAGAAATACAGCTAATAATGTTCAACTCTCAAAACCTGCCCGGCAGGTAAAGTCTTATCGGGGCCTCGAAGTGGCCGATAAATTACACGCCGGGTAACTACGATTTATGCTGCCGATAGTGCTACCTGGGGGTGGTCGAACGGAAATATCCTTTTACGCGGAGGGCAAGTTACGCGCTACTTTACCAGTAGGTGGTAGAACCAGCCCTTAGAAGCATAAGTGAAATCAAACATCTGCAAGGAATGTCACTGGAGACGGCCATGAAACTTTTCCAAGTCAAAGTGCTACCAACGCTCACATACGGATTAGAAGTAATATGGGAGTACCTATCATGTAAACAGCTACAAGAACTGGAAAGCATGAAACCGAGATACCTTAAGAGGGTCCTAGGGGTATCTAAATTCACCCGATCCCAGTACGTATATATTTTAGCACTACAAATGCCTCTACAGCAAACTCCGGCATACGAGGTGATGCGAGAACTACGAGAGAATAGGGACTCGATGGAGGAAAGCTTTTACAGTACAGACGCACTGATAAATAAGGATTGGATGAAAGAGGAATATGAGGTGAGACATTTGGTGACACGCTTTGCAACACACGGCTTTCATCACCGTATCTGTGCCAAGAAATTCTATCACCGGACCAGCCAGGAGTGTGCATGTGTATTGTGCAATGAACAGTGTGATACATATCACGTAATGAAGTGCAAGAAGAGAACAGTCTCTCTGAATCAATTTTGCTCTGAACACTGTTCTCCTTGAGGGAATTGTAATTTACTTGATGTAATATGCAAATTTTGCACATTGAGCGCAATAAAATCTATTATATATATATATATATATATTGTGTCAACAGCCACGAAGGTGGCTGATGTTTATCTGATAACCTCTGTCAATGTTATATCTGTACTACTACATGTATTTGCAATTTTTGAGGCCAGTATTGGGAAGAAAGAAGCTGTAGTCATTGCAGTAACCCAGCATTTTTCAGGAGTGACAGAAGGAAACCATGGAAAACCACTTGGAGGACGCCTGAGATTTGGATTCAAACCAAATTCCTTAAAACCTGAATCCGAGTAAACTGTGTTTCAGTCTCGTAAAGCTACGCCATCTCCGTACAGGCAGTGAAGGCATTTCAAGGACTGAAGGCAAAGGCTTTTCACTATTCACATTCTCGGCACAAAGTGTAATAGACGGGTTAGCTCAGGCCGGGTCAACTTTGTCCCAAGGAATTACCCTGGTATTCATTTGTGGTGTAGGCTGAGTGAGCCTCTGGGTCATGTACATCTGCTAAAGTTGAAATATTGTTTCTAGAACCCACATCCTTCCGGGTGAGCTAAGCAAGCTTTTATCGCCTCAGCTAGGCAGCTGTCTCTTCAGTATCACAAACTTTTTTTTTTTTTAATTTGCGGAAGACATCAAAACGGACATCAGAACCATTGACCAAGTAGTTACTATTCAATTCCCAACAACATGGAAGCAAATTAACTGCAGTATTAAATTTTAAACATTGTAGTCTACAATAATGGCGACTTGCGTAAATATAACACATTTGAGTTAAATTAAAACCTCCCATACTGGGCAAGTTGGCTATGCCGCCAGCTTCCAGCACTCTCATTGTTGCGCCTACTCCTCCCGTCCCAACTTACTCTCCGCCTAAGCAAGCACACAGATACAACACACACAGCAACGGGCATACGTTTAACAGACCCCCTCGAATGGCTAATGTCTCCAGTCAACGCTCATCCAACATAAGAGGTAAGCTCTCTTAGACTCCCATTTTGAACACCCTATTTTCAAGGCCCGAGTACATCTTTTTCCTTTTTTCAGATTCCAGTTCACGCACTTGGCATCTTATTTTTTCCGTTTCGATCTTTAATTCCCAGTAAAAATGAAGCGGCTTCAGGCGTAATCAATTCCTGTTTGATGTATTACTACTCCATGTCTGCTACAATATGTGATTTTTCTTGCCCGTCTCATGTATCTATACAAGAGTGTGATTTAATTATTTCTTCAATCAAAATAATATAATCATCATTTTTGTCATGATGAACATTCTCATTAACTGACTGGCAGCTATGAGTTTGATTATTACACTGCCAGCTCTGTGTTGTACCTTATGTTTTTAACCTCTGGCAACACGATTACGTGTTTTTCTCACTTAGCCATGATGAACACTTATATATTTTCACTCTTGATTTATGTATAGGTCTTATGGCGATTTGAACATTCTGATTGATTGACTGGTAGCAATGATACCCTAATGATTTTAATCATTTCACTACAAGCTCTGTATTGTACTTTGTTTTTATCCTCTGTTTCAACACGATTGTGTTTTTCTCTTAGCCATGTTGTAATATTTTATGTTTTTTCACACTAGTTTTAAGCCTATTTCATTTTCTAAATGTAAATGTTGTTTCTCAGGGTACCATATATTTTAAGGACACTAGGTTCGGGGCCCTGACCTAACTTTAGGCTAAGATTTATTTTCGGCTGATGATGCTTAAGACAGTTAAGCGAAACATGTCTCGTCTTACAAGGCCTGTTGTAATGTTTATTTCCTAAATATAAGGAAACTTAAGTATTGGAAAGGTGGTGTTAACTATTATTCTTATTTTAATGTTCATAATATGTCCAATATGATCTACAATGAGATTTATTACTTGTTATGCGGTTAGGGCCGCACAGCTGTGAGCCTGCATTTGGGAGATCGTGGGTTCAAGCCCCACTGTCGGCAGCCCTGAAGATGGTTTTCCATGGTTTCCCATTTTCACACCAGGCAAATGCTGGGGCTGTATCTTAATGAAGGCCATGGCCCTTCCTTCCCACTCCTAGCCCTTTCCTCTCCCATCGTCGCCATATGACCTATCTGGGTAGGTGCGACGTTAAGCCAACTGTAAAAAAAAATGTAGTTCAATGCACCATGGGTAGTGCTCTCGCTCTATGATGGTCACTGTATTTCTAAACATCCACCTCTTCAGTACCAACCTTCTCCATACTATTTCATGTAAGACAACACACACATTCCATAGTAGCTAGAGTACACTCATTCTGTTATTATGGTAACTAAGTAAGTTTTATTTACTTTATTTTTGCTGGCCATTTGATGTTTCACTAACACATACAGGCTTTCGGAGAAGATATGAGAAAGGGCTACGATTTGGAAAGTAATGGCTGTGGCCTTAATTAAGTTATAACCAGTCATTTCATTTTTGTGAGAATGTAATGACACAGAAAAAATTCTTGGAGTTCCTGGCAGTGGAGCTGAAATCTACCACCTCTTGAATCATCAATCACCACTGATCTGCATTTGGCTGTCACCCAGGTGGCAGATTCCCCATAAATTATTTACCTAGTCTTTTCTTACCTGTAAATGATTTTAAAGAACTTGGGAATTTATCAAACATCTCCCTTGGTAACTAATTCCAATCCCTAATTCTCTTCTTAAAATCAAATATCTGTCCCCATCTGTCTCCTTGAATTCCAATTTTATCTGCATATTGTGATTTTTATCACATTTAAAAACTGCATTCAAGCTTTCAGTTACATGACACATTTCATTTAGCCAATCATCACTCATTTATTAACACCTAAAGATACCATGTGGAAATCAAGGATTTTAAATCAGGATATTTAAAGCACAATAGGAATGAAACATTTACAAATTATGTCAGAAACAAAAATATACTACCAGTCTCACAAGTGAAGCAGTTTCATCAGATACTACTAAACATTTGAACCAACATGATGTAATAAGAAGAATTAAAATTCAAAACAATGATATTACAAAAAACTTTTAATACTATGTGAATATTGATATCATGGTTAAAGCAACAGACACTCCAATTCTGTGCAGAATCTAAACCACAATATCCTCCCCACTATCTTTCATACACACACATAGCATTCACAACCTTACCCCCCTCACCAGCCTTACAAGTTTAGAACAGTGTAACTTACTTCAAACTTTCTGAAACTGAATCACAAGCAAAAATTTGCTTCTCTGTACATATGAACATTCTGGTGTCTTCTTCTGTAGGAGTTACTATACTTGGTAAAGAATGTATCCTCACCCACAAACCGTGATTCCAAAATTACGAGGCTATAAACATCATTGAAGACAGCTTTTTTTTTATACCCTACTGTTGGCAGCCCTGAAGATGGTTTTCGATTTTCACAATAGGCAATCCCATGGTCTCCATAAGAACTATCTGTGTAGGTGCAACGTAAAACAAATTGAAAAAAAAAAAAAAAACTGCAACAATGGGATAGCAAAGGGCTAGGAGCAGTAAGGAAGCGACTGTGGCCTTAATTAAGATACAACCCCATCATTTGCCAAGTGTGAAAATTCGAAACCACAGAAGACCATCTTCAGGACCACCAGAAGTGGGGTTCCAACCCACCATCTCCCGAGTACAAGCTGAGAGTTACGCGACCCAAACACCACAGACAATCGCTCAGTTAGTATCTAAATGAATCGATGTGCATGTAGGCCTACATGAGGAAGAGAGAACTCTTCCTGTGTTTACAGGCTCAATTAAAACAATGACTATGATTTTTGCTTAAAGGGGCCGAATATGGACGTCATCAACCTCTCGTCCGACTCGCTGGTTGAGCGGTCAGCATACTGGCCTTCAGTTCAAAGGGTCCTGGTTCGATTCCTGGCCGGGTCGGAGATTTTAACCTTCATTGGTTAATTTCAATGATCAGATCAAAAATTTCAATGACCCGGGGGCTGGGTGTTTGTGCTGTCCCCAACATCCCTGCAACTCATACACCACAATAACACGCAGTTACCCACACATGGCAGATGCCGCCCACCCTCATCGGAGGGTCTGCCTTACAAGGGCTGCACCCGGCTAGAAATAGCCACACGAAATTATTATCATCAACCCCTCAATAGTAACAGAACATCTGCTTAGCAGACTGAAACAACAGAGCTGATGCTGCTGTTGGTGGCGTACTGGTTGTCATACATCATCACGGATTAATATTATCTGATGTTTTGTCATCCTACCTACAGGCTTTGTCAAGGGTAACAGCATCTGGATAAAGATATGGTATGGTCATACGTGCGAATAGGGCCATAACCAGATTTACCATGACTTGATTCTACAGGTGATGGTTACAGAAGGGGAAAATTACTAGCAAATGATAAACTATGTGCCTACTGTAAACTAACCGTCTATTCAGTAACGACAGTTAACTTTTTAACAATTTTCAGTAGTCGTGGAAGTTGTTACTACACGAGATATTCAATGTAATTTGCATAGAGACACAATTTTCTAGTGCAACATTTCTTGTGGGGTGCTGGAACTAATTTTTATATGATTACTTTCTTTTGCTTTTAGATCTATGGTTCATGGTGTGGGTTACTGTAGTCACGTCCTAGTTCGTGAGGAGATAAAGGCTAAGTCAGGAATGAAGTCGATGGATGAAGCTGTACACATAAACCGGCTTCGGTGGTGGGGTCATGTGAGGCGAATGGAGGAAGATAGGTTACCTAGAATAATGGACTCTGTTACAGAGGGTAAGAGAAGTAGAGAGAGACCAAGATGACAATGGTTAGACTCAGTTTGTAATGATTCAAAGACAAGAGGTATAGAACTAAATGAGGCCACAACACTAGTTGCAAATCGAGGATTGTGACATCATTTAGGAAATTCACAGAGGCTTGCAGACTGAACGCTGAAAGGCATAACAGTCTATAATGTATGTATGTATGTATGTATGTATGTTTTAGAGCTAGTCATTACTTCTTTAATCTTACAGTGAATCCAGTATACACATAGACTAAACAGTCTCAATTTAAGCAAGTTGGCTGCACAGGATAGGCCATGCAGCTGTATGCTTGTGTACAGGAGATGGACAGTTCAACCCAAACCATTAGAGTAGCCATGGAGATTGTTTTGCAATTTCACACCAAGCAAATGCTGGATAGTACCATAACTTAGTCCACGGTCGCTTCCTTCCCAGTCCCCGCTATTTCCCATCTTGGCGTTGCCAAAAATGTCCCCGAATTGGTGCAACGTTAAACTACTTGAAAAAAATTATACAATGCTTCCCATGGGACGCTGATGAGAATACACTGAAGGTAGAGCAAGATGTCATTACTTTTTCTTTTCAAAAAGGGCCAACTGATCAGAATTGAAGCCAAATTAAGACTATTCCGTTTCATTTTCTAATTTATGAATCACATCCAGGTTGATCCTGGAATAGCACATATTAAAAACCGATAAAACGGAATATGTATTAAATTAATAATTTAACAACTAACTAGCTCAGATTGAATGTTTTAATCATGTACTAAAGTCAATAAACAAATTTCATTCTTGAATCAACGGAAAATAATTCTCTCCGTTTGAATGAAGTGCAAAAAAATCAATCCTATTCCGTTTTTAAACCTTCCAAATGAGTGCAACCGCTTAACAAAAAGAAACATCTCATGAGCATAGGAGGACAAGTACAGTATAACACACAGACAGGGAGAACAGTGCCTTTACCGCAAACGAGCGTTAGAATGCACCTTCATGATTGAGTCTCCACGTCACAAGTGTCGAAACAGTTACAAGTGATGAACTACATGATAATGTAAAATATCACTTGAACAGTTTGAGTTGTATCGATATTTTCCTCTCAGTGCAAATACTCCAATTAGCGCTTAATTCGTAAGAAATTAGACTGATGGCTACAGCAAACAAAACAAAAAAATAGAGTGGTAAATTTAGTTACTTAACCAGTTACAACGAATTCACTCTACGCCTTCATCTACTCGAGAGAAAAAAAGCAGATTTCAT
The DNA here is from genome assembly GCF_040414725.1 of Anabrus simplex. Taxonomy (NCBI): domain Eukaryota; kingdom Metazoa; phylum Arthropoda; class Insecta; order Orthoptera; family Tettigoniidae; genus Anabrus; species Anabrus simplex. The sequence continues at coordinate 637,688,452 of NC_090266.1, read as the reverse complement.
AGAACTGACTGCGAACTCAAAATTACGAAAAAAAGAAGAAAAATGTCCGAAGCATGAAATTGGAAGAGACAAAATCTACTAACAGTAAGTAGCCATGCAAAAACGAAGGAAAGATAACTAAATCAATTCCCAACCTGTTTATGAATAATCCACCGGCTGCGCACGTGTTCACACAAAATCAACAAAAACAAGCAAGTACAGTACTCCAAGTCTCGACTCGAACAAGCTCAAAGAGAATCGTAATGTTGATATACACATAATCAAAGAACATGCACATAATGACATTTGTCAAGCAGCTTATCGAAAAGTGAATAATTCTTTTTTCTTATCGATAGCCAACGCCCTATTGAAGTCCATGCAGAGCTCCTACTTCTCCTTCTACTTGATCGTTATTGGACTCCGCATAAAAAACCTCCGTCCAGCTACTGACCCTCTTTGAAGAATTCAATGCTTAAATCGAAGGACTTACGGAATAAATTGTTCAATTAGGGAAAGGACATAACCAGTACAGCAGTGGCGTATCCTGGAATCTCCACTGAGGCATGCAACTAGTAACCATGCAGTTAACAAAACGTATTGAGTAAATTTCAAATCAATTCAACCTAATTACATGCAGGTGAACTCGAGCCAAACAGTTTTACTGTAAGTTTCTGGATTGAACGTGCGTACACAATTCTTGTTTTCTGTTTATAAATTTACGAGGGTCCGCCTCTGTGATGTAGTAGTTAGTGTAATTAGCTGCCACCCCCGGAGGCCCGAGTTCGCTTCCCGGCTCTGCCACGAGATTTGAAAAGTGGTACGAGGGCTGGAACGGGGTCCACTCAGCCTCGGGAGGTCAACTGAGTAGAGGTGGGTTCGATTCCCACCTCAGCCATCCTCGAAGTGGTTTTCCGTGGTTTCCCACTTCTCCTCCAGGCAAATGCCGGGATGGTACCTAACTTGAGGCCACGGCCGCTTACTTCCTTCTTCCTTGTCTATCCCTTCCAATCGTCCCATCCCCCGCAAGGCCCCTGTTCAGCATAGCAGGTGAGGCAGCTTGGGCGAGGTACTGGTCATCCTCCCCAGTTGTATCCCCGACCCAGAGTCTGAAGCTCCAGGACACTGCCCTTGAGGCGGTAGAGGAAGGATCCCTCGCTGAGTCCGAGGGAAAAGCCAACCCTGGAGGGTAAGCAGATTAAGAAGAAGAAGAAGAAATTTACGAGGGAAGGTAGAGGTCTCTCGGCTTTAACTATTTGAATCTTTTCTTCAAACGAACGGCCAGTAAATGGCTTTTCAAACTGATTTACAATTATATCCGTTTTAGACTCATCCATCGTTAATACCACATGTGCGCAAAATATAATAAAACACCGAAAACGACGAATAGCACAGGAACAGCACACACAGAATGAACTCACTAATCAGCAAAACACACAATGAATTAACTCACTAGTAGACCACAACTCAAGCACGGGAGGTAAGTCACCCCAATTGCATTGGTCAGTTTCGTCACGTTGAGTTCTCGCTGGAGGGTAATCTGTGTGTCCCGTTCGCTGTAAACATGTCGACTTTCTCCAAGTTGCTAACAGACGGCAGAGGGTAGCACGGGTATGGGGTGACAAATTCTGACCAAGTTTCAATTGCAGCGACATCGTTCGGAGGATTTCAGAACTACGTCTGCCACTGAATGCAATTTTAAGATTGAATGCCTTACATCCTTAACTCCTCATTTGCTGTCTCTTTTTTCCGAGAGTGGAGTAAACGGCGAGACTACACCAGCACCACACGTAATCAAGCAACGGAACTAGTACAGTTGCGCGGACGTTTTGAACTTCTGAGAGATGAAATCGTTAATATTTGACCTGAAACAACCTAAAATCGTAAATCAGACAGTTCTTTGTGTTATCATAACGCATGCAATGAATGCATTGCATTCAAGGAGAATACGCCCCTGCAGTACAGTCTGATCTATATGGCTGTCTACATACCTAGTAAAAAATCAACTTAGGATCATAATGCACGGAGATACAGGGTACTACGTTTTTATTCGTAATTGCACTCCGCATAAATAGCCTCCATCCAGCCACTGACCCCCTTGGATTAATACAATGCTTAAATGAAAGGACTTACGGAATAAATGTTCAATTAGGGAAAACACATAACCAGTAAAGTCGGATATACAATCTGTGACAATAAAGTTCGGTGAATGAAGTCAGAACGGTCGATCGGGCAACACTGGCGACACACATCGCTGCCTGCGTAGCAGCAGGTTTTAACCAGGTGCCCCCAACGTTGTTCATTTGTGCATCGAGTGTGTGCCGTGTAAGACCTGTTTGACACAGTGCGTGTTTACAGTAGTGCGTTGGTTCTGAACGACGAACAGGAACATGGACAACCAAAAGATCAATGTACAGAACCTTACTACAATAAGAAAGATCATTACAAACACTCATCAGAATTACTCTACTTTCATCCCATTCTATAGAGATGGATCAAAACACAGAGAATCTCCAGGTGTTGGGGAAAATTTTTATTCACCATATTTACAAGTAGCAAAGCAATTTTTCTTACCACGCCAAGTATTATCGCATAGTGCGGAGACTTTTGCTATAAGGCAAGCATTATTATTCATAAAATATTCAAGGATAAAATGAGCAATTATTTGTACGGATCTGCTTCCCTTTCTTCTTTACTTCATGTTGAAAACACTACTAATTGGTATATTCATAACATTTGAAAAATACGTTACGATTAAGAAATTAACAATGCCAAAGAAGTAATATTGATAGAAAATACGGGCAAGGTACAAGCTGATGAACTTGCCAATGAAGCTGCTAATGGATTTAGCTTAGCATATCATTTAACAGTTCCTTATTTAGATTTATGGGGAGAAGTTGTGGAACAATTATGGAAGCTCTGCTTTGATCCATCTGTATATAATGGGACGAAAGTAGAGTAATTCTGAAGAGCGTTTGTAATTATTTTTCTTATTGTAGTAAGGTTCTTTCAGAACGGCTAGTTACAATTTCCGGCTTGTAAATACTCGCTTGAAGGGAGTACAGTTATTTCAACTTTAAAGTAGTTTGGATAGTATTATTTCTGAGGGCACCATACTGTTTATAAGCCCAAAGGAGTGCCGGGTATTTTTCTACATAAATGGTCTTTTTTCATAATATTCATATAACAAATGTAGTTTTGGAATAATGGGTTCTTGAGTGCTTGACATTTTTATAGTTAATATTAAGTAGCAACAATATCCTTCTAATTTTTAGAGGCAGGTTATGACGTTTCAGATAAGACTGGATTATTTGGAGAAGATGGCATAGCCCCAATAATTATTTGGATAATTTTTATCTGTAAAGAATCTAATTTCTTTTTAGTAGACTCCGCAGCGGTGTCTAGGCAACTACTGCTATAATCAAAAACAGACCTAATGACATTCTTATACAACAATAATAGATTAAGAGGATAAGTACCCCAGTTTCTTTTCGATAACGGTTCAATATAGGTACTATATTTTAGATTAACTTTTAAACAAAGATGATCTACTTGGTGTCTCCATTATAATTTAGTATCTAATAAGATTCCTAAATATTTAGTTGAATTCTGAACTGGGATCTCAGTCCTGCCGTATCGCAATGGAGATTTGTCATAATTACCTTTGTTAGTGAAAACGACTGCAAATGATTTCTTGCATTCAGTTTCCAAAAAACTAAATATGTGCTCTGTCTAATGCCTGTATTAATACATGACGTGATTTATCCACTGATTTAAGTGTAACATAGATTACTATATCATCAGCGAATTGAATTATCTTGACAGATTTGGTGACTAAATATTCTAACAGGGCGGTATATAATAAATATATAATAGGGCTTAAAATATCTCCCTGTGGCAATCCATGAGATACGAATCTTTGTTCTGGAATGTTATTACTATTTTTATGCAAACCTTACACTTGGCAAATAAGACTTTAAGAGAGTAATAAACTGAAATTGGACCTTCGATGTTAATAATTCGTTAAACAGTATGTTTAAATCTACATTATCATATGCTCCTTTTATGTCTAGAATGGCTGTTATTACTGTCTCTGACCGCGCTTTCGCAAGCAGAATATCAGTAATGAGAATGTTAATATCATCGGACACACTTCTTCCCTTAACAAAAGCAAATTGATATTCTTTGAATAAGATTATAATATTCGAGATACAATAGGGGTCGTTGTAATAAAATTCGTTGAATTGTTTTCGTTATACAAGAGCTTAAACAGATGCCTCTATTATTTGAGAGGATCCTGATAGTTTTTACCTTTCTACGAATGTGGATAATTATAAATTCATTCCATGAAGGCGGAATGAATTGATATTCATGGATGTCATTAAGTTTCCCAATAATGGAATGTTTGGCTTTCTGAGGCAGGGCTTGTAACATGTAGCATGAAATGTTGTCTGGAACAGGGTAAGAATTATTTCTAGAATTCAATGCTAAATTTAATTCACTCACGGTTTTGGGAATAAATAATGTGGAAAACCTGTACGAAAAATGGATAAACTGCATTGGAAGGAGGGTTCGAAGAAATCCGGTGTGGTGCTTCGATAAAATTGAAGTAATACAGGGCTGTTGTAACAGTAAAAATGTTTGAGCCTATCAGATTATTACGCATATTCCTGATTGCTGCCCAAATTTCTCTTGTAGGTGTTTATTTATTTGGGGATGATACGTACTGTTTCCAGGAATTTCTGCGTTTTTCATTAAAGATACTTAACATTTTACACTTATAGCTTTATGATTTTAGTAGTGGTCAACGTCCCCTCTCTTTTGTAATTTTTAAAAGCTTGTTTTCTATTCCTAACTAGAGTATCGCACTCGTTATCCAACCAATGAATTTTGTTTTCCCTGGGTTTTATAATTTTTTGTTCAATGGGATGTTACCTGTTTAGATGCATCTGTATCACCTGTATTACACCCTCATATGCAAGTGTATCCTTTTTTGAAATAGAAATTCCTTCAATGATAAATTGTTGGAAAAGTCATAATCTAATGGTCAATTATTTCTTACTGCCTGAACTAACCTTGATTGATTACAACATGTTCTGTTCATATCGATGATAATAGGAAAATGGTCACTTTGGCACGTATCAGTAGTGACCCTCCATGCTAATTTATGCATAATATCTACGGTATACACAATTAAATCAACTGCACGTTTTTAACGTTAGAGGCAGTAAGCCTTGTCGGTGACCCATCATTGAGTAAAGACAGATTACGATGAAAAAAATTCTTTCCGATATTATTACCCTTCGGACAACATACTTCACTACTCCATATAATGTTGTGGGCGTTATAATCTCCATCTATTTGAGCTAATTGAGGAAATTGGACAAAAAGGAATCCCATTGTTGATAGTTACATTTTAATAAGATAGAGTTTGAGGGATGTGCCACCATTCAACACATTGTAAAATATATTAAATTATAAGAAGACCGGTTTCCACTCCCTTGGAGTCATCGTCAGTTCTTGTTGAAAATCAAATCAGGGGGAATCTGATAACAATCATCATAATAAAAAATTATGCACCTAAAGGCGATTGCATGGAAACACATCAATGAGTTGCAAGACATTAGCTTGAATGTAACGTACACATGGTAAGCAGCATTTGGAACTAAAGAAAGTTCTTAGTTCTGGTTTAAACTGACTTGTTTTCATGGAACAAGGAACACTGGAAACACATGCATTGGATGAAAAGATATACAAACACGACACGAACACTTATAATAGTAGGTATGAAAAGGAGAGACTGGACCATGGGAATTCTAGACTACGGGGAGTCTGGCCCAGCGCTGCCTCTGCGCATGCGCTTCTCCCCCTGCGGGCGCCTCTCACTTGCCAAGGCGCGTGTGAAATGTACTCTCCTGTACAGAGGGCCTCTCGCTGTCAAAGCTACACGCAAGTGTGGAATGTCGCTCCTTGCAGCAGCTTTCTACTGCTATGCCTAGGTGGGTGGGTGTGATAGGTAGCAACACTTGTTATGGTGCGTGATTGAGTATCCTTTACTGAAGGGTTTTGTGAGAGCAAGCATAAAAACTATTAACCTTACTCTCCTAGTAGAGATTAAAAAACTCTATTGAGTGTAATTAACTGCTTAGTTCAAACACAAAAATGTTTTTCTACCCTACTTACCTATAATTATTTACGATCGTGATTAGCTCTCAAATTATGTATGTTGGTGACAGGAAGGACATCCAGACATAAATTATCATGTAAGATAATCGCATTGTCTACTAAATTTATATTTTGGTGGGAGACCTCTCACTTGTCAGGGCGCATGTGGGAAATGTTAACCACACTTACCCGGAGGTCTTTATGTAAGAGGTAAATATTTCTGGAAAGGTGTGGGCAAGGTGCTGTGAGTGGATTTGCTACAAAAAGTCGCTTGCTGGAGTGCCTCTCACTCGTCAAGGAGGCCAGCCACATCTGAAATAATAACTACGCACGAGGTCTTTACATAGGAGGCAATTATTTCTTGAAGGTAACTGTTGTGGGCGAGGTACAGTAACTATGCGGCAACTAGACTTGCTTTAAAATGTTACTTGCTGGCGAAAGGTGAACAGGATGTTAGTTTATGTAAAAAAATCCCCATCTCCTCCTCCCCTACTGTGAGTGAGGGGAAAACACTAAGGAGTGGTTCAGTGCGGTTGTTACGGGCAAGATTTGATTTGCAGCCTGTTGAAGGTTATCTCTATCATGAAAGGTGAACAGGATGTTCATGGCAGGTTGTAATTTTCAGTGAAGGTAAATCACTAACGACTCCAGCCCACTGGTGAGGAGTGAAGGTAGAGTCATACGTGCTTAGTTTAATGAAATAAATTATTTTTGTAAACTACTTACCTATAATTATGTATGATCTTGATTAGCTCTCAAATCGATCATGTTGGTGACAGGAAGCACATCCAGCCGTAAATCTTGAATTTAGATACAGGCATTGTTTACTAAATGTATTTTTCTCCCTCTCTCTCCCATACTAACCTTACACGAATAAATGACATCCATGAAATATCACTGTACTAGTTAAAAACAAATAAATAAGTATTTTACTCAGATAAAGTCTGAAATCGGAGGTTGATTAAGAAATTCCATCGTTACAAAATAGGTATACTAGTACGAATTTTTACATACGGAATAAAAACAGGTCGCCATTTTTGCTAGAGTTTGCTGGATACGTCGTCAACTGTTTGTACTCTTCGAGGTCAAACAGCCCATACATGGGAGTGTCATGTCTGTGATTTCTTATTATCTTTGTCCAAGATGGTTAACACAAATATGTTGTAAAAAATGCATTAGGATCTCTGAACTAATAAATTAGTTAGGCTGAAACAAGATGTGCTATCTCATCAAAAATTATATCGAATATACATGTTTAGCACGGAAGACGAAATAATAAGTCGTCTAATGAATCAGTTAGGGGCACGTGAATTGACCGCGAGTTAAATGACGTAGAATAAGAAACATACAATTAAAAAAACGACACAAAAGGACTTCGGTGAACAAAGACATCAAACACGACAGTGTTCAACAAAACAAAAGAACGCGCTTCCACGTAGCAGAAATATTGGTTGAAAAACAGTAAAGCATGGCTTCTTTAAAATAAAATATTACGAATTATTCCTTAATCAACCTTTGACTTGAGACAGTATGTGAGTAAAAGCTATAATTTGTCACACTCACACAGGTAGGTCTTTTGATGATAGAAAAAATTCTGGGGAAGGAATCGAGCCTATAGCATTTGCTTGGTGAAAAACAAAATAATATGTGTCTGCATATATAGGTTAGGAAGGATTATTCAAACAATTCGAATAATAAGTGGAACATCACACTGTTTTATTTATCTGTTAGTACAAAATACATGTTTAAATTCTTTCTTACATGCCTCACAGTCCTTAATCATTGGATTCGGGCCGTCAAAATCATCAACTTCATCTTCTCCCTATGGCAAAAATGTCTGACACAACGTCTGTAAACTGCTATTTCTAGTTTCGCTTTTGTATAGAAGGGAAGTTTCTCCCATGCCTCATCTAAATCTTTAGCAGCATATGTTGAGAGAAACCCGGATAGTAAATAGCTAATTAGATGTTGTGGCATTCAAAGTAAACTGCCATGTGTATAGTATGATGTAATAGCCTCACTTACTAGTGAGAAATGTATTGTACGTAACGCATCAGGTTTAATATTTGGTGTACGAACTTCACATTTTTACTGGATGTTACTGTTAGCTTCACGGTTTTTCTTCTCACCAAACTCATTCTTTACTTGTCGCTCCATGATTGTTGACACACACACTGTTGCCAACTCTGGCAATACCTTACTATCTATTCACACACTTTTTTAAATAGTGTGCTACAATTGACATTACGTCACACTGACATGTCGTATAGTCCTGTTGGCTTTAAGGTACACTTCCCTTAGCAGTTGCCTAGTGTGAAAATAGCGCACTAGAGAGAATTATGTTATGCTTGCTAACGAGGAGGATCGAACTTGCTCTCTTCTAGCTAGCTAACTAAAGATGTGAGCGAATTCGCTTGTTTTATAAATAAAAATTAATGCTAGGTGTAAGATAATCTCACATCATATTACCAGACACGACTTTATTGTGCGTAAAAATATGATTTCGTACACATATGTTTTAAGCAGAACGTCGCTTCGTAGTGAATATCAATCCCGGATGTTTCCTGCAAGCAGCCTTCGCCTAAACCGGTTAACCCCCTACCTCTTTGGCGGTCATTGGCGGTGATGGCCGTGCTTCGACCACGGTTTCACCCCCTCAGGCTACTAAAAAGATGCGTAAACTGAAGTGCGGCACGCTACGCAGGTTACTAACAGATGTTGATCCCAAGCAGGTTTTTTGAAACTAGCTATTTTCAAATTACATGTCGCCGTTAGAACAGGCATATATAGTGCGATTCGCTTGCTGTAAGTACGTCAAAGTTTCGAAAAACTTTGGAAATGACAGCTGTGCATCGAAGTTTTTCGAAAAACTCGTAGCGCTGCAAGAAGTAATTGGATTACAAGAAATGTGTTAGTTAAGTAATATTAGGAAAGTGGAGGGCGCGTTTGAACGCGCTGTTGTAAAGAGAATGAGAGATTTTACTAACGAAGAGTTTCGGCTCTTCGTTAGTCTGTACACTCACAGCGCGAGAGTCCGAACTTCCCACTATTCTTTATCCACAAGTTCTGTTACTTTTCCTGCAGCGCAATATTAATAGAGCTGGGGGAATTAATAGACTCGTATGAAAGTGAGAAAGATATCACTGGTGAGTTCCAACTTCTTTAATTTCAAAAAATCGTCTATTGTAGGATCGGGAAAGATTTAATTTTACATTAACTTTTTCTTTCGATATAGTAGAAGAATAAGAATTGGGAGAGCCTGGAGGAGGAGGAGAATTAAATTTATTTGAACCGTTATAGGTAAGTGTAAATATATTTTATTTTCTTGCTTTTTTCTGCTCTTAGGAAGGCAAACTAATTAAAGAGATTTTTTACATCGCACTAACACAGATACGTAAAGGAGTAGGAAGAAAATAACCGTAGCTATATGTATATATTTATGTTTTTCTTAGGAAAGAAAGAAGGGAGTCTACTTTTTTAGGAAAAATGTAAGAGGTTATCTTTAGATAAATTTTGTTTAATATAATTTATTAAGATACATGTTACATAAATATTTCGAATTAATTTTGCATAGTTGAGGCGAAATTATCTTCTTGCTTGAGGTAATGTCCAACGTTGTCATCATCAAAACAAACAGCACTGTTTCTTGAGCAAGGGAAGTCTGCAACATTAGAGAGAGGTCACGATTAAATGGTAAATCTATTAGACATTAGAGTAAAAAAATTTAAAAATGTATTTATATATTTTATACAAGCGTACTTACTATTGATATTTTAGAATACATATTCCTTCGGAATCCATGAATTATGCGAGGCGTCGAAACCTAGCCAAGAGACTAATACATTGTCGTTCTTTCTGCGTAAAATTTTATCAATGAGGTATATTTTAGGATGTTTTGTCTTCTGCAGTTCTTGTTCATAGAACGCTCCATATAGAGGATTATTTTGATAGTCGTGAAGCAAGTAATTTCTCGGTAATGTTTCTCTTACTTTACTTACAGTAAATAATTCATTACTCTAATTAGGAGAATAGCCCTTTGTAAAATATCGCTTAATTTTACTTATTCGTACTGTGTCACCTACTTTAAATTTTGGTAGATGAGGAGACTTCTTTTTCTCCATTTCTCGTAATTTGTACACAGTTTCAAGTTGTTGTGGATCATTTGTGACGTCTATAGTTTTCACACCAACCGTACGATGTTTTCGATAATAATTTTGGTAGCATACGAAGCCAGTGGTATGATCCACATGCCGAGAATTTCCTCCATATCCACTGCTTCAGTGTTCGATTGAAGCGTTCAACTCCGCTTGCCTTCAAGCTGCTCCCTGTCGAATAGTGTTTAATTGTTCTGTTTGTAATCCACTGTTGAAAACTCTTATTATAAAATTCTTTTCCACTAAATCGTTTCCTGTTTTTGTTTTAAGTTGAACTGCCCATGCGTACCTTGAATAAACATCAATTACAGTTAACATGTATTTATATCCACTATTAATTTTCGGAAACAGAGACATATCAACAAGATCAACCTGATTCAAATCATCCCTTGCCCGGCTAATAACTCTCCGCCTTTCAAAATTCGTTCGCACTGGAGCGTGGAGTTCTTTCGCTATTTCTTCTCTGATTTTGTTCATAAAGTATGGGTAAAAGAATTCGTTCTGTGTCGTCTATTCTTTTCTTGAATCGAAGTCGATCTATAGCCAGTTGTTGACAGTCGCTCCTTCTGTCTTCACATTCAATTTCATAGATTACTCAAATATCCTTAGAGAATCTAACCGCTTTAAATATATTTGCGAACGGAAGTTCGTCCCACCGCGCAGTGTTCATTTATTAGATAAACCTCGATTTTCGAAGTTCTTCTTCGATTGTCAAGATTTCGTTTTCGTGTGACGAATGACCTGCACTTCTAGATGCTTTAAACTTTTTCAGTCTCTCCGCTAGATTGATTGGATCATTCCAATGAACTAATTCGAACTTCTTTCTTTGTTCATTTTTCCACTTAGCTACTTTTGATCCTCTTCCGGTACGTTTGTATTTGTGTACACTCACGAATTTTGGTGTGCTCCTTCCTTTTTCACTTTTGCATCTTCTACTAATGGATTGATAATTTTTTGAAATTTGAGCGATTTTGTACCTCTCATTTGCTGGCCAGCGTCGTACTGTTTCCTGTGCACGTTAGTGTAATTTAATATATGACTGTAAGCTGACAGATCCTTACCATCATACAACTGGGCGTCCGGATATTTCTGAAATAGTAATTCAAGGAGACCTTCAGTTAAAGGATAGTTAAAATTGTCAATTATGAGATTGTTATCGCGAAACAGTACTTTTTTACTCCCTAAATAGTGTTCTCCATGAACTACTCGAACCCCAAATATTCTATCAACTTTGTGTCTTAATTGTGGGTTAAGACAATTTTGCAGGAGAGTCGTAACCTTTCTGTCGAGATCTTCTTATTCTTCTTCTGATTCTTCTTCATCACTTATATAACTATTTAATTTTCGATTTTCTTTGCATTTAATCAATTCGAGTTAACTGTAAGTTGCTGCAGTTTATTTAATGGTTCAGTTATTGGTTTAAATGTTTCTTCTAACTTTAGTTGGTTTAAAGCCATATCTGCTTAAAGAGAGTTATATTTTTTAACATCTTTTCTTAATTTTTCTAGTTTATACTTTACACGACCTTTCTCCATTATGTTCGCCTGCATTTTTAAACTGAAGTGTAACGTCTATTGATTTACTCAAATATAGTATATTCAAAGAGTATATGGAGCGGAAGATCGTTAGTATTCCATTGTTCTGGATTTTTAGGTGGAATTGAATTTCATCACCTTCCTTTACAGCAATTGGTGCACCTACATCTAATTCGATTGGATTGTTCTCGTGATTAATCATAGCATATACCTGAGAACTACGTGAATCTGTTAACGGTGTTAGTGTGCCCGTGTAGGGAAGCTTATACATAAGTCGACAATTTTGTAGCATATGTATTGGTGACTGATTTGATGGTAGACTGTTAATTTGAAAAAGAGATTTTCTTGGTTTATTGTGAAGTTCCTTTTTCATCACTTCAAACACTTCTTTTGCAGAAGCAAACGTTTCAAAATACTGTTTGTTAACAACATCTTGCTCGTGGATAGGTGAATCAACATTTGTAATTCGTTTGTTCTTCATATTTAATTCTCCGTTAGATTCTACTGGTAGATAATTTTTCTAAAGTTTAGATATGTCGAGTTTTAACTCGTCAAATTCTCTCCGCGCACCTGCATACTGTTCTACAAAGATTTTATTTGCAACATCTTTCTCATTTAACGAATTATGTACGTTAGTAATTCTCTTATTTGCCATACTCAACGTGCCACACAATCAACGTTTAGTTTCTGTTGATTGCTTATTTCATTCTTCAGTTTTTCGAGTGATTCACGCGCTGCTGAATGTTTTTCCAGGTATGGTTTATTAATCGCATCCGTCGAATGAATAGGTTTGCCGTTGTTTGTTACACGTTTGTTTTGCATATCTATCGATCCGTCGTCATTCAGTTGTAGTAGTCTACGTTTTGTATGCTTCTCCAAAAATAAAAGCGATATTGCATCTTGTTCCTCTTCAGGATCAGCTACACCCGATATTCTCTTGTTGTTCATGTTGAGGTTATTGTCAGTTAAAGGAAGGTGATCTTCCACAATATCATGTAAAAAGTAGTCAGCATATTCTATGCGTGCAGAAACGTCGTTAACTTGTTTCTCTACATTTCTCTGCACATGGTTAGTGTGCGTACGCATTGCGTCAAACGAAACTGGTCCGTTTCCATTCATCGCTGGAGCTATTCCTTTCATCCTTTTGTTCTTAATATCAACTGCATCCTCTTCTAGTTCACATATGTCATGTATTTCATTTTTAAGATCTAAAATGTCACGTTGTATTTCTTCTTTATTAATACTGTCCTTAACGGTTTTTAACACATAACTTTTATTACAAGCATCTTTCATGTTTATAGGATTGCCGACGTTCTTTAACCGCTTACCATGCATAATTAAGTTTCCGTCAGATGTTGATGTTACGTGATCATCGTAAACATGACGAAGATTTCTTGCATCTTGTTTAAACAGAATAATGAAATTAGCGTTGTCTCTAATAATTTGTTTGGGAACGCAGGAATAGGTCTGACAGATGTAAAAAACATCCACGATATGTTGTCGACCTCTACTAAAGTAGTCTTTCATGTGCTGCTGTTTGTCGCTTGCTACATCGTCAAAAATAAAAACGGAATTTCTTAGAGCTTTTTCTGGCGGTATTACTTGCTCACGATCAGAGTAAAACTCACGTTTTTTCTTTTATAGATTTTAAAAACTTCTCTAGCTCAATATATTTCTTCTGCGACAATGATTTTGAGTAAACATACACTTTCTCAAACGAAACCCGTTCGGTTGCAACAACAAATTAATCATAACATTAGTATTCCCTACATTCGATGGACCGCATATGATACCGCGTATTGTGTCCGTCAACAGTTTACTATGTTTATTTTTCCTTCTTTCTGATCGTTTTGTGTCGTTCAGATTCGTCACAGGTAAAGATAACGATTGTTTTATTGCCTTTACCATCACTTCCTTTTGATGATAATAATTTTCAACGACCGAGTGCACAGGAGCAACACGTAGAGTGGATTTCTTTTTTATCAAAGTTATTGTTGATTACTAAATAAACACGAACTTTTTACTTTCTGTTTTACTTATCTAGTCCAAAATGGTTCGTGCATCACACTACACCTAGTATTAAGAAGTGCTGGAACAGCTGTCCTGTTATAGTGATCTAATAATATGTTGCCAACTTCACAACCCCTCATATACCAACATGAATGTGACCATTCTCTGTGTTCTGTTAACGGATCGTCATCTTTTTCCCACGAAAATAGTTCGATTCCGCAAAAAATACATTTAACTGCGTCTAGCTATCCCGTGTAGTAAAATCCAGCTCTTGCTAAACTTACGGGGTCTATCCACGGTACTCGCCATCTAGCGAACGTCCTTATCCGATCTACCTCAGATTTTAAATTTAATGGACGAAGAATATACGCCATGTCGCTGTAAAATGAGGAGAGCAGAAAAATACCTCTCTTATTTATATATCTTACATACCTTCTAAAAAAGAAAAAATTGAACTTAAATACATTTTAGTATTCAATAGTTGCACATCGTGTAAAAATGTAATTCTTATATAGTAACACACTTGCTAGCAGGAGATATTATTTGAGTATGCTGCGTCGAAGACGCAACGTTGAAGCAGCTCCACGTAAACGAATAGGGAAAGGAGGAATAATAGGCAAAGTTCTTAATAAAGCTATAGATAATTTACCAGTAGAATTGCACATACCGGGTTATGAATTATGTGGACCTGGGACAAAGTTAGGAAGACGACTTAAGCGTGGTGATCAAGGAATAAATCTATTAGATAAGGCATGTAAAGAACACGATATCGCTTATGCTACATACAAAGAGCAGAACAGAAGGAAAGAAGCAGATGAAATCTTAGCCTCTAAGGCTTGCTCTCGTGTAAACTCTCAGGACACATCATTGGGAGAAAGAGCAGCTGCACTGGCAGTTACGGGTATTATGAAAGCGAAATCAAAGGTTGGTGGGGGTAGACGAAGAAGAAAATCAAAACATCGAAGAGAACGTGTAAAACCGAAAAAAGAGAGCATGCTGTAAAAAAGGAAGGTGGTTTTCTTCCACTCCCTCCGTTATTTGCAGCCTTGTCGGGCTTGGGCGGTCTAGCAAGTGGAGCTGCGGGCATAGCATCGGCTGTAAACAAGGCGAAAGCCGCACAGGAAGAATTAAAAGATGGGAAGCGACACGATCGAATGCTAGAAGCGATGCGTGGGAAAGGGCTTTTTACTTGAAACAAAGGAAAGGTCATTTACTTAAATCCTCCAGCATACAAAAGATAATGGAAGGCCTGTCGAATAGAGCTTTAATTAACATTGATCTATATCGTTACGCATTACGTTTAAAAATTCCCTACTTCAGAGATGTGTTTATGCGAGATACGTTACCGAAAATTTCTCGTAAAAATGAGAGTTGTATTTTGAATTTAGATCCGATAAGTAAATCTGGTTCGCACTGGGTTGCGTTCAGTAAACGAGGTGCATATGTGTACTACTTCGTTAGTTTTGGTAATTTACGTCCCCCTAAAGAGGTATTAGAATAAAAAAAACTGTTACATTCGGTATAATTTTCATTCTTATCAAACTTTTAATTCATCAATTTTTGGTCATCTGTGTTTACTATTTTTATACTGCATAAATAAAGCACGACTTTAGTATTTGTGTTCAGTGTGCACGATGCCATATGAAAGACGGATTACACTCGAGGGTAGAGGCTCGAAGATTGATGTAGTATTAGAAACCTCGATTTATTTGAATAGAGCTTCTTTCTATGAAATAGGATTTGCCGCATTATTTACATCTAATAGTATTCGAAATGTCACTAGTAAAAATAATAAGTTTGCTATATATTTGAATGGTAAAAAAATTATTTTGAGTGTAGCAGAAGGTATTTATGAAATCGAAGATCTCGTTGCAAAAATAGAAAGTTTGCTAACTATTAAAAATGTAAAACTATTTCTGTAAGAGTACACTCCAAAACTTAGTTTTTTATCTCGATTATTAACATCAAACCTACTATGCATTCTCCGTTTGACATTGATTTCAATGTACCGAACAGTGTTGGTAGTAGCTTAGGTTATCTGTTAAATGTATTTGAGAAATATGCTAAACATGATTCACAGCTGAATGAAATAGGTAACGTGAGCGTTAATAGCACTAATAACCAGATTGGTATTAAAATGAAGGGAGAGAAAACAACTGTAATCGCATTACCTGAAGGTACCGGTAGTTACACTTTTTCGGAAATAGGAGCTCTAATTCAAGGAGCAATAATTAACAACTTTCCTATTCTCGAAGAGGAGAATGACCTACTAGAGAGAGATAGTAAACGTATTACTATTCATTATGAAATGACCTATCTTCGCTGTAAAATGTCTTCAAACCTAGACGTAGACATTGATGTTTCCGACTCAATTGCTGATTTGTTAGGATTTTCACGTCAAAAATATGATGCTAATAAATTACATATTTCAGGGGAGATTATTAAAATTAATAACGTAAACTCGATTCGCGTATGTTGTAATCACATGTTAGGTTCCGGTTCCTACCTCAACGGTAAACAAAGACATTGGTTATACAATTTTAAACCGCTTGTTCCAGCAGGTTATCCTACTGTAGTTCAACCGTCAACTATAAACTTCTTACCGGTAAACACTAGTGTTATTCAACATATATCCGTCGTAGTCGAAGATCAGTTCGAAAACCCAATCGACTTACAAAATGAGGATGTAACAGTAGAGTTAATTATTCGTCCAGTGAAAATACAGTACCGGTAATCGTATATAACATAAAGCTTACACTTATGTACTATCATTCGAGTAAGACCGAGCTCGATAGCTGCAGTCGCTTAAGTGGGGCCAGTATCCAGTACTCGGGAGATAGTGGGTTCAAGTCCCACTGTCGGCAGCCCTGAAGATGGTTTTCCGTTGTTTCCCATTTTCACACCACGCAAATGCCGGGGCTGTATCTTAATTAAGGCCACGGCCGCTTCCTTCCAATTCCTAGGCCTTTCATATCCCATCGTCGCCATAAGACTTATCTGAGTCGGTGCGACGTAAAGCAAATACCAAAAAATAGCATTCGAGTAAGGAACAGTTAGACAACAACATCATGGTAGTAATTTACAACAACCAGTCAAAAAACGAAGATTAAAAGAGGAAGCAGCCAGAGTAGTAAAATATAGAGTAAAGCTAAAAAACAATCCCATCGTGTACGCTACAAGAAAAAATTAACCGCAAACAATAAAGACTTTTTACAATCGCTAGGCTACCGACTACTATAAGTTCTATGTCTCCTACGGAAACTACTTTAGTCTCTTTTCGTGTGTAATCAAGGTAACATCAACAAGAAATATGTTTAACGAAACAGACATTTGATAACGGAGTAGTCAGGCAGGAGGTAAGAAGCTATCGTTCAAATGCAAGCACGAAATATAAAGACAACGATGAAATTCGAGTTCCTGTACCTTCTGAAGCCGATGTTTACATAGAAGGTAGTATTGTTAAATCAAACATAGATGAAGCACCTTCAACTTCAACCGTTTCCGATCAAACTTTCGCAGCAAATCTTTCCGATGAAATTCGTATTAAGTTAAATGCGAAGGAAATTGAAAGAACCCGGAGACATTGTTTTACAATGCTACCGACTACTATAAGATAAAGCATATAAATTCTATTTCTCTACCAAAAACTACTTTAGTCTCTTTTTGTGTACAACCACGGTAACATCAAGGAGAAATATGTTCAACGTAACGGACAAAGTTATATTTGACAACAGAGTTGCTAGGCGGGAAGTAAAGAGCTATCATCCATATGCGGCACGAAATATGAAAACAACGATGAAATTCGAGTTCCTGTACACAACCAAGAACATATATTTTTACCCTCTGAAGCCGATGTTCACATCGAAGGTGAAATAGTTAGATCAAGCGCAGATAATACACCATCAGCTACAGCTGCTCCCGATCAAAAATTTTGCAGCAAATCTCTTCGATGAAATTCGTATTGAATTGAATGGGAAAGAGATTGAAAGAACTCGAAGTGTAGGTACGACTAGTGCTATAAAAACTTTCGCATCTTATTCTAAAAATGTAATGCTAGCGCTGCAAATGCCGGTTATTTTCCTTCAATTTCCACACCACCAAACGAAGCTAATATTGCCCACAGAACTACAAACCTGTTCCATACAATCATCCCACTGCGTGTCCTTTGTGGTTTATTTGAAGACTACAGGAAACCATTCATAAACCGTAAACTTGAATTTATCATTATTCGTTCTAGAGATGACAAATTTGCACTGTTTTCAGCCAACGCGGAAGATACAGCTAAGGTTAAAGTACGAAAAATGTATATAAAGCTACCAACTCTAATACTGTCCGACGAGGAAGAAGTTAAACGCATAAAGTTAATCCAAAAAATCCTTCTATTCCTGTAGCATTTCGATCGTGGATTTATAACCAGTTACCTACTTTTCCAAATTCAACGAAAATTAATTGGACTGTTATGACTATGTCACAAATAGAAAAACCAAGAGTTTTTATGCTTGCTTTCCAAACCGATCGTAAGAAAATTAATGCTTCGTCTTCTCTGTTCGATCACTGTAATATTCGATCCGTTGCTGTATTCTTAAATTCAAACTTTTATCCCTATGTAAAGGCTGTTGCTAATTTTAACAATGGCGACTGCAGTGAATTGTATGATATGTTCATCAAGTTTCGTAATGCGTACCATCAGCTTGATTATAATCGTTCCGAACCGAATATATCACGAAGTGAATTTCAATCGCATTGTCCTATTGTTGTTATTAATTACATGGAACAGTTAGAATCGATAAAATCTTCCTCTGTAGATGTTCGCGTTGAAATTGAAACAAACGAACCTATTCCAGCCAACACTACTCTGCATTGCATTATTATTCATGACCGCATAATAAATTATAAACCACTAACGAATGAAGTATTTTCCTTCCAATAATCTTGCGCGAGTTTTTCTTCCTTTTTTCCTAATGGTGTATATAAACGAGAGAGAGAGGATTCTCTGCTTCATTTCTTCGATATCAAGCACACCATGAGTGCAAAACCTAGAGGAGTGATAGTTGACATTCAGAAGTTACCTACTGGAGGTTACGAGATAGCCTGTTGTAATGTCGATACGTTTACAAATGTGTTTTCTACTGCTCTATTAGGTATGAGTGTACCTAATTTAGATTTCACGCTTACGTCGTTTTTCAATCTTCTCAGTGATCAACAATACCAATATCAGGTTGTGTGCAACTGTGTTAATGAATTACGTCTATTAGCACTGCGAGAGTATCCTCGTACATGCATAATTGACTTGAACACTATAGAAGGTGTACCCGATTTAAGAACAATGCGTAACGAGTGTTTCCCTGTTGACTGTCCGCGTCATTTGCCACATGTTGCAAGACATTCAGGCAGCTGTGCTATGTTCAACGTTCACGCAGTTCATAGTTTGTTTAAAATCGTCAGATGGTGTGATGAGAATAGTATGTTCAGTAATAAACAAATTTAAGAAAGGAGGTGCGAGCAGATTCAATAAATTTGAGTGGGGTTTCTTCCCTGAAAACACATTATCTGTTTACGAACAACATCAGTTAAGAGCGCTCTGGCAGTATCTACCAGATCATCTGAAGGCGAACTTACACCATGCTTGTCAGGATTCAGGAGCTAACAACGAAAACAACGTCCGAGCTTGATATCAGCTACTAATTCAACAATTATTAAGGTGAAGAAAAAATAGATGTAATAGCATTCTTTTTTTCTTGCTTGCTTTTTCGGTTTTTTCTGCAACCAACTAATTTATTTATTTATTTTTTCTCCTCTGCAGGACTCTCCTCTTGGTGTCAACAACAACAAGAACAACGTCCGAGCTTGAAATTAGTTACTATTTCAACAATTATTAAGGTAAAGAGAAAATAAATATTAGTTTCCTTTTTCTTGCTTTCTATTTCTGTTTTATTCTGCTATCAACTAATTTTTCTTTCTTTTCCCCTCTGCAGGTCTCTCCTCGCGGCGACAGTCACAGTCACAGTCAAAGATTCATTCGAAATTTTATATCAAAAAACTCCGTAGTTTCTTATTTAATAAATTTGATTGTAAAAATGTTCTTTTTTCATTCTCCTACTCCTACTTTAGTTAGAGTACAAGGAATAAAAGGAGAGGCAGCGCAGGATAGTTGAAAGAAAAACTTTTTAACAACTTTTTGATCATCTAGTTTGGATGTTATTTTTTCGAAAAAGAAAAAGATTAAATAAAGTTTTACATTGCACTTTAATATATATATATAGAAAGTTAACTTACAGTACAATAGTATACAGTGCACTTTAAAAGAGAAAGTATAAATACAGTACATTGAATAAAAGAAACAGCGAGTGAAATGTTTATCTAGTTTGAAATTCTATAAGATCAATTTTTTCTTTCTTAATCAAATACAGAAGAAACAAATGTTTCTAAAATAAAATGATTAAAGTAAACACAGAAGAAACAAGAGCTTCTCCTTCTGTTACTTAATAATCACCTACAGAGTAAATTACATTATTTTTACATACGGAAGGGTAAACTGATGAGGAAGTGGAGGAGGTGCTCACAAAAAGGCAAACCTACTATGCTAGATAGCTATATATTGGTTATACTTCTTTTCTCTGCAAGGCTGTAATGTCCAAATGGTAATGTATTAATATTGTTGTCTGTGATGTACCTTTTGTCATCATTAGCTGTGAGTGCTAGTTTGTATTGACGAACCGTGAACACAGAATGAGAAGTGGAAGTCATGCACACTTGTAGTTTGGTCACTCGCTCACCTTCATACAGACAACGTCTATACTGATCAATTGTAAGGTGATCAACAACATTTTTGACACCCTTAGCTTTACATGTAGGTTTCTCTCTTTCACACAACTTAATAGCATACATCTTTCGTCGCAAACCTACAAATTCTTCAACAATACTTCCACCGATTTCATCCTACATTAAACCTATTTCACCTGAAATTTTTCTTTCAATTTGGAAAGGATTATTTTCATGATAATTGTCCTGTGTCAAACAAAACTGAATTAAGTTATACATCTCATCTACGAACCATTTAACACAATCACTGCCTCGATAGAGTTTGAAAGAGCACAAATCTCTGTCAAAACTACAGTGTAAATAATATGCTACGCTGTATGGCATATGTTCGTGAATTTAAGTTGAATGCGACGTGTTATCATTTGGAAAACAAGTAGACACAGGTTTCAGTATGCATTCTGTGTCCGCATACACAATAAAAGGCACTGTCTCTTGAACCTTATACTCTGCAAAGTACACTAGCCGTTCCCTATCCGAAGGCATTATACATTTGGCCACCGGAAATTGTATACAGTCATTACTGTGCAAAGCTAATTTTTCCTCATTTTGGAAGTAAGACAAACACCGTCTGCAAATATAAATTCTATTCCGGCTCTTCGTAAGGGATGAGCGCACAAGACGTGGACTTTTCTTAATTAAACAGAAGTGTTACTTCTCACTGTCGCCAATCTGAAGCATTAGAAGATCTACTTTCTTTTCACACGTTTTATGTGAAATGTACAAAGGTACAAGAGTAAACACTTTTTTGTCATCGTTCTGTCCTATGCACACACAGTTGTTCTCGTCATACTGCGCTCTGAATACATTCACGTAGATTTCGTTTTGTTCTTCAAATTTTCTCATGTATCTCATTTCCATCGGGATTGGTATGTCTTTTAAATTTAGAATTAAATTATTATGTGGATAAGAAGAAATGCGATCTACATGATGTTTAGCTGGAACTAAGCCAGCAACTACACTCCACGCAAAGCAAGCATCCCGTGTGTTCTGCAGATTAATAACTGCTGTAGGCAACGTTAGACTAGTTGGCGAATTGCCCATGTGAAAACCTACATTTATTAATGTTTATTCGCAATTCGCGAATTCGTAGCAGAGACCAACCCGAATCTCGAGCCTCGAACTCTGTTAATTTTTTCAGAATCGGTTTAGTTACATGCTCGTTGTACCATTCTCTTAAATTAGTACCTTCGGTAATTTCAGTGTTCCTTGAATGAAAATATTTGTTATCGATTTTATCGTGAAGAACATGTTGTGTGCAGAGAACGGTATTTACTTTTAATGCTTGTGTGTTAAGTGCTTTCTTCACATATTTATTAAACCACACGTAAGATTTATCTAGGAACTCTTCGGGAAGTAAGAAATCATTGTTAACATTTACCACCGCTAGTATGTACACTCTTCGGCGAAAAGCTTCCTCGACTTGTTTACACTGGAAAGCAGACAAATCTTCTATCTGAAAAGTTAGGCCATTAACAGTGCGAGAGTGAAAATAAATTTCTAACATTGGATTACGCATTTCCTCTAGCTCGTTAAGATTTTCAATCAGCTCGAACTGAGCTTCTTCTTCCTCTTCTTCTTCTCGCTTATCGCTAGGTTCGAACTGATATGAAATTAGTATTGATCCATTTACCTCCCTCATAAACTCACGAATGCGTTCAAACGCTCTATCAAAATGAGCTTGCATTCTTCCCACATCTTCATTTGTCTGTATATTAATGTCTAATTTTTTACGTTTGCTCGAAGGAAACTCCATAACTAAAAAAAATGTAGCCAAAAAATTACGTTCAGGTGCTAAATTTTCTGCGTTCTCAAGACATGTCCAGCAGTTGCTATAGCAACGACTTATCAAGAATGTACATTCCGTCATCACACAGTATAACCATCGAGCTAGCTCACTCCCTACTACATCTAGTGGACAGCGAACAGCTTCGCTTGGAAACTCGTACTGAATCTTCCCTAAATATGTATTCCGGTAATAGGAAATTTTATTCGATTCTTGTGAAGAAAAGGAAAATTCAATCTTTTAAATTTCTTCGAATGTGTTATACCCAACAAATAGTAAAAAATGTTCATTACTTGAAAATTCAGTCAAGAGAAATCTCACTACAGCAGCTGTCACCTCCTGCTGGCTTTCATATGCTTTACTCAGGTTCGTCACATGTACTGTAAAATTAAAAAGTGCACTCCCTCTGTTCCATAGTTAAATACAATTACCACTCAGTTCTTGTTGTTGTTGTTGTGCGCTCAGTTGTCCCGCTTCATCTTGAACAGGCTGTGAAGTGGCGACAACTTACTCCTCTCGATGTACTTGCAGACGTCGACTCCGTATGCTTGGATATGCTTGATGTTCAGTTCCTGGCTTAATCTCAGGTTTTTCCACATCATCATAGCAACACCACGGACCTGAAAAGAAGCAGCACATACTATTTTCAATTAACAAAATTATACAAAAACGGTGAAAAGAAGTTACATGCCGGGCGAGTTGGCCGTGCGCGTAGAGGCGCGTGGCTGTGAGCTTGCATCCGGGAGACCGTGGGTTCAAGCCCTACTGCCGCTAGCCCTGAAGATGGTTTTCCGTGGTTTCCCATTTCCACACCATGCAAATGCTGGGGCTGCACCTTAATTAAGGCCACGGCCGCTTCCTTCCAACTCCTAAGCCTTTCCTATCCCAACGTCGCGATAAGACCTCTCTGTGTCTGTGCGACGTAAGGCAACTAGCAAAAAATGAAGTTACATATAAGAACGAAAATACTATCTGCATACTTACTTAGTTAAAATAAGTGTTGTAACTGTTGGCATTCTACTGTAGGAAGCACACTTGATGGTAACCCCTCTCCATGCCCTTGTACATCATTTTCAAGTTGCTTTTTAATGAATTTATTTCTTCTATTTCTTCTGCTGAAAGTTTCGCGAATTGCGCCGGCAGGAAAACACTCACGGTCTCCTCATCTTCCCCTTCTATATGAACGATTATTTTCCTTCCGAAACGTGTTTCCACTGCTCTCAGCGATTTAACCTTAAATGGATGGTTAATTTGCAACTCGCTTAGTTTTCTATTATGAAATTGTGGTGACTTTGCAATTTTATTTAATTTCATTAGCATATCCATTCTGTTAAAGCTGCTATGTCTTTTACAATTAACAAACTAAATAAACTTAAACTCACTTACTGAAGAGGAAAGAAAGGCAGTAATAAAGAAGTTCTCTTCCAACTAGATGATAGTTTCCATGTCGTGCTCTGCTCCTTAAATACTCCCTGCCACCACCTTCACTCCTCACCAGTGGGCTGGACTTGTCGCTGGTTCACCTTCACTCGAAATTACAACCTGCCATAAACATCCTGTACACATTTCGTGATAGAGGTAACCTTCAACAAGCTGCAAAGCAGATCTTGCCTAGTAACAGCTGCACTGTACCACTCCTTAGTGTTTTCCCCTCGCCTACAGTAGGAGAGGAGGAGGAGGGAGGGTTCATTTTTACATAAACTAACATCCTGTTCTCCTTTCACTAGCAAGTGACCTTTTAAAGCAAATCCAGTTGCCACATAGTCACTGTACCTCGCCCACAACAGTAACCGTTCAAGAAATAATTACCTCACACATAATGACCTCTGAGTGTGTTGTTCTCATTCCACATGTGGTTGACCCCCTTAGCCAGTGAAAGGCACTCCAGCAAGTGACCTTTTAAAGCAAATCCAGTCACAGCACCTCGCCCTCATCCAGTAACCTTTCAAGAAATAATTACCTCTTAGATAAAGACCTCCGGGCATGTGTAGTTAACATTCCACACGCGCCTTGGCAAGTGAGAGGCGCCCGTAGGGGGAGAAGCGCATACGCAGAGGCAGCGCTGGGCCAGACTCCCCGTGGTCTAGAATCCCCATGGTCCAGTCTCCCCTTTTCATACCTACATATAATGACATGAAACCTTGGCTCTCTAAGAGCGTTCTTGGACTTCGCAGCCTTGTTTCTATTTGAAAAAATTGGATGATATACACACACATTGAAACAAAATGAACAAAGACATAGTTCTTTCTTAAATACTAAGCATCTCAAGCCAATGTATAATTTCAGATGATTACCAAACGTTTCATGTGACTGTGTGGTTATAATAGTCAACAAGTTTTGAAAGGTTCACATATTCCAGTTGATT
The DNA here is from genome assembly GCF_040414725.1 of Anabrus simplex. Lineage (NCBI taxonomy): Eukaryota > Metazoa > Arthropoda > Insecta > Orthoptera > Tettigoniidae > Anabrus > Anabrus simplex. The sequence continues at coordinate 637,663,642 of NC_090266.1, read as the reverse complement.
GTGGCAAGACCGCTTGACAAGTCTATGCCGAGTTGTACAAACATACGACAGCATTTTTTCTCACATCCAAGAACGTGTGTAAACTTTCAATCAATATGTATATTCTCAACTACGATAGTGCATTTGTTTCCAATAGATTGAAAGAAGACCAACAGTTCTATTGTGTGTTCCACGAACACGTGACAATTTTTTGAAACCAAAACCAAGAACTTTTAAATGCCAATTGGTTTGTCTTTGTACATTCAATGTATATATGTTTCATCTAGTTTAGTCAGATGGAGTTGGACTGTCAAGCCCAGGAACATTCTTGAAACGCCAATTGATTCATGTCGTTGTAAGTGTTTCCTATCGCATGTGTGTTTTTTCAACCAGTGCATATGTTTCCAGTGTTCCATGTCCATGAACGCGCGACAGTTTAGGCCAGAACTATGTCTCTGTATATTTTGTTTCAAAGTGTGTGTATTTTATCCAGTTTTTTCAGATAGAAACAGGACTGACAAGTCCAAGAACGTTCTTAGAGAGCCAAGATTTCATGTCATTATAAGAGTTCGTGTCGTGTTTGTATATATTTTCAACCAGTGCATGTGTTTCAAGTGTTCCGTGTTCCATGGACACAAGACAGTTTAAACCAGAACTAAGAACTTTTTAAGTTCCAAATGCTGCTTGCCATTTGTATGTTACTTTCAAGCTAATGTCTTGCAACCCATTGATGTGTTTCCATGCAATCGTCTTTAGGTGCATTTTTATTATGATGATTGTTATCAGATTCCCCTTGATTTGATTTTCAACAAGAACTGATAATGACTCGAAGGGAGTCGAAACCGGTCTTCTTATAATTTAATATATTTTACAATGTGTTGAATGGTGGAACATCCCTCAAACTCTATCTTATTAGTTGAAAGTCAACACGGAAATGAAGATCATAACCTCCAATAGTTACATTTTATTCAAGGCGGACAGTATATAGATAATATATTTAGGGCCTGTACTACGACTGTCAGTTAAACAGCCAAATATATAAGCTGCAGTTTTGCAAACCAGAAGTTAAATATTTTCTTGCGTATTACCAACGAATTTTAACGACGGTATTTTAATGCGGAAGATGTAGTAACATTTTATTGGGTTGGTAATATGGTTACTGAAAATATAGTGAAATTTAGCGCGTGGTATAAGTGTCCCCTGGTGTTTTCGTTTGTTTAGCTCTATTCCTTTTGAAATGTTATTGCTAGAATCCAATATCAGAATCTTATTAAGCTATAATATGTGGAAGTTCAGGTCAAAAACAGAATTAGGACTAAAATATACGCATACGAAGGAATGTTAAAATTAATTACATTTTCAGTCTTTTTATTTTATATAAGTCTTTTTTATTTTCTCTAACAGTTTCTATAACAGAAACTGAAACTGTTATAGAAAATAAAAAGACTGAAAATGTAACCTGGACGCAAAAGTTAAGATTCAGGTTATGTACCATTTTGTCTAGTACTATTTACGAAGATGCGCGTTACGGCGAAAGTAAAGTTTATATTCGTAATTAATGCCACTGATGCAGCGTAGGATCATTAATTCAATTTATTGTTTGCTCATTGAATACGTAGTTTAGTTTCTTTCTTTTCAATACAATGTGAGAATAGTAACTGGCAAGCATTTATCTCACTTTAGCGTAAATACTTTAATAGCAAGTTGTTACGAAGTAAAAGAAATATAACCTGCTTACCATCCTCATTCGATGGACGAATTGCCATGAACAACGTCGTATACCTTTACTCCATATGTGCGTCGCGGATGGGTTTGAACTAGAACCCGCGCTTTTGACACGCATTTGAATGATTAGGAAATGTGTACTATCACATCTACTACCCTGCCGACTAATATTTAGAAGGTAAAAAAAGTTAAGACTATTGGGAATCGAACCTACGAAAAACTGCTAACAGCAAACTACGCTGCCCTAACGACCACGGTTGCCCTTGATGCTTGGTGTCAACTGCTCGTGTGCAACTGATGTAGTCAGTACCAACAACTTGCTAGCTTGGGAAATCTTTAAAGAATTCTGTGATAGCTGGACAGGAAGCATGACACACTTTATAAATATATACATAGAATACATTCTAACAACTTAATTTCGTACAGCATCATGAAGATGTAGATTCATCTTGATGTGTAGCCATCTTGATTCTTTACAGTAGCGTGTCCGATAGGAGCGAAGTCCCAGATAAGAGCGTTAACTGCTTCTACAACTTCGGCATAGCTAACCTCGAGAATATTCTCCCAGATTGCACATAAACGAAAGTCGTAGTACGCGATTCCAACCGAACTTACAGATAAATATGCAAACTGCAACATAAATTTAAACTGCACTTTTATCTGGCTGACGTAGTACAGGCCCTTAATCCATTCATTTGTACCGACATCATCTGAGTGCCTGGTATAACGTGGACTAATTGTATAGGGTGGTAGGTTAGGGAATTATGAATTAATATGCATGTACCACCTGCACAGGCCCCATCCACCCGTACGATTGAAAAACCGTTTAAAGGAAATATAAAATATGGTTTCAACCATGTTTCACTTGATAACAAACTGATTTATAAGTTCTATTAATTCGTGTCCCTTACCTAAAATACTTCCACAGTTCCACTGTAGAATTCTCATGCTTCTGCCTCTAATGAGTGATCTAATAATTGAATAATATCATCGTGTAGACTCTTAAGTAAATGCGTCAATTAGCTATTATGCCCTAGCTGCTCCATTAACGGCTGAAATTCCTTGGAACATTCGAGAAATTGCGGGTTTACCTTCTTATCTTGACTAACATAGCGTGCAAAGTTGATACTCGGCTTCCTGCTCTCGAGCTCTCACAAAAGGTGACGCAGTAAATTCCATATTAGAACGAGCGCGTTTATTAACCATTGAGCTGTTACAATTGGTCCTGTGTATTTTGGATGTTGCTAATATGTTCTGATACTACTGTCTGCCATACCTTGGTTTCGTTGGTTGACGTGGAGGACTGGTTATGATTGCTATACATTTCCTTTTCCAACTAGAACTTTCTTTCGCTTGGTTAGAACAGCTACAAGGTAGCGGAGGATATTGTTGCGAAATATGTAACGGATGATAAACCTGATTTATAAATGCATCGGACTGGCGTATCTCAGAGAATGATTTGTTTTCAGTACTCTTTATTTTATGGATCTCATTTTGCTTTTGGTGTTACGAACACCTTTCTGCCCCAGACGGATCATTACCCGTGCAATGTATGCATTTGAAAAATTGTTGAGAACAATCAATTGTATCATGAGGTACCGTAATGAACATTTCACACAACGTGGCTCACGAGCTCTGCAATTTCGAGCCATGTGGCCATAACGCGGGCATCTGTTGCATAATAGTGGTGAAAATAAAAAGGCCAGAACTTCCAAAATTACGTTAAATATAGACACTCTCTTTGGGAGTTGTTTGCTTTGAAAAATGATCTTGACTGATTCTATAGGGGCATAATGTACTTGATCGTTGGTGGAAAACTTTTTCCTCTACTGCTTCTACACACTATCGTCATCATCAAATGCTTTCTTTCCTCCAACCTGAAGGGATGGGGCGGGCCACCCAGAGGGCAACACCCTCTCTCTTGCCAAGAGAGATAGTGTGGTATGGAAGGAGTTATGGATAGGTGAGGTGGATGGAATAGTATTGAAATTTCTGGGGCAGTTTGAATAGGCTTCGTGGTTGAATGGGGCGTGATATCTGGATAAGTTTATTACAGGTTATTGGGAGGACAGTTTTTTCATTGTAAGATATAGTACAAAAATTTTTCTGATCGAACACATAGTTGAAAGCAAATTAATAGAATAAATATATAGGTTCAACCGATGGACATACAATGATATACGATGAAATTTTCAATGACAGGATGAGAATGATAATTACATACTTCGTCACAGATGTCTGAATTGCATGTACGTGTGAAGTTATGAAATGAAAATGTGATGTTACTTATTTCAATGTTATTTGAAAGATGAATTGCAAATGGTGATAGTGTAAGGGGCAGGGATATACATTCAGAGAAACAGGGTGACCTAGGGAGCGGTATTAAGGGAACAGGGAACTGGAAATCAAGTAGGGATGACATAAAAATGTCAGTGCTCAACTGTAGAAGTATTGTAAAGAAAGGCATAGAATTAAGTAATTTAATAGATATATACTTACCAGACATTGTAATTGGAGTTGAATCACGGCTGAGAAATGACATATTGGATGCGGAAATGTTCTCAGGGAAATGGAGGGTGTATCGTAGAGATAGGATAGGAATGGTAGGAGGAGGAGTGTTCATTCTGGTGAAAGAAGAATTTGTAAGCTACGAAAAAGTTAAAGATGACAATCACGAAATACTAGAGGTGAGGTTCATCTCGAAATATAATAGGCAACTTGATGTTTTTGGAGTGTACAGACCAGGAAATTGTAGCGCAGATATTGATTCAAAATTATTCGGTAAGATAATCAGCTACTTGGGAAGTGGTAAGGAAAGGAACGTGATTGTAGCGGGTGCTCTCAATTTACCAAATGTCAATTAAGAAGGTAATGCAACGACAGGAAGCATGACCAACAAATGGCAAATAAGTTAATATGGGAAGGGAACCTGATTCAGAAAGTGATGGAACCAACTAGGGGGAAGAATATTCTGGATGTGGTGCTGGTAAAACCAGATAAGCTGTAAAGAGAAACCGATGTAGTAGATGGTATCAGTGATCACGAAGCTGTTTTGTGGTAATTAAAAATAAATGTGAAAGAAAGGATGATATTAAAATTAGAACTATTAGGCAGTACCATATGATTGATAAAACAGGCATGAGTGAGTTTTTAATAAGTAACTATGATTGGTAGAAAACGGTAAATAAAAATGTAAACAGATTCTGGGATGGGTTTAAAGCAATATTTTAGGAATGTGAAAATAGGTTCGTACATTTAAAGGTGGTGAGGAATGGCAAAGATCCACTATAATATAACAGGGAATTGAAGAGACTAAGGAGGAGGTGCAGGCTGGAAAGAAATAGAGTGAGAAATGGCTGTGGATGTAAGGAGAAATTGAAGGAATTCACTAGAAAATTGAATCTAGCAAAGAAGTCAGCTAAGGATAACATGATGGCAAGCATAATTGGCAGCCATACAAACAGGTACTTCAAGGCAGAAACAGGTTCCAAGAAGGACAATCCAGGAATAATTAATGAACAAGGGGAGTATGTATGCGAGGATCTTCAAAAGGCGGAAGTATTTAGTCAGCTGTATGTAAAGATTGTTGGTTACAAGGATAATGTCCAGATAGAGGAGGTGACTAATACTAAAGAAGTATTAAAATTTACCTATGACAGCAATGACATTTACAGTTAGATACAAATTTGAAAAATAGAAAACCTGCTGGAATTTATAAGGTTTCGGGGGATATACTAAAGACAATGGGATGGGATGTAGTAGCATATCTGAAGTACCGGTACTTGTGTGATAATTGTTTGCATGAAGAAACTTTACCAAATTAATGGAGAGTTGCTATAGTAGTCCCTGAATATTAAGGAAAGTGTGATAGACATAAAGCTGAAAATTATAGGCCAGTCAGTTTGACATGCATTGTATGTAAGATTTGGGAAAGCATTCATTCTGATTATATAAGACATGTTTGCGAAATTAATAACTGGTTTGTTAGAAGGTAGTTTGGGTTTAGGAAAGGTTATTCCACTGAAACCCAGCTTTTAGAGTTCCAGCAAGATATAGCAGATATCCTGGATTTAGGAGGTCAATAGGACTGTATCGCGATTGATCTGTCTAAGGCATTTGATAGGGTAGATCATGGGAGACTACTGGCAAAAATGAGTGCAATTGGACTTCACAAAAGAGTGACTGATTGGGTGGCTCCGTTTCTAGAAAACAGAACTCAGAAAATTAGATTAGGTGAAGCATTATCTGTCCCTGTAAAAATTAAGAGGGGAATTCCTCAAAGCAGTATTATTGGACCTTTATGTTTTCTTATATATATATTCCAATGATATGTGTAAAGAAGTGCAATCAGAGATACGGCTTTTTGCAGATTATGTTATTCTGTACAGAGTAATAAATAAGTTACAAGATTGTGAGCAATTGCAAAATGACCTCGATAATGTTGTGAGATGGAGCATGAACAGTAGGCAACTGTAAGATGATAAACGGGGATAAAAGTCAGGTTGTGAGTTTCACAAATAGGAAAAGTCCTCTCAGTTTTAATTACTTCGTCGATGGGTTCAAAGTTCCGTTTGGGGATCATTGTAAATACCTAGGTACTAATATAAGGAAAGAATTCTTTCTGGTAATCACATACATATGATCGTAAATAAAAGGTACAGATCTCTGCACATGGTTATGATTAGGGCTCGGATTCGAGCATATTAGCATATTTTTTCCTGAATAGTACACTTTGAAAGAAGCTTTCAGTGGTATTTTCATCTCTCTGGGACCAACAGAATTTAAATTTATCGAGCATATAAATACACAAAACCGCGGATTTCATAATAGAAGCATATAAATTCATATTCTTGTGGTTTTCGCCTAAATAGTTTGTTTTTCTTCGAATTCCCTCCCGAATTCGGGCCCTTAAGGTTCTAAAACACAAATAATTATTGAAAAGCCTTGCGAATAATAAAACCGCAGGTTTTTAACCTTTAGTGAGGTCATTCACACACCCTAATTGGCCTCTGCCGGATTAGAGTGCGACTCGTCAGATACGCTCTGGAAGCCCCAAGCATCTTTCACTTTGAAATGTGAGGTATTTTAGTGGTGTGCCTAGGTGGCTTTTCGCATGAAGTGGTGGAAGATCGGACCCGGTCAAGTGAAGGTTCTGCATTCTACTCTCAGTTCTCAGTTCGTAATCGTATCCGTACGTACCTATCGAGTTCTTGTAATTTCTAAGTACGCGATGCCTAAAGTTAAGGAATCTCTGAGAGTTTTACTCCGACGATGTGCAAAGGAAGGCCCTGACTCGTTTTCTACTGACGGGAAAATTCTTTTCTGCAAAATGTGAGAAAAAGACGCAAGTTCTTATTGATATTTTCACATCTCCGTTCTTAAAGATATTACCGCTCAAACAGTTGAATTTCAAGTAAGCCGTATGTACAGCATACGGTGCCTACCTACTAGGTAAGTAGAGAGAAGTATAAGAATTCGGAGTGCATACCCGTTAGATCCACAGATTTTACGTTTCCGAGGCGGAAATTTTCATTCGGATTTGCCGGTTTTTCATGGGATCGTTGAGGGGGTGCTCGTATTTCTACTGTAATATTTGAAAATAATTTCATAGTCCACAATGCTATATTTTTATTCATTCAATGTTATTTGTTCTCACTTATGCGTACCTACCTATTTATTTTCAGATCAAGATTTCGAAGGATTTTCAATTTTCCCAACATAAAGCCACAAATGGGCACTCGGTAAAAGTCGAAGAATTTTAAAAAATCGAAGAAACAAGCGCTGATACAACTCTTGTTCTATCAGCAACAGCACTCGGACGAGTTCTCTTCCAGAGTTTGTAGGGCGTTCTTAAGCGCCAACATACCCCTCTACAAAGACGAACATACTGAGATTAGAGCTCTCTTCAAGGACTTTTCAGGACCTCATGAGTCGACCCTACGAAAAAATTACGTTTCTTCAGAGTATGAAAAGGTATGAATTCATGCACGATTGCAGTATTCCGCATTCTCGTTTAAACACTTTAGAAGTAATTTTATCATGGATCTGGCTCTGTCGTAATGAAGGTAATCTCTCGATAATACCTTAATTTCATGAAGAATAGTCATTCAGGTACTTTTTTCACCAGGTTCTACACGCAATCAGGGGCGACATCGGGAGCCACCCAATTTTGTTATATATCGACGAGACCACAGACAGTTGTGCAGATACACGGCCTGCGTAATTGTTGGAAAACTCAGTCCCAGTGAACTGGGGAAGGGACACCTAATTCTGTGCAGGGAGCTAGATGTGACAAACCATGGTACCATTGTGCGAACAATGCAAGCAGCTCAGGGTAAGTATAATTTTGTTTATTTATTTTCCGAGCGTTTTGCCAAAGAAAAATAAGTACCGTAGAGTCTGGCTATAATTTCAATGCATTCTACGTATGCTCAGTGAAGACTCTGATAGTTCTGATATTTAAATATCTCTTACAGTCGTACGACATATCAGAATCCCATTAAATGAACGGTTCACCCTTCATTTTACGCATTCCTGTTTCAGGCTTGCTCTGGCCAACCTTTTCAGATGGGGAGGTAAACAAAGTACTCGCATTGGTGACTGTCGCTGCTCCCTACATGATTAAGGCTGGGAAGAGCATCAAGCTTCTCTACCCGAAGATGTTACATGTTACTTGTCTTGCCCATGTAATGCACAGAGTTGCTGAGGAGCTGCGCGAAAAATCAACCAGCGTCAACAGCGTCATTTCTTCAGTGAAGAAAATTTTCGTCAAGGCTCCTTTTCGCGTCCGTGCCTTCAAGACGATGCATCCAGTGCTCCCTTCACCTACGAACCCATATTGACGCGATGGGGAACTTGGATCTTGGCTGCCTTGTATCACGCTTAAATCATAGGGCAATTGAAGAGGTAAGATTATTTGAAATGTTTAAAATCTTCTTATTTTCGAGGTTTTCTCTACCATTCTTTTCATACCTTTTATGTTTACTCCATCATACGGCGCCTAATTTTGTAATTTTCTCCTCAGCTAATGCTTTTCAATTATATATTTTCCAGGTGATCAATACGTTTCATGAAGCGGACAGCAAGTACATCGCAAAAGCTAAGGCTGCTTTTAAAGTGAAGGGCTTGATGCCATCCTTGACTTTCATAAATGTCTACATGAGCGTCATTCCTGAGGTCATCCTAAAGTTGGAATCGCGAGGGATGGAGTTGGTTCAAGTGGTCGCTACAATACAGGGAGTCATCCAAGAAGCCGACTCGTGGCCTGGAGAGACTGGGAAAACAGCGAAACAAAATTTGGAGTTCGTGCTGGCTCGAAATCCCGGTTGAAATGCTGCGTTGGACATGGAGAGAATGCTGCGTGGCGAGTCTGCACCGTCAGAGGATTTTCCGAACTACTCTGCACAAGAAGCAGCATCATTCAAGTATTTACCTCTCGTGATTTAAGAAAATCATTCAAAACTGAAAACATAGAAAAGAATCCTTGTTGTACAGACCAATGCAGATCTACTACATTGAATCGCCTAATTCTGAACATTTTGTAAATGAACCTTTAAACTGTAACTTTTATATGAAAACTTCTCATATATATATATATATACTTGAAACTTGAATGAGAGTATGTCGCAGTATGTCATGCATACAATTAGAAAATAAAGCTCGTATATAAAGATAGCTTATTGGTTTTTCGTTTCACTTTCCTTTCTATAGTTTTAACGGTGTTTTTCGAGCATATTATGCATATTTAACCGCATATAATGGCTTTTTCGAGCATGTCTATGGAGCATGTAATGGGTTTTTCGAGCATATCCATCAAGCATATAATACATGGTTTTCGAGCATATCTGGAGATTTTATCGAGCATAACGCTCAGAGCCCTAGTTATTACAATGGATCATCGCGCCGGAAGCGAAGAGGCGGCGGAGGGCGTCCTCTCCGCTGAGATGCACTAGAATCTGCGTAGAGGGTGTAGAGGTGTAGCCATCTGCCATTCTGTAGGTGTTATGTACCGGGAAGTCAGCGGCGAAAACGTCATCGATGATGTATTCTTTGGAGAAGGCGAGATCCACTCCGGGGATGATACAATAGGCCATGGTCGTGGGGAAGTCAAGAGCCAGCGAGGCGTCAACGTATATGCTGATGGAGATCGGCTAGGTAGCAGGTAGAGATGAAGGTCACCGGCCGAGCAAAAACTGGGAGTTGTGACGGCGGAGAATATGTCCACTTCGCAATATTTGTTCCGCGAAACAGTGTGTGTCATCCCTTGAATCTCTGTGCTACACGTACGACGACGACGAATAAGTTTTCATTCCACCTCCAAAGGGTGGGGCGGGCCACTCAAAGGCTAACGCCCTCTCTCTGGCCGGGAGAAGTGTGAGAAGCAGGAGACGTGGAGGATGAAGAAGATGGGAAAACGATGTGCAAATTTTTTTGGAGGAGATAAGATAGGGCCTCTTGGTTACGGAGATGGGATTATAGAGGGGATGTGTGCGAAGTTTGCATGTTAGAGGAGCGTACCAGGGTGAAGATGGAAGGTTAGGAGGTGGAGGGTGGCGGTGAGATTACAAAGGGAAGTAGTGAGGAGTCGAAAGATGTCTAGCGTCGGAAGGGTTTGGGGGAAGAAATTACTTCAATTCGTCTTTTGTCCAATGCGTTTCGGCTAACCCTTCTACGTTAGAATTTTAGGGTTCTTCTTTGCTAAAATTCGTATTTCTATATTCACCCGGAAAATAAAATTGTTTCTGGCTGAACACTTGTCATGCCCTCTAATTTTGGGGGCTGATTTCATGTCTTCTACTGGTCTGGTGCTCGACATTCAGAGCAAGTCGTGCACCTTCAATTTGCTAATAATTGTAAAATTCCTTTGCTAAAATGTAATTCTGTAAAATGTTCATCTGTTACGCCTACCCAGGATGAGATATTGTTAATCCTTAGACATCTACCTGAGGGGCAGGATGAAAATATTCGTAAATTGTGTCAGTCTTTTCCGGATGTATTTTCTGATACTCTTTGTGTTACTGACCTTATCGAATACAAGACTGAGGTTACGGATTCGATCCCCGTTAGGTTTCCGCCTTATAGGCTGTCTCCACCCAAAATGAATGCCCTTAAGGAGATCATCGATCAAATGTTAAAAGACCTTCTAAGTCGGCGTATTCCTCGCCTATTTTACTGGTGCCGAAACCCCAAGGTTGCTTAAGGCTTGTGAATGATTATAGGGCTTTAAATCGTAAGGTGGTGTTACAAACTGTGCCCCTCCCTGATCTTCACTATTGTTTCTCATGGTTTCGGAAAGCCAAGTTCTTTACCATCTTAGACATTGTGATAGTACATATATCACACCCCCGAATTATATGTAGAAGGTAGAGATATTATTGTCAGTATTCGATTTATTATTATTATTATTGTACCAAGAGGAACTCTCCTTCGTCATGTACTTTTAAATTTACAATTCATACAGGTCGAGCTGCATATATTATATCTTTGTAACATGTGTGTTTTTTCTTCCTATCTTAATAAAGTACAAATGTTGTCCCGTTCCCTTATGGCCCCAGGGAAATGCGAAATTATTTCCGCCCTGGTGGCACCCTCCAAATTGTGTTGGCAAGCCTTCCTCCGACCTGCGCACTTGTCGTGTTCTCTCTCCACCTTGCCCCTCCTCGCCTCTGCCGAGGGATGGCACGGTGCTCGCAGAAAAACTTCGTTCAGTTCGCTTGGAGCGAGCAAGCAGCTTGGTCATCTAGCCGCGAGTGTGGAGGTAGGAAAGCTTACCAACCAACGTTAGGCTTAGGGAGGGAGTTGCCTTATATTGAGAATGTAACGTATTTGTTCTCTTGTTAATAGAGGCTAAGAGCCTCAGTAAATAGTAAGAGGGTTTGCTTCTGTAAAAGTTAATGTGTTAACGGGGTTTCTTTTAATTCAACATGTTGTCACTAAAGGAGTTTGTTAAGAATTGAGAATTGAGAGTTGTAATATTTGAATTGTTGGAAGGCAGGTCCCCCAATGAATACGGACTTTATTTGTGCGCACTTATTATTGTAATAAATGTTCAGCATTACAACGACTCGGTTTTCGCTCACTGCGTTATGGCTCCCCTTGCTCGTCACTGGTATTCAGCCTTCGGTCTTGAAGCCCGCACCTTCCTTATTTCCACATCGCTGCCAATTTTACTTGGTGCAATTATTATTATTATTATTAGTATTTCATTTATATATTTTGCCATTTATATTGGTAAGCTGGAAGATATCCACATATGTAGGTATGAGTAATTTGTTTTGCACGAGTGGGAAAACATTGCTTTAATAACTCTGGTAATTTGAATGAGTCATCTGGCTACCCCAGTGTTTGTTGATGTACTTGTGTCAGGAAATTCCATTAGTCATGTATATATCCCAGCCTGATGAAATGAGCTTGTTGTTGTACCAGGGAAATTTGATGATTCATTTAAACTCCCGAGTGTTTGTTTATAACTTGGGAGAAAGAAGAGGTTTACTCATGATTGGCTGGCAAGCACCAATCCAGACGTATCATCTGAGAGGAGGGGGATGTTGATGTCTATAAAGGTTGATCATACGGCGGCAACCAAAAACATTGTAAGACATTGTAAGGGTGATTGTAGAGGTGATTGTAAAGGAAAGAGAAGGAAGATAACTACAACTACAACTACAACTGAGGCACTGTACGGGAAGGAAGTGGTGCTGATACACGGTACTGGAGTGACACGGCTGCAATGGACTGGACTTCAAACGTTTGTGGAGCGTAGTCTTGTTATGTTCGTAGAAAGTGGTTGATTGTGGAGAGTGCTTGCGCATTAAGTATTGTAGCACTTGTGGTGGCCTAGCATTATATGTTGGTGAAAGCTATCTCAGACTTTCCATAATTTATGTTGAGGATCGACAGACGTGTGTATATATCTTTACAAGTGTTAAAATATGTGAACACAGTAATACAAGGTACAGTATCTGTGTGATGTGATAACTGCCGATTATGAGAATCGGTAAGCCGAATTGATATAGAGACAGTGAAAGGTATTTATCTTCATACATGTACATTGTTCATCGGACTATTTACAAATGGTAACTTAGTTCTCGCTTTCGTTTTCCCACGATTTTCATTATTATTGTTGTTGTTGTAAATATGGAGTCTTCCAGCAATATTTTATGTGTGTATTATATGTATAATGTTGTATGTTGATGAGGTGCTCATGCACGGAATTTGTTCAGAATATAGTTAGCTATTTTAGAATCAGTGCACGGCCGACTTGATGCGTCGCTCTAGCTAGCTCCTTACCGGCCTTGACAATCGGGCCCACGCTCTGTAATCGGAGTAGTTACACAGCTCGACACGTGGCGCTGGCGGCCGACCTATTTGCGGTAGAAATGCGCACTTCTTTATGGAAAATATATTGACTTTGATTGCCGATTTATCGTAATTTAGAGTTATGGAGAATGTTGCATAGATTAATACTGTTAAAACGATTAATCCTAAAGGTTACTTTCGTTGATATTTGCCAAAATGATGTCATGAAATGAACCTGCGGGGAGATGACTTAGTCCAGCTGACTTTCTGATATTGACTCTGATTGCCGATGTATCTTAATTTAGGGAATAAAATAATATGTTACATTGACTAATATTGTTAAATGATTAATCCTAAAGGCTACTTTCATTGATATGTGCCAAAATAACGTCGTGAAATGAAACTGCGGAGGATGGAGTAGTTCAACTGACGTTCCTTAATTGTGAGGAATAATAGTAATCGTTTTTATTATCATGGCATTTAGATACATAGCAGAACTTGCCACGATACTTTTGTCTCCTGATGTTAATATTGAGATTAAGAGTCATTGTTCAATTAGAGTTTTAAAATTTTTCAAGCGCTGCTCTCAGGAAGGGGGCTGGAGGAAACATAAAAGCCTTACTTTTTCCGTATTCGTTGTATGAATAACATAAATATTTTGACTCAAACATGTTTAAATTTCAATTTCAATATGTATAGTTTCAGATTACATTTCATTCATACCTTTCACTAGAATATTAAATACCGTGCAAGTTGGCCGTGCTAAATTCAAACAATAATTTTTACTTGAAATGCAGTAGGGTGGAACAAGTTGGCCGCGCGGCGTGCAGCTGTGAGCTGTGAGCTTGCATCCGGGAGATAGTGGGTTCGAACCCCACTGTCGGCAGCCCTGGAGATGGTTTTCCGTGGTTCCCCATTTTCACATCAGGCTGTACCTTAATTAAGGTCACGGCCGGTTCCTTCCCACTGCTATCCCTTTCCTATTCCACCGGCGTCATAGGACCTATCTGTGTCGGTGCGACGTAAAACAAATAGCGAAAGAAGAAGAAGAATTTTAAATAAAATTCAGCGAGAGAAAAGTATTTTCAGTAAATAAATTGTAAACTGTTCTCTGCTCGATAATGATTATGCTTGTTGTCTAAAGGAGCCTAACATCTAGGTCATCGGCCTCATTGCTCAGGTAACAACACTTCATACGTTGGCCTAACCGTCATAGCAGTAGTGATTCTTACTTGTCAATGTTTAAATATTAAAGTTCAGATTATCTTGGATAAAAATGTGTTGTGTTGCTGTCATATCGCAAATACGACACCGCCTAAAGGATTATATATGAAAGAAAATTCATGGGTAAAAATACCTGATTAGCGTGATTAGCTGCCACTCCCGGAGGCCCGGATTCGATTCCGGCTCTGCTACGAAATTTCAAAAGTGGTACAAAGGCTGGAACGGGGTCCACTCAGCTTTGGGAGGTCAACTGTGTAGAGGGGGGTATCGATTCCCACCTCAGACATCCTCGAAGTGGTTTTCCATATTTTCCCACGTCTTCTCCAGGCAAATGCCGGGATGGTAACTAACTTAAGACCACGGCTGCTTCCTTCCCTCTTTCGTGCCTATGCCTTCCAATTTTCCCATCCCCAACACAAGGCCCCTGTTCAGCAGAGAAGTTATGGCCGCCTGGGCGAGGTACTGGTCATCCTTCCCAGTTGTATACCCCGACCCGCAGTCTCACGCTCCAGGACACTATCCTTGAGGTTGTAGAGGTGGGATCCCTCACTGAGTCCGAGAGAAAAGCCAACCCTGGAGGGGTAAACAGAGTAAGAAAGAAAGAAAGAAAGAAGGTAAATACCCGAAATAGAAACTGAAAGCTAAGATGAGAGTGCTACCTGCTTTTAGCCACTCCGTAGTTTTGTCCTGGTCTACAGAGAATTCGTGAAATGATAGTCCTTTGCTCTTTTTTTCCTATTCGGAGAAAAAAAGGCACACAGCAATATATATTCGATTATTTCCTAACACAGTTAAAGAAAAGCAAATCACCAAACCATAAAAAACGAATTAGAGCATAAATTAAAATCCTTGTTCAGGACGAAGTTACAGCGAGAAATCAGTTTGTGCTTGTTTCCATAAAATTTCTGCTCGAAGTACGAAAAGGTGCACAAGAATGTCACAAATTACAAGATTTGTAAACACAATTTAAAAAATTTAATCACCACACTACACAATAAAACATAAACTCACTAGCGCATAACTATCAAATCTCAATATCAAGCCAACAAACACCTCATTGCGAATACATTGCCAACATTTACGACAGCAAAACCATATAAATAAAACTGGAAATGCGCAATTTGCGGTATACAGCTTCCTGTCAGTGGGTAGTAGGCCAGCGCTCCAGCGGCATTACGGTGAAACTTTCCAATTACAGCTTTATGCTGGGCTTCACAAGCGATTGTCAAGGCCGGTATAAGGAGCGCAGCGAGGGATCCAGTCGGCCGTGATCAGTGTTATTGATGAACCTAGGTGCAGTTCCTACCTAATTAGTTGTTTTCAGGAGGTTAGGTAAGGCCTGCAGCAGACGTACCAGTACGCAGCATTATGTACACGCCCTGGGATGTAAAGTTTATCATGCTCTTATCTAAATTCGAGGGATCCATTCTGGTGAACTCTGGCGCCCATACTACGGACATTTCGGTTAATTATGCTTATTAATTTTATTAAGTTTTTGAGTAATGTTATTTATATATTTTTATTTATTTATTATTATTATTATTTTTATCATCAACTTATTACAACCTTAATCAGGCATACAACCAGATCCCTCTAGCTGAAGAATTAAAACATGTAACTGCTTTCTCCACGGATTGGAACTTGTATGAGTACAACCGCGTGCCTTTCGTGCTCGCCACGGGGGCAGCTCTTCTCACTAGACTGCTAGATAGGGTCTTCTCCGACATCAAATTTGAATACTTGTATCACTATCTTGATGATGTCGTTGTATTTTCTGAGACCTTTGAAGACCACCTTGATCATCTAAATGAGGTACTAAATCGCCTTCGTAAAGCTGGGTTGACTGTTAAATTATCTAAGGTAGCTTTTGCTAAACCTTCCATGTCGTTCCTAGGGCACATCGTATCGCCCGATGGTGATCATTCTAGTACACAGGTCATCCGCGATTTCAAACCGCCTAAGGAGTTCAAAGTTATTGCCAGGTTTATAGGCATGGTGAATTTCTTCGGGAAACGTATTCCTAATTTCGCTAACAGAGCGGCGCCTTTGAACTTACTGCGTAGGAAAGGTGTCAAATTCGAATGGGGACCGTCTCAACAAGCCTCCTTTGAAGATATGAAATTAGCTCTCCGTAACGCCCCTGTCTTAGCTGGGTCTGATTTCTCAAAGAAATTCATTGTCCAAACCGACACCTCATCATCGACGGTGGCTGCTGTCCTTCTTCAGGAAACAGAAATCGGAAGGCGACCCATCGCCTATGCTTCTAGGACGTTGTCGGCTCAAGAGGCCAAATATTCCATCTATGAACTCGAGGGTTTGGCAGTTTTGTTTGCTTTAGAGAAGTTCCGCCTCTATCTGGAGCATGTCAAATTCGACTTAGAAACAGATAAGCAAGCCTTAAGTTGGGTATTAGCTAGGCCGCGTCGTACTGGGCGGATAGCTCGCTGAGCCATCAGGATTTCCGCCTTCCAATTTGATGTGAGGCATATTCGGGGATCCGAAAATGTAGTTACGGATGGACTAAGACGCATGTTTTCTCACGACGTGGAGACCACCGAACAGGAAGATAGTTCTTCTCCTCCCACGCCCAAACCTTCGGGCATTAATGCCATTCTAACTGACGCCCCCATGTTGTTTCGGGACATTGACAAAATAGCAACGTGATGATCCAGTGCTGGCTCCTATTATGGAAAACCTTGCTTCTGGGGAACATGTCGTCCCTTATGTGTTGAGGAACGGGGTTTTGTGTTGCCCGTCGAGGAATGATCAAAAGATGAAAGCATTGGTTCCAGCTGTGCTTGTGCCTATGATATTCAAATAGTACCATGAGACCCCATTAGGGGGGCATTTAGGAAATTTTCAAAACTCGAGAAAAGATCCAGAATTGTTCATTTGGAAAGGTATGGACGGTGAAATCAGAGAAATGGTAAAAGCTTGTAAATCTTGCTTGCTCGGTAAGCCCACCATGTCCACCAAGCTAGGTCTATTGTCATCTCATCAAGCGTCTCGCCCCATGGAACGTATATATATATGACGGACCCTTCCCACAATCAAAGGGGAACGCCAATAAATTTATTCTAGTGTGTGTAGATGGTTTCACTAGATTTTCTTGGTTATTTCCGACTAAGCTGGCAACCGCTCAGTCTACTATTTCTTGTTTGAACACCATATTTGCTTCTTTTGGTCCTTGTCAATATATAGTTTCTGATAATGCTAAGGCATATACATCCAACTTATTCCGTAAATTCTGTTTTTCTGTCTATATCACATGTAACTACTTCAGCGTATTACCCTCAACCATTTCTGGCTGAGCGAGTCAATCGTAATATTAGATCTGCTCTAATTGCGTTTCATCATGAAGATCATTCCAGGTGGGATACGTCCCTGAATTAGTTAGCCTTTGCTTTAAATTCGGCGGTTCACGAATCCCATAAGTTTACTCCAGCTTCTCTTATGTTTAAATTTGTTCCTAACACGCCGGTCTCTAATCTTTGGTCACATAACGACATATTACCAGAGACAATAGATCCAGATAATCTTAGAGATCTATGAAAGCAGACTAAAGTCAATCTTAAAGCTTCCCATGAAAAGGTTAAGAAAAGATATGATCGTGGACGGAGGCCCAAAAATTTAGTTGGAGATCAAGTCATGGTTAAAAATTTCGTTCCTGCGGGCAAGCTTGCCCTCAGATTCCATGGGCCATGCGTTATTCTGAATTTCTTAACACCAGTTATCTTATTGGTCATTAATCCAGCCACAGAGAGTATCCTTAGGACTCACCTCTCCCAGGTGAAACCTATGTAATTTTATTGTTGATTACGTTAGCCATAAAAAATTGGCAGGAGTAGAAGGTTATATTTCTTTGGAGTATATTAAAGAGTGATTAGAGGCCCTCTGCCCCATGGTTGTATATTAACTGATTTTTCCTGTGGTCAATTCCTGGTGCCATTACCACGCCCCCGTCTCCTGCATCTCCGCGCTTTCGACACACACAAACCTTCTACGCCGCCCGCCCCTCTGCATCACCAATAAAGATCGTACTCTCAAGACTCCAAAAACACTTCTCTGTCGCCTAGACCTTACTGTTTCAGTACCCACTCAGCCGCCGTGCTGCAACATGTAGCGAGATATACCAGAGTGGAGAATGGGCCCACTTCGCTCCAGTGACGTCTCCTTCTCGATGGAGCGCCGGAGTTCTTCTTCCCAGCAAGGTCTGAAGTACGGTATCTCTACCGCCAACACTTCTGGGGGCTGCTCATTTACATCTGATCTGCGGTGACCATCACCACGACTACCCCTCTCATAGTGGCAAGAGAGGTGTATCTGAGGGTACTTGGGGAGTCCAGGCGACCTCACCTGAGTATCGGCAACGGCGGCAGGTCTTGCCGTCAAGATTAATAAGCACGTGATGAATTTCTACGTTCTCAACGAGACTTTAAATCTGGTGGTAATTTTTTTGTACAAATCAACGTCTGGAAAAGACTTGTTCTTGTTATTGTTTGAATCATCAGTCCATAGACTGGTTTGTTGCAGCTCACCATAGCACCCCATCCTGTGCTAACCTTTTCATTTCTACGTAACTGTTGCATCGTACATCTGCTCTAATCTGCTTGTCATATTCATACCTTGGTCTATCCCTACCGATATTACCACCTACACTTCCTTCAAAAACCAACTGCACAAGTCCTGCGTATCACATGGTGCCGTGGTCGGGAAGCATGGGCTGTTGTTTAATGGCGTAGCATTGTGTTCCGGGATAGATTGTGGTTCTGCACTACCCCGAATGGCCATCTCTGTGAGCATGGCGGAGACCTGGAGACCATTGCAATAGGTACCCCTCTCAAGACACCGGGAGAGATGTATCTGAAGGTACTTGTGGGGTCCAGGGGACCCCATCCTGACATGGGGAGTGGCGGCCGCTCTTGCCTTCAACATTGGACATAACTGACTGGACTTCTACGACTTCATAAACAACGTCTAGATTTCTCAACTGCAAAATACTAGTTAAATAGAATCTCCATCAAAAAATTTTCAGACTTTGATCTAAAATTTCTAAATTTCTAAACTGCCTGGCCTCAAGATTTAAAATCTGTTAAGACTATGGTAAAATCGAAGGGGGTGGAGGTCTGTACCGGAGGTGCACCTTCTCCGTCCAGTTGAACTGCACGCGTTCTAGAAGGCCATCTGTGTTATGAATCTGAAACTGTTTCTCTGAATATGTTTGGACCTTGAATTCTTAGATGTCTCTACAATCGGCCTATTTACCCCTTCTGACGGGAGGATGGACAATTACTTTTTAAGGGAAATTTCTATTCTCTATGTTTGTAAACCTGAAGAGTATGTAAATTGTTTTTATGTGCTGAGATATTCAGCACTTCTAAGGCTTCCTTACGTCATGGACCAATCAGAAATTTGTGTATATATTTTTCTAGACAGTTAAAATCGGGTGTGTGTACAGGCATTCTGCCCAGGTGAAGAGAGTTCGAGAACATTACCCCTGAGTTGCTGCATAAGCTGTGACTTCTGGCTCATTTTGTCATCTTCATTGCTCCGTTCTAAGCGTATGGCATAGTTGGGGCAGGGGCAGCCTTGTCGGAATGTCAATCAGCTCAAGGTAACGGCAGACATCTTTTAAAATATGTGATTGCTCCAGGCAGATAACTTGATGGGAAGATTTTAAACTTTCTTCTGAATGTAAATTTCTAAAGTTAAATATCACATTTCAAATGTAAATTTTTAGACAAGTCTAAGGAATCTGTTCAAATCCCTGATGAGAAATATGACTTAAGGAATAAAGAGTGTTCACCATCTATTAATTCCCATTCATCTGGGTATGGGGGTGAATATGATTTTATAAAACTCTAAATTCTTCAAACCTGTTTGGAATTTAACATTTTGCATCTAGTCACCCTCTGTAGTATAGGCTTAGCCTGTCTAATTTCTGGCCATAAACCCATGTAGGATTTTTAAGGGTATTTCAAAAGGAGTGCAAGAGTTTCGCCTCCTAGCATTTTTGTTCATGGACGATTTCTGAAATTTTTTCTTTTGTAAACTAAGGCCATTTATAATGGGCACTTATTGTCCCTGTTTAAAGTGTATAATAGACTGTCGAGCTGGAATGACAGTAAACACTGTTTTCGATATTTATTTAGAGTAAAATTTGGGTAAGAAACTTGTGCTTTTGAGAGGCCGAACTGTAGTAAATTTTGGAGCTCAGTCTCCTAAAGTGTAATGGAGCGGAGCAAATATGCTCTTCGAAATAATGTAACTTTAGAGTTACCACGCTCATTCATTTGTAAACTGTTTTGCTAATAAAATTCCCAATTGCACCTGATTTGGACTTATAATACAACCACGTTATACGAGCTGACGTGCTCCTGAACTGTTATTGTTGTTGCATCGTCAGATTATCTATCATAATTTTAAAACCAGAAGAAAAGGAAGTACATTTTTCGGAATTTAAATTATGTTAAATTATGTATGGATCTTTTCTCTGACCACTCATTCACCCTGGTACCTCCTTACACATCCGTAGACCACGATATTTCCGTAAAAATTATTAACCCTTTTTTCACCCTCACCCTCACTTACCCCATTCATCGCCGGTGTCTGTTTTTTTCTTAGACCACAAGTCAAACTTCTTCCCCGACCCATGGCTTCTCGTCATCTCTCTTCTCCCATCCTCCCCTCTTCTTACGAGTGTCCCTCTCGGGTTCCCTACACTATTGTTTTCACCACGGGTTCTACATACTCCAGTGTCTGCGAAATTCCACTCCCTGACCTTGCTGTACGATGGACTTCGCTCACTTCCGTAATACCACTCTGTGATGAGTAGTCAATCTCATCTCTCGCCATGACCTTCCTCTCTTGCTCCAGGGCCAGCTGGACCGCACACTGCTGATGTTGGTGGATTCTCTCCAGTTTCTGTGGTTTGTCCTCACATGAACGTGACCATATTCCGTCCCCAACTACCATTTGCCGTATTCGTATATATGCTCTGAGCCCTTGTTATCTTGCCTTCACCGGATGCCCATTTAACATTTGTATCCTTAGAGTCTTCCTTGCTCATATCTCTTTATAGCCACATTTTCTCACCTTTTAAATTTCTCGTGTCCTTATTACAATGTCCGGCATTATATTATACATATATTATCTTTCTTCCTCTCACTTCTCCTGTCCTATAAGCAGCAACAATGCCCAATTCACTGACAAATATCTTCATATTATTCTGCACTAAATCTACCACTTTTTACACTAGCTCCAATTTACTTTCTCTGTATCTTTCCTGTATTCCATTGATGAAGGATTTTCCTCCTAATTTCTTGGTCCACGCTTTCTTCAGCCCTCTTCACCTGCTTACTACTTCCTCGAGGCTCATTGCTTTGTTCCTCAACCTCTCCATCTCTTCTATATTGCTCCCAACTCTGTTTCTGATTCCCAAAATCTCGTCTTTAATTCACTGTTTCAGGTTCGGTATTTATTTGGATTACTCTCGAATAGAATACCTTACTATATCCAACTGGCATGCCCGCCTCACTACCTCTTAAGTCACTACCATTTCTTCTTAAAGTATAGTTCCCACTGGGCTGGGTCCCGTGTTCATTTCCACTTCTCCTATTGTCAGCGGTACTGCCAAAGCCACTGCCACCAGCAGGGCTGCTACAATCTCCACTTTCTCTCAGTTTATCTTCTCTTCCCTCCACCTCACACTTCTCACTATAACATTCCAAATTCCAATCGCCGTTTTATACTGCTGCAACGTGTTACCCATGATCCACCCACACCACTCAACACATCCGCTCTACTTGCTTACATGTTCAAGACTGACTTTCCTATATACTTTTCGTGTTTTCACTGCTTCCATATTTTTTCTACTACCTTCATTGTACCACCCACAATTTCTCAGCAGTATTATCTCCTGCACACGCATGTTCTGTCATGATATCTGTATATACAATGCCTGACAAATAATTTGAAGCACCCAGAAGGGTAGGAGGAAACGAAATTAAACGGTATGCGATGTTTTTTCAGCGATTACGAAATCGAGTCAAATATGTATAAAACTTGGCTGTACGTGCCCACATATTATGATCAGGATGCACGCGCTGATTCGGTCGGGAGGGTGTCATCAAGCCGTTGTATCCTTTCCTGAGGCAAGCTGGTCCACAACTGTTGTAAACGGGCCAAGGTAGTACTTCAGTATCATACAGACTGTTATGTTATAGAGACACGTACCCCTTGTAGATGAGCACTGTCCTGTTGAAAAACGGCATCGAGATACTGTCGCACAAGAAGAAACACAACAGGATGCAGCATGTCCTTGGCGTACCGTTGTGCCGACGGAGTTCCCTCAATCACTACCAGCCGTGACATGAAGTCAATTCCGATGGCTCCTCACAACATGACGCTGGGCTAACAATGCTGTGCCTCTCCAAAACATTGTGGACGGTTGGGGTTATTCACTCAAGCCCTTACCAATGATGATGTTGCCCAAGTTGGCCGCTGAGAAGGAGACTTTGCCGGAACGAGGTCGGCCCTAACCCCGCGCCGGCACCTACCTCACGCCAGTTGTTAAGACCCGGCCCCAGTTTAAATTATTAATAACAATAATAATAATAATAATAATAATAATAACAAAAAAATAATAATAATAATGTTATTTGCTTTACGTCCCACTAACTAATGTTTACGGTTTTCGGAAACGCCGAGGTGCCGGAATTTAGTCCCGCAGGAGTTCTTTAACTTGCCAGTAAATTTACCGACTCGGGGCTGACGTATTTGATCACCTTCAAACACCACCGGACTGAGCCAGGATCGAACCTGCCAAGTTGGGGTCAGAAGGCCAGCGCCTCAACCGTCTGAGCCCCTCAGCCCGGCCCAGTTTAAATTAGAGCACTGCATCCATTCATTTCTGGGCGAGAGTAACTGATTTTATGGACTGCGTGCATGGTGGAGCTTTAAAGGTTGGCGGTTTGTAGGACGTTTGCGCTGAATTTCTGGCTCAGGTTTGGAGGCAGGTGCGGTAAGGAAGGATGCTAAGGAATGAAATATAATTAAATTGGAAACGCCATCACTTGGTGGCCTATACTGAAAAGCACAGAGCTCACACAGGTTTTACTTAGGACAGATGAACCCGAAAAATTCTAACTGTTTAGGGATTGCTCACCAAGAGGTTGACCGGCGTTAAGAAATCCAGAACCATGCAAGGTCCATGAAATCTGGGGGCAAGCTTGCCTGCTGGAACAAATCTTCTTACCATGAGTTGATCTCCTACATTTAAATTTGTGGGTCTTCGTCCACAATCATATCTCTCTTCACTTTTTCATGAGAGGCTTTAAGATGACATTTGGCCTTTCTCCACAGATCCCTGATATTATGTGGATCTGTTGTATCTGGTAAAATCTCATTGATTGGCCACACATTGGACAACGGGGTGTGTGGAACGAACTTAAACATAAGAGATGCGGGAGAAAACTTGTGTGACTCGTGAACCGCCAAGTTGAATTCGAAAGATAGCCTATGCAATGAAGTGTCTCAACGAAAATGATCTTCATGGTGTAAAGCGATCCGAGCAGATCGAAGATTACAGTTAACCGCTCAGCTAGAGATGGTTGTGAGTAGAAGGCTGACGTTGTGACATGTGAGATGGATAGATCAGAACAGAATTTACGAAATAAATTAGAGGTTAACGCCTTGGCGTTACCAGAAACTATGTATTGACAAGGTCCAAAATATGCAAAAATATTATTAAAGCAAGAAATAGTGGACTGAGCGGTTGCAAGCCTAGTCGGAAACCGTGTGAAACCAACTACACAAACAAGAAAGAATTTGTTCCCGTTCCCCTTAGATTGAGGGGAAAGGCCCGATATAATCTATTTATAATCGCTGCATAGGGCGAGATGCTTGATGAGATGACAATAGCCCTACCTTAGTAGACAACGTGGGCTTTCTAAACAATCAATATTTGCATGCTTTAACCATCTCCCTAATATCGCCGTCCATACTCTTACAGATAAACATTCCTCTAATCTTCTCTCTAATTTTGAAAACGCCTAAGTGCCCTTCTAATGGGGTATCATGGTAATACTTGAAGATCATGGGCACAAGAACAGCTGGAACCACAATATTTATGTTCTGATCATGCATCGAAGGGCAACACGTAACTCCATTCCTCAAGACATAAGGGACAACATGTTCCCCGGAAGAAATGGCTTCCATTATAGGAGCCAGCACGGGATCTTCACGTTGATATTTTGCTATATCGTAAAATTGCATAGGGGCATCAGTCAGAGTGGCATTTATACTAGTAAGTATGTAAATAGAAGAAAAACCTTTCCTCCGGGTCAACAGCATCGATATCGCCAGAAAACATTCGGCTTAACCCATCAGCGATCTCATTCTCAGATCCCCGAAAGTTTCGCACGTCAAACTGAAATGCCGAAATTCGAATAGCCCAACGAGCGTTTCGCCCTGTACGACAGGGCCTAGCTAAAACCCAGCTCAGTGCCTGATTGTCGGTATCTAATTCAAAAATAACATGTTTAAGGTAAAAACGGAGTTTTTCCGAGGCAAATAGAACGGCCAGTCCTTCTGACTAGTATATGGAATACTTGGCTTCTTGATAAGATAAGGTCCTAGACACATATGCAATTGCCCGTCTTCCGAGTTCAGATTCATGAAGAACTGTAGTGACCGCAGATAACGAGGCTTCTGTCTGAACAATGTACTTCTTAGAGAAATCTGGCATTGCCAATATGGGGCGTTTCAAAGAGCTAACTTCAAATCTTCGAACGCAGCTTGCTGCGACTACCCTATCCAAACTTGGTACATTTCCTGCGGAGGAGATTTAGGGGTGCCGCCCTATTAGCGAATTTCCTAAAGAAATTTACTTTGCCGATGAGTCTAGCAATCCCTTTAACGTATTTGTGAGGCTTAAAGTTACGAATTGCCTGCGTTCTGGAATGATCGATTGAAACTCCATCAGCTGACACAATATGCCCTAAGAAGGACATAGATGACTTATCAAAAGATACCTTAGACAACTTGACTGTCAATCCAGCCTTTCGAAGGCGACTTAGGTCTTCCTCTAGAGGAGCTAAGTGTTCTTCAAAGGCTTCAGAGAAAATAACGATATCTAGATAATGGTACAGATATTCAAATTTAATATCGGAGATGACCCTATCTAGCAGCCTAGTAAGAACAGCCTCACTCGTGAGGAGTCCGAAAGGCACGCGGTTGTATTCGTAAAAGTTGCAGTCGATAGCGAAAGCAGTCAGATATTTTGATTCCTCCGCCAGAGGTATCTGGTTATATGCTTGGTTAAGATCTGGGATGGTGAAGAACTTAGACTTACGAAACTAAGAAAAACATGATTGCAAGACAGGAAGGGGTACTGATTGCAATACAATCTTCCGGTTTAACGCCCTGCAATCAATAACTGGCCTGAAGCCAACCTGAGGTTTCGGCGGTAGAAAAATGGGTGAAAAATATGCCGAATTTTAGGCCGAATAATAACATTTTTCAACATTTGATCAGTGATTTCCTTGAGGGCCTTCATTTTAAGTGGAGATATCCTATATGGAGGAAACCTTACAGGAACCGAATCCTTCACCTGGTTCTTATATTCGATTAAGTCAGTGACACAAAGAGTTTTCGAGAACACATCGGGAAATGACTGACATAATTTGCCTGCCCTCAGGTAGATGTCTAAGGTCTAACGATATCTCACTCTGGGTAGACGAAATCACAGAAGATGACGCAGATTTACATGTTAAGAGGAGAATATGGAAATTACAGTGAAATTTGAATGTGAAGGAATTACTTTGAATATCGAGTACCAGACCGCAATGTGACATGAAATCTGCCCTAATATCACGGGACATGACAAATTTTTAGCCACGAATAACTTCAACACCCATGTAAATTTAGAAATACGAATTTTGACATGAATAAATCCCAAAATCACTGGAGGGAAAGAATTCACGGAAACACATTTAACAGAAGAAAAATTATATTCTGGGAATTTAAAAGAACCTTTCAATCTGGAATACCAATCTCAGAAATAATGGAGCTAATGCTTTCTGGATCTAACTATGCCGTGACCGGTTCATTATTTAATTCAATTTTGAGGAGGGGTCTCGTTGACGATTTTGAGACATTATCTAGGACCTTAAAAATGTATTAGAGGGTCTTCACTCCTCAGAAATTTCGATGCCCGAACTGAACTGGGCTGAGCCTCGAGAAGCTGAAAGTGTCCTCAACCGGGTGCGATAGTCTTTTGCTATCGCCTAGATATGCGGCGGTCGAACCAAAGGTGGAAAGAGAATGTGTGCTATTAGATGAAGTACTGGTTTTACTAAGGTGTGAGAACGACCTGCACTTGAATCATCCTTGAGATGACCTTGTTTCATTCCTAGGTCCATTAGATTTTACGAAAGGACACATATCTCTAAGATGGTCCGCCGATCTACACGCATAACATTTGCGGCGAGAGAAGATTCAGCGAGGTGGTGGCCGAGAACTGCTGAAAGATGGGGGTGGTTCCATAGCAACTCGCAGGGTATCTGCGTGTCTAACTCCTTCCGCGGACACTGGCATAGCCTCGAGTTCAGAAAATTTTTGCGGCCGGGAAGCAAAACATAAATAAGACCGGTAAGACGGAGATATCCCTTCAAATTGACATTCAGAGTAGTGTGATGCAAACACTCTTGTATAAAATTTGATATCCTAGATTCTCATCTAGTCTTCGGAATCGTAAGTAGTGTTTTCGCACCAATGATGACAAAGATCTTGCAGGGATGAAATTAGGTAACAGGCGAGAACAAAACGATTCGATAGAACTTCTTTCCGCTATGGCCTTAAGGATTTTGTCTGAGAGGATACCAACAGAGTAGGGGTAAATAATCTGTAAAATTTGTGAATGAGAGAGGGCAAACACTAGGGCATGGACCTGAAATACCACAAGAAATCTTAGAAATGCTATTACATCGTTAGTAGAATTTACTGAAGGTAAACTACTGAAACCTCGGTGATATGACCGGAGAGGGCGCCGGAGATTGAGGAGGTTTAAGAGCTGCGTTACTGATAGAAAGGGAGGAAGTTGTTGTGGATTACTAACGACTTGTTCGGATTGGGGAGAAGCATGTTGTGGATCAACAAATTCTCCACTCTAAGAAGATTTATCAGGGTCCCCTTTCGTACGTCCATTTAATGGTGGAGGATAGTCACCTTTAGCATTATCGGATCCAGACGACAATTGATAAACCTTATTCGACAACACAGAAGTATGTTCAACCAGAGTGTTAACTATGCTAGAATGTTCCTCATTAAGTTTCAGAGACAATAGGTCCCTTACTGTACTATACAAATGGAATTGCCTAGCTTGAACACGCTTAAATTGATTTCCCGAGAGTTCAAATCCTTCAAAAATCTGAGAATAGAGGCAAGATAAGTAATATTGGCAGTGATTGTGGATAGAGCGTCACCAATTTTTTTCCACATACACTGGAATACTAATGGGTAAGTCTATAGGATCTTTATGCCTAGATGCGTCTGTTGCAACTGTCCCACCAGACTGGAACTTTCTAATTGAGAGTACGTAAATAAGTTCATCCTTGCGCAAATACCGCGGAGCAAGGAATTCTCTAGCACCAGAGATCATGACAGAAAATTTTAACCAAATTTGGAAAATCAGGAAACAGAAAAATCTATTCGATTCCAAATTCTACCAAAACATATCAAAAGGAGCTTTGTCCAGACCCACACAACCACGCTCTGCTACCATTTGTTACGGAAATATCGTGGTCTGCAGAGATGTAAGAAGGTGCCAGGGTGAATTAGCGAACAGAGAAAAGATCAAAACATAATTTAAAACATTAAATTCTGAAATGTTATATCTTTCCTAATTCTGGTTTTAAAATTTGACAGATTATCTGAATAAGCAACAACAATAACAGTTCAGGATCTCGACAGAGTAGTACAACTGGAGAGTTCCGCCGCCTCCACCTCCACCGGCCCTCGCAGAGGCTTCCTCCACTTCCACCGGCCCCTCCGCAGAGGACTCCTCCGCCTCCACCTCCACACGCTATCGGGAGAGGCCTCCGCCGCACTGACTGCGCTGGCTAAGAGCGCGAGCCTAACCCCACATCCGCCATCTTGGAGGGGCTTAACCTAACTTTTGACGCACAAGACAGCAAGCCTAACCTCATGGAGGGGCCTAACCTCAGTTTTACGGCCGGATGCCCTTCCCGGCACAATTGCACAAGATGGCGGCTGTACGCGGCTCCTTATGAGACACATTAATGGTGATTGCGTAAGATGGTGCTGCAAGATGGTTGCTATACATAGACTCTTATGAGACTCCCTAGGGATGCTTGCGCAAGATGGCGGCTATACACGGCTCCTTATAAGTCTCCTTAAGGGTGCTTGCGAAAGATGGCGGTCGCAAGATGGCTGCTATATATAGGCTCTTATGACACGGCCTAGGGAAGCTTGCGCAAGATGGCGGCTATCTAATTCTAAAAGATGGGGCTATACAAGGCTCCTCATGAGACGGCTTAAGGGTGCTTGCGGAAACTGGTTGCCGCAAGAAGGCTGCTATACATAGAACTTATAAGACGCTCTAGGGATGCTTGCGCAATATGGCGGCTACAAGATGGAGCTATACACAGCTCGTTATGAGACGGCTTAAGGGTGCTTGCGCAAGATGGAGGCTATACATAGGCTTTTATGAGACTCCTTAGGGACGCTTGCGCAAGATGGTGGCTATACGCGGCTCCTTATGAGACGCATTAAGTGTGCTTGCGCAAGATGGTGGCTGAAAGATGGCTGCTATACACAGCTCCTTATAAGATTCCGTAGGGATGCTTGCGCAAGATTGCGGCCACAAGATGGCGGCTATACATGGCCCCTTATGAGACCCCCTAGGGACGCTTGCGCAAGATGGGGCTATACATAACTTCTTATGAGACGGCCTAGAGGTGCTTATGGCTGCTGCTATTATGAAACGTCCTAAGGATGCTTGCACAAAATGGCGGCTGCTCCTATGAACAAAGCTAGCTTAGAGGCTAAGCACAAGATGGCGGCTGCTGTTATGCATGCGGTGGAGGGCAATTTGAAATTCCACATTCTCTTTTGACAGCGGCCATCTTTAATCATGCTGCTATTTTAGCTACTACCTGTGAAATATGATGGCGGCAAATCCCACGTGCTTTCTTGACAAGCTGCCATCTTTAAATAACTGAGCACCGTGCTGCCATATTTAGCTAGTATGTTTGACATGTGGTGGCGGGCAATTTTTATGTTTTTTTGACAGCTGTCATCTTTAACTACATGCGCTTGGCTTACTACTACTATCTTGACGGAAGTAAAACATTATAGCGCGGAACTTAGCTACGTCGCAAGCAAGCAAGCTACTCTATAGTTATAAAGCGAGCTGCCCTTCTCGATATACTATTATCTATTTTTTGAAACCAAGATGCTGTTAGATATGCCAGCTACAGGTGATTGCACAAGATGGCGGCTGCAGTTATGAAGAAAGCTAACTCAGAGAAGGCATATCTCTTTCTATCGAACAAGTTTAAACATGTATCGCGAAGGCTAGGTAAGCACGTGTTGCAGCGATGACGTCATCATAGTTGTGCATGTTTAGACTTCATCGTTTTCTCAAGAGTGAGTAGGTATAAGGAATGCAATAAGTACAAAATTTTGTATGCAATAATGTATTTATTTACAATGTGCTACAACAGTGTTCGTTTGCTACTGACAAGGTTGGTATGCTTCTTAACAACGATTTGCAGAGAGGTAGCATGCTTCTGAAATGCCTCCTGCAACATTCACATTAAACAAAACATTTAGAAATATATTATACTAAGTATGTTGTTCTTTACAAAGAAAATAATACACTTCTTACCTTGTTGTTATTCCTTTTCAGAATCATCATCATGAGGTACTAGAAAAAGTTCATTCATGCACTGTGTACAGTGTTCAATCCTCGGATTTGGTCCATTCCGAACATCATCACCATTTTCCCCTCGATGCTTATAATGACGCTGACAATTTCTGCATAAATCTACATTGATTGACATCTTACTGTGTAGAGGAAGGATGTCCCAAAAATCTTGTACGTAAGGGGCAGCGTACGTAGATAAATATCCTGGCGTTAAGTATTGAATAAGATGTTCAGGCATCGCGGTTCTATGTATATAGAACTCTTATTAGCCTCACTTACTCATGCAAGATAAAAAAGATGTTGCGTATGAGCATGCAAACAGCATGCGCATTTACACTTTTGTTTGTTGTTCTGTTCCATAGCGCTCGATATCGAAGCACACACTAATGTTGATGATAAAGGGCCATCTTTATTTATAGTCTAGTAAAAATATTCGTTAGCGGATGGTAACATCACTCGTATGAATAATAAGACAATAGGCTGCTGTGTTAGCAGGAATGTTTTCAGATGTTTCAAATTCTAAACGAATGTCAACAGGAGATTCTTTTAAAGATTCTTCATAATAAGAGCAGTCTATAAATACAATCGGTGGTTTATTTTTAAATTCTTGAGGTGAAAATAGCGGACGATCATCTTTCTGATAATACGATGATTTGAATTTACAAAATATGTCATAGAGCATCCCAAATTAATTTTTCTCAAAGTTAATCTCTATGTTTTCGTAGGGATACGTAATTACGTCGAGATATAGTCTAACATGTCTTAAATTACAGTGATCAAACAGTGGGCTATCTTTCTCGTGATTGAATTTACGATTTGTTTGAAATCCAAAAATAATATACAAGGGCTTCTCAGTAAAATGTGATGTTTTAACAGCCCAGCTATGCTTGATTGTAGGAGGAAACACAGGATATTCATGTGGTTCCCAACTTCGAAAACGTATAGGTAATGGTGTATCATTTTCTACAATCTTGAGCAATCGAAGTTTTTCACGATCGGATAAAGTTACATGTGGAATCCTCCACAATATACGATGAAGTGTAATTTTCGATTCCACTGGTGTTTCTGCTGCTTTAAGAGAATTGTAATCACTTCGATCACGGATCAGAATAAGCTCAAGTTTTGCGTTGATTATAATACGTGTAAAGTCTTCTGCGAAGCCAAAAATATGTTTCAGTGATAACATACCCGTAAAAGTTCCATCCTCATTAATCATCCAGTTATTAGTAGCTTTTGGACACCATCCTGCCATCCGAAAAAGATTACTTACTTCATCACAGGAAGAAGGGTAGAGTTTCATTGAACTTTTAATACCAACAGTCTTCGTTCGATCTATTTCAACATTATTTACCTCATATCGCGCTTCAGAAAAGAGAAAAGCTAGAGCATGTTTGTTTAGTTGTGATATTCTTAGTCCAATTCCATCTGACTTATCTAGGTCCTTCAATACAGAAGTAGCTTTCATGTGGTAAGGTGTATACATCTTGCTGATTAATAATAAAATGAAATTCATCGTTGTTATTTAAACCAAACGTAAAAGATTGATAGGAATGAAGCTCACTTCGTACTACACCTTCATGAGTTTCTACAGTATTCGTAATGTCTAGCATTTCCTCCATTCTGTTGTAGTAGAGTATAACCTAAATCTTGGAGTATCTGCTTATGGTTATCTGTTAACTCGATGAGACTTCACACACATGTAGTATATCTTCGGAATGTACACCGTGTTTGTAGATGTTTTAAATACTGGTTTGAGATGAAGTTTGTAAGCTACGTACGCGTGCCGATCTAAATGAATAAGCTGATTATGTTTATCTACAAGCCTAAGAGTAATGTTACGAATGTGTTTTACAGACACAGGATGATAATGAACTACTGCTGGTTTCTCACGAATAATATATCCACGTTCCTCTGTAATAATAAAGTCGTGCAGGACGTGCGAATGTTGTAGATTACTGTTCAAGTCTGTAATAATATTACAAGTAATCTTCACATGATAATCATCGAAGTGTGTTATATGTTGAACAAACTCGTAACGTGCGTTCGGTAGGAGCTCCCTTCATGAAAATCCAAGGAGTGGTCCAATCGAATCAGGTTGTGATTTGAAGTCAATCTTAAATGATGATTCAATAACACATTTATGTGTAATGTTGCTTACAGCGATTGAGAATTTGTAATTATGATTACAAAAACTATCTTCTCCAAACTGATCAATTAACGTACTTTCAATATAGTCATGAATATCGTCTACTGAATAACTGCCTGAGGGTACCGTTAGCATATACTCATCGTAATAGAACTTGTTTACGCCATCACGAACATTATAAATTTTATTGTAGCTTTCAAACGATACTAGTCCAAGACTATGTGGCCGATAGCCTTGTTCGATCGGCGGATTAAAATAGACGGTTGTTTCAGGTACTTCTCCACGTACAGCAAACGTTCTTTCACTATTAGTCATCACGTAGACACTAATGCTCTTTCTCTACTGTCTGGGTTTGATATAAGAACATAAGACATAATCGTCTGCACATGCGTGTATTAAAGTTACACACGGTTTTTATTGTAAACAATGTCTGCACTGCTTCCAAAATAACGTATGAACTCAAAGGGAGGGGGTAAGTCTCCATAGCTATCGAAATATCATACTTTAGATTTACGTTTTACATAAGCAACATAATGAGTTCCAGGTCCGAGACTGTTGTCCAAGTTAATTACGGCACTTACACGTTTACGTGTGCGCGCTGTTAGTAGATCGCGCATATACACACGTCGAAAATTACGAATTCCTATTTGTTTAGCAAACGTAAAAACTTCTTCATGCGTCAGAGCTCGATGTGGCAGTGTATTCAGTAGAAGTTTTGGGAAGAAAAGTAGATGCCAAGCCCTTTTTTGTATGGTGCTAGCTTCATGTATACACCTTTGCCTCGTAATGCAATTGCCTCCATATTCTTGTAATGACGTTCACTCTCTTTCAACTGCTGTTTCACTTCTTCTGCATGCTTAACAGTTCTTGCTACAGCACTAGCACCGCCCAGCAATGACCCTAAAGCTGCTAGGCCAGCAAACAGCGCAGGAAGAAATCCTCCTCGTTTTGGTACAGGAATAATTCGTGCACGTTTACTAAACATTGCTCTGTACTTTGGAAAATTCTCGCTCTTGCTGCGCGTAGTGCCTTAGTAATAGCTACACGAGGATTGTATTTCCCTCGAATAGCTTTTTGTGCAGCCTTTATAACATATTTCCATCCGACAGTTTTTGCTTTCTTCTTCTTCATGTTGTTTGGATATCGTTGTTTCACATTCTGTGCACGACTTTACTCGTCAAGAGCAAATCATAAACTAACCGTTACCTCTTGTTTCGTTTAATATATATATATATATATATATTACTATTACCTACTTCATAATTCAGTTATCATAAAGATTATAAAGCAGCAAGACACACTACCTGTTACCGACATTGTGCCACATCTCTTACCTAGTTCTAGTACAACTACAAGAAAACGTCATGGAACGTTGTTTCCTTTTACTGTTCGATGTGCGGGAAAACAAATTTTTACTTACACTTATTACTTCCTTAAATGGCATACGCTTCGAGAATATTTACGTTTTCGCAAAGTCACTCTATCAACCGCTATATACTATTCTACAAACTGCAATGCACGATCTGGTTAAAGATGAAATAAGACATTTTGAATTTAATTCGCATGTTCAAGTACCATCACCGGACGATGTGCTTCCTAATTCCCTACTTGATCAAAAACCAACATCATGTTAACATCAAGCAAGGAGATTACAAAACATATCATCCAAGCTGGAAACAACATTCGATGGAAATTTAAAGAGCTTAAACGTATTCAAGCAGATAGAGATTTATTTTTTAAAACGCAACTAAGAACACCATTCAGAGAAATTTTAATTCTACTTCATTGCCGCAGTCTACTTCAAGTTTTGCTTCTATGTAAACATCATATAATAAAGAGAAACATGAAGAAGAGAAGCATAAGCAAGAGAAGCAAGATGAGGAAGATGAGAAGCAAGATATAGATCAAGAAGATGATAAGGAAGTACTTAACGATACTTCACCATCTAAGTGTGTTGAGTTTTTAACTACAGAAGTTATTGCTGAAACACCTACTACATCGACGCAAGATCTACCATCTTTGTCTGAGGTTATGACCATGCCAGAGTATCGTAATCAGTTTAGAACTTTTATTCAAGATACCTATGGATCCCTCTTTTCACTTTATATAGAAAAACTTTTTACAGGAAAAACTGACATTACCTATGGTATTCGCTTCGAAGACGACTGTTTCTGGATAGGAAATTCAAATGTTTAGATTAATAGCAACAAACTTATTGTAAAAGGTGTTACCTATAAACCTACGAAAAGACTCTTAGACGTTCTTTTCTCACGAATACCTTACAAGGATATAATTTTACAAGATGATCTTAAAAATAAAGCAATACTTTCTGCTACTGACGCAACAAGACGTAATTACAAGAGAACAGAAGCTGTAAATACAAATAAGAGTTACAAGTATCGTGAGTTTATTTCTAAGCTGTTTCCGACTTCACGTGGTCTTGATGTTATCTACAAGCCTTTGTTGCCGTATGTAGACGTAAGATACTGGAATGACTCAAACTTACTCGTTGAACGATTACAACTTTTAAGAGCATCGCAAGATGCTGGTCACACAGGTCACGAATCAAAAATTCTAGAAATAGAGAGAGAATTACGACATGCCGGTATTATTTTGTAATGGCCCGTCAAGAGAACATCTCACCTGTGAAAGTAAACATCGCACATGAGTTACATAAACCAGCACGTCGCAGACGCGTTATTAAAAGAGGAAAAGATGATCTCTGGCAAGCAGACTTAGCAGAAATGATTCCATATGCCTCTAGTCATAAGGGGTGTAAGTATCTACTTACTGTTATCGATGTGTACTTGAAGTTTGCTTTTGCACAACATGTGCGTTCTAAGACAGCAGCTCAAGTTAAAGAAGCATTTAAACATATTGTTGAAGAATCGAAACGCTGCTCAAGGCTTCTTCAAAATGATCAAGGTAAAGAGTTTTACAACAAGGATTGTTCTTCTTACCTCAAGTTACTTGGCATTCAACACTACTCTACGTTCAGTAATCTCAAGGCAAGTGTTGTAGAACGCTTTAATCGTACACTCAAAACAATGATGTGGCGAGAATTTACAGCACAAGGTTCATATCGTTGGATTGATGTGCTACCTAGACTTGTATATTCCTACAATGATACACCTCATCGAACTATCGGAACAAAGCCACGTCTATATAGAGTTAATATCAATATCTCGTTTATTAATCACCACATGAGACTAAGTAGCACGTTATTTTACAAGACCCTGGGTACCATTTACGAATATGAAAACAGAATGCCGATATATTTATTGGCTTAGAAGTTATTTCCGTGTAACATGTCAGGTGAATAACCCTGTATATACATTTTTTATCCTTTCTTTACTTTACTGTCTTTGCCACTCAGTTTTCCTTTTATTGCACCAGCAACAACAAGTGCTGCTATCTTCTCAGCAACTGAAGCACTAGGTGATAACACACGCAGCATACCTTTACGAAGCAGATTTTTATCTGCTACACCTCTTAGTTTAGGATTGTTTTTCGATAGCAAGGCCATGCTCCTTGCAGGCAACATCTAACCACGTGACAGACGAACGTTAAGTCGTGTTCTAGGGCCGGAGGAAAGATGAAGCTCGAAGGAAAGAAGATCAATTCCTTTTTTTATGAGCCCATGCCCAGCATACTTCCCCACCTTTTTCCCAGCAAGTTTCTTCTCCTTTTCCTTCTTTACTCTTTTCGCAGCCGTGATAAGTGTTTATAAGAGAAGACAACTCGTTAGTTTTAGGTCCGTGATACAGTTTAATCAGTTGACATGTACGATACTGTCTTACAGAATGTCTTCTACCTAAATTCACGTGTTCATGATGTAAACTACACGTTTGAAGCTCTGAGAAACCAGGATCTTGAGTCCACTCACGAGGCACCTTATCCCAAATCTTCTTTACAGCATTCGTAGCTACGTTAACCAAAAATGCCTTTGGTAATGCATTTAACTCTTCTTCAGTAAAAGCGTTTAGTTTCTTTTTTGCATGCATAAAACTATACGATTGCCTTTTCAACTGCGTTACACTTAGTATCTGTTAGAAATGACATGATGTCTTTACCCTACAAATGTTTCTTTCACACTAACGTTATTTCGACACTGCAGTTTACATAAATTGTTCACCTCCCGGCATGCAATGCAACGCAACCAATCAAAGAGCATGCACACATGTAAAGACTCCTTACTTGTTTCTCTACTATGCTCCTTCGGAAGAGTTTTAAATGATGTACACCCTAATTCATGCATGTCGATAATTTCACACGATGATAGTAGGTACTCACGCAACCATTCCTTCTTTTCACAACACTTTAAAAAACAAGGTCTGCCTCTTGACAAATGCGCGTTCATCATTAAAGATAGAAAACGATTAGGTATTCCTTTTTCTTCCCACTGCAAACCTAATTTTTTCAGTCTATTGAGTCTAATTTTTATCTTCATATCTTTGCAAACAGTGTGATAGTACATATATCACACCCCAGAATTATATGTAGAAGTTAGAGATATTATTGTCAGTATTCGATTTATTATTATTATTATTATTATTATTATTATTATCAGTATTTCATTTGTATATTTTGCCATTTATATTGGTAAGCTGGAAGATATCCACATATGTAGGTATGAGTAATTTGTTCTGCACGCGTGGGAAAACATTGCTTTAATAACTCTGGTAATTTGAATGAGTCATATGGCTACCCCAGTGTTTGTTGTGATGTACTTGTGTCGGGAAATTCATGAGTAATGTATATATCCCAGCCTGATGAGATGAGCTTGTTGTTGTATTAGGAAAATTTGGTGACTCATGGAATATACCCCAGAGTTTGTTATTGTCTTGGGAGGAAGAAGTAGTTCAGGGCTTGGTCTTGACTAGAGATCACTCATGATTGGTGGGCAAGCACCAATCCAGACGTATCATCTGAGAGGAGGGGGATGTTGATGTCTATAAAGGTTGATCATACGGCGGCAACTAAGGGCATTGTAAGGACATTTTAAAGGTGATAGTAAAGGAACGAGAAGGAAGATAACTACAACCAGTGACACTGTATAAGAGAACTACAACTGACGCACTGTACGGGAAGGAAGTGGTGCTGATACACGGTAATGGAGTGGCACGGCTGCAATGGACTGGACTTCAAACGTTCGTGGAGCGTAGTCTTGTTATGTTCATGGAAAGTGGACGATTGTGGAGAGTGCTTGCGCATTAAGTATGGTAGCACTTGTGGCGGCGTAGCATTATATGTTGGTGAAAGCTATCTCAGACTTTCCATAAATTTATGTTGAGGATCGACAGACGTGTGTATATATCTTTACAACAAGTGTTAAAATATGTGAACACAGTAGTACAAGGTACAGTATCTGTGTGATGTGATAACTGCCGATTATGAGAATCGGTAAGTCGAATTGATATAGAGACAGTGAAGGGTATTTATCTTCATACATGTACATTGTTCATCGGACTATCTACAAATGGTAGCTTAGTTCTCGCTTTCGTTTTCCCACGATTTTCATTATTTTTGTTGTTGTTGTAAATATGGAGTCTTCCAGCAATATTTTATGTGTGTATTATATGTATAATGTTGTATGTTGATGAGGTGCTCATGCACGGAATTTGTTCAGAATATAGTTAGCTATTTTAGAATCAGTGTTATTGATGAACCTAGGTGCAGTTCCTACCTAATTAGTCGTTTTCAGGAGGTTAGGTAAGGCCTGCAGCAGATGTACCAGTACGCAGCATTATGTACACGCCCTGGGATATAAAGTTTACCATGCTCTTATCTAAATTCGAGGGATCCATTCTGTTGAACTCTGGCGCCCATACTACGGACATTTCGGTTAATTATGCTTACTAATTTGATTAAGTTTTTGAGTAATTTTATTTATATATTTTATTCATGATTTTATTTATTGTTATCATGAAAAAAAGTTACAACAGTAAGGGAAAGGTAGGCTAAATACTAAACTAACAAGTTTTGGTGCCCACAACACACTGCAATCTAACACAGCCACCTCTTTAAACACAAATTTGTTGCCTTTTAATTTTAAGCCCTGTACATCAACTATTAATGTTCTCGTCATGTTTGAGCTCTATTCTCTATCACTGTATCTCGAAGACTAAAGCTTTCAGTCAACGATCAAGTCTACACATGCACAACTATGACGAATTCATCGCTGCAACACGTGCTTACTCTAGCCTTCGCGATGCAAGTTTAAACTTGTTCGATAGAGAGAGATATGCCTTCTCTGAGTTAGCTTTCTTCGTAACAGCACCCGCCATCTTGTGCAATCACCCATAGCTGGCAACTCTAACAGCATCTTGGTTTCAAAACTAAGATAATAGTATGTTGAGAAGGGCAGCTCGATTTATAAGTATAGGGCAGCTTGCTTACTTGCGGCGTGGCTATGTCCCGCGCTATAATGTTTTATTTCCGTCAAGATATTAGTAGTAAGCCATGCGCATATAGTTAAAGATGGCAGCTGTCAAAAAAAACATAAAAATTGCCCGCCACCACATGTCAAAGGTACTAGCTAAATATGGCAGCACGGTGCTCTGTTGATTAAAGATGGCAGTTTGTCAAAAAAGCACGTGGAATTTGCCGCCACCACATTACAAAGGTAGTAGCTAAAAATAGCAGCACGATTAAAGTTGGCTGCTGTCAAAAGAGCATGTGGAATTTTAAATTGCCCTCTACCGTATCCATAACAGCAGCCGCCATCTTGTGCTGGAGCCTCTGAGCTAGCTTTCTTCAGAAGAGCAGCGACCATCTTGCTTAAGCATACCTAGGGCGTTTCATAAGAGCAGCAGCTATAAGCACCCCTAGACCGTCTCATAAGAAGCTATGTATAGCCGCAAACTTGCGCAAGCGTCACTAGGGCGTTTTAAAGGAGCCATGTATAGCCGCCATCTTGTGGCCGCCATCTTGCACAAGTATCCATAGGGAGTCTCGTAAGGCTGTGTATAGCAGCCATCTTGCAGCCAACATCTTGCGCAAGCACCCTTAAGGCGTCTCATAAGGAGCCATGTATAGCCGCTATCTTGCGAAAGCGTCCCTAGGGAGTCCCATAAGGGCCCATGTATAGTGGCCATCTTGCAGCCTCCAACTTGCGCACGCAGTCTTAAGCGTCTCATAAGGAGCCGTGTATAGCCGCCATCATTTGCAATTGGCGTCGGGAAGGGCATCCGTCCGTAGAACTGAGGTTAGGCCCTTCCATGATGTTAGGCTTGCTGGCTTGTACGTCAAAAGTTAGGTTAAGCCCCTCTAAGATGGCAGATGTGAGGTTAGGATCGCTCTCTTAGGCTTCAGGAAGGGCATCGAGCTGTAAAACTGAGGTTAGGCCCCTCCATTAGGTTAGGCTAGCTCTCTTACGCATGAAATGTTAGGTTAAGCCCCACCTAGATTGCGCATGTGAGGTTAGGCTCGCGCTCTTAGCCAGCTCAGTCAATGCGGCGGAGGCCTATCCCGAGAGCGTGTTGATGTGGAGGTGGAGGAGGCCTCTCCCGAGAGCCTGTGGAGGTGTAGGAGGTCTCTGCGGAGTGCCGATGGGGGTGGGTGCGGCCGAAATCTCCAGTTATACTACAATAAATCCATATCATGTACAATTGGGAAGATTATTGGCACAACAATTTACAAATGAATGAGCACGGTAGCTCTAAAGGTACATTATTTCAAAGAGCATATTTGATCCACTCCATTATACTTTAAAAGACTGAGTTCCAAAATTTACTACAGTCCAGACTCTCAAAGGCACAAGTTTCTTACAAGTTTCTTATCCAAATTTTACACTAGATAAACATCGAAAACAGTGTTTACTGTCATTCCAGCTCGACAGTTTTTTACACACTCGTCAATAACAAATGAGACTTTAAGCAGGGACAATAAGTGCCCATTCTAAATAGCGAGTTCAGAGAGAATTGCGGGACAAGGTGTGGTTCAGAATCATAGAATAAATAGAAGGGGGAAGGAGTATGTCAAGCCTAGAATAAAGCATGAAAGATGGGTGGGATATTTTAAAGGACTATTAGGTGGAGGGAAATTTTGGAGAAGGGAGGGTTGGAAGGGAGGAATTGAGGGAGAGGTAGACACATATAATATACGAGCTTAGATAAGGAGATAATGGAGGCCGAGATATTAGGATTGTTAGGGAAAGCTAAGTGTGGGGAAACCGAGGGGGAGATTGTGTGCAAATGTATTCTTGAAAGAGGTGGTGGAAGTAAGCAAATGTTGGAATGTTTGGTGAAGTTATGCAATAAAGTTTTTAAAACGGGTATATTTCCTACGGAATAGCAGAAAAGATTTAATGTGTCCAATTATGAAAAATAAAGGAGATAAAGGTAATCCTAGAAATTATAGGGGTATAACATTTTTAGACTGGTTAAGTAATGTATTCTAGCGAAAAGGTTGTGAGAATGGGCAGAGAAGTACCAAAGAGGTGTTAGGAAAGTGAGAAAGATCATGGATATTATCATGATAGTGAAGAAAGTAATAGATAAATATATAAAAAGGCAAGTAGGGAAATTGTATATAGTGGCAGTGTATTTCAAGAAGACCTCAGATACAGAGAGCAGGTGAGCGTTGTTGGAGAGACTAGGGAGACGTGTCTTACAAGATGCGTAAAACGATAGAAGGAATGTATGACAAAGTGTACTGTTGCATCAGTGTTGAGAACGGTCTAGGGAGTGTACTCATTGAATACAAGTTTGAGTTGAAGCAAGGATGAAAAGCATCATCCACGTTATTTATGCTATTTATACACTGACTGACAGAGCAAATGCAACACCAAGAAGGAGTGGTTCGAAAGGGATGAAAGTTGGGGAAAAACAGAGACGGCACGGACGAATAATTGATGTTTATTTCAAACCGATATGCAGGTTACACAATGCGCACGGCATCGACTCAGTAGGATGTAGGACCACCGCGAGCGGCGATGCACGCAGAAACACGTCGAGGTACAGAGTCAATAAGAGTGCGGATGGTGTCCTGAGGGATGGTTCTCCATTCTCTGTCAACCATTTGCCACAGTTGGTCGTCCGTACGAGGCTGGGGCAGAGTTTGCAAACGGCGTCCAATGAGATCCCACACGTGTTCGATTGGTGAGAGATCCGGAGAGTACGTTGGCCACGGAAGCATCTGTACACCTCGTAGAGCCTGTTGGGAGATGCGAGCAGTGTGTGGGCGGGCATTATCCTGCTGAAACAGAGCATTGGGCAGCCCCTGAAGGTACGGGAGTGCCACCGGCCGCAGCACATGCTGCACGTAGCGGTGGGCATTTAACGTACCTTGAATACGCACTAGAGGTGACGTGGAATCATACGCAATAGCGCCCCAAACCATGATGCCGCGTTGTCTAGCGGTAGGGCGCTCCACAGTTACTGCCGGATTTGACCTTTCTCCACGCCGACGCCACACTCGTCTGCGGTGACTATCACTGACAGAACAGAAGCGTGACTCATCGGAGAACACGACGTTCCGCCATTCCCTCATCCAAGTCGGTCTAGCCCGGCACCATACCAGGCGTGCACGTCTATGCTGTGGAGTCAATGGTAGTCTTCTGAGCGGACGCCGGGAGTGCAGGCCTCCTTCAACCAATCGACGGGAAATTGTTCTGGTCGATATTGGAACAGCCAGGGTGTCTTGCACATGCTGAAGAATGGCGGTTGACGTGGCGTGCGGGGCTGCCACCGCTTGGCGGCGGATGCGCCGATCCTCGCGTGCTGACGTCACTTGGCCTGCGCCTGGACCCCTCGCACGTGCCACATGTCCCTGCGCCAACCATCTTCGCTACAGGCGCTGCACCGTGGGCACATCCCTATGGGTATCGGCTGCGATTTGACGAAGCGACCAAACTGCCCTCCTCAGCCCGATCACCATACCCCTCGTAAAGTCGTCTATCTGCTGGAAATGCCTCCGTTGACGGCGGCCTGGCATTCTTAGCTATACACGTGTCCTGTGGCACATGAGAACACGTTCTACAATGACTGTCGGCTGAGAAATCACGGTACGAAGTGGGCCATTCGCCAACGCCGTGTCCCATTTATCGTTCGCTACGTGCGCAGCACAGCGGCGCATTTCACATCATGAGCATACCTCAGTGACGTCAGTCTACCCTGCAATTGGCATAAAGTTCTGACCACTCCTTCTTGGTGTTGCATTTGCTCTGTCAGTCAGTGTAAATGACAGCCGGGCTGAGTGGTTCAGAGTCTTGAGGTGCTGGCATTCTGAATAAAACTCTGCAGGTTCGATTCTGGCTCAGTCCGCTGGCAATTGAAAGTACTCAAATACAACAGCCTCGTGTCTATAGATTTACTGGCACGTAAAAGAACTCCTGCGGGAATAAATTTGGGCATCTCGGTATCTCCAAAAACCATAAAAGTATTTAGTGCGACGTAAAGCCAATAACAGTATTATTATAAATGACATACTAAGAGGGAATGGACTGGATAAGTGGGCATGCCCGGTGGTAGGTCAGCAAGAAATTTCGGGCTTGATATTTGCGGATGAGGTTGTCTTGCTGGTGCTAACAGCTGGAAGAATAAATGAAAGCATCAAAGAGTGTGTAGCATTCGCAAGTAAATTGTCTCTAAAAATTAACAGTGGAAAGACGAAGGTGATGATCTGTAGGAAAAGTGGGAAAAGGAAAAAAGAGCAATGGGTGATTAAGGGTGAGAAAATCGTGGTAACAAGTAATTTCGAGTACTTGGGTATAAAATTGATTAGTAATGCGAGTTGGGTAGCGCAA
The DNA here is from genome assembly GCF_040414725.1 of Anabrus simplex. Taxonomy (NCBI): domain Eukaryota; kingdom Metazoa; phylum Arthropoda; class Insecta; order Orthoptera; family Tettigoniidae; genus Anabrus; species Anabrus simplex. The sequence continues at coordinate 637,620,574 of NC_090266.1, read as the reverse complement.
ATAAAACAAGCGTAGTGGAAAGAGCTAGCTGCATTCTCAGTAATAAAGATACTAGAAAATAAGTTTCTGAATACAGAGTACAAGATACAGTGCTTTTCAGGCAGTGGTCAAAAGCAGAATATTCTATGGAGTAGAAAGTTGGTGTGTGGTGAAGGAGTGTGAGTTATTAAATCAAGTAGTGAATACGTATAGTAAAATTGTAATGGGGCTCTCGCATAGTACTGCAAATGCAGGAGCAATATTAATGTATAATGGTGGAAATTTAAAAAGAGAATTATAAGCTCTTGGATAAGATCTAAAAAGAGAGAGGTGGGGTGATAGAGAACTGCAGACTGCATACAAACACCAAATCATAATTAAGGATGGAATAAACTGGGTAGACAAGATGAGAAATATTACTGAGAGTTTGGGTTTGGGAGAGTATTGGGGGAGAGAAGGGACAGAAGAAAATGTATACATTGGAATAGTATTTTTTTAAAGTTGCTCTACGTCGCACCGATACAGATAGGTGTTATGGCGACGATGGAAGTGGAAAGGGCTAGGAGTGTGAAGGAAGCGGCCAAGACCTTAATTAGGCACAGCCCCAGCATTTGTATGGTTTGAAAATAAACCACAGAAAACTTTCTTCTGGGCTGCCGGCAGTGGGGTTAAAACCCACTATCTCCCGAATACTGGATCCTAGCCGCACTTAAGCGGCTGCAGCTATCGAGCTCGGTGGAAGAGTACTGAAATGAGGGTAATATATATTGTACCAGTAAAATATAGCCCGGATTTACTATTTAATTTATAATCGCACGATTTATGTCTCAGGCCAGTTCCAGGTAAATTATAACTAGGGTCTGCTACAGGAGGATGGGTCCTTTCTACAAGAAAACTTGAAAATTCTTTTAAGGAATGAAGTTTATTCAAATAAATGCACGTTGAATTGCATATCACCTTGGTGTAGGTTTTCGTCGTCTTGAACATCGCCTATCAGGTAACCCGTACTCCAGGTCATCATGTTGAACTGGACTGGAACTCGTTCTGCAGGCCTCGTTCGTCACCACAGAACGGAGCTGGAACACCCAGGTTGGTCCGACAGGGTTTGAACTCGTACAGTACCACTGAAATTCTAGACGGTCTCCGACGTTCTCCGACGATCTTGCGATGTAATCACTCGTTTTATTACTCACACGAGTGTCCACATTTGCACAGTCCCCCAACACACGTATTTGACACCAATGTTTGAGATAATATTGACGTAATATATGGTCGATCTTCATTAGTCCCTTGTAGATAGAATTTAAATGTTATTTAAAGACGAAAATGCGAATAGCATCAAATTAAGAAAAGAAATAAATCACAGTTTATGAACACAAGCTTTAGAAATAACGAAACTGAAGACTGTTCATATATTATGCACAGTTCGTGGTTGCGTTCCACTGAAATATGGTCGCACTTGACACTAGAATAAATATACGACTGCACAAGAGTTTATCCAACGGAAATATCTGTCAGTAACACACTAATAAATAATTAAACACTTTGAGGAAATAATAACGTTGGCAATTATTCTCGCACAGTTCGAAGTTCAACTGAGTTTGAATTGTATACCGTTCATTTCAACCCAAAATTTGAGGAAATAATGAAGTTAGCAATTATTATACACGGATTTAAATTCACCTCCTTATGAATTGAGTATCGTTTACTTCTACCCAGAGTTAATCACTTGTGTCGAAGCACAGGGTATAAATTGTGTAATCGGTAATCACTTGCATTTAGGGTAGTGAAAAAGTTTAAACACTTTCATGATCACTTCCACCTGATAAATGAAAATAAGCTGACTGAGTTGTAACAAAATTCCAGTTAATAATATAATGCCGTAGTGTGTCACTTTGAAATTTACAACACTGGTTGATAAGAGACTAAGTTCCAGAATTATAAAGTGGTATGTAACTAAGTTCCGCAATTATATATACTTGTCACATGTCGAAGTTCCTATACGCGTACAATTTCTAACTTCCAGTCAACTGTTAGAACCTAAGTCTACTGTAAATGCTTGTAGAATTCGAAGATAGATTTTGACAGCACATTGTCTCGACGAACAGAGTAAAGGTGTAGCGTGGTGAGTCAGACTGGACTCCCAGCTGTGACTGACGAACTTGGTTGGGTTGAGCTAGTCTTATATACGATTTGTGCTTCTACGTCAGCAGATAACATGATTTGTATTGAACCCGAGTGACTTAGGCCCAAAGTCAATCATGATTTGATTTATGAAGGGAAATAGTACATTTATTGGAATACAGAAGTGTAGTTGAAAATATTTCATCTGTGTAATGTTGAAATATGAGCGAAGGAACACGACAGACTGGAGCCTGACGGATTAGCTCGACACAACAACATTTAGGTACTTCACAGCAGGGGACCCCATTAGTGGCGACCAGGAAAATACAAGTCCACAAATAAGTCTTGGTCAGAAAGAGAAGGGGGTAGTTTGACACAAAGGAATCTTGCAACATGAGTAGTGCGCTGGGATATTTTTGGTGGACGGAAAGTTCCGTGACGTCATGGAAAAGTACAGTGGTTGCGAGGACATTCGCTAGCCTAGGTTATCGCAGGTGGAAACTTAAATCACGTGACCACTTATAGGCCAATCACGAAAATTTAAATGGAGACTCAGGGATACCACCTTAAGAGATGATGGATGAGATATTCTCATATTCCTTTCAGACCTGAAAGAAAACTGGCGGTGTGAATTTTTGTTTGTACGTCAAAAACTGACTAAAATGCTCTTAAATACATATATTTTTGGTTTATTCTACAAAATCAAAATTAACATCTGAAGAAAAGCACCCGCACAATTGTGCGTGTCAGGACTTAATTCACTACTTACAAAAAAGAAAAATTACCTCAATGTATGTGAATATACATATGTACATGATCAAATGTTCTATTTTCCAGTGGGGAATAATTTAAAACAATTAAACCTTCGTTCAAACACACGTAAACGTTACATTTTCTACATTGAGGAGGAGTTTTGATATTACTGCCCTTTTGGCATCAGCAGCTTGTCGTCAGACCTGAATGAAATCTGAAGGTGTCAAAACGTCAAAAACTTACTAAAATGCTCTCAAATACATGTTTTTACAGTTTATTTTACAAAATAAGAGCTATCGGCTGAAAAACAGAACCCACACAATTGTGCGTGTCAGGACTTCATTTACTACTTGCAAAAAATGAAAAAATAAAAAACATTCAACTCAGTACATGTGAATATGCACATGTACACGATCAAATGTTCTATTTTACAGTGTGGTACGATTTTAAACAGTTAAAATCATATACATTACATTTCTCATGTAGAGTACGAGTTTTTCTTTCTCGGTCCTTTTTGCGACAGCACCAAGCACTCGTGCATGCATTGGCTGTAAGGAAACCTAGCCCGCACATATGTGCGTATCAACATTCAAAACCTCATGGTATTACGTACGATGTTGTAAGTTCACAATTTACGTTGGCTACACAACCTACACACTTCATAGATTATATTCTAATATTCAGTAAAGCTTCTAGATTAATATAAATGCAATAAATAAATACTTATTTTAGGCATTACTGCTTCCCGCCATATTGCTAATGAACTGTATTTTTAAACTCTTCTTCCTTCCCCCTGGTGGTCAAGTACTAAATAAAAACAGCTGAAGTACATGCTACGTGTCCCGCACATGCACTGCAGTCCGGTCTAGCGCCACGAAAACATCAAATAAGCTCAGACATAAATAAAATACAAACCCGCACAATTGTGCGTACACGGTCTGAAAGGGGTAACTTCAAAAGTAATCAGTAATAAATTATTGTGAGTACACGGAGCAATGTAATGAATTTATTAGATGTCACGCATGGAAAAATAATCAATAATTGTTGGCAAATTAACTAAATTGAAGGCTGGATTTCTTGGAAACCAGACAGTTTGAATGTCATTGGCTGGACGAAAACCACGTTGTAAGGGACGCTTCCAAAGGCGCGAAATGTGAGGAGCTAAATCCACCCGTATCTCCTAAATCTGTGATCGTTAGGAGTTCATATTTAATCCAGCAAATATGCTAGAGGAGTGGATTAATTTGATATAAATGTTAACGTCCAATTGGGAGTGCAAGTGCCGATATTAAAAATCCACCCCCTCCCTCATGGGTATGACCTCAATGAATCCGCGAGGGAAAGCTTCATCCATATATACGGGACAAGGGATACTGGCCAACCACACTTGAAATGAATCTCTGGAGCTGAACCGTCGTTTGCAGGTGACTTCAAATCCATCGTGCGTACAGTAACTCAACATATAATGGCGCGAGCATCCGCCAGTACTTATAAAATGTGATCGCGCTCAAGCAACATGAACTGAAAGTAGTTAACGTAGGACAGTGTTTGACAGTTATAAATATCATAGTGTTGTCAATTAATTGAATTGTAAGAGTGAGTAATATAAATTGCACCGCAATAAGTACGTAAATAACATACTGTGTGACGAACAGTACTTTGAGGGAATAATAGCCTGTACTTTGGAATATCGAACCGCTATAATGAACACTTCAAGAGGGTCGTATGAAACAGGCGTATAGCGTCGGACGACATAAATCGCGACGGGCGTAAAATTCGACACACCGTCGTACGTGTCCATGTCCATTGTGCGGTAATTGGACGAAGCTTAAAAGAGTGTAAAGTATTAAATTTTTGGGTCTAGGGTATTAATTTGTTTTATAAAAGTAAAGTTTTCAGTGTTAACATTGTCAATGGTGAAGTATTGTGATAATTAAGGTATTAGTGTAAAAATGGTGATGTGCCAGGAAATCATTTGTGGAACTACGCCATCAAGAATGGAGGAGTAATACGGCGGAGAGGGGCCGAAAGGAGCCTCCCATCTGCCAAGCTGCAATGGATTACCGATTACTAAGATGAGTACTAAAATGTAGATAATATTTGGGAAATGTTTGCGTGATTGGAAAAATGGGAATAATTTGGTTAGACTTGGTTACCTTCGGTAACAAGATGAGTCGGTTAACGACCCCATCCTAAATTTGTAGCACGGACAGTATTAAATAATAACAATGTAAATAATCGGGTCTTTTTATGTATTCAGTTTGTTGTAGATGTAAATTTTGTAGATATAGGGTAGTACGTTAAGTCATGCATGCATTCATATTTTCTTTGTAGTCAAGAATATTTTCTTTACATTTGATTTTGTTATCATAGTCTAATAGACCCGATATGTGCTTTTCTGTTTGTCAGTTTGACGAGTTATGTAATGACATTGAAGGAAAGCCCAGCATTGTCATGCCAAAGTAAAGTTGTTAAATTTGTGAGAAGCGATATTAATAATAATAATAATTCATGAGATATTGGAAATTTTAGTGAGCCGTGCGTAATAATAAAATTTAAGTGATCAGGTGTTGAGTTTGTCGGAAATCATTTAATGACGGGATGTCGTTTTTAATTCGGAATTAAAGTGTGTGGTAATTTAACTTGATAAATTAATAATATTGAAATAATATCAGTGCTAATAATCCGTACATGTTAATGAACGTGTGGTTTAAATTACGGTCCAGTATTTTTCTACGAATAAATGTCGTGTCTTAAAAATTTGCAATTCAGTAGCCGGAACCCGTAGGACTAATATTACGAAACCATGATTGTCAAATTTTGGTAAATATAATTTCAAAATGTTACGATTATTTGTGGAGAATGAATTAAGGCGTAGATCAAAATGAGATAGAAAAATGTTAAAGAATCTGCAGTCAGATAATAAAAGGTCGTACGATGTCAGAAGTGAATAAATAAGTCAGTTGATAATTCTGTGAGAAATAAATGAATCAAGGAATATTGAGATAGAAAGGGATATAAATTCCGTACGAGAGACACTTAGGATATTGAAATGAGTGTAAAATGTACGGGCAGTGTCACAGAGAAATACTGAGTTACGTAGCGGGTAGAATTCGAACCCGTGACAGCACGTACGAAATAAATAGACTGCACCGCCATTCGTCGAGATACAACGGATCTAAGGATAATGAGAGTTCAGAGTCCACATAAATGATCGTATATTGTAATCATTGTAATGACGAGTGATGACAATCATGATGGCGTGATGATAATAATAAATATTGCAGATAAAAGGTTGGACCGCCTTAATTAATGAGAATATGCAACCGATAATAATAGTAACAATGTTAGGACGATGTCAAATCGTCGCGGTCAGATTAATAATAACTTTCATAATAATAACAGTAATAATGTCGTTGGTTGATCAGTGAAATAATTGTAATTGCGACCGATATCCTAATGCATTTTTGGCGGAAGTGACCGGTTCATTAATAATAATAATAATAATCTTGAGTGACAATAATAATAACATCTTGAGTGACGTTAATAATAATAATAAAATCTGGAGACACCTATTCATTAATAATGACAATAACCATCAGAGGGATATACTAATAATAATAACAGTAATAACCATTTGTGTTTGCGTCCCGCATAATAATGACGATATTAATCAAACGTGGCAGTGCCAGGAACCGTTGCGAATAATAATAATAATAATAATAATAATAATAATTTCAAGGATGATAATTTCGTGGATAAATGAATATTCTGACGATAGTGAATTAATTAATTGGTGACAACATCCCTCTACTCGTATGTTTGAATAATATGAATAATAAATATTATAGTCATTTGTTACCTCGTTATCATACGGTTTCCGCACGGGACGAGTTACATTAATACTTGGTGTGTTTGTTTACTTCGCTCGCGATGCGAGGGGAGGTCATCGGCACGGTATTTCCCATCGCTTCTCGTTATCTCATCAGTGGCAGTAGTCTATTGAGGCTACTTTGTAACATGTGTAAATAAAATATAAATGCTAATTCAGTGGTATGGCATCAGCTGGACAACGTAAGATAGGAACTGTCCGTGTGATCCATTTTTCGTAATTCACGAGAAACATTATCCAGTCCGAGTACCGGCCTCGGAAAAATGTATATAGCCGGGGTACATCATCTTAGTTAAATCGAGAAGCCGACCGTAACATCGGTTATGCTCGGGCTCCCGATAGAAGGAAGCTATATCCTTGAACAACGGTTCGATTCAAATGGAATCGATCCATAAAATATACTCCACTTGTAATTTCTTTCAGAAGCAACCCAGCAACATATTGATACCACTTGCGGTATAGCAAGTGATTTATTTATGTAACATGTGTGGAAATTTAAATATCATTGCCAAATGTATCAAAGTTTCGTACGTCGGATGGCGTAATAAACTGCTCCTTCTGGCAATTATTTCAAAGGAAACCATTCTCATAATCTTTTTATTGTAGTTAGATGATACCCTTTTTAAAGTTAACTGCAACTTCCTAGTCCTATCATGGAGTCCTTAAATTCAAGTTTACAATCGAGCTTTCCCCATTTTAATTTTAATTGCTCCGTTCATTCCCGTGTTCTATTATGCCTCTATATTTATACTTTATGACTTAAATAATGAACCGACACCCCTGAGATAATGCTAGTCTGGGACTCTGGAGGTGGACGGGTGCAGTATGAAATGGTATAACTCCAGAATCCCTCGAACGGATTTACTTGAAAATTAATATTAGAGGCGTTTACATGATTCTCCCTCGAGTTGACACGATCATTATTTCAGGAGTTTTGAAAATGTCCTTGTCGAACATTCGGGAAGGTGTGACATTTCTTCTAGAACACGCCACTCCTGGCCGGGTAGCACGTGGCAGAACAGACGGGTAGCCTATCTTGCTCCTGCGTCCACGTCAATCGTACAGCTGTAGCTGCCTCAGGCGGGCTCGCTGCGCGGAGCGTAGACAGACCAAGCTCGCAGTAAATGTCTTGTGTGATGATTAAGATGACTTATCTAAAAAAGTATGGCATGTACCGCCCATTACTGGTACAATATATATTCACCTGCTGAAAGTGTGTAAGAAAACCCAAGAATTGAAAACTAAATTCCTGGTAAGTAGAGTTATCAGTGTTATCGCGGGTTGCTTGATGAAGGAATGGAAAAATAATAGTAGTAAAAATAGACTTTGAGATGTTGTGAGAAAGATGTCTATAAGTAGTCTGTAACACAAGTAGATGGGTTATTAGATAAGGGTCACACTATCCTAAGCACAGAGTCTAAAAACGTTTCACCTCGCTACAGGTTATCCAAGAAAGGGAACGGTAGGTGCTACGCGTGCGTGGGTGTTCTCATTCCTTTAAGATGATGGTGCGTATGTGCGTATTCGGTACATAGTTGTTATCTGTATGACCGGATGGAGACACATCACGGGGAAATCTGGGAGAGGCGGGCACAAGTCCTTTAACGAAAAAGGTGGGTATATCCTATCTCTGAGGACCTGGGAGATAATGTAAATACAAAAACACGTGGTAAATGCAGTGGTACTGTTTATCTTTTGGTAAAGCGTTAAAAATACTTTACACGTGTAAAGTAATGTTATTTCAGCTTAAAATTATGTACATCATCTAAATCCGTTTATCTACAATTTTTACTTTTAAAAAGCTGTTTAGTTTCAATTTACAATTTATACTCGTTCATTAAAGTACCTTTTTTGGGAGGGGCGATATGTCAACCGCGGAACACACATTGCAGTATTCAGTATCGGCTCATTTAGCTAACATACAACCCATGTGCTTCCTGTTTACTGCTGTGTTCTGGGTATTATTGAGGCGCTAGTGACTACGCGTGTTATTACTATTTTCTTTTGAGCTAATATTTAGTCATAGGACCTATATCATTTTTAATTAAGTTAGTAGTTGGTCTTTGTCTTGGTGTTTAGGATTTAGTTAATTGTTTTAATTCACGTTTATACAACCTTTGTTAAAATCCGGGTGGAGTGAAGGTGGGCGAACCTGGACCTTCTCCCGTAAAGCATATGAAGGGAAAAGCAATGAGAAATGGAGAAAACAGTGTGTTCTCAAAGTTTTCAAGAAGTTTAATGAGGCAAATACTGGTAGTACTCTCGAAAATGTGACGAGGTTAGTAGCCACTAGTACTAGCATTTCTATAACTAGTATCTATCGTTACAAATTAATAATTTCATGTTGGTACCGTATTGTCGTCACTAGACGTGTACAAATGCAAATGCAAAAGTTCCACCAATTCAGTACATCATATATTCAGATAAAAATATTATCTTACAGAAAGTAGTAGTACATGTTTCATCCAATTATTGGACATTTTCAGCTATTGCCATCAGTATTAAATCATTAACACTAAATTATAAAAGAACAAGGGAATAAAATCTATGGGAAACTAGTGTACGACTAATTAAAATCTAAATCTATCAAGTCGTGAAATCACACATTCTGGCTAGCTGATCACTAAAGTCTTAAAATTGTTCTTTGTGTTGAAACACAGGTCTTTATATGGTGAAATCAAAATTATGTGTTGCATATAACAAAGTGAGTAAACGTTCCAAATTAGGATATATATCCTCCTTTGGCATAGATTAATCCTTTTTAATGTTGCGGTGAACTTCAACAGGGAACTATTGAGCCATTTAAAACGTGTGAGGTCTAACAACAAAGAAAAATCCGAATTAATTTAAAGGTCAGAGAAAAAGAACCTTGACAAGAATTTTGGATGTTAGGTGACAACATAAACTCTGCTGGCCGTTGGAACTTCTCAGGCTGTTTTGCAGCCTTGTTAAAATGCGACTACTTATCTGTATATTAACTGAGCGTTCCAACAGGGAGATGTCACCCAACTGCCAGAGCAATGCCTAAAATTCACAAAGAAAATGTCCCTATTAGACCCATCATTAATTTTAGACACAGCCCTACATAAAAAATATCCCAGTTTGTGCGATCTTTTCTTATAAAGCATTTTACCTTTACAAATAGAATCACAGATCGTAATTCCATTGAACTTTGTAAAATAGCAAAGGACTTAGAAATTAAACTTACACTTTACATTTCTTTGACGTTTTCAAAATGTACTCTAGCATCCCAAAAGACGAGACGGTCGCAGTAATAAAAAAACTATTTAAATAGTAATAGTTCACTCAGGAAACAACAAACAGACGAGTTTACTCCTATTTTGGATTTTGTTCTACAAAACAACTACTTCACATTCAACAACACAATTTACGAAAAGAACGGCCTTCCAATGGTATCTCCTGCCTCTGTAATCTTGTCGGTCATCTACACTGACAACCTGAAAAATACGAAAATCATTAATAATATGAGATATTATAAGATATGTGGACGACGTTTTCTTTATAATCCATCAACAGATATCTAACGGATGAAAAATATGGGGGCAGTTTAACTCTACAGACCTCCATATTAAATTAACTATTGAAACTGAAAAAACCTCTGAATTACCTTGATTTAAGTATCACAAGAAACCTACACACCTCTCTTTTAACATCTATAGGAAACATACAAATACTTCCAACTCCATTAGACAAGATTCCATTCACCCAGAAACATATAAAGGCTGTTTTTCATTATAGTACATAGAGCTTTTAACTTTCCTCTTTCCCAAATCACTTTTAAGAAGAAGACAAATACCATTCACGCAATTGCCCTTCAAAACGGATTTTAAAGGAACATGGTAGACTAAATAGTGAAAAAAAGGAAAACAAGATCCCCAGTACGCTTATCAGGACTTCAAGGAATGAAAGTTTATATAAAAATGTAATCACTTTCATATATAATAATGATAAAATTTTATCAAGTTTCCAATTTGTTTAAAAGGAGAAATTTCCCAATCGCCTTTAAGACAAATAACACTAATTATCTAACCTTCTATAACACAAATACAGTCAATGGCGTTAGAAAATTCTCAAATTCGGGAGTATACGAACTGAAATGTCCACAATGCGAAGCGAGCAATGTCAGACAAACCGGAGGAAGATTCAGTATCAGATATCGGGAGCATTTTAATGCTAAAAATTATATAATAAATTCTCGGCCATGAGTTTGCATATGACGGATTTCGATGATTCCTTTTCAGCTTTTGAACAAGACCTTAATATTTTACTTATCGGAAGAAAGGCATACTACTCAATATTTTCGGGAACATTTTTGTCCACTTAGACAAATGATTTAACCCTACGGTGAATCTTAAACGAAATTTATGACCCCGGAACAACCTATTCGACAAGTTATTCAAGGTAATAAAAATGGAAAACAAGAAACAAACCGCTCCCCACTTCGTCTTCTCTCACATTAGCACCGCCCACTTTAATCTCTCCCTTTCTACCCCGCCACCAGCGGCTGACAAGGTCACCTCATAGTTGAAACGCTCAGTTAATATACAGAGAAGTAGTCGCATTACAACAACGCTGCAGACCAGCCTGAGAAGTTCCAACGGGGCCATTGGAGACAAAGTTGTCACCTAACTTCCAAAATTCTTGTTCAGGTTCTTTCTCTTTGAACTTTAATTTAATTCGGATTTTTATTTGTTTTTAGACCTCACACGATTTACGTGTTATAAAAGGCTCAATGTTTCCCTGTTGAAGTTCACGGCAACATTAAATGAGATTAATCCATGCCAAAGGAGGACGTATGTCCTAATTTTAAAGGTAATTTATCCATTTTGTTATATGCGACACATAATTTGGATTTCACCAAATCAAGACCTGTGTTTCACCACAAAGAACAATTTAAGACTTTAGTGATCAGCTACCCAGAATGTGTGATTTCACGACTTCATAGATGAACTGACTACTCATATTTGTAGTTGATGTTTCGCTTTAGATTTTAATCAGTCATACACTAGTTTCCCATATATTTTATTTCTGTGATCTTTTATTATATAGTGTTAATAATTTAATACTGATGGCATTAGCCGAGATGTCCAATAATTGGACGAAACATGCACTAGTACTTGCTGTAAGACATAATTGTATCTGAATGTATGATGTATTCAATTTTTTGAACTTTTACATTTGCATTTGTACATAGTATTTATCGTGCTAGAAAATAAATTAAAACTGTAGGAACAGACGTTTCACTGAAAAAACGGGGTAAAACGAAGTTAGTGGACAAGTATGACTGTTCCACTAAGGTAAGGACGCAATTAGGCGAGCAACAATCGACAAGATTTTAGAGTATGTGAAGATTCATGCAACCTTGCCTTCGTTTTCTCGTGCAACGCTTCATAGCCTTGTAAAAACTTTAAATTTCAAGTTTATGCCGCGTAGTCGCCAACCAATTCTTTTTGAAGGGGAGGAAATAATTTTGTGTCGAAGACGTTATTTGTGTCAGATAAGGAAGTTTCGGGAGGAGGGAAGCCTAATTTATTACTTGGATGACACGTGGGTGAATTCAAGACATACTTGTGCGAAAGTACGCAGTGATAAAACTATCAAATCCAGTAAGGACGCATTCTTGAAGGGATTATCAAGCGGCTTAAAGAACCTTTCGGGGAAGGGGAAACGCTTGATAATTACGCATATCAGCAACGAGAAAGATTTCGTGGAAGGAAGTTTACTGTGTTCGAATCTAACTCCACGAAAGACTGCCACGAGGAAATTAATGGGGATGTATTTGAAGAATGGTTTTTGAATGTTCTTACTCGTCTTGAAGCTAATGCGGTGAATGTTATGGGCAATGCGTCATACCATTCGGTTAGAATTGAGAAACTGGAGAATCGTGGAGAAAGGGAAGTACAATTAAGTTTCTGGACGGGATAGAAATACCTTAGGAACCAAACAGTGTCAAGTTGGAACTTCTTATTGTCATCCCAGAGCATATTAAGGACTAGTGTGGCGCGTATAGAGTAGAATATATCGCATCGCAATAGGGAAGGCAAGTTTTAAGGTTACCGCCGTACCATTGGTCTTTAATCCAATTGCAAGAGTGTGGAGCCAAGTTAAGGGCTATGTGGCTAGGAAAAACAAAACTTTTGCCCTTGCGAAAGTAAAAAAACCGCTTCTGGAATGGATTGAACTAGTGACCCCTCAACGTCGGAAAATGTGTGTCATCGAGACGGAAGAGAACCCAATGCGGGATGTATACCAGTTAGTAGACGATGCCATTGAACAGATAGTGATAAATGTGAACGACTCCAACAGTGATGAGGACGATGAATATATGGAGATGATTGAGTAACCTATCTTTGTTCCGCAGGCGACATTGATGAGTACGTTAACCTTCAGAATTGTATTGAATACCACCTTGATTCATTCTGGTGATTGTATAAATGTTGTATTCTTCTTATAACATGTTACTTACAGATTATTTGAACAAGTCATCGATCTCGTGGTTTCTTGACTGATGTTTTTATACGACTTGTACTGCAACGCGCGATTCGGCGGAATTGATATACTTATCTCCCAGGTCATTTTAGAGAGTTCATAGTAGGATGGGGGAGAGGTGAAGGGGGGTCAGATGAAGAGGGCTAAGATATATAAGTTCCGCTCATTAGCTACCGGCCTTCTGTTAATGGTTGAGGGTAACGGAGAAGAAAGGACAGACGTGGGGGTGTCAGGTGGGGCTCTCGGGAACTGCAGGATTCCTTAGAGGGAAGGGAGGGATCCTTATGGTATCTGACCTGAGCCGGAGAAGGCATTTTAATGGAAGAAAGGAGCCATCTGTCAGACCCGGGGAGAAGAAGGGATGGGTAGGGGTCATACGCCCCACCATTTTGCTGGTGAGCCGCGAAGGGAGTGGTAGGGGTATGCACCCGGGATGGCGTAAGCACAGTAGAGCAGGATTAGTTATGTTTGTGATTATTTTTCCAGTACAGTAATCTATTGGGAGGCACTTTAAGGCTTATGGAAAGGAATGTATAAAAATATAGGAAAGTAGGGGTGTCTTGAAACAAGAATTGCATTCTGTAGTAAACGAAAAGTGTATGCTTCGCTACTATTTTATACTGAAGATTATTTTTCCTAGTTTTAGATATTGGAGAGTACCCCGTCCGTCAGGCATCTAAAATACACCCTCAATTAATTCGTACGCCAAACCGTTTCGGATGAATGATTATTTGTTTTCTGATCCAGCACTCATTTGAACCCCGTACAGAAGAACTGGAATATTTTTAAATCCTATACACCCTATCTTATTCAATGTCTAGGATGTAAGAGTGACCAATTTGTGAAACTTTGACTATGTACGTCGAACAGTAATGGAGGGATGAATGGGTTTATCGGACTAGAATGTTTTCAAAATATTCCTTAACATCTAGGACATAGAATACCACCCTTCATTTAGGATTTTAAGTTCGTGGCTGAAACGGTTTCGGAATAATGAATATTACGTGTTTGAGAAACAACCACCTTCTGAATCCCTTCGGGTAGAAATATATATTCATGTATATGCTATATTACACATGGGACATAAAACAACCTTCTTGTGAAATTAAAAATTTCTTACGTCAAACGGTTTTGAAGGGACGAATAATTTCGTTTCCAGAGCTAACCCCATTTAACCCTTAAGGGTCGAATGATTCAAAATATTTTCTCTTCCATTCCTAGGATTTAAAATGTATACCGCTATTTGGAATTTATTCTTCGTACATTAATCGGTTTCGGAAGGAGGGTATTAATAAATTTCTCTTCGGATCTTAACCCTATTTAACTCTCTGGGGTATTAAAGTTGTTTCAAACCTTCTGTTATTTAACACCTAGGATATCATTTGAAGTTTTAACTTCGTAATTGCAACTGTTCCAGAGAAAAATGCATATATTTGTCATCATTCCTCACCCTTCTGTCAAAACCACTTAGGGACGTATTGTTTTAAGACCGCCTCTTATTTAAAATATAAGAAATGGAATTGTATATGTAAAGAGAGTAGCACCGATTACTCTAATAAAAATCGAACACTTCTTTGTTATTTAGATTTGTTATATCTATTAATTTGTGGAATTCGATTAGTAAATTTGAGAGGTTAACATTTTAAAATTAGACATCCATCGTGCGTAAGAATGTGAAAGCTCCATTAATAGTATATGTTCTATAAAATGTTCCTTAGTGGTGTATTTAGTTTAAGGTTATTCCAGTTAAGCCCGTTAGTTTTACAAGTAAATATTGTTGGCAATTATGAAGAGGAGTACAAAATCTCGGCTATTGTAAAGACTTAGTTTTAGAACTTCAACGACTTCTGCAAGATCACAATCCTTATATAGAGAAATATTTGTAATTATATAATATTTGCCACATATGAGACTAAAAGATCTTCTAAAATAACAAAATCTTACGTAAAAGGGCTTGGTGGTATGAATAATTTTGTCATACGTTTTCACCCCAGCAAAGACCGCTCAAGGGTGTATTGTTTTGAGACCTGTTCTTACTTAACGTCTAAAATATATAGGAGCAAACATCATGTGAAATTCTAACTCCGTATGTCACACGGTTTCAAATAAATTAAAATGTACGTCATCAAGAATCATCCCAGTCAAAATCACTTAACAGTGTGTTGTTTTAAGATCACTTCATAGTTAAAATATAAAGGATACTGGAGCAATCATTATATGTAGTTTCAACCTCGTATGGCAAACTGATTCAGAGGAATGAATGTTATTGTCAACTGACCCCAAACCCCTTTACTGTTTCAAGACCATTTCTTATTTAAATACAAATATATATATTGTAACCGTAAATGCCGTGCTTGGGCTAGAAGAGCATAAGATTCAACGCAGGGCGTGTACGGTACAGAAATGGAGTTCTACAGGGAGAGAGAGGTTTGTTGAAATAATGCCCGATTCAAAGAAAACTAAGTTTATTAACAGAAGTTCAAATTTCATATCACCTCTGTACAGAAGAAATACTGGGAAGTGTCATTTCCTTGTCCTATGGCTGGCGACGTTCCTTGAAATCCGGCTGCTACCTTCGTACTAACATGGGTCCCCTCTCTGCACCATGGGACCATGATTTCCCCTTCGATGGAAATTCTAGACGTTCTGTGTGGTCTGGAATTTCTAGAAGGTCTAGGCAGTCTAGAAGTTCTAGTAGTATGGCCGTCGAGATTGGTCACGTATAGAATGAACGTGAATACAAGCGCTTATGCCCTGGACGTATTAATTTGGAAAACGGCTTTGCACAGATCAGAAAGAGATGTCATAATTCTCTTAAACAAGGTTTATAACGCGCAGAAATCGTTTACTGGAAGAATGAATAAATAACTATCACACGGTAGAATATCACTAGAATCTACCCCGTGTTCTGACACTAATCAATTGAAGTGAATTCTATGCGGTCGAATGTCAATAAAATCGAACAAGCAATTCAGTCTTAGCACTTGAAATGTTTGTAAGCGGTGTCGAATGTCAATAAAATCGAACTCGCAAAATAAAAAGCTACTTATGATAATGTAACTTGGTATCGTCGAATGTCAATTACGTCGACCTAGTAAGTTCGAATAATGTGACACTTGACATAAGTTGAAGTTATCTAACTCGACAAAAATTCCTAAGTTTTTACACAGTTTTGAAGGCAATCACTTTGATCGGATGGAAACGAAAATATTTCACTTGTAAAATTAGCCCTGTTCACATGTGTTAATTGAAAAGTAAATTGACACTGACTCTGTTCGTTAACAATGCTTGGTTCGATCACTCGTGAAGTTGATAAATAAAAGTTCAAATATGCAGTTCGCAGTCTATCACCTACGAAAATATTTCCAAGTGTTTGAAAATTATTTACACACGTGAAAATTGCAAGTCCGGCGACGTAGTTAAGAGTTCAAGTTAACTTTATATTCAATCACCTGTCAGTGTTTGACACTTGAGAAATTCTAGATCTGATAGCACTATTATATCAATGAAAACTTCGAAACATTCCAATCACTTGACGAAATGCAAGCATCGTTCAAAATCTATCACTGATCAGAACGTCTCATTCGCTTTGAATTATGAGCACTTGGAAAATAACCACAAGTCTTAAAACACTCACCCTAAATAATAATCAATCACTTGTATATGTTAATGTTGGCGAAGCACAATTTGTCCGTAACGATCGCTGGTCACACTACACGTCTCTAAGGTGGATTTCTCCGAACTCAACACAACTTTTTTTGATCGGCCGGGTGACGCCGCACTTTTACTTCTGCACCCAGCCGCGTTAAAAACATATCGGCTATTCCAAGTAGGAAGTCGGCCTTTCCATCACCATCATGCCGAACTGCATTCTTCACAATGTCGAGCTCACCTACTCTGATGAAGAACTTCTCCACTACTTCTGCAATAATTGCTTCCCGATTACCAACGTATCTCAGATACAGGACAATTGCCTTCCCACTCGTCGGATCCTTGTTCAAGTTCCAACAGAAGATGCCGTACAACAACTGCTCAAAGACGGAGTGCACTTCGACATCTCCACGCATTGTGTGGAACGTTGCCCTTCATATTTTAACGACGCCTTTGAGCCGCCCGCCACACCCATACTATCCCAAGGACTCCCGCCTCCCCTGACATCGCTCTCTTCCTTCAACCCCCCTGTCACCACCACCACTTCTACCATCATAACTACCATCAACACTTCTGGCCACGCTTTCTCTAATATTACCCTAACTACTACCGTTATGTCGCATTCCTCCCCACTTATGATGTTTCCTCTCCCCATCCCACCATCCCTTACACAACAGCATGCAACAAACCAGCTGCCTGCTGAGGAAAATGCCACCGTTCAAGATACAGCGTGCTCACAGTCTCCACCATCACCGCCGAAGGACCAGCATACCATCTACAGCTGTGTTGTTTGCGACATTGATCCGAATCTCCCCACGAACATCACCTGGCAGGGATCCCCGTGCGGAGAGCGCTCAGGATCCACAACGCCGATGGACCCACATATCTCGTGCGCCTCCACCTTCCGATGTCAGCAGACAATCAATGCCTCATCGCTCATGGAATCCATCTCTTCGGCCGCCACCATCGAGTAGAACACTCCCGCTCACCCTCTCCCCCCAACATTTGACCCGACCTAGATAGCCTCGTCGGCGTCCCTGGCCTGCCCCTCCTCCCCCTCCATGTACTCATAATATGCGGCTTCATCCTTCTCCACCCAATTAATTTTCCCGACCTTCGCCCTCATCAGACATTCTTCGCCTACTGCTCATATCCTTTATAAACTTCTCCTCCTTCTATCACAGCTTTGCACTTCACCTTTTAAATATCCACCCCAGTACTCTCCTCTGAATTTTCAACAATTGCACTTGCACTTGCACTTGCACACATCCCCTTAAATAATATCCACGCACACCTCCTCATTTCTTACTTCGAATTACCCTCCTCCTCACACTATCGCTCCTTCCCCAACCAGCCGAAACTCCTGAAGAGTGTGAAGGCGTAACCTTCAAGGTGACCCGCCCCTCCCCTTCAGGGAGTGGAATGAAAACATAGGAAAAAACCAGTTGTCAGGACACAGGCAGATCTCTCTATTAAGGACTACGAAACTCCACAGCAGCTCCATATATTTTTGCTCGGCCGGGTGGTGCTACATATCCGACATAAAGCATATAGGCCTGACACCGAGTAGGATGTCGGCCTCCCTAACAATGATGCCTACCTGTCTCATCCTCGATGTTGATCTGGACCTCTCTGAAGACGACATTTCCATCGACCACCGCACATCTGGTGGTCCAGTAAACAGCATCTACAAATTGGAGGATGGCGCTACTTCCACACCATCATCGCAGATTCTAGTACTTCTAGGCAACGAGGACGACCTGCGACGATTGCAAGCCTCCGGTGCGACTATTAACCATAGAGCCTATGCCGTGGTGCCAACTCCTTTGTGCATACCAGCCCAGATATCCGCAAACTCCCCTGTTGTTCCCTTCACAAACGTGTTTCAACTCCGGCCATCGCATCCACAATCATAGCCTTCCTTCCCTACAACTAAAACCACCACGACCACTACAACGTCCGCCTACACCCTTTCCCAACCTCCAGTTACTACTGTCACTACCTGTCACCCTTTGCCTTAATGCCATCTTCCCTGCCAATTTCCTCGACTACTGCACCCCAACAACCCCCTACCACCACACTGACTTCGACTTTTACTTCAACCTCCACCGCTCCGTCGCTGCGACCTACGCAGCACAACATCCCAGCCGCCGCCACCGCCGCCGCCACACCAATTTCGCCCCAGCAACCGCCACCATCCTTCCACGCTACGTCCAGTTGTGTTCTCCGTGGGATAGCACCGGACATCTCAGAACGGGACATCATACAGGCACTCCAAGCAGAAGGCGTTCCAACTCGACGCGCATTACTGATTCACAACGTCAACGGCCCCACATATATGGTGCGAATCCATCTTCCCACTCCAGATGACGTCCACCACTTTATTAGCACCATGGACATCGTTACCGAGTGAAGCCTTCCCACTCTCCACCTTCAACAGTTCGCCAACCCCAAAACAAAACATATCGACGCCCCCCGCCACGTCCTCCTCCTGTTCCACCCCCTCAACACCTTTGCCCACCCCTACCCCAATCTAGTCACTTCCTCCTACCCCTTCCAACATTACATATAATTTGTCTTCTTACCACATCTCTTAATAATATCACCGCTACTCTCCACCTGCTTTTCATGCATCTTCCGCCTGGCGTTCCCTTCTAATCTTCTCCCATCGCATATACACATCTCCCGTCATTTCTGACTTCGTCTACCCACCTTCCTTCTTCCTCACGTCTCCTTGACCCGCCCCCGTTTCTTGGCCCTCTAGGTGGCCCGCCCCACTCCCCCAGGGTAGGGAATGAAATTTTAAAAAACTTGCGATATATCACTCTCAGTTTGAGTAAAAATCTATCACACACGAACTGGAATACCGAAGAAAAGTTATAAGACCACTTTCAGCACCGTTGAGTTAAAGTTCCTGAACGCGAAGAAATTAAACTGTCACTGAACACTACATCGCGACTGCCACGAGCCGACCGACTATGTTCGACCGTGGTAAATGATACACTGATCTGCCTTGATTTTTTGGGGTGCCCCGAACTCCGCACCCCCGCGTGGAATTCGTCACTATTCTACATTGGCTCCGACATGCTATTAGTTCTAAGAAAAGAAACATAGAAGGGAGGAGTGGGAGTGTGATACTACAGAAGTATCTGCCTGACCTCATGCTCAGTATGTTACCAGGCCAGATGTGGTGATGGGTATCAAATAGCGATGTAATATGTGTCAAGACAAAACCACATAGGCGGAAATAGAAGTATGCCTACATGTAATACCTGACATTTCGTAAGTAGCACATGCAAGGATGTGGTTCTGGAGAGGTCCAGGCAATTGCGTTTGTTGGGAATAGGTATCATGCACATGTCATAAGAAAATTCCTCGCCAGTCTATTTATTCAGGGGATCAGTCCTTCCAGGTACTGCTGTGGCTAGCGCGGTCCTTGCTGGTTGCCGAGCCATGCGGTAATAGCCACTATTGCCTGTCGCACCGTCCAACACCCTTGAGGTCCCTCGTACCCATTCTCCAATACCGGAGAATAAGGCCAATCCCGCAGAATAAGGCAATCCCGCCGAGGCAGAGACCTGCTTGATGGATGCGGGACATGGGGCCGGGCCTCCTTCCTCTCTGCCCGCGCCATGGCCCGGCATACAGGGCAACTACGATGAGAGGCCGGGTGGCTCCCCGCGCAGTTGGCGCACACCGGCACCTCACTAAGTGTAGCGCAGACCGTGTAATGGTGATAATACACAGCGGTTGCACCTCAATTGGAGCCCACAGCTGACCTGACGGTGGCCCCACCTCAAACAGCGGAAACACTGCAAGAGCAGCTGACGGGCACGTTCCGTTCTCACTTGAATGCTACTACATGCTGAGGTCCACACCTGATTACTTCCTCGCTCGACTGCTTTCCTGAGAGTAGTCCTGGGTTGCAGCTGGGTGGCCCTCTCCTGGTGGGCCGGCGTCGTCGTATTCTTCTTCTCATGGTCCGGGGGCGGCGTCTGATTGCTGGCGGCGGCGGCGGTCTCTACTCGGCGGGGGAAGAGGCCACATCCTGGTAGCCCCCTCCCGTTCTGGTGACTGTGGTGTGACGGGTGGCCCCGCTGCAGTGCCGTCTTATTCCTCCTGGCGGCGGCATCACTCGTTGCTGGCATCTTTGTGCATTCCCTATCCAGTGGGGCGCACAGGGATGTCTGCATCGTGAACAAGGCGGCAGCAGGTCGGGGCGAATGATTATCGCCCAGTCCAGGGTGTTCTCGATGGCGTCTGTTGAGAAGTCCTTCCCTCCAGCCCCCTTCAGCCTGGTGAGGAGATCGATGATCAGGTAGGCCTCCCTGAACCCGTCGAGTCCCGGTCGGTAATACACGATCAGTGCATGGAGTTTCAGGTTCAGCTGGGCTGAACTCCGTTGACCCACTTAAGAGTCTCCTTCACTGTCGCCTTGTAGTCCGCTGGTGGGTCGTCTCGCAGTTCCATCATCCCTGTTGCTTCTTGAAATAAATCCTGAATGAGAGATAGCACTAAAAAGTGCTTTCTGACAAAACTCGTACTGGGTACTTAAAAGTACAAACAGTAGACAATGCCCTTTTGGAAGATCTACTATCAAGTACAGTTGCCTGGCTAGTACTTCGGAATTACAGATCGCCTGGCGAGGAGAGAGAGAGCGAGTGACAGGAACACGTCCTTTCACTTCGACAGTCGATCTGCTCCTGGAATGATCTGCCCCCCTTATATACGCAAATCGTGAAGATAGCAGTAATTGTATTTTATTTTATATCTTTAGCTTTCGTCGGATTTACACCAAATTTGGTGGAAATGGAGACATAAATCTGACAACACGATGATGCTGTTCTCATAATTTAATTATTATCCTAAGGAAAGTTATTAGGTATGGCTGATGTAATCTTTCTGTCACAAGGTGAAGTATGCTTAGACGTCATAAGCACCACGTCGCATACGGTCTACATGCTACAGCTAGCTGTTGAGTTGGCACGCAGCGCATAATTCAAGTTCGAAGTGTGGAGACGTTATCTTGGAGCAGCGTTCCTGGTTATAGGAGCAAACATCATGTGAAATTCCAACCTCGTACGTGAGAGAAATAAATGTGTGTCAGCAGGCGTCATACCCAGTCAAAGTCCCTTAGCGGTGCATTGTTTTAAGGGACATTGGTACTGAGTTTTCAAACTTCCATATTTCTGAACTAAACTTCCTGAAATTTTGACAGCAGACTTTAAACTTAGAAACTAACATGTGTACAAGATTTCATTGAAATTGTTCAATTAATTTGGAAAAATGTATGCATTTTACTTAAATTATTTTTGCTAATCATGTATTAATCAAAATCTTCCACACGCATTAGCATTGCTATTAAAAATTTAGTATTTTGATATTACATACCCTCAAACTGGCTTAAGAACTTTACAGAAAGACATCTCAAGTAACTTCAAAGATTTAGCTGTAATAAATTTTAATATCAAACGTAATAATTTTTAAAAATTTTATGGCTTTTTTCCTACAAATTTTTATTTTTCTTGACTCAGAACAAAGAAACCTGAATTTTTGCTCTGTTTGTTCACTGTCTATTTCTGAACATAAATGGAAAATTTCATCCATTTCAGACAAAATGTGATGCGTGTGGAACATTATGAATATATAAAAGTGTAGTTTTGAGAAAACTTCATTTTTATATATTGACATGGTACAGTGAACCTCTATGGCCTACCTGAAGCTTCAGAATGCTCCTGATTTGTAAATCTCCTCTGCCTGTTTATTCTTAGCAGCTTCCAGTTGCAATTTCCTTGATTTTATGCCACGTGGTGCACCTTTCCTTCGTTTAACCCGTGACCTGCTTTCGTTTACTCTGGTAACGTCATGACGCTGACATATTGTAGAGGAAGCTGTTGGATATTCTTCCCCTCTTAGCACACATTTCAGTTCATGGGTGGCAGAGCATCCCATATTGAACTCAGAAACACCACTGAATGCTCCCAAGTCCAGCCTATTTTTAGAAATAAAAATTTCTTTTTGACAATTTTTCCAAATGAGAGAATGCACACTCACATTGGAATTTTGTGTTCCTCCCCTGACACAGCGAGCTAACAATTCAATGCTTGCTAGTCTCTGGTAGACAGGCAAAATTCTTAATAACATGCTGTCAGACAACTGAACAGACATCTTGGTATGGCTCTGTGGAGTCTCGCCACGGGCAATGCTTCTATTGTAGAAGCACCAAGAATCTGTTCCTTGGGGACATATTTTGTGTTCTGGTTTGTGATCTGTAGGGTAGCATATATTGCATTTTTCATGACAGATACATCTGGTAAATGATTCTGAATGGCCTGTCTATAGTAACTTGTGAGTTTCTTTATGTTCTCTAAATTCAGTTTAGTAGGGCCACGACCACCATGTTTTTGGTTTTTAGTGTCCTTTTTTAGTTTTAAAAATGCTATGGTCATTCTTCTTGCCACATTGTTAACACACTCCTCTTTTACTATTTCCACACCTTTACCATACACTGAAACTTCATTCAGGTGCTGGTGGGTCCTAGCATCTCCATCAGAGAGTACAGTGGTGTATCTCATCTTGCACTCCTGAAGAGATCTCCTCCACATTATATCAGCTGCAGTGACCTCCATTGAACCTGAGGAGCCATCATAATTTTTACAGCATTCACCACTCTTTTATGATACTCTGAAAGCACCATGAATTCTGGTGTATCAGCACCCACTTCATTAGCGACAGTGACACAATAGTGGCAAAATTTTGACAAAACCTCATAGTCAATGATCAGTCCTGTCAAATTATCAGCTACCAGGCCAATGCCATACAATGATGTGCCATATACCATCATAAGACACGGCAATGTCTAGGACACTGGCATTCACAAATGAAGAATCAACATCCTCACGTGCTTTGCGAAAAATAATTCTGGACTGCCAAAGCATTTACATTTTTGCATCCATGACCTCTGTGTCTAGGCCATTCATGTGGCTGGTGCAAAGTGCAAAGGATGGTAAATAAACTCCATTGTCACAAAACAGCAGGAATAGATGAAATTAGACCTGAAATGTTGAAGTATAGTGGGAAGGCAGGGATGAAATGGCTTCATAGAGTAGTAAGA
Source organism: Anabrus simplex (assembly GCF_040414725.1). Lineage (NCBI taxonomy): Eukaryota > Metazoa > Arthropoda > Insecta > Orthoptera > Tettigoniidae > Anabrus > Anabrus simplex. Next base: position 637,596,551 of record NC_090266.1, on the reverse strand, counting down.
TTAGCATGGAGTCTCCCCCGTCAATGCCGTCCCCTATTATGTCGCCAGGTTTCGGCAGCTTGCCCCACCCATTAGCTATGTTGCTTAAAGGCATTTCCAAATTTTCAGTAAATACAACTAATGAAGTCATTTCCTTCCTAGGGTTTTTAGTAGAATTTCAAGACCATGCGCTAGTTTTTGCTCTGTCTCATTCTCAAAGCCTTCAAATAACCCATATTCTGTAGGTGTCCTCTCGGAAGAAATAGTAAAACCAATAGCTGATAGATTATCGATAAAAGACTTCCACGCCCATCTTCTGGCTAACTTTATCACATCTAGAGCAATGCCAACTTTAATCCAAAAGTACTACTTTAGAGTACAGCGGTTGGACGAAAATCTTGCCGAATTTATTCAGGATATTAAGCTTTACACCAGGGTATTCGCTCTTCATTTCCCTGAAGACAAAACTGTGCAGACGATTGTTGAAGGTATCCAAATACAATAGAGACAATACGCGACACTTCCGGTTTTAGCCTTGTTAAAATGGGGGACAATTCGCAAATGGCGCTCCTAGTGGCGTGACCTGAAAATTAGCGCTAAATTCAATTATCAATGGAAATGCATATGCGGAAATGGATAAATAAACGACGTCTAGAAATAAAGTGTTACTAAGATATTAACTTCAAAGTTGCTAAAGCAATTCTGGATAAATAAATGAAAATTAATTTAACAGGTTATTATTTAAAGAGTGAAATTAGACATATAACCAAGATGTGAAATGGACTGCTGTGAAAGGGCTTGATCTCTCATTTATGCATTACTTTTTAGCTTTAGTATTCCTACCTGAACTTTCACAACTAGATTTGTCTTTTTTCTCATTTAAGAGCATTGTATCATCACATTAAGACACTTGTCAATAAAAATATCGGCACATTCCTTACACACATGATTCATTGAATATATATTTAAGAGCTGGACAATTTTCCTTTTCACTTGAAGCCTACTAACAGAAAGAAAATCTATAAATTTACCCTCAAGAACATTCAACATTTCCCTATAAGCAATACTTGCCATTACATTAGGGTAAAACAAACTTGCATCGTCATATTGTTTCAACTTTCTTAAATCACCCATATTTCCTTCAGTGCTTGACAACGCATTACGGCATTCCAAATGGGGTAACTTGGAACACAACCAGCCACACACATATGCATATGCATTTTTTGAATTAAATTACAACCCACAGATCACACTTACAACAACACATCGGTGTTGAAGTTTAACTGCTGCACTACACAATAAAATAAGATTGTATTTTAAACAAGTTAAAATACGCATCGCGCAGGTCAGAAATGTTGGAAGTACTATACAAATCTCTTTGTAACTGGAAGAATATATATGCAAACACAATATTTACTTGCATTTTCTTGTCACGAAGTAAACGGAAGAAAGACCGCGGATCCTTCTGCACTTCATAGTCATTGCAGCCAATCAGAGCATATATCTTTCTTCTCATACTGAGAGGAGATATAAAGGAAATGACACACGCTACTATTTACTTATGTCAACTTAATGCAAACGCATAAATAATGCCATAAACTTCACAAACAAATACACGTGTTCCTATGACACAATCAGTAACTCTCAAGGTCACTCCGCTAGACAGAGCTTTAATCGCTGTACCTCGATATCTCGCAGTGTCACGTATTGTCTCTACTGTATTTGAGGTATCTCTCCGCCCTATAGGTCGTACCTATGTTTTGCATCTCAACCTTAAATCTTCTTTGAATTATAGGCAATGGCAGTGTCAGCAGAAGGCGTAAGGTACGCCGATACGTTACGCGTCGCCAAGGAACCCCCTCCGTCGTCTAACAGTTCTCGGTCACCACCTCGCCGAACCTTTCCCACTCGCAAGTGTTATCCGTGTGGATCAACTAAACATCTTCGAAAGAAGTATTCCTTGATAAAATCTAGTGGGACTGGGAACGGAGGAGGTCCATCTCAAGGTTGCCATAAATGCGGCTCATTTGCTCATCTTGGCAAGAATTGCACTAATATTAACAGCACATCATCTTTCTCGACCTCTGGTACTGCCACCACAAATCCAAAGGATAGGAAGTGGCTAGCGTTCTTGGCTGAGTCACAGTGTTCACCTTCCCGAGGCTCATCCTCCGTTAAACCAAGTAACAATTCAGTTAAGGTTGGAAATTCTTCTAATTTATCATTTGAAGACACAACAGAATGCCTCATATTTGCGGCAGAGGCCCCAGGATTCGTGCCATTTCTGAAAATTGAAGTAAATAACGAACCAGTCACGGCTCTATTAGACTCAGGAAGTGTGAGTTCCATTATTTCTGAAGAGGGGTATTCTAAATTAAAAACCTGTTGTAAATTTCCAGACTATTGTTCCTCTTCTGTTAAAGGTGTTTCGGCTAACTCATCTCCATTACATATTTTAGGTTACATTTTGGCTAAAGTTCGCATTTCAGAGTTTAACTGGAAGGTTAAGTTGTTTGTTGCTAAACAATTGCCTTGCCCTGTAAAATTGGGGGCCGTTTTTATGTCCAAAACTGGTCTTGTGCTCGACATTCAGAGCAAATCGTGCACCTTCAAGTTTGCTAGTAACTGTAATATTCCCCTTTGGAAATGTAATACTGTATCATATTCATCTATTTCCCCTACCCAGAGTGAGATGTTGTTAGATCTTAGTTTTACAAGGTTGTATCAGTACTTTCCTGATGTATTTTCAGATACACTTGGCGTCACGGACTTTACTGAATGTAATATTGAGCTAACCGATTCTATTCCAGTTAGGTTTCCGCCTTATAGGCTGTCCCAGCCTAAAATCATCGATCAGATGCTAAAGGATATTATCATTCGACCCTCCAAGTCGGCGTATTCATCGCCCATTTTTCTTGTGCCGAAACCCCAAGGTGGCTTCAGGCCTGTAATTGACTACAGGACTTTGAACCGTAAAGTGGCGTTACAATCTGTCCCCCTCCCTGAACTTCACTCCTGTTTTCATGGTTTCGGAAGTCCAAGTTCTTTACCATCCTTGATCCTAATCATGCATATAAGCAGGTCCCTCTAGCGGAAGAATTGAAACATCTAACGTCTTTCGCCACGGATAGGAATATGTATGAACACAACTGCGTGCCTTTTGTGTTCCCCACGAGTGCAGCTGTTCTTACCAGACTGCTAGATAGGGCCTTCTCTGATATCAAATTCAAATATTTGTATCCTTACCTCGATGATGTAGTCGTGTTTTCAGAGACCTTCGAAGAGCACTTACATCATCCGAATGAAGTTCTCAATCGCCTTCGGAAGGCTGGGCTGACTATTAAATTACATAAAGTAGCTTTTTACGCCTTCTATGTCGTTCTTAGGGCATATTATGTCGCCCGATGTTGTTTCTATAGACCACTCCCGGACACAGGCCACCGTGACTTCCAGCCTCCTAAGGACAACAAAGGCATTGCCAGGTTTATAGCCTTGGTGAATTTTTTCAGAAAGTTTATTCCTAACTTCGCTCATAGGGAGGCTCCCCTGAACCTACTTCGTAGAAAAGGTGTCAAGTTTGAATGGGGGCCGTCGCAGCAAGCCGTTTATGAAGACCTGAATTTAGCTCTTTGTAACGCCCTTGTATTGGCTATGCCTGATTTCTCCAAAAAATTCATTGTCCGAACTGACACCTCTTCATCTGCTGTTGCTGCAGTCCTTCTTCAGGAAACGGAACTCGGAAGGCGGCCCAACGCCTATGCTTGTAGGACCTTATCGGCTCAAGAAGCCAAATATTCTATCCATGAATTAGAGGGTTTGGCAATGTTATTTTCCCTAGAGAAATTCCACCTTTATCTGGAACATGTCAGATTCGAATTAGAGACTGACAACCAAGCCTTACGTTGGTTATTAGCGAGGCCTCGTCGTACTGGTCGTATCGCCCGTTGGGCTATCAGGATCTCAGCATTCCAATTTGATGTACTTGCTGATGGACTAAGCCGCATGTTTTCCAATGAGGTTGAAACCAGTGGACAGGAAGGTAGTTCTTTTCTTCCCACGCACATACCTTCGAGTATTAATGCTATTCTGACAGATGCCCCTATGTCATTTCGGGATATTGAGAAATATCAACGTGAAGATCCAGCGCTGGCTCTTATAATGGAAACCCTTTCTTCTGGGGAACATGTGGTCCCTTATGTATTGAAGTACGTTGTTTTGTGTTGTCCTTCGTGGCACGATCAGAAAAAGAAAGTAGTGGTTCCAGCTGTGCATGCACCCATGATCTTCAAATATTGTCATGAGACCCTGTTAGGGGGCATTTAAGCATCTTCAAAAGTCGGGAAAAGATCAGAGAGAAGTTTATTTAGAAGAGTATGGAAGGTGAAATCATGCTTGCTTAGTAAGTCCACCTTGTCAACTAAGCTAGGGCTACTGTCATCGCATCAAGCATCTCGCCCCATGGAGCATCTACATATAGACCACGTCGGACCTTTCCCCCAATCAAAGGGGAACAGAAATAAATTCGTTCTTGTATGTGAAGACGGATTCACTAGATTAACATGGTTGTTTACGGCAAAGCTGGCCTCCGCTCAGTCTACAATTTCTTGTCTTAAGTCTATCTTTGCTTCTTTTGGTCCCTGTCAATATATTGTTTCTGATAATGCTAAGGCTTTCAGATCTAACTTATTCCGAAAATTCTGTTTCGACCTGTCCATTTCACATGTAACAACTTCTGCTTATAATACTCAACCATCTCTGGCTGAGCAGGTCAATCGTAATCTTCGATCTGCCTTGATTGCCTTTCAACATGAAGATCATTCCAGGTGCGTTACTTGCTTGCATTGGTTATCGTTTGCGCTAAATTCGGCTGTTCATGAGTCCCACAAGTTCACTCCGGCATCTCTCATGTTCAAGTTTGTTCCCAACACGCCGCTGTCTAATCTTCGGTTACTTAATGACATATTGCCAGACACAACATATCCCGATAATATTAGAGATCTATGGAAGAAGGCTAAGTGTAACCTTAAAGCTTCTCATGAAAAGGTTAGAAAAAGATATGATCGTGGACGGAGGCCCACCAATTAAAAGTCAGAGATAAGGTTATGGTTAAAAATTTTGTACCTGCGGGCAAGCTTGCCCCCAGATTTCATGGGCCATATATTATTTTGGATTTCTGAACCCCTGCCTCCTTATTGGTCAGCAACCCAGCCACTGAGAGATATTAAGTGCTCACATTTCTCAGGTGAAACCAGTATAAATTCCTTGTTTTAGTACATAGGCCACTAAATCTTGTCAGTAAGCAAAGGTTATATTACTTACAGTAATAGTCTTGAATCTTAAAATTAATTGGGTAACTTATTTTGAAATATGGAGGCCTTCTGCGCCGATCATAAGAAAGTCATATTATGTATTGTAATTAGATTTGTACAACCTTCCCCTCTAATAAGGGTTTCCGTTTGTCCATGTCCTGGTGCCCATTACCTAGCCCACGTCTCCAAATCTCGGCCAAACAGACATACACTCATACTGCAGGCCGCCCGTCTCATTACTACCTGCAATATAAAAAAATATATACTCTAAATCTCCAGTAAACAATCTCTGTCGCCTAGTAACTGACGGTTTCAGTGCCCTCTCAGCCATCGGCGGCAAGGTGTCAACATCCAGCGATCAACGCCGGAGTAGGGTAAGGTTCCACTCTACTCTGGTCCAGTGTCCTTCTGAACGGCGCGCCGGAACTCCATCCTTTCCGGTAAGGGCTGAGGTGCGGTAAGAAAAACCTCTACCCATCTCGGAGCAGCATTACTATATCTGGTCTGTGGCGACCATCACCATGGCTACCCCTCTCAAGGTAGCGGGAGGGGCGTGCCTGAGGGTACTTGAGGGGTCCGGAGGACCCCATCCGGGTATCGGCAGCGGCGGCCGCTCTTGCCGTCAAACTTGAACTAGAAATCACGGACTTAGACAGCTTCTGGAAGACTTCAAGAAGGGCTTTCAAAAGAATTTCTCTAAAATTAACTTTCTGGGAGATATTTTCCATCAGCGAAATTCCAACATAAATTTTTTGGCAAATTTCTACAGTGTCACTCCAGGGAAGGACTTTTGGGGCGGGAGGTCTGTACCGGGAGGTACACCTCAACCCCGTGCATTTAATGAAGCGGCTTGACGAACGCTATTTAACATATACAGTTGCAAAAGCTATTTCAAGAAGTTGGAACTTTTCTCTGTAGATGTCTCTATTCAAAACTTATGTCATGCATTCTGGTGCAAAGTGGAACACTAGAAATGTAAAGAAATTTTGTGTTATAGGTTTTTTGAACTGAATTGGATTTCTTTGTTTTTGATACTTCGAGGTTTTTAACACTTCTTACTCATCCTGCCAACGTTGGATTCTGGCCAATCAGAAAGCTTGTATATTTTTTCAGCCAATTATAATCACCTTTTACCTATTTTATATACCAATAGAATTAGAGGGTGTGTCTGGTTTTAGTCCAGAGCTTTCTCGAACCTACCTCTCGGGTATAAAGCTGACGCCTCTTCGAGTTAACTTGTCTTATTGATCCTCGTGGTATTGGGTGTGTGTGTTAAGAGTGGAGGCGACGGCCTCATCCATCGGCAGCCAGAACATCAGCTAAGATAAAGGCCACAATTTTTCTGTATCAGTAGTTATCTCCGCAAACTGACCCGAGAGGAAGTTTTCCCATCTTCAACTATGTAACAGTCAATTTCCTAAAATATAAACTTTGTTCCTTCTCATGTAAAAGTTCAAGTAAGTCAAAAGTACTTACACTGAAAACCGGGGATAGAGAGTGCGTTACCAGGGCGGTCTCTTGCCGCATCGCGCTCACTTGTTTTTCTCCTGGCCGCCTTCTGCGTGACGTCATGTGATATGATACAGCGCTGGCCCGTCCTGCTGACACGTATTACCACTACAGTCTAAAATGGTCAAAACTTCTGAACCATTCATGCAAATAATATCCTGACAAGGTTATTGTAATCCTTATAAAATACTGGAGGAGGTCAAACAGTTTATTTTGATGAGGAACTCGAGGATAAAATCGAAATATTTATTTAATTTTAAGGAGTTATATTTTTTACCGCGGACTGTAGCATAAAATCGTTTCTAGAGGGCAGCCGGTCGGAAATAGGTATGTGCCATCGCGGACTTTTTTGTAGAGGATTCTATGCTGTACATTTCATACGCTTACACTTGGGGTCTATCGTTGATGGTTCACGCAGCGTAAGCCAAGAAAGCAAGTGACCGACCGACCGACCGACATTTTGGTCTCTTTCTACGTATTTACTGTATATCGGATCACGGATACATAATAATTTTATAGTGGTTCACTACATGAACAGTGTTCGTGTTGCCAGTATCTGAAGTAGAACCACTGCACTGATTAAAATGCAGTCAACATATTATGGAAACGTGTGTGGCGCTATAAATTGTCGGCACGTAAAAGAACTCCCGTGGGACAAAATTACGGCACCTCGAGTCTCAGAAAACCGTAAATGTTGTTAGTGAGACGTAACACAAATCACATTATTATTATTTCGCATATTATAAAGACAATAACGACAACAACCATCATAGCCAGTTAGTTTGCTACTGTGATTGCATAATAATACTTCCTCGTCAGCAATGCTTGGTTATTAAAACACTTTGTAATAAACTCTTGAATATCTCCATTATTACAGCTCGTACGGTAAAAAGGTGTCAGATATAAATGACTGAATGAAAATCATATTTTCTATTATTATTGTTATGTGCTAATAGCCGGGCTGAGTAGCAACTCAAATGGTAGATCGCTGGCCTTCTTAGATCAACATGGCAGGTTCGATCCTGTCTCAGTCCGGTGGTGAAGGTGCTCAAAAACGTAGTTAGTGGGACGTAAACTCCAATAACATGAACATTATTATGTTCATGTGCTAATATTTCTGAATATACTTCGAAGCTCGTGAAATAATACACTATCCGTGATCCGATATACAGTAAATACGAAGAAAGAGACAAAAATGTCGTGCGAGAAGAGACCTGTTACTGGATCTCGGTTATTTCAAAAGGGGGCCTCACACATCCCAGTCATGAATGGTTAAAAAATATAGCCCAGTTCGAAATTTCATTTGGTGTGTTTCACGGTAAGACTGTATCCAGATGCAAAAACGTGAAAACTCTTATTTCTATTATTAAGTCAAAATTTCTAGTATTCCGTGACAAAATAATTTGTCTCTACGTAAGGACCAGGACATTTATTAGGATATGACATTTTAATGCAAAGACTAAGGAGCTAGCACTGAGAAAATAAGCCAATAAGAAGGCTAAGCTTTGGGCTCGTTCATCAAGTAATTAAGTCTCCTGACACGTACGTTTTAATAATTTAATATAATTCCATAAATATGTCGATATGATGCATATTTGTCTATGCCATTTGATCCAAATATTTACTTCATCAGGAAATAAATTAATTGTTTTGAGTTGCATGGCAATATTTTATTTTTATCGTATTGCCGGTATATGTCATGTATTTGATAGTTGATGTTCTACCTGCTCAGCATGTGACGAAATTTAACGCATTTTCACATTTCTAAATCTATTGGAAGTGCCGTTACTTATCGAATTGGACTAAACCAGACTATGATTTGATGAAGGATTGAGACGATGTTTCACAGGCTCGAGAACTTACAGGCTTGCTGTACTTCGACTGAGTACCTTACTCGCTATCGTTCATACCGCGTGATGTCAGAGCGCTCCAGCCAATGGAAGCTTCAACCGCCGGGGTAGCCTACCTTATATTCTAGTTACCTTGGTGCGTTACCCTCTCGAATTCCCCTTCAGTTAACCTTGAGGTGACTACGATTTTGTAACTGTTTTCACTATTGTAAATTGTAACTTAACTTGTCCATCTAGTCACCTCAGTAGTGTGGGATTAGCCTCTGCATCGTCGGGCCACAAGTCCAAGTAGGGTTTTAATCTTTGATTTCAAGCAGTGCAAGTGTCCACCTCCATATATTTGGATTTTGGGGCCAGTAATTGAACCTGCTGCTTTCCATAAAGGCCCAGTAGAATGGGTACTCTATACCCCTGTATTATTTCTTCTATGTAAAAGAAAACTGATACGGTATTGTTAAATGTAGGTTGTGCCTCGAGAGGCCTGAAAGTGTAAATTTTATTGAGCAATTCTAATCTCTTAACTTAAAGTTTGCCATTCTGTAGGCATTAAGGGTTTGGGAACGTAGTCTCCTTGGTAGAATTATCGAGCATAGAGGCGATTTTCTTATAAGGTAAAATATATTTTTGTAAATATTGAGTGGTGCCTTTGGAAGATCGTAACCTGTAACCGTTGGAGCAAAGTGCGCTTGAAAATTGTGTTTAAATATCCTGTAAAAGAAATTGGCTATCTGTATAAACACAACATTGGTGATGTAGGTACCTGTGTAAATAGAGAGCTCAAATTGTAACTAACCTTTTCTAGGTTTTTCAGTTTTTTCTAGTTTGTACCAAACTACTTCTGTACCTGAAATCTTGTTGTTTGTTAAAATTTAATATATGAAAAAATAAAACCTTAATTTTTAAAGTTTTAAATGAATCTTTTGACTTCGTAGACAGATCCATTCAAACCAGCACCTTCTTTCACCTCTCTGTTCCACGAAAGTACGGTAACAATAATGATAACCATAGTCGTAAAATAATAATAATTCGAGCTCGAATATTGCATTAGTTATCCATGGGTGAGAGAATATTGTTTTCAAGTTATACATGTTTATCGAACTTTCAAGCTCGTATGCCAACCGGTTTGATAGAAATTGAATCGGATATGTGAGAGACCACACCTGTCCATTTTCGGACAAAATAGGTTTAATGCATATATGTTAAAATTATATGCATTCCCATCGTTCAAAGGGGAACCTTACATATCCGCCTCATTATACGGGTTTTACTGAGACGTTGCAAATTTTCTCCTACCTACTGCTAATAAGCAGCCCTATATGACTAATTTGAATAACAGGCATACAAAACATTCTCTTGGTGTTATTGTTAACAGGTAGGATGCCCCTGACTAACTGTAATAAGTGAGAAATTTAAGCGGAATAATGTTGAGAAATGTTCTTCATTTTGACTTTAACGAAGGGAAATGTAAAGATGAATCCTAACTTCATAATTAAAATATGATATGTAATGTGGTTAAATGTTTGTAAGCATTAAAAATCCTCATTTCGTTCCGTTGTTGCTAGCAGGAGTTTATTTATTTGAGAAATCACACATGCCTAGTACCTTTAAATTTTCAATTAAAATATAACACATTTTTAAGTTACTTTTTCAAAAATTATCAGTATTATTACAAAATGGCTGATTAAATAATTGTATGAAAACCGATACAAATTAAAAATATTAGAAGCTGCCGGCAGTTTATTCCACTTTCCTTAAAACTAGTAGTAGAGCACATGTTTTGCTTTCTCAAATAACAGATTCAATTAAGTTAATATTTATGTCGTCAGGCACCTCGCCGTGTCAGACCTCCTTAGTGGTGCATGTTTTAAGACCACTTCTTATTTAAAATCACCCAATATAAGGGTAACCATCGTGTGATATTTCAACCTCATATATCAATCGATTTCAGAGGTATAAATATTTACGTTTTTAGGCCTCACGGAAACCGTCAAAACATCAAAGGGGTGTATTATTTTAAGGCCAATTTTTAATTAATATCTAAGACATACAAGAGCAACCATCAAGTGAAAACTCAACTTCGTATGTCAAACAGTTTGAGAGAAACCAATATTTATGTCATCAGGCCATAACCCCTTGGAAAAATACCACTGGGTGTGTATTGTTTTAAGACCACTTCTTATTCAAAACCTACGACATATAGGAGGAAGAGTCATATGAAAGTTCAACCTCGTATGTCAAAAGGTTTGAGAAAAATTATATTCTTCCGAAAATTAAACCCCATTCAAAACTTAAGGGCTGAATTTTGTTTCTAAACATGTGTTATTTAACATATACCACATAAAGCAGCAATCATTGAGTGAAATTTCAATTTTGTTCGGTGAACGGTTTCAAAATAAAGATTATTTTAGTTTTGTGGGTTTTATTCTCGTTTCTTGACTTTAAAGTTGTAAGATTCCAAAACCTTAATTGGTGGGTATCCCCAAAATCCCATTTCTTTTTGTCCAGTAGTGTTGCCTTGGCGTTATTAACAAAGTCAAGACATTGCCTTATATACAACTGTATATATATATATATTGAAACAGGAACCGCCCGTGATCGAACTGGAGACTGCACGGCGTATTTCATCACTTTAATTTGTACGCGTTGTGGCCTGCAATGCATCGCTTCCTGCTAGCGAGCTCGCTGCAACTTGCCACGGCACGACCACGACGTCGAAAATCATGTGGTCCGCACGTCAGAGTGAATCATCTGGAAGCTTTTTATATCTCCGCCTCTCGGTGAGATATCAACAAATGGACAACAGGACAGTATAGCCGACGATTGCAAATATCTGGTGTTCAAGTTTCAAGATGATAGCCGTATTATTTGAGGAGATATTGAGATTTTAAAATATCAGGTAATATCAATGACGTTTACGCTCAGGGCAAAGCTCAGGTATATAAGGCGAGCCTAAAATCTCAAACGACATGACCAAGGACGAGCTGACTGTCGTAGGGGAAGCACGTACGTGCCTCTCGCTGCGCTCTCTCTCTCCTTTCACCGAGAACTTCGAGAGAATACACTACCTGTCCCAGCCGGTTACCGCCTCTCGGTACCTAGGGTTAGATAGGGAATCTGTAGGCCAGGGACCCGCTTAACAACGGATCATCCCGCGTCTACTAGCTCGAATTCGTATGTCCCAACAGCTACACACACGGAACCAGGCTTGTTACTCAGAAAAGAGCAATGTCACGCTTCGGAAAGAGCAATTTGTCGGCAAGCCTGGAACCACACAGACAAAACTCCGAGAACTTCTAGAAATGACGGAGAGTGAGGAGCTGTCGTTATTACGGCACTCTGACCACTCTACGGCCGGCAGTACATCAGCGGAGGGCATAGCGCAGTTATCACAGCGCCGCCCCCCGCCAAATACCACAACCGGCAATATATTGTTTAATAATAATATATTGCACTTGTCTGCAGGGTGGATTGCTACAAGCGCGCATAGCTTGTCGCTACCAGTCCTCGCTCGGGTCAATGACCCGGCCGAGCGGGAGCTGGAGGTGACTCAGCGCCTAGCGTGCTCCGAGAGCAGGAAACGAAATGTGCAGGAGCTGGGAGCAGACATTACCCCTGACTCCCAGCAAATAAACCTGACGGGAAACGTTTACCTGACGGGGCAAGCTGTGCGTAACTATGCGTGCGCCACCACCACCACTACTACATACACCACGACATCTCCGATTACCACCCCGTCAGTACAAGCCAGTTCGCACATACCAGTGCAGCCGCTCCCCAATCGGCCGGCCAGCCACAGGGCTGACCCCCGAAATAAGAGCAGGCGAAGCCTGGAAGCTGAGCTGGAGTGCGTGACGTTGTGCTCGGGCGACCGGGAACCGGGGCTAGCCCCTGATGTGCCGGAACCCGAACACGGGAAGGAACAGTCGTATGGCTCCACTGAGCTAGCGGCTGAGGAGGAACACGAAAACAAAATGGAGGCTACTCCTCCCCCCAACACGAACCGAACCCTCGAACCCAACCCAGTGGTCAGCCGGTCGGACGCCGGGAAAGCGGGACCCAGTTCCGCAAACCCGAGCGCGAAGACAACAGCGCACAAGGGAAGGAATAAGAGGGGGAAACGGACTCGGCAGATGGCGCCAACTACAGTCCAACCCCCACCCGGGCGAGCGGGAAACTCGGACTCGGAGTCGGACGAGGCCCCACTGGTGATCGACCTTTCAGGCGCATCCCGGGAGGCCGAATCTGAGAGCTCCGAGGGAGAGGGACCCATCCAGCACGGGGTGACCGAACCCGAGGTCCCAGCCACCCAGCCGGGAAACCAGGGTGACGGCTTCAGGGAGGCAAAAGGGAGGAAGAGGGGGAAGGGAAAGGGGAAAGGAAAAGTAACCCAGCCCCTGAGCCGCAAGGCCCAGGCAGGCGGGAGAAATAAGCCAAGTACCCGAGTCGATAGTAGCACCGAAACATATATCGGCTCAACCCAACCCCAGCACTCCACTCACAAGAGGCAGACTCGTCAGAGCCCACCTCCACCACCACAACAAAAGAAACAGATCACCCGTAAGGGGTCAACCCCCCCACCCCTTACGGTATACACCACCAACACCAAGACACTCGAAACGGAGCTCCTCAAAAAGCTGCCGCAATGAAGAGAGAAAATATTATTTCTCTAGGCCGAGAGTAGACGCACATTTAGCGATTCGGCTGCACATGACGAGCTTTGAGAGCTACGAAACCGCTATCGAGGTGCTAAAACGGCTGAATATTACATTTGTAAGAATATTGCCCAATAGCACTATGAAGCGGTTCGTAGTGAGGACCCCCGTTAACGGAAGTAATGCGGACGAAATCCAGCTTGCATTGAAAGCTCAGGATATCCCCGCATTCTCCGTTGTGCGGATGCGGGCAGGGAATAGGCCAGCCAAGGGCAACCTATTCCTAGTTGCAGTGGCGGACACCCCAGACGCGGACAATCTGCGGAAAATGCGGATGCTCGCGAACATGCTGGTGTCGGTCGAGCCATACCGCCCCCCAGCCACTGGCCCTCAATGTGGAGTGTGTCAGAGGCATGGCCATCCAGGGGCGGCGTGCCGACTGGAGCCCAGATGCCGCAGATGCGCCGCCTCCCACTTGTCCCGCGACTGCCCCCACGGCAACGACCCCGCGTACTCTAAGTGCGCTAACTGCGGGGGAAAACACGCGGCCAACTTTAAAGACTGTCCTAGCCGCAAGGACTACGAAGCCGCCCATCAAGGCAAAGGGCCAAAGGGTAATAAGCGTGGCAACCCTAAGGCCCAAGCAGGCCCCTCAGGCACAGGCGCTTCACGCAAGAAGAACCCAGGCCCATCAGGTACAAAGGACCCTTCAGGTCTCGCAGGCCCGTCAGGCACAAAGGGCCAAAAGCAAGGTCCTTCAGACAACCAGCGCCCATCAGGCGGAGGCATTTTAAATTTCAAGCCTGTACGGACGGTAGGCAAGCAAAACCACGGGCCCTCAGCCCAACCAGCCCCCACCACCGTCCGAGCTAAGACCTCAAGTAAGAACAACAAGAAGGCCCAGCCCCAAGAAACCAAACAAAGGCAGGTTAAGTCCACGCCAGCACTTCCCGAGCTACTAGAAGGCCCACCCCAGGCCAGCTCCACCCCCCGCAGAGAACCTGCCGATAGTCAGCCGGCATCCGCACCACCACCCCCCTCGCCATCACCTCTCACCACACCAATCTCACCAACAACACAGCTACAGGCACAACAGCCAGCGGGGAACATGGCAGTAAAGGCGTTCAGGGAAAGGATAGAAGAAATCCTGAAAACCTTCTTTCCGAACCTGAACCTGTCGGTAGCCATAACCACTGGGGTTATGATGGCCAACATGCTCCCCTACCCCTGGCTAATGCAATCTCCGAACTCCTAACCCTGGATGGCTGAACAACCCAACGAAGATAATAATAATAATAACAATAACACGCAGGAGCTTCGAGTTCTAATATGGAACTGCCAGGGCGTCAGGTCCAGGAAATATGAACTCGAAGCCTTCCTAGCCGCGAACTCAATACACGTAGCTCTCCTAACAGAGGCCTTCCTCCCTCCGGGGAGGAAGTTCACTATAAGAGGCTACAAAATGCACAGAAGCGATAAGGCTAACAAAGTTGGAGGAGTGGCAGTCCTGGTAAGGAAGGACATCAAGCACATGGAGGTAGACATACCAGAGCTGGTCACGCTAGAGGCATGTGGAATAGCCCTACCAGTGCAGGGAACACTCACAAATGTAATAGCAGCATACTCCAGACCGACAAGCCTTAACACTCAGGACATAGAAACAGTACTAGGGCTAAATCGAAACACAGTGCTAGGAGGCGACTTAAACTCGAAACACGCCACCTGGGGATGCCTGAAACCAAACCCAGCAGGCACAAGGCTGTATGACCACATGCTATCCCAGGACTATGTGGTAACAGCCCCCAGTGAGCCCACGTTCCTAGCACCGAACGATCACGTATCCGACATACTTGACATAGCCCTATTGCGACATATTCCTCAAAGGCATAGCATTAAGGTAGTGAACGACTTGGGGTCGAGGCACCAACCAGTGATATTTGCACTAGATGCCAACCCAGAGGAATATGAGAAAAACCCCAGACGCCGGCTCAACTATAAAGCAGCCAACTGGGGCAAATTCGAACGCAAGCTAGACACACTCCTACAGGGAAGCGAAGGCATGCTAATAGACAGCACAGCCCAAATTGACGAAGCAGTCAAAACCCTCGTAGAAGCAATTCAAACAGCCACAACTGCGAGCATACCGCTAAGCAAACACAGAGAAACACCTCTTTTCGAGATTCCAGCGCACATTAAAGAGTTAATACGCAGGCGCAACAGTCACAGGCGTAACTGGGCTCGACATCACAGAGACGAAGACCGCGAGATGAAAAACGAATTAAACACGGAAATACAAAAGCAACTACTCGAATACAGGTCGGAAAAGTGGAACAACCACCTCAAACTTTTCGACACCAACACCAGGCCAGTGTGGAACTTAGCGAGACACTTCACGCGAGAACCACACAACATCCCTACCATCAAGGGACCTAACGGCCCGGTATACGAGAACCGTGACAAAGCCGAAATCATAGCGGACTCCATAGAGGCGGCTTTCACCCCAAACGAAATACCATCTGACCCAGCCTTCATCAGGCAAACTGAGGCAAAGGTAGCAGAATTCCTTGAAAACGCACCTAAGCCGGAGGTTAAGAGGACAAATATACACGAAATTAAGTGGATTATAGGTCATCTTAACTCCAAGAAGGCGCCAGGCCCAGACGAGATCCAGAACATAATAATTAAGAAATTAACTCACAAAGCCCTAACACTACTTACCAGCATCTTCAATGCAATGTTCAGACTCCAATACTACCCTGAACATTGGAAAAGGGCTAGGATCCTCGTATTTGGAAAACCAGGCAAAGACAAGTCAGACCCCAACAACTACAGACCCATCAGCCTTCTGGACGCCCTCAGTAAAGTATTCGAGAAAATACTACTGAAAAGGTTAATAGGGCATATCAAGGAAAAAGGCATAATTCGCAACGAGCAGTTTGGCTTTAGGAACGCACATTCTGCCCCACAACTGCTCACTCGATTCATAGAACAAGCCACCATGGGTCTCAACAAACGAAGAGACACAGGAACGGTTTTCCTTGATATCCAGAAAGCATTTGACAAAGTCTGGCACGAAGGCCTACTAGCGAAACTAATAGACCACGAATTCCACCCAGGCTATATAAGACTTATTAAATCTTATCTGGAGGGCCGAGAGTTCAAAGTAGACGTACATAACACGCTGTCAAGTACTCGCAGGATTAGAGCGGGCGTAGCCCAAGGGTCCCTTATCGGCCCAATCCTCTTCGCCCTGTATACAAACGACATGCCTACGACAGAACTCACTACCACACACCTCTACGCTGATGACACCGCTATCTCAGTTCAACATCCACAGCTAGCGTGCGCTCGAAAGAGGCTCCAAGTAGCACTAAGAACTCTCGAGCCTTGGCTAACGAAATGGCGCATCAAGGTCAATGTTGACAAGTGCCAAGCAGTGCTGTTCACTAAGAAGGACAGACTCACACGCAAACCAGTCAACATAAAAGCGCTAAAGCTTTTCAACGAAGATATAGTGTGGCATGACAAAGTCAAATACCTAGGAGTAATCCTAGACAGAAAGCTCACCATGCTACACCACATCAATGATATTCAAAGAAAAGCACACATACGACTTAACCAGCTATATCCTATACTGAACAAAAAGTCCAGTATTAAAACGGAAGTAGCCATAAACATGTATAAGGCCTTAATCAGACCAATAATCATGTACGCGGCCCCAGCGTGGGGGTACACTGCAATGACGAACCTGGATAAGCTGGAATTAATACAAAATAAATGCCTACGAGCAGCGACCAGACTCCCTTTCGACACGCCAATACGCCAACTACGCAGTATTGCGAAAGTCAGCTCAATAAGGCACCAAATACGTAAACAGACACTAAACATGTACAGAAAGTCATGGAGTAATAAGATCAACCCGTTAATAAGCGGGATCGGACGCTACGACGTTGATCTGTACAAAAAGTATCCTACACCGAAGCACATTCTGTTCAGCCACAGGGTTGGGTGGGCGAGGGGCCGATAGCCAACCCACTCCCGCCAAGCTGACACCTATATACCACATACACCCACACACTGCAGACACCTATGTAAATATGTAAATATGTTTCAGCTGTCCTAGACCCAGGGACCAGGCGAGGAAGATTGACAAAAAGTACAACTTAAGAAGACGACGGCAACGCAGCCAGACGGCCAAGGACGTGTCAATCCACCCCCGCCCCCCTACAGAGACATGGGAGCGGAACACCAGCCCGCGCCCTATAAACAGCACTAATATCTATCTGTTATCTCTTTCCTATCTAGGTTGTAAGCTGGACATGAGAGCAGGCAAACAGCCGGCACTCCAATGAGAACTTGTATATACATATGTTATTAATAATCTTAGTTTTAGATCTGCAGTGACAAGTGTGTTCAAACAACACCGCATAGAGGGACATCGACAGGAGGAAGAAGATAGCCCCTTGCATGCAAGGCTTGGCTCTAATTCCCCCCTCTCCAAAAGGAGACTTGGCACCAGGGACTGCTGGCTGCTGGACAATGGGACGAACCTGTGGCCCAAAGCCCAGACGCTAGCAGACCCGAGCCGACCCGGCAGTGACAAGAAGGACTGATCCCCATAATAACAAAAATTGCAAGGAATTGGTTTATGTTTTGTGCATGTTACCTGTTCCTAACTAACTTAACCTCTGGTCTTTTTCCAGCCCACATCCTTGCATGTGCTATCACAAGATGTCAGGTTTTACATGTAGGCTCTTTCTTCTTTCTGCCTATGTGGTTTTTCCCTGACCCTTCAATACCATACCTTAACACTATCCAACCAATACAAACTTTGCCGTGGTAGCGAGTCTGACTCGGAAACCGGCAGATACTCCTTGTATCACCTCCCACTCCTCCCTGCTATCTCTTTCTTCTTCTTAGAAATAATAGCATGTCGGAGGCCATGTAGATTGAGTCGATGGTCACGCGGGGGGAGCGGGCTTCGGGGGCCCCCCCGAACAAAAAAAAAAAAATCAAACGACATGGTGACCGACAGCAGGGACCGGTGAAGGTCTGCTGCACGAGATTGTGCCGCCAATTGTGTGACTTACCTTAGTGCGTGAGTAACAAGCTCCAAACTTCGAACTCAGTACCGGTGAGGTATGGTCTAGAACTTTCATTGTGACAGCGGTACAACTCTACATTCTAAAGTTTTCCGTCCTTTAGCAAGGACGCATGTAAAGCACCCGAACACTTAAACATTTTGTGTGGCTTACTTATAAGCACAAGTGACATACGTTGGGCATAATTAATTTATGACGTGTGCTATAGAACAGTCAAACTTTTAACTTAAAAAGACAAGTATATGTGTTGAATTTCTGCAAGTAACCAACAATTTAGGACTTGTTTACTGAAGTTACGTGCCTATCGAATATTAATACTTCATGGTGCTAGACTAACAGTAGACTGTTTCTTAAATTTACGTGAGGGAACATAGACTAAATCTTACAACAGCATCATGTATGAAGTAGGATGCATAGACTCTCCTTAAACTTTTCGAACTACATTAAAACTAACAGTTGGAATATAGTGCATTCAATGTTTCGTAAGGGTTACTTTGTTAAGTGGAATCTTGGTTCAAAATAACTCCAAACGTTAGACTTGCTAATTAAGAAGGGACGGTGTTATATCAGTCGACGTGGTAGCTTCGGTGGAAGCGTCGTGATGGTGTTCCAGTAATGGGGTTCCTGATCGCCGGTGGACATGGTGCTACGGACCTGTGAGGACACAGGCAAACGGACCCAACACTTCAGAAAGGTGATATACATCTGTGTTATCAAAGAAGAGTATGAACTGTGACGTATCATTTAATTTTCCAGTCTACAAGTCACTTTTAATCTTCCAAGCAACTTTTTCTCATAGTGACCTTCAAGATGATTTTCGAGCTCGTAAGTAATTTCCAATTTATCAAATAACTGACAATTTTTAAAAGCCAATCTAGTGTTACGTCTTACCAACGAACTTGATAATGAGTGGAACTTATAAGATCATTTGTAGCAAAATTGAGACCTAGCCACTCAATTACTTTCTAGTTAATTAGAACTTTATTTAATTTCATAATATGTCGACCAATTAATTGTTTCAAGAGTGAATTTGGTTTGTTTCGATAATTTTCACTTAGGCACTTCAAGAATAACTTAATTTGTTTTTAGATTCAAACCGACTAATTAATTCAAAGGCTAAATTGGTTTATTTGTTATTTATATAATTTGAATTGAACATTTGAAACTTCAAGAATGAACTTTACTAAAATTAGGCGTTTACCACATGTGAAATTTAACATCAAGAATGAAATTTATCAGCATTTTAAACATCAAATTTTGATGCCAGTTCAATTTGACAGTAATTGAATACAGCCAAAGGGAATCCATTTACATTTGCTAACATGAATAAAATTTGTGTGCCCCGTATATAAAATGTTTGTTCCCTCTCTGTACACTCTCCTGATCTACGATCGCACACACCCTGTGTACTTCTCATGCTCCATTACACGCGTAATTTCTACATGTCAGTTACGGGTACAATATATATATAAATATATACACTGACTGACAGAGCATATGCAACACCAAGAAGGAGTGGTTCGAAAGGGATAAAAGTTGGGGAAAAACAGAGACGGCACGGACGAATAATTGATGTTTATTTCAAACCGATATGCAGGTTACACAATGCGCACGGCATCGACTCAGTAGGATGTAGGACCACCGCGAGCGGCGATGCACGCAGAAACACGTCGAGGTACAGAGTCAATAAGAGTGCGGATGGTGTCCTGAGGGATGGTTCTCCATTCTCTGTCAACCATTTGCCACAGTTGGTCGTCCGTACGAGGCTGGGGCAGAGTTTGCAAACGGCGTCCAATGAGATCCCACACGTGTTCGATTGGTGAGAGATCCGGAGAGTACGCTGGCCACGGAAGCATCTGTACACCTCGTAGAGCCTGTTGGGAGATGCGAGCAGTGTGTGGGCGGGCATTATCCTGCTGAAACAGAGCATTGGGCAGCCCCTGAAGGTACGGGAGTGCCACCGGCCGCAGCACATGCTGCACGTAGCGGTGGGCATTTAACGTGCCTTGAATACGCACTAGAGGTGACGTGGAATCATACGCAATAGCGCCCCAAACCATGATGCCGCGTTGTCTAGCGGTAGGGCGCTCCACAGTTACTGCCGGATTTGACCTTTCTCCACGCCGACGCCACACTCGTCTGCGGTGACTATCACTGACAGAACAGAAGCGTGACTCATCGGAGAACACGACGTTCCGCCATTCCCTCATCCAAGTCGCTCTAGCCCGGCACCATGCCAGGCGTGCACGTCTATGCTGTGGAGTCAATGGTAGTCTTCTGAGCGGACGCCGGGAGTGCAGGCCTCCTTCAACCAATCGACGGGAAATTGTTCTGGTCGATATTGGAACAGCCAGGGTGTCTTGCACATGCTGAAGAATGGCGGTTGACGTGGCGTGCGGGGCTGCCACCGCTTGGCGGCGGATGCGCCGATCCTCGCGTGCTGACGTCACTCGGGCTGCGCCTGGACCCCTCGCACGTGCCACATGTCCCTGCGCCAACCATCTTCGCCACAGGCGCTGCACCGTGGACACATCCCTATGGGTATCGGCTGCGATTTGACGAAGCGATCAACCTGCCCTTCTCAGCCCGATCACCATACCCCTCGTAAAGTCGTCTGTCTGCTGGAAATGCCTCCGTTGACGGCGGCCTGGCATTCTTAGCTATACACGTGTCCTGTGGCACACGACAACACGTTCTACAATGACTGTCGGCTGAGAAATCACGGTACGAAGTGGGCCATTCGCCAACGCCGTGTCCCATTTATCGTTCGCTACGTGCGCAGCACAGCGGCGCATTTCACATCATGAGCATACCTTAGTGACGTCAGTCTACCCTGCAAATGCCATAAAGTTCTGACCACTCCTTCTTGGTGTTGCATTTGCTCTGTCAGTCAGTGTATAATATCTGCCCGTATATACCGCGATAAATTACATCAGAACACAAGACACACTCAAGGGCGATCAGTAAGGGATTGAAATGTTCCAAAAAGAAAATGGTGTGGATCAAAGGAAGTGGGCAGATATCGGCAAATAACGAACCATCAAAATATGAATTAATGGTGGTTGATTTATTACAAAAATTTCCGTCATTCTGAGAACTATGATTGTGTAAGATGATCACTAAAACTTTAAATTTTACGTTTAATCTTAATGTACATCAAAAAATAAAGCAAAGGGGATGGTACATGTTAATAAATTTCTACTAATTCTGACAAAATTTAACTTTGAATCATCATTTCGGAATTTTGTGAATGTTAATTTTTATTTATTAAGAGAATGATGCTCGTACGCATGACATCTCGTGCCAGAAAATCTGGAACAATATTTTAAATGTTAAAGTTACATGACTGGTCAAAAATATGAAACTACAAAGAAAAATTTTAATTTTAATCTGCACTTAATTTTGCTTGAGTAATTGTTCCTCCAATTTAACTCGACATGTCAGTGATTATCTGTTGACCGTAACCTCAGAATACAAGTGACTTTACGTGACAAAAGTAAGCAAGTAAAAAAAATCTTTAACCATGTGTAATGACCTTAACACAACGCCGAAACTTAAGACAACGATAGTAACACATACATCAATAATTTACAATAAAAATAACTCAACCTGTGGAAATAATAAAAGGAAATGCACGTGATAAATCTCCCGTTACCATCATCTAGCATGGAAAGAAATGCAACCAACTACCGGTACGACTAAAAATACTATTTTACAAATATTACAACACGTGTCCACACGTTATTTATCCATTTTTATGGAGGTTAAATATCCCCATAAATGATGGCTTGAAACAACTGTAATCAATCCAGTAAAAATAGTATGGGTAATGGTGAGTGATAAGGTCGTCGATACCTACATCGAACTCAGGTCGTTGCCAAAATTTATCTAATATTGAGGAATTGGGTAGTATCATTCAGCTACGATTTAAATATCATAGTGATGACGCTCATCCAGTACGACAAGAGACTCTAATAATCTCATACGCTAAATTTTATTTTATAAGACATGTGGTTTACCTCGTCGTTCAATAATACTTTGTGAAGACGCTACCGTCTATGTTTCTCTCACGAAAACAACTACTCGCAGATATATCAAATGATGATAAATTACAGTGGCGTCTCGTGACAAAATGTTTAGGGGGTTCACAACAACATTTTTGTTCATGTCTCAATTCAGCAAAAAGTAACACAGGTACATAAATCATTTCACTAACAGTTCTTTGTACGGTTCCTTCTTCACAAATAATTTGGTAGAACCCCTATAACAGAGGATGAATTTTATCCGAAACTAATTTGTTAGTGTACAACAAAAGTAAAATTAACAATAAATTTACTACACTGCGAATATTGAAGGATGCGAGCACTATTCTTGGTTTTTAAACAGCACGAAGTTCACCTGGGTGTTAGTGTAGAACCAAACACCATGGCCTACCAAGCGACTGCTGCTCAGCCCGGTGGTCTGCAGATTACGAGGTGTCGTGTGGTTAGCACGACGAATCCTCTCGGCCGTTATTCTTGCCTTTTTGACCGCCATCTCACCGTTAGGTATCTCCTCAATTGTAATCACGTAGGCTGAGTGGACCTCGAACTAGCCCTCAGATCCAGGTTAAAATCCCTGACCTGGCCGGGAATCAAACCCGGGGCCTCCGGGTAAGAGGCAGGCACGCTACCCCTACAGCGCGGGCCGGCTGTTGTAGTATAGAACAACAGTAAAATTCATAATAGCTTTACTGCACTGCGAACACTGAAGGATTCGAACACTATTCCTGGTTTTTAAACAGCATGAAGTTCACCTGGGTATGACGAGAAGCATAGAAGGAATGTGTACCGCATTTACCGGTAATTTTTTAAATAATTATTTCCGAATTGACCCCGATAGTCTCCACATTATCTCGGTTAGTCACGGTTCTGCTGTATCACATGGTAATTATTCTCATTTTGGAAATTATATCCACTACTCTAAACAATTTATAGCATGCAGTACAACAACAACACTAGATCATGCTTATTTAAATGATAGCATTTAGATTAGCAACTCACGTAAATGCTGGTTATTTGTAGAGGAAAGCAATCCTTCTGTCCTTCAATCGCGCAAATTTCTCAATCACTTTACGATTGAAGTCACTGATGTTGTTGACAAATATCTTCTCAATAGCAAGCATAGCCAGCGCTGACAGTCGTTCTCAAGTCATGGTGTTCCTCAGAAACGTTTTAATTCGTTTCAAAATAGAAAAACACCTCTCAGGCTCCGCTGTCGTCATTGAGGTTGTGACAACAACTCGGAGTAATTCGCATACTTGTGGAAATGTGTCCCTATATAGTTCATTGTCAAGCAGAAACTGCAACATGGAAATGGACCCATCAGCTTTCTGAAAGTCATTTCTCATATGCAATATTTCTAGTTCATTCTTCAGCTGAGTCTTATTTAGGTGGGGATATTTATGCGCCACTGTATTTAGTTCTCTTTCTGGAAAAGAGTCTGAATAGACACCAAACGCACGCACATCAACCAGAATATAAGCCAGTAAGTGAGAACGGAATGAAAATCGTTCTTCCATGTGAACAGATATTACATCACATACTTCTTTAGCAGCTACTGAACGATCTGAGTTTTTTCGCTTCTTTTGAGCGAGTTGATCATTGGAGGATATATCAGCGCCCAATTCCGTGGTGGAGTCCCTGACTTTCTCAACATGCATTCGGAATTCTGTAATATGTTCTTTCTCTTTAACTGCATCGATATTTCTGTGCTGTAGTAATTTGAAAAGAATGTCCGCATGTGGCATCAAACGGTGAAGGAATTGTAGCCAAAACATGAATTCCGTACGGTATCTCTCAAACTGTACAGAACACCGGAGCTCTCCCGCCTCGTAACATTGTCAGTATGAGATGAATTTCGAATTTCTTCGAGACATTCTATTAAATTGTCCGTGTTCTTATATACGGTTTGGACTAAACGAGGTGAGAAATTCCATCTGGTGGTTATAGCCTTTGGAAGCCTCTTTTCTACCAGCGAATCCAAAACCTTCGTTCTCTGCGCTTATCGAGAAAAGAATGCTGGAAAGGCTGTTAAATTGGAAAAAAAAAGATCCTACACGAACTATTCATAGATGCCGCTTTCCGTACAATTAAATTGAACTGATGAGCATAACAATGGATGTAATACGCTTGAGGGTAAATCTCCCTTATTCTAGGCTGCACCCCGTTTCTACCCCCACTTAATACTGCCGCTCCGTCGTAGCATTGTCCAATAACCTTCTGTCTGTGACTCCCCACTTGGCGTTCTAATTCTGCATGAACATTTCCAAAAATAGACTCCGCGCCATGAGCTTTCGGGTTGACAAAACCCCAGTACCTTTCAACCTGAACCACTTCAACTTCATATCTATAAAAATTACCATTTGTTGCAATGTAGAAACATCTGTAGTTTCATCAGACATAACTGCCAAATAATGAGCGACATGAATCTCATTAGATACTTCATATCTGCACACGCTCAACATGCAATCAAGAAGTTCATTTTGAATAGTGTGGGAAGTACCTTTAAAAACGGTAGCACTTTCTAAATGCTCTTTCATTGCATTGTCAATAGGGCTTACAAAGTTTACTAGTTCCCTGAAAATCCTAGGAATATCAGAAGTATCGCTTTCATCGTGGCCACGCAGTGACAGTTCGAAAGCTCCACAAAACTTAACACAGTCGATTAATCTAGACAGTATATACCTATTTGCATCGACTTGCACATTATGTTTCTTAATCGATTCACGGTGAGCGGAATCCAGCTGCGTGGTGATATTGACATGGCCTAGCATAGGGAATTCAATATGCTAATGAACCAGTTGAAAATATTAAGTAGTTGAAAGGACCTAATGACGCTTTGTAGGCTACTTGTGACGCAACATCGATTATTGATAGGTAAAATTTCAGGGAATATTTAGATTGCCACTGAAATATCGTGTTGATACGTGGATTTATTAAGATTGTTAGATTATTGCTTACCTTCAGGAACTACATTTTGCGTGACACGACATATTATTATTATTATTATTATTATTATTATTATTATTATTATTATTAATTTTTTATTTTTGTCACTTTTTTGTGCTGCAGTAATTAGTGTTGATATGAACCTCATTTTATGAGCTTATATAACGATTTTCACCGTATATCAGGTTGAATAATCCACGAAAGTAATAGGTTTATGGTCGTGGTCAATGGTTGTTTCAGTGATTTGCTATTACCTGGACACTGAAATTAACCAATAATATTCCGAATCAAATGTCATAACCTGATATGACGATTTTCTTTGAGAAAAGTTGGAGATACGACTTTTACTGTATATTTGTAAATAGTCAGTGATAGTTAGTTGTTCCAAAAAGACAATAATTTTTTTTGTTGACGTGTTAGGCTATTTCAATTGGCTGTGTCTCTTGTTGTAAATAATACAGTACTTTTAGGATCTATTTTTTTCTTAAGTTCTAGTGTTATTTCTCTTTGGTTTAATTTAGACTAATTTAGAGTAGGACTCGCGTACAATATAAGAAAATGTTTTAGATTATAATGCAACAACAACAAACACCAGAATTTGACATGTTACTGAACAGGACGGTCTGAACTAATTTTAAAATTGTATGTTAATGGAACATGAATTATAGTTGGACGGTTCAGTAACTATTTGGCCAAGAAATTATTATTATTATTATTATTATTATTATTATTATTATTATTATTATTATTATTATTATTATTATTATTATTATTATTATTATTATTATTATTATTATTATTATTATTATTATTACGTGTTTTGGTGGATCAGCAGAGGTGAAAGAAGGTGCGGGCTGGAATGGGTCTAACTACAAGTCCGAAAGATAAATTTAACATTTGAATAAAAGTTATATTTTCAATAGACAACAAGATTTAACAATTTTCACTAGGTGAAATAACAAAGAAAAATCAGGTACAATGTAACTTTACAAACGAAAGCACAAGTTAAGGGGTGTTTACAAATTCTGGGCTACGAGCCCCAAAGTTTTACAATTTCTGAGCTCTCAGCTCACAACCACAAATTATCAAAGAGCAGAAAACCCCTCATAACATGGAGTACTTGCTCCCACCTTCACATCTCAAGCCTCTCTGAGACACTTTTACCACAACACCATAAAGAGCTGACCCGCTCTCAATCTTTCAAGCCTATTAAAGGCAATACAAAGCTTTACAATCACTTGCCATCGAGGCGCAACTTACACGAATTAAACAGGGTATCTCGTACCCAGCCTAGCGGGCCTTAAAAGAAAAATGATAGGTTAATGAAATGGCCCAAAATACCAATATGAATGGAGGCGTTGTTTGCACTCCTACAAGCAACTTGTTAAAACCTAAGGGGCGCTAGGTCGATTACACAGGGGCTATTCCCACACTAGGTAGGTGACTCGTATAATAAAAATAATTTAACACTTTAATGAAGAGAAGAAAATCGGTTATGAAAACGTAGTCACCTCAAATCCAAATTGAAGGGGAGCTCGAGAGGGTAAAGCACTCTCTATCCCCGATTTACAGTTAAAGTAATAAGAAAATGTTTATATAAGCCGGCACTAAGTTACATTTTTAAACAGGTAGGATACTTTGAAAAGGTTTCGAACATTCCCCGGGGGTTAAACTGCTGAGCAAGAAAGAAATAAAGATGTTAAAAGGCCATTACCTTTGCTGAAGAGCTGCTGCTCGAAGGAAGAGGCGCAACCCGCCCCCTGCTGTACTTCCATACACTAAGCTAGATGTTGGTGAAGTGGCCGAGAGACCAGAAAATCAGCAGCTTTTATACCCTCGTGGATGATTCGAGACCTTTCATGAATAATTAAGACACACCCACATGCGTTTTTTGGTCAGCTAAAAGTTACAAGTCAAAAATGATGATGAAACCTGTGAGTGGAGGGAAATTAATTACAGAAATTACTGTTTGGGTAAATTCAAAACAGGCGGAAAGAAAGGATTAATATTGCCAACCCACCAACGAAAGAACGAAATTTAGTAAAGACAGCAACTTATGAATACAAAATATGTTCAAGAGAAGTTCCTTCACTTCGCACCAGGGTGCATGATCATAGTTTTTGGTAGAGACATCTATGAGAGAATGTCCACACTTCTTGACAATTAGTAAACAAAAACAATTCGAAATTAACACAGTGACATCTTCAGATAAACGGTTGAATTAATTCAGTTTTAAAGTTCAGAGTTTCAGCTGTAGAGGAGTACTTTAAGGCGGAAAATTCAAATGTGCGGCATATAGTTGTACCAATCGGTACAATTATTATTATTATTATTATTATTATTATTATTATTATTATTATTATTATTATTATTATTATTATTATTACTGTCCACTTATAATTATTACATCTATACAGGGTCGCTATTTCCATATTATCGTGCAAGTGTGTAAATTTACACAAATATTTAATGAATTTAAGTAACAGATATGGTAATTAATTATAAAATATTTACGATATAATTTACAAATTATTTATCTTAAGAGTGAATCAGTGATGTGGTAACATATTTTATTTTATAAAAAAATATTCTTGGATATTGTGACAACGTAACATTAAAGGTTTGAGTCTAAATTTACAGCATATTCACTAATTATGGATTAATTACATTTCTTCGTTTTTCTTAATTATGATTAATAAAATTTATTTACAGTTTTCAAAATCACTCTGCGTCATGATTGTATTTAGTTAGATGACTATCCTTAGTTGAGCTATACCTTATGCACCCCTAATCGACGACAGGAACTGATAGTGACTGAGATGGATCTCACAGCTTCGGTAAGTATATTCTTTTCAGGGGCACCCGTGGCAATAGTGGACTTCAAGTCAACACCGAAGCAGCTCTAGAAGGGTGCATAGGGATAGAGATAATAATGAAAAGTTTTTCTGGCGGCCCGAACGTCAGGCCAGACTGTCGTCTACAGGTTACTACAATGGTGAGTCTTGTGTTAGGATAGTTACGGTGACCAGATTGATATTCAGAACATTCACAATTTAATGGTAAATATGATGACTATGTAAAAGGTAAAATTTCATTGTATGTGTTATATATTGAATATATGTAAGTTGCATCTATCCCATTTGTGGAAAAAATAGGGAATGTTGTTGTTGTTTTTGTTGCATATTAGCAGCTAAGTTCACCTACTCATAGGATCCGACTTTTTAGGGATACTATGGTTGTAACACAGGAGCAATGGGAACAGTTGATAGCAAGTATTAACTGGCTTAATATTAAAGTGTAAACTGTGCAGAGTGAAGTGAAGGAAGGTCAGGAAAGGTTAGAAAACACTCAGACCACGCTTAAAACAGAACTTTCTGAAAAGTTAGAGAATAATCTTACCGTGCTCAAGGAGGAACTCACTAGAAATTTAATCGAAAATCTAACAGAACAGTTACAAAGCGTTGAAAGATGAACTAACAAAAAATTTATCTGAGAGTTTTACTGAAAAACTAGAGGACACGCGGGTCATGCTCACTAGTGATATAAAACTCTGTGAGGAAACACTTGACGATAAAATTTCTCATAGTCAGGGCGAATTGAGGAAGGAATTTTTGGATAATCAGGAAAAGTTGTTAAAACTCTGTGAAAGTAATAGGGCTCAGACTAAGCATGAACTACACAATTTAGCTGTCGCTCATAAACAGTTAATCAAGCAGACAGGTGATGTAACCATATCATTCACCTATAGCTTACAGGAGACTAAGGAGGAATTATAGGCACAATGTGAGAAGATGTTCCAGAAGATGCTCACGGTTGAGGATAGTGTTAATGTGAGTGAGGCGGAGACTTACCTCTCGTGAGACCGGTGCAGAAGGTATACCCACTCGAAATGACATCTGCAGAATACCACGCCTTCAAACAATTTAAGTTGTGTGAAAAAAAAGTTACCGAAGGACAATTAAATCATCGACCGATAGTTCCAAACTGAAAACTAGTAGTGGGAGACTGGTGATTAAACCCAAAAGATTTGAGGATTGAGTGATATTTTTTTCACAAGTGTTCATTTATCCTGTGTGATATTTATCTCAAGTGTTCCTTTATTTTGAGTTCCAAAAGAGACAACAAAGGGGAGAGGTGATCATGCTGTTTTGTATTGTGTACAGTAAATTCAGTTTTGTGTTGTAATGTGGATAAATGATGTGTTGAGTTGTTCCCACAACTCAAGGTGGGAGGACGTTGAGTTTGTAACATATTTGAAATTTAATTTAATATGATAGGTTTGGCAGTAGAGAGAGATGTCTGGGTTAGAGAGGGTGTGATTGTTGAGAATAAAATGTGAATGGCTGACATATAGAAGTGCTTGTTTTCTCTTCTGAATAAATAGTAAAAATGTATGATTTCAGCGGGGTGTTTTGTGATTTTTAATTGGTAAACCTAACAGGTTCTATGGGGTATGGGAGCCGGCGCCGTACACGGGTGCCACTGTTAACCTAACGTCATCGGGCACAACGACGCGCATTTGTCGCCAGTCACCAGGGATGGGCACTGGAACAATGGCGTAACGTGATATGGTCGGAATAACCACGATTTAAACTGCACCATGCCGATGGGAGGCACCGTGTATGGCGCAGACCACATGAAGCGATGGATCCCGCCTGCCTCGAAGGTGTGGTCCAGTACGTTGGTGTCTCTGTTATGGTCCGGGGTGCATTTTCCTGGTATGGAATGGGCCCCTTAGTTGTTCTGGAAAAGACTTTGAATGGTACGCGGTATGTTGAGCTGCTCCGAGACCATCTCCACCCAGTTTTGGTCTTCCAGCGCCCAGACGGTTCTGCGGTGTTTCAAGATGATAACGCGCCGCCACATCGCTCCCACGTCGCCCGGGAATGGTTCCAGGAACATGCAGCGGAGGTCCAACGACTGCCATGGCCACCCAGGAGCCCCGATATGAACCCTATCGAGCATATCTGAGATGTCCTGGAACGCAGGCTACGTGCCATGGATCCTGCGCCCACGAACAGACCAGCATTGGTAGCCGCTCTGCAAACGATTTGGTGTCAGCTGCGTCCAGAGGACTACCAGGGACTTGTCGACTCACTTCCACGGCGTCTCACTGCAGTTCGCTATTAGGTTACTATCCTATGACATTTGCTAAGTCAGTGTTGAGTAACACTGCACATCGTCCAATTAAAAGAAGGGACCTAAGTAAAATAAACCGACTAGATCAGCACCAATGTTGACGAAAAACGGTAAAACGACAAAAGTTAAAAGGAAATGGGGATTTGTGAGCCACATTTTTTGTGAATCCCATAATACAATCTCAATTAGAATCTACTCAATCGTACAAAATCTGTGTGAAAAAACATAACTAATTAATGAGAGATCAGTAACAAACATTATCAATTTCTAACTTTTGGTCCTTCACTTCTTTCTTTAATGATCTAGAAAGGGAAAACAGAGTGTAAGGGGAAGGAGAAAGGATGACAATGTCCGCGCACACAAAGTCCTAGACAGTTCCCTCAAAATAGACACAATATTCCAACGATCTAAAAGACACCCATTATCAAATCAAAATTGTATGTCCATAGCTCAAGATACTTTCGCAACACTTTCGAAATGTTATAGAACTTTCAGGTCTTGAAATAAATCGAAAAGATTAAGTCCATGCTTCAAAGAATATTGACTGAAAATGGAGTTTGGTATATCAAGCCGGAAGGGCAAGACCGATAGCTGAAATATTTAAAAGTTTGTGTGCATGTCCTTTGTTCACCCACCTCGTCATAGAAAAGGCAGTTCGTAGGAGAGCAGAAGTACAGACCAGCTGCGCAAGGACAAATGTAGCCCTCCACACCAGAATCACCTCATATCCCAACTCGCCACAAAGAAGATCAACGTTGTAACTGTTCTACCCCTCATCAAAACACTTGGGGAGATGAAAGTTATTATCTTGGGACACATGAATATCAAATAAACTATTTGTGGCTTGCCCGCAAATTGCCACGCAAATAGACACAATTAAGATTCCATGGTTTCCCATTTCTCTATAAAACTGTAAACCAAAATTTATATTTACTAGCATAGAGACTTATAATTAAATCACAGGGGTAGGATTTTAAATAATTAACCATTAAGTATCGCTTAAGAAAGAAAATTAACGCAATATAATATACAAATGAATTTATTATACAAAAAATGAGATGAATCGGAAAAGTTCCTTAAAGCGTGGAGGAATTTATAATTTACTTTACTGAATTTACTATTGCTTGCTTTATCTAATTGAAGCTCACCAATTGCAGCTTCCGTTGAAGTCATCTGGTTTCCGTGGTTACTCGTTCACTTCTTCTCGATGTAGAATTTGCTCCATGGACATCCTTCCTTCCTTCTCTGATGTAGTATGGGCTATCTGGACTAACACTCCCTAATTGCCTAGTCTTTAAATTAGACATTGGCCCTATACTTGTAAAAACTGATCAGCGTTGATCGTATGAGGAGAAATTCAGAGATATGAATTTTTCCATATTAGTAGAAATCTCAATCCAACTGAGCTATAAAATTTATACGGTACAGACTTGTACCAAATTCCGTAGACTTGAACTAAACATAGATCTTCGTCCAGAATATTTACTGAAAATAACACAAGCCGTAAGCTTGTTTCGTCTCACGCAGATCCGATAACATTACCGCACCTAAGTACTGTATAGAAGCGACAACACATTGTACAAAAATAACTATGTCGCGGAGCGACCACACACTGTTTCAAAAATCAAATAACGTCGTTCAAAGTAGATGTTCACAGTAGAAGTAGTAGTGATGGAGTAGCCTGGACGGTTACAACGTGAGCGTATATAGACAGAGAGTTGCGAGCACAGAACATGCGAGAAGGCAGACGTAATACGTGACATGAGAGAATGGAGGAGGGGTCAAAACCATGTCCAGTAAACGAAGAGCCGGCCAGGCGAGTAGATGGACAGCTGTTAAGAAGTGACACATAGCAGCAGGCGGCACGTAGAATGCAGCAGCACAGGATGACGGAACAAGTAAGGTAGGCGAAGAAAAGTAGAGTCTCAAGTCCCACGATGTAGCATTGAGAGTACGTGACATATACTACCGCCTCCAGAGGTAATCCGGAAGATAGGTGCTCGTAGAAGGTAAAAGATCCATGATGATTTTGCGAGAGGCGTCTTCCTCGGAGCACGATGATGGTGATCGTCGATTTTAGCAAGGAACGGAAACAAGAAAAAGAATGAAAGAGCACAAAAAATGTTAGGATAAAGGGATGGGAAAAGAAGGAGGGAGAAGAAAGAAAAAAGGAGAATGAAGAAATATGGTTAGGGCCAAGTATAACAGTACGAAATACTAGTGGCTTCACAAAAAAATTTAAATCCCATGAAAAGTCCCAAATAAACCCATAAAAATAGGGATTATCATGGGGGAGCCAGTCATGAAAGTGATAGGTGGATGGAAGGGAGGTGGGTGAGCAAGCGAAGACATATTCCGCAAACCAAAATATCAGTGAGACAAGTACCCTCAAATATATACATATAGAAGGGAAAAAAGAACAATAAATGGGAGAAAAACTTGGGTCAAAGACTAAGAGCGAGAGGCACAAAATCACCCTCCCCCAATCACAAAATTATTGAGATAATTTTTCAAAAGAGAAAAATGAGCATTTTTAATATCTTGAGGTTTAGAGACGGATTGAAAGAGAGCAGTAGTACGGGAAGGAAAAGAAAGAATCCGAAATGGACCAAGCCATCGAGGAGAGAGCTTGGCAGAAGTATTGTGAGAAGCAGAGCTAATGGGATGATTCTTAAGCAACACGAGATAAAACGCTTGAAGGTAAGGGCCCTAACACGAGATTTACAAGTTTTATGCAAATCTCAAGCCTGAAGCAGTTTTTGAAAGGCGTCGTTCAATTGAGTCTGAGTAAGTAAATGAGGAGGGGTATCAAGCAAAGATGGCAATTTCCAAGTCAAAGCCAATGGTGTGTGCAATTCACGACCGAGAAACCACTTTGCAGGAGTTTAAGATGTAGAGCTATTCCCCATTGCATTAAGGGCAAGGACAAATTGGGGTAATTCTTTATCCCAAGATAGGTGCTCGTGGAAGGTAAAAGATCCATGATGATCTTGCGAGAGGCGTCTTCCTCGGAGCACAATGATGGTGATCGTCGATTGGTCGTGAGAATGAAGATAGACAGGAAAGATATTTGCTTGGGGGTGATAAGGTGAAATATCGATTTTTCATGTCATTAGAAAAACAATAATCATAAAAGGTCTTTGATGTTAAAATAGTAGCGTTGTCGGAAATCAAAACTTTAGGAAGACCTGTAATGGGAAAAATTTGATTATGCAAAAGAATAATAATAATAATTTGAGAAGATATACTGCTCAACGGACGGACGATAAGAAATTTGGAAAAGCCATCAAATAGAGTGCAAAAATGTAGGAATTACCTTGTGAGGACTTAACTAAAGGTCCGACAATGTCGATATAAAACTTTTCGGCAGGAAAGGTAGCCGGAGAAGCAGTATAAGTGCCAAAAGATTGGTGATTAAGAGGCTTATGCTTCTGACAAAGCTCACAAGAACGTACACAGGTGTTAACATCTCTCCTCATTCGAGGCCAAAAAGTTGAGAAGCCAAGCGGGAATAGGTTTTTGCAATCCCAGAATGTCCTCCAACAGGTGAGTTATGGAGGTATTTGAAGACCATGGATTGTAAATCAGAAGGAAGAACCAGACGAGGCGTAGCCTTAGGAGTAGGTTTAAAAATAAGTGATTGATTTTGTTGACGAAAGGGACCGGAATAACCAGGGGTAGAAAGATCTTTAATAATGTGTTGACAATAAGAGTCACGATTTTGGTGATCTACACAAGACTGAAAGGAAAGGGGGAAATTCGACAAAGACGGAATGGGCGTAACGGAGTTTACGGGATGTTGATAAGTTTCCGAATCATGGGAATGTTGATCGTCAAAAAGACGAGATAAGGCATCAGCAACTGAGTTTCGGAATCCAGAAACGAATTTTAACGTAAATTTAAAGCGAGAAAGGCGAAGTAACCACCGACCAGTTCGCCCAATTTCAGGGGCGTTGATGAGTAACCACGAAAGAGCCTGATTATCGGTACTAACCAAAAATTCATGATGGTCAAGGTACTCAGAAAAGTGTTCAACGGATAAGATCAAAGCAAGAGCTTCCTTTTCATACACAGAGTATTTGCGTTCTACGGGGGATAGAATTCGGCTAAAGTAGGCGATCGGGAGTGTCTGGCCATTAAAGGTTTGTTGCAAGAGCGCTCCAATAGCAATATCCGAGGCATGAGTAGCCAGTTCAAATGTGAGATTAAAATCGGGAATCTGTAAGAGAGGGGCCTGAGATAATTTAATTTTAGAGTGCTAAATGCGGTTTATTGAGGCTCAGCCAAGTGAAATTTTACACCTTTTCCTTTTAAGAAGTGTAAAGGTTCAGCAATTTTTGAAAATTCAGGAATATATTTGCCACAAAAGCCGATCATTCCGAGGAAGGATGGAAGTTGTTTCAGATTCTTGGGTGGAGGTATTTTATGTATAGCTGAGACTCTGTCGGGGTCAACAGTGACACCCTGAGCACTGAGAATGTGATCTAAAAGCTGTTTAGTTATTTGAGCGATTAGAAAATTGGAGGGATTGACGGTCAACCCAACGGAGCTTAAAAGGGTTAGAACTTCACGAACATGTAGGATGTGAGAAGAAAAATCACGAGAATAAATCAAAATATCATTAATAAAGGAGAACAAAACTTGTGTTTAAAATCGGAAAACAAAGAGTCAACAAAACGTTGCATAATTTGCGAACCCAAGTTTAAACCAAACGGGACTTTGGTAAATTGATACAACCCATTTGGAGTAATGAAAGCGGTGTATCGAGAACTAATCTCGTCAAGAAGTATCTGGATATAGGCAGAATTAAAATCCAAAATAGTGAAAATTTTTGAAATAGAAAAATGTTGAAAAGCTGACTGTAGTTTAGGAAAAGGATAGGCGTCATAAAGTATTCGAGAATTTAATTTTCGATAATCCACAATAAATCTTGATGAACCCTCAGGTTTATCAACTATAAAGGCGGGAGAGGCGTAATTAGATGATGAGGGAATGATAGTGTTATCAAGAAGCATTTTGTCAACCAATTGATTGAGAATTTTCATCCCTGCTGGGCTCAAAAAATATGGAGAGGAACGGACGGGAGTAGTAACGGTCAAATCAATATGAGCAGAAACGTTTTTCCAGTTCCTAAAGTGGGAGTAATAACATCCGAAAATTCGTTAAGTAAAGATTGTACTTGATTAGAGTGAATAGAACTAATATTAGAAGAAGTGAAATGGTCGGAAGAAGGATAGAAAGCCATATTAACCAAGGGAATGCATTTAGAGAAAAATGAAAAGAAACAGTAGAATGAGCAGAGTCCAAAATAAGGCCAACATGAGAAAAGAAATCATAACCTAAAATGAGACGGGAAGACAAATGTGAAACCACTAAACAGGAAAATGGCCAAGAAAAAATTGCATTTTCACATTTAAAGAAATAGAACCAAGGACTTGGATGACATGGTTAGAAGCAGAGACGCACTTGGTTCTAGATTGTAAAAAGGTTAAATAAGGAAAAAATGTATTTTAAAGCCTCAAAAAGCTCAAACTAATAAGCGAGACCGCAGCTCCAGAATCTAATAAAGCAAAAGCAGGTAGTTCATTAATGGTTACCAATATATGGGAGGCACTAGAAGAATAGTTGATAAAATGAGAAGAAATTTGAGAGGTAGGTGAAGGTAAAAACGCGCTGTGCAAAGGAGCGGAAGAAACTTCATTACGAATTGGCAGATTTTCCCTATTATTACATCCACTTCCTAAGGACAAGGGTAACGGGAGTTTACCGAATGAGGAGTAGGGCAGTTTCGAGAAATGTGACAACACCCTTACAACGAAAGCAAACGTAGGTGGACGAATAACATCAGGAGGACAGGATGACGGCAATACAGATATGGCTCTTTGAGAGGGAAAAGAAATAGGTGGTGGGACAGAGGCATGGTAAGAAATATCTCCTAAAGCATAAAATACATGAGATTTTTCCCATGGAATATAAATGAAGTAGAGTAGTGGCGGGTTTAAAACATTAATTAATTGTCGAGAGGAAGGAGTGGCGTAAAATTGCACAATAGATATTAATTCAGTTGTAGCGTGAGCAATATTCAACACATCACTGTATGTAATAATGGAATCCATGTAATCATGTGCTGGTTCGTTCGGAAGTTGGTGACGTCGAAAGAACTCTCCACTGAGCTTGTATCGAATTTCAAAGGGGAGAAAGTAATTATGTACAGCATTACGCAATTCGTACCATGTAGAGAAATAAGACATATGATCTGTCCAAATTTTGAAAAAAAATAGTTTTACAAGACAAAAGACCAATCAACTGACGAAAAGATACTATGTTTAAATTCAAAAATTTTCGGGCATGAAAAAGCCAAATAGTAAGGTTTCGATAACCTGTTGCTAACAACTGAGGAACCTGAAGAAATGGTTGTTTTACAATTTGAACATTCAGGGAGCTATTAACTGAATTCAGTCTCACCTAGACAGTAATCAGGAGTAGACGTTCTGAGTCGGGTGTGCCAGTAGAGCGGGAGTGGAGCGCTAGCGGTGCGTGGAAGGAGGAAGACGGGAGTGAAGAGGAAGATGATTGGCATGGATCAATATCGGGCAGTTATCGGAAGTTGGCAGGGGCGAGGGAAGAAGGAAACAGCCAGGTTGATGGAGGTAAAGTGGAATCAAGATTGAAGGGTGAGATGATATTGGTGGCAATGCTGATTATTCTACTGCTAGTCATAGGGGGTGTGGAAGTAAGCCCCGGACCGATTCCCAATGGCAACATGAGCTGGGAAGATGTGGAGGTAATAAGGAGGGTGGTTAGGGAGGTTGTAGAAGAAGTATGCCCATTTGAGCAAATTAAAGATATGATGAAGGAACAAGTGAAAGAATTTGATAATATGAGGCGATGGATGCAGGTAAAAACAGACGAAACAAGGACCGAAGTAGGAATCAACGAGAGAGAAAATGCGTCACTCAAGGAAAAAATAAGGGATATGGAGGAAGAGGTGGTGAAGCTTAAGGCTGAAGAACGCAGGAATAAATGCGTATTTATATATGGAGTGCCGGAAGAAAAAGGAGAGGACAAAGTGTTGACAATCTACAAAGTTGTGGAACTCATCCAAAAAATGTTGATATAGACTATGTGGAAAGGATAGGTAAAGCACGGGGCAACAGGCCCATAAAAGTGAAGTTGTTTCTACATTGATGGCGGAAATAGTGATAAGAGGCGAGGATAATCTACGGAGTACAACAATCTGGATTAAAAGAGGCATGAGAAGGGATAAGGAATATAAATACCCTAAAAAACATTTAGTCCGGGCCAGACTTCAAGGGTTAAGAACCTACATTGAGGATCAACAGCTAGTGGTAACCAATGGCCATTGGACCATATTTAGGACAGTGACGAAACTACGGGATTTAGAAGAGAAGATGAAGAGAGAAGAAGAAATGGGGAAAAAAGTGGAAGAAAGGCAAGTTATGGTCAGCAGTGTTGGAGAAGACGGACATGTTGATAAGGAAATAACTAAGGGAAACGGGAAGTTAAGTGAGGAAAGGCAGGGAGAGAGCATAGTGAAAGTGTGATCGTACATAGTGAAAAGGAAAGTGCAGTGGAAACAGGGTGAGAATAGGAAGGCCTAGCAATACAGATATGGACATAGAGAAGAGGAAAGTCAGAGAGGCGAATGCAGTGAACGGATGGATGTGTAGAGTGAAGAGGAAAAAGCAGCGGACAACAGGCAGAGAATAGAGCTGTTCATGAGACATGGGAGAAGCAGGAGCTTAAGGGACATGTCGAGAATGAAGAAAAATGAAACGGTTTGAGTCACAAGAAGTAAAAACCCTTATAAGTTAGTTAGTAAGCAAATAAGGGAATAGTGGCTGAAGACATGGTGGTATTATAAGGAAAGACAGTAAAGTAGTTTTTAGATCATATGTGTCTAAACAAGTATAAGTTGGAAGGTATCGGAGTGGGGTTGTTTTTTGTATAAGACGGTTGATTTGTTGGTACGTGTCGTATTTTGACTGATTTTTGCCAAGAGTGAGAGTGGCCAAGGATGGTTAAATAACTTTTATGTATGTGTAGAAAGTGGTGGGTGGATGTAACTGGAGTGGTGCGAGGAAGTAATACGTGATTACGAGGAAAAATGATGGTGAAAAAGTTGTGGAATAAGAGGTTGAATTGGTGGTATATAGTGAATGAAGTGAAGGGTTGAAATTAATAAGTGATTATGGTTGTATATGTTAGAAGGGCAAGATGTTTATTAGCAAACAATCTTTAAGGGAATATACTTTTAGCAAGTTAATGGTGGATCCCGCCCCTGCGAACCATGTGACTTTGCCGCGGTAGGGAGTTTTGCATGCCCCAATGAACCAGATAGCCGAGGCGCAGGTGCAACCATATCGGAGGCGTATCTGTTGAGAGACCAGACTATGGAATTGTTTATCGAAAGGGGGTAGGATCTTTTCGGTAGTTGCAAGGGCGGCAATAATACTCAACATGGCTTAGCTGCATTGATACTGCAACACGGCTGAAAGCAACGGGAAGCTAATGCCGCAACTAACTCTCGAGGACATGCAGCTCTCTCTGCATGAATGATGTACTGATGATGGCTTTCTCCCGGGTAAAATATTCCGAAGGTAATTTAGTCCCCCATTCGGAACTCCGGGGTGGGACTACACGAGAGGGGGCGATTATCAAGAAGATGGATACTGACATACTGCGAGTAGGAGCGTGGAATGTTAGAAGTTTGAATCGTTGTGGTAGGTTAGAGAATCTGAAAAGGGGGATGGATAGACTTAAGTTAGATGTGGTTAGTATAAGTGAAGTACGTTGGCAGGAAGAAAAGAATTTTTGGTCAGGGGACTACCGAATTATCAACACAAAATCAAACAGGGGAAATGCAGGAGTTGGTTTAATAATGAATAAGAAAATACGGCAGCGGGTAAGCTACTACGACCAGCATAGTGAAAGAATTGTTGTCGTCAAGATAGACACCAACCAATGCCCACCACAATAGTGCAGGTCTATATGCCTACTAGTTAAGCGAATTATGAGGAAATCGAAAGAATATATAAAAAGATAGAAGATTTAGCACAATATGTAAAAGGTGACGAGAATCTAATTGTGATGGGAGACTGGAATACAGTGGTAGCGCAAGGAAGAGAAGGTAATACAGTAGGAGAATTTGGATTGGGACAAAGAATGAAAGAGGAAGTCGGCTGGTTGAATTCTGCACTGATCATAATTTAGTCCTTGCCAATACTTGGTTCAAACACCACAAAAACGACGGCTGTATACGTGGACGAGACCTGGAGACACTGGAAGGTATCAAATAGACTTCATTATGATTAGGCAGAGATTCAGACACCAGGTGCTGGATTGCAAAACTTTCCCAGGAGCAGACGTGGACTCTGACCACAACTTGTTTGTCATGAAAATCCATCTGAAGTCGAAGAAATTGAAAAAGGAAAGAATGCAAAAAGATGGGATCTAGACAAGTTGAAAGAAAAGAGTGTGAGGGATTGTTTCAAGGAACATGTTGCACAAGGGATGAATGAAAAAGCCGAAGGAAACACAATAGAGGAATAGTGGATAATCATGAAATATGAAGTCAATAGAGCTGCTGAATAAATGTTAGGAAGCAAGAAAATATCAACTAACAATTAGTGGATAACTCAGGAGATACTAGACCTGATTGATGAAAGACGAAAATACAAGAATGCTAGAAATGAAGAGGGCAGAAAAGAATACAGGCGATTAAAGAAACAAGTGTATAGAAAGTGCAAGGTAGCTAAGGAAGAATGGCTGATGGAGAAGTGCAAGGATATCGAAGGTTGTATGGTCCTGGGGAAGGTAGATGCTGCATACAGGAAAATCAAGGAAACCTTTGGAGAAAGAAAATCTAGGTGTATGAATATTAAGAGCTCAGATGGAAAGCCACTTCTAGGGGAAAGAAGACAAAGCAGAAAGATGGCAGGGGCATATCCAACAATTTTATCAAGGTAAGGATGTAGATAATTTGGTTCTGGAACATGAAGAGGCTGTTGATGCTGATGATATGAGAGATCCAATTTTGAGGTCAGAGTTTGACAGAGCTGTGAGTGACCTAAGTAGGAACAAGGCACCTGGAATTAATGACATTCCCTCTGCTTTACTGACTACCTTAGGAGAAACCAGCATGACAAGGTTATACCATTTAGTGTGTAAGATGTATGAGACAGGAGAAGTCCCATCCGATTTTCGGCAGAATGTTGTTATACCTATTCCCAAGAAAGCCGGTGCTGACAGGTGTGAAAACTACCGCACCATTAGTTTAGTATCTCATGTCCGCAAAATTTTAACACGTATTGTTTACAGAAGAATGGAAAAACAAGTTGAAGCTGAGTTGGGAGAAGATCAATTTGGCTTCAGAAGAAAGGTAGGAACAGGTGAAACAATCCTGTCTTTACGTCTGATCTTAGAGGATCGAATCAAGAAGGACAAACCCACGTACATGGCATTCGTAGATCTAGAAAAGGCATTCGATAATGTTGATTGGACCAAGCTATTAAAGATTCTGAAGATGATTGGGATCAGATACCGAGAACGAAGAATTATCTACAATCTATAAAATCAGTCTGCAGTGATAAGAATCGAGGGCTTTGAAAAAGAAGCAACAATCCAGAAAGGAGTGAGGCAAGGCTGCAGTTTGTCTCCCCTCCTTTTCAATGTTTACATAGAACAGGCAGTAAAGGAAATCAAAGAGGAATTTGGAAAGGGAATCATAATCCAAGAAGAGGAAACCAATATCTTGAGATTTGCCGATGGTATTATTATTTTATCTGAGACTGCAGAAGATCTCGAGAAGCTGCTGAATGGTATGGACGAAGTCTTGGGTAAGCAGTTCAAGATGAAAATAAATAAGCCAAAAACAAAAGAAATGGTGTGCAGTCGAACGAAGGCAGGTAATGCAGGAAATATTAGATTAGGATATGAAGTCTTAAAGAAGTAGATGGATATTGTTACTTGGATGGTAAAATAACTAACGATGGCAAAAGTAAGGAGGATGTAAAATGCAGACTAGCACAGTCAAGGAAGAGCTTTCTTAAGAAAAGAAATTTGCTCACTTCAAACGTTGATGTAGGAGTTAGAAATATATTTTGGAAGACTTTCGTGTGGAGCGTGGCATTGTATGGAAGTGAAACATGGATGATAACAAGCTCAGAAAGAAAGAGAATAGAAGCTTTTGAAATGTGGTGTTACAGAAGAATGCTGAAGGTGAGATGGATAGATCGGATCACGAATGAAGAGATACTGAATCGAATTGGTGGGAGGAGATCGATTTGGCTAAATTTGACGAGAAGAATAGATAGAATGATAAGACAAATCTTAAGAAACCCTAGACTTGTTCAGTTGGTTTTTGAAGGAAGTGTAGGTGGTAAGAACGGTAGGGGTGGATGAATATGACAAGCAGATTAGAGCAGATGTAGGATGCAATAGTTACGTACAAATGAAAAGTTTGGCACAAGATAGGGTGGCATGGATGCTGCATCAAACCAGTCTATGGACTGATGACTCAAACAACAACAATGGTGGATCTGTTTGTAAAGGTGTGGTTGTAGATATGAAATGATGTTTAAAGGATAATTATGGTAATCTGAACGGAAGTGGAGTGTGATTATTATGATATTGGAAAAGTGTAGGGCACCTAATATAACTGATTATGGTTGTATATGTTTGAATGGCAAGATATTTATAGCGGAGGGGTATTTGATATAATCGAGAGAAAAGTATGATATTTTAAGTGAATGTGTCTTTATGTTAATTGTAATTGTAAAGGGAAATAGGCCTGGAATCGAAGGGATAAGTATGGAAAGTGGTTATGTGTTATGGTTAAGAGAAGAGTATGGTATTTAAGTGAATATACTTAAGCAAGTTAATGGTGGACTCAAGTATATTTAATTTATACGTGGAAGTGCTTGGTAAACAAGTATAGGTTGGAAGGTATAGCAGTGGAGTTTCTTTTTGCATAAGAGGTTGATGTGTTAGTATGTGTCGGTATTTTGTCTGATTTGTGCCAAGAGTAAAAGGGCCAAGGATGGTTAAATAACTTTAATGTATGTGTAGAAAGTGGTGGGTGGATGTAACTGGATTGTTGCGAGGTAGTAATACGTGTTTATGAAGAAAAATGACGATGATAAAGTTGTGGAAGAAGAGGTTGAATTGGCAGTATATAGCGAGTGAATTGAAGGGTTGAAATTATAAATGATTATGGTTGTATATGTTTGAATGGCAAGAAGTTTATTACCAAGCAAATGGTAATTTAATGCAATATACTTTTAGCAAGTTAATGGTGGATCGCTATGTAAAGGTGGTGGTTGTAGATATGAAATGATGCTTAAAGGGGAGATATGGTAATTTGAGTGGAGTAGAGTGTGATTATTTGGATATTGGAGAAGTATAGGGCACCTAATATAAGTGATTATTGTTGTATATGTTTGAATGGCAAGATGTATATTAGTAAGTCAATGGTATTTTAAGGGAATATACCTTTAGCAAGTGGATGGTGGATCGGTATGTAAAGGTGGTGGTTGTAGATAGGAAATGATGCTTAAAGGATGGATATGGTAATTTGACTGGAAGTGGAGTGTGATTAGTTTGGAGATCGGAAGAATATAGTGCACCTAGTGGTTCAGTGTGGTTTTGATGGATGTGATTATTCAATTTGTTGGCAATAGGTGGGTTATGGATACAATTAATGTGATGGTAGTCAGTATATGCAGTGTGTGTGTGAAAGAGAGAGGAAAATGGAGGTAGGGATGCGTAGTGTATAAACTACGGGTTGGCAACATGGCAGGAAGTTAGAATATGTGTGGTTCGTAAGTAATGAGAAGTGACACGGAAGCAGAATAAGCACCAAGTAGAAAGAGGAAGGTAATGTAGGTTACAACTCAGCAGTGAAGCAACGTGATGACTATGCAGCAAGAGATAATAGTATGTGTGAGGAGAGGTTGGAGTGGAATGAAATATCTTGCTGTGTCAGTCAGAAAAGGTGAGGGAGGACAGTGTCCCCCATATGGGCGGCTTTGTAACAAGAGGCTGATGTGCCGCTTTGCACTATTCATTTTATTTGCCAATTTAATTTTGCCTAATTTTGCCTTTTTACCTTGTTTTCATTTATTGCTGTATTAACATGGCTATCGGTTCTCCGTAAGGGAGATGTCCGTGGGCCAATTGGCAGCAGGTATCGATTATGTAATTTTTATTTATTTTAGGAGAATTATTCTATGTGTAAGTCAGTATAAAAGCTGTCTAGGTTAAGCATTATTATTTTTCTCCATTAATAGATCAAGAAGGTAGCAATACTATAGATCTGGAGGAAAATAAAGATGATATGATATGATATTAACTGAATTAAGCAGAGGTGGTGGATATGGAGACATAGAATGTTGATAAGCAAAAGAAGATGGTTAAATATCATCACCAGTTAATGAATCAGATATTTGTGGGGAAGAAGAAACAGAACTAGATGAGGTAGGTGTGTTAGAAAAGGAAATTAAGTCCGCAAGAGGTGAAAGGGGCAAGGAAAGATTCCTGTAAGATGGAGGGGCAGGGACTGGCATGGTCACCTCCTAAAGGGAAATTATCTGAGAAACACACCGTAGTCACCAATTAGTAATATAATACGAAAATGCAACAAGTTAGCTGATGATGAAAGAG
This sequence comes from Anabrus simplex, assembly GCF_040414725.1. Classification (NCBI taxonomy): domain Eukaryota; kingdom Metazoa; phylum Arthropoda; class Insecta; order Orthoptera; family Tettigoniidae; genus Anabrus; species Anabrus simplex. The sequence goes on along the minus strand of NC_090266.1, from coordinate 637,552,339 downwards.
ATGTTGTGCTACCATATGTCAGGTGTTTTTGGTAGTAGCAGGCGATAATAGTGATCAATATGCCAGTTACTTTCCGGATAAGGTGGCCAACCCTCCACTATATAGCAAGACAGCAGAGTCAATCACGCGCAGCGGGCCGTACTGTGGGGCAAACCCAGACGGCAAAGTCGTGGTAGGTACATGGACATTGGGAAGAACAGGGAAAATAAAATATCTCGTTTTCTTTTGGAAATAACCAAAGGGTTGAACCACTGATCTCTATACCTGGATGGCTGGTAGCTTGGGTAGCAGTAAGCCGAATAGAAGATGACTGGCGTCGTAAGATGGCAGCGAGCGCATGGTGCAATAGACCACGAAGAGCGCGCTTGCTTTGTTTATGCTTAGTTCAGTGACGCCAGGCCTCTTGATTGTAGTTTCACGAGTGTTCTGTGCTGTATTATTGCAAAGTAAATAGTAGTGTATTTTACGAATTTAGGTTCGTTGCCTTGTAGTATGCTTGTGAATTACAAGATTAAATTTAAATATGTATGTGTTTATCTGAAATATGAATGAAGAAACATTCTACGGGGTATTAACATACCGCAGTATTCAGCTTATGGATGTACAAACAGAACCGATCAGCAGAAGGAGAAATCATTTCATCGGGGAGTTTTAATAATAATGTTATTTGCTTTACGTCCCACTAACTACTTTTTTAAGGTCTTCGGAGACGCCGAGGTGCCGGAATTTAGTCCCGCAGGAGTTCTTTTACGTGCCAGTAAATCTACCGACACGGGACTGTCGTATTTGAGCACCTTCAAATACCACCGGACTGAGCCAGGATCGAACCTGCCAAGTTGGGGTTAGAAGGCCAGCGCCTTAACCGTCTGAGCCGCTCAGCCCGGCTCGGGGAGTTTGATACTGTACATAAGAATCTTCCTAGGGTAGTGTTTTGAGTTTTAGGTTTGTTGTATCTTATTTCGCATATTCCGGGAGCAAAATGGCAATTAATTTTTGTAGGTTTCCTTTCTCGAGACCCGAACATCTAAGATCATCGATTAGGAGTATCAGGCGGGAGAATTGGGAGCCTTCTAAAACAGCTGTTCTCTGCTCGGATCACTTAAAGGAAGACTGTTTTGATAGAAATGGACAAACTGTACACCTTAGAAGTGATGTACAGCCAACTGTTTTCAATTTTACTGAACATTAACTGCAAGTAAAGATTTACTTTTTTTCTTCTCATAATTAAACTGACGGTTTCGATGAAATAATTGACGTGACCTTATAACAATCTTAGAAAATGAAGTCTGGAGGAATTCTAGACCTTATTTACATCAGTAATAATTATGGGTTTCAGACACTGGAGTGGTGGGAGAAGGAAAAGTGTGGTGGGAGTTTGGGGCTATTCCATTATACTATTCGTGGTATTTGGGACTCTTAACTGGTGTTACATATTTCTGATGATGACCATCAATATCGCTTTGCTAGCTGAATTTAATTAAAGAGGTCTCTAATAGTACATTAAGCTGCAGGTAATGTGATATATTGACTAGTTTTGAATATTTGCTGGTTTTATAAATGTGTACATTTGCTTCAGTGATATTTTAATTTGATAATATGCGCGTTATTTCTTGGAAACAGGAAACAGAAATTCATTATCAAGCACCGATTACGATATGTCGAATCTAGGCCTGTATATTGAGCTACGTTTATACATTTTAAGAATGCATAATTTCGTGGCATACATGTATACAATTTACAGCAATGTTTCCAGAAACTGGTTTTCACTCGTATTGTGTTACCGATCACTAATTGCATGTATTCAGCACCTAAGTTAATATTTGCCGGCCGTTATTATACACTCATGTTTATTGCTATCCCGGAGATTTACTGACCCCGGAATGACGTGTCAGTGATCCCAATGTCCTTATGCTTTGAGTGAACATGTCTCTATATTTTTAATTATTCCAATGCGCCATTAATTGCGACTTAAAATTGACTATATTATCATTGCTTCCCCATAAGGAGAGCTCGAGGTTGGGTACGCCAACATGGCGAACCGCGCGTTCAACTTGGCGTACTTTCTCCTGCAGCGGAGACCTGCCATCAGCGATCCATGTATAGAGATCAGTGGGTTGAACATATGTATTTTCAAAACTGACAACAAGATAAAGGTAAAATGTTACAAATGTTTTGTGATACTCAAAAGAAGCAGGAATTTTGTACAAGATACCAGACCAAAAAGCCGATTACATGGGAATTCCAACGAATATTTAAGCACAATATTGATCCTGGCTAGAATTTCCACAAACATTTTAATTAGTATTATCATCATCATCATCATTATTATTATTATTATTATTATTATTATTATTATTATTATTATTATTATTATTATTCTCTTTTCACGATAAGAAATAAATTTTAAGTGTATTCGTTGGTACTCCGCCGACAAAGTATACATGTTTGGTTGTTTCTTCTTTCACCTTCCCGCGCATCGTCTTACACTCATTTAGTTCTGTGTTCGGCGCTGTGAAGTGCACACGCATCTACCTTGTCAATGGTGCAGCGGCAATGGTTTTTTCGCCTAAAGATAAGTAGAGTGTTTTGTTCGTGTGTGTAATTTTGTAGTCCTTCCTATGTACTTGTATTGGCTATCTGGTAGTGTAATCACCTTTCGGTGAATAATGTCTCTAGATAGTGGAGGAGTTACTTTAGGGAGACCTCCCGATACTGTATTAGGAAATGATTCATACAGTGAGGACTTTCTAATGGACGATCATACTATTGCCTCTCAAATGGATATTAATCACGATCTTGTACGCAACAAGGAGCAAAATCTACAAGTTCCATTACACAAATACCCTGTAGCTCATCTTGGTACATACATCATACACGTGAAATCGAGTGACTCTAAGAATAAAATAGGACATATATCATCCGATGTTTCTGGGCAGATTGTTCTATGAAAGACAAATTGGTGAAGTAAAATAAATACACAGGAAGGGTAGAAATAGGATTAATTTTGTCGACCAGTCTAGTAAAGTTGTAAACGCCTTCCTTATTCACACTGTCCTTGTGGAAAGACGCTTGAAAACTTTCATCTCCTCTTCGAATATTCATAGAGTAAGGATAGTAAGGGATATAGATACGACCCATTCGGAATCAGATATCTTAAATTATATTCTATCTCCTCCTATCAAGTTGCTCATGATCAAGCCTCAATAGACGATTATCAAAAGATGGAAAGACTGAATATATACCTACGGGTAGCGTGAAAGTCATATTTGAATGTCAACACCTCCCCAAAAGTGTCTCCAAATTTAATGTGATTTTATAGGTTCAGACATATTTTCCCATTAATATGCAAACGTTGTAGCGATTTGGCCATACGGCTACAAATTGTCGATCAAGGGAACCTAGATGTGGTAAGTGTGCATTGAATCATAATTCACAAGATTGTAATCTACTAATATTTAAATGCGTCAATTGTGCAGGTAACCACTCAGCGAGAGCTAAACGATGCGAAGTCCAAAACAACAAAAGGAAATGGGAAAAGATTATAAATCGTAGATGGAATTCAAAAACTATTTTGTCCCATTAAATTCCGTTACTAATCCACTCATGATGCCTCAAAATTTTCCCCGGCTACCTAATAGAAATTCCCAAATATGAGAGGAAACCTTTCCTGTAAAGCAGAAATTTACTACGTTGGCCAGAAATTCTCTCCGTGCATCCATCAAACCAGGTTATGACAAGACTAATTATTTCAATATTTTAAGTAATCCCAAGATAGCTAAAGAAAACTCTGGAACTCCGGTAGTAAGACTGTTCCATGCTAATACCAATGAGGCTGCATCTACCGGGACAAATTTTTGATCAGGGTGTCCATACTTCTGTACCCACCTTCTCTACGGAGGCGATAAATGTTAGTAAAATGTTAATTCAAATGAAAAATATCGAAACGTCTCTAAGAAATGTGTGTTACTAGTGGGTCAAATGAGGCAAAACGTTCAATGGAAACACTTATTAAAGTCCCTACATGACGAGGTTCTTCTTTTATTTGGAATTTCCACATCTCAAATTTAAAAATGCGGTTATTGCAATGGAACTGTCTGAGTATTCTGAACAAGAAAGATGAATTAGTGAGTCTGTTAAACTCTTTCGATACCCAGCTACCCTTAGTAAGTGAAACGTTGTTGAAGCACATTTTTCATAAGAAAAGTTTTTCTTCGATACGGTATGAGGCAAGCATATCCGGAGGGACTCGCATTTTAATCAAACAAGACGCATTTTCAGGAAATTCCCTTAAATTATACCGAGAACTCAAGCCATAGCAATTCAAATGAAAGACTTGCACGTTAAGGCTATATACTGCCCACTATGGTTAAAAGGATATTATATTCAATGGGACATCTTCTCTCCCGCAGTTTTTCAAAAAGCACCATTATAGCTGGAATTTTAATGCCCACAACCCATTTGAGGGATTAAGAGTTACAAACGTTGATAAAATCTCCGTAGATTTAACAATTTGCACTATTGATCTAGCACATACAATAAATTGGATTGTACTACATGACATACATCAAAGCGACCATATCCCAATAATAATAATAATAATAATAATAATAATAATAATAATAATAATAATAATAATAATAGATCTAGGTACATAAGTTAATAGGGATGTCTCCTTTTCTACTACCTCCCGTAACCATCGTTCTTTTGATCACGGCTTATTCGCAACCATTATTGCCGATAAAATAGGCTATACAATTCAAAACAAAATGTATCTTGACTATAAACTTCTATTACACTTTACCCATTTATATTGCACCCGTCCACCTCCCGAGTCCCAGACTAGCATTTATCTCAGGGGTGGCGGTTCATTATTTAAGTCATCAAATATATAAATATAGAGGCATCAGTGAACACGGGAATGAACGGAGCAATTAAAATTAAAATGGGGAAAGCGCAATTGCAAACATGAATTTAAGGACTCCATGATAGGACTAGGAAGTGACATTTAGATTGAAAAAGGGCAGAACATCTAACTACAGTAAAAAGTTTATGAGAAATGGTTTCCTTTGAAATAATTGCCAGAAGGAGCAGTTTATTGCGCCACCCGGCGCTATTAATTTTGATACAGTTGAATAGAACAAACACTTGAATTGACAACACCTGATATAAACAGGTCACTTGCTTCATCGCAAGTGGTGACAATATGCTGGTAGGTTTATCCTGAAAGAAATTACAATTGGGGTATAATTTACGGATCGAATACGTTTGAATCGAACCGTTGCCCAAGGAAAAGTCTTCCTTCTATCGGGAGCCCGAGCATAAACCACATTTATGGTCGGCTTCTCGATTCAACTTAGATGCAGTACCCCGAGTATCTACATTTTTCCAAGGTCGGTACTCGGACTGGGTAATGTCAGAATGAATTTTTGGAAACTGTATTGCACTGACAGGTCCTGTCTTAAATATCCAGCTGATGCCATTGCCGCTGGAACTAATACTTACAAATTCTTTACACATGATCATAGTTATTATCGATCGGTTTCAGAAGGTTACTGTCACAAATGAGATAACGAGATACGGGGGAAATACCGGCCGTTGACCACTCCTCGCCCCGCAATCAACATAAACAAACAAAGTATTACGGTAACTTGACTCGGACAGAGCCGCACGGTAACGAAATAACAACTGACTATTATATTATTCAAAAACTTGAGCAGAGATATGTTGTCGGCAATGATTTAATTCACTATTATTAGAATATTCCTGCCTCCACGAAATTAGCGTTATTGAAATTATTATTATTATTATTATTATTATTATTATTATTATTATTATTATTATTATTATTATTATTATTATTATTATTATTATTATTATTATTATTATTATACTCGACGATTCCTGGCACAGGTACGTTTGATTATGATCGTCATTATTACGGGACGCAAAACACAAGTGTTATTACCGTTGTTATTATTATTATCATCTCCCTCTTGTGATTATTATTATTATTATTATTATTATGACACTCAAGATCTTATTATTATTATTAATGAATAGGTCACTTCCGCAAATGCATTAAGATATCGGTTGCGTTTACAATTATACAATGATCACCAAAAAGAAATACCATTTCCATTATTAATATGATAATTATTATTATTCTGACCGCGATGATTTATAACCGTCCTAACGTTGTTATTAATTTTATCAGCTTCACATTGTCATTCATATTCCTTTTTAACATCTTGGTTTTCGTCCATTTAATTAACACGGTCCAACCTTTTATCTGCAATATTTATTATCATCTCATTATTATTATGGTATCATGATTATCACCAATCGTCATTTTACTATCACAACATCCGATTTTTATGTGGAACCTGAATCTCTCATATCTTTCGGTCCGTAGTATTTCAACGAATAGCTGCGCAGTCTACTTATTTCGTACATGCTGTCATGGGTTCGAATCCGACCCACTACGTAATTCAATATTTCTCTGTGACATTGCCCGTATATTTTACACTCATTTCAACATGCTAAGTGTTTCTCATACGGAATTTATATCCCTTTCTATCTCAATATTCCTTTATTCATTTATTTCTCACAGAATTATCAACTGATTTATATTTTCCATTTATGGAATTGTACGACATTTTATCTCCTGACTGCGTGATCTTTTCTATCTCAACACATTGATTCCGGAGGTCATTCTCCACAAATTCATCGCAACAATCTGGAATTATATTGCCAACAGTGACAATCATGATCACATAATTCCTCATCCTACGGTTAGCAGTTGCAAAAGAAATATCTGACATTAATTTATGAAATATTGGACCGTAATTTAAACAACACGTTCATTAACATGTACGGATTATTAGCACCGATATTATTATTCATAATTATTAATTCATCAAATTAAATAATCACGCCCTTTAAAGTTCGATTTAAAACGACATCCCGTCATTAACAATTCCCGATGATCTCAACATTATCGCACAAAACTTACTATTAATCAATGTTCACGTAACTACGGTATCTCATGAATTATTACTGTTCTGTGGTATTTTCCACAACTTCGACAACTTCAAATTTAGAATATTAACACTGATAAAACCACAGCTGGCATGACAAGGCTGGATTTTCCTTCAACACTATTATATAACTGGTCGTTAAATGACTAAGAGAAAAGAGAAAAACACACTCCGGGTCTATTTGAATATTACACCAAATCAAATGTCGAAAAATTTCGACTATAAAAACATAAATGCATGCATGACTTAATTCACTACCCTATGTCTAAAAAATTGATATGTACAGCAAAATCAATTCATAATTTAGACCCGACATTTAATTTATTATCCCTTAGTCCCGTCAGTGCTTCAAATTTTGAATGGCATCGTGAGGCGACCCATTTTGTTACGTATGGTAACCAAGTCAAAATCAAACTATTCCCATTTTCCTAATCACGGTGACATTTCCCAAATATTATTCACATTGTGGTACTCATCTGATTTCTGTTATCCATTGTGGCTCAGCAGATGAGAGGCCCCTTTCGGCCCCTATCTGCCGTACTACTCGCCCATAATTTTTGGCTTTACTTCACAGAAGATTTCCTGGCACCTCGCCATTTTCACTCCACTATATTAAATATCACACTAATTCACCACTGAAATTGTTAACACTGAAAAGTCGGTCTCTACTTGAATACAACAACACAAATTAACCCTAGACTCACTGTTTGAACTTCGTCCTTTTTACCGCACAAAAGAACTTGGACACCTCCGACGGAGTGTCGAATTATACGCCCGGCGTAATTTACGTTGTCCGACGCGGCACGCCCAATTCATGTTGCACTCTTAAAGTGTTCATGATGGCGGTTCGATCTCCTAAAGTACAGGCTATTATTCCATCAACGTACTGTTCGTCACCAGTATTCTAATTATGCACCTACTGCTGTGTACTTGAAACTTATATTTCTCGCTCCTACTATATAGTTGTTTGACTTCACTACAATATTTGATAACTGGCACACACTGTCCTAAGTTAAAACAATTCAAGTTCATGGCGCTCGAGCGTGATCACATTTTGTAATGGCCGGCGGATTCAAAGTCAGCTGCGGACGATATTTCTGCTCCAAACTTCAATTTCAAGACTGCCTTGAGCCTGAGCCTCGCGCAGCGACTGCTGCCGCTTGAAGAGCGACAGCTGTGGTTGTATTGGAATTACCGACCGACTGGGTCCTTACATTCCATTTTAATATGAGGCTCGTAGAGCGTGCAACTCATGGCAATGTTTGGTAATAAATTAGTTTAGTTTAATTTGCTACAGTATGTTCTTTCCTGGAATCCAGGAGTGTTCTATAGAATATGTACATTATTTAACCTAATATTGATCTAAGCCTATTACTGACTATATTTAGCTTAATACATAATATTATTTGTTAAACTGCACATGAGACATGGTAAATATGTACATATGTACAGGTGTATTTTTTGAGGTGGTACGTATTTGGCCCTTTTCGAATTTGATCATCTCCATTTACTGGCGGGCAAACAGATGACGATAGACTACTGCCTCCAGGGTCATTCCTGCGGACGGGTAAAGTATGTCTAACAGCATGTTTTTTATCCTGTCTGCAATACCACTGGAGTGTATATGGCTCATGAGGATTGAGTATCTTTCCTCCGGTGGTACTTCAGTCAGCATTTCTATCGCCTCCTGTCGGGTGGGGGCATTGTTCTCTTCTGGTAGACATAGTCTGCCCGTTTCTTCTTGCTTGGTATTTGCTTCTCTGGCTGTGACTTTTCCTCGTGTCCTGGATGCTGTGGTAGCGGTGGGAAGTCGGTCGGTCTCAGCTGGAACGTCTGTGAGGTGGCTATACTGGGAGCCTTTCTCTCCTTCTTCTTCCTGAGGGTCTGCCATTCCTTGGCCTTGATTATAACGGGACAACCAGCGTAATTAGCGGTGTGGTTGCCCTTGCAGTTTACACAGGTAAACTTTTTGCTGTCTGTGAGTGTACACTCTGCAGTGCTGTGCGCCCCCGGGCACTTGACACAGCGCGGCAAAAGGTTGCAACTTTTGTGCGTGTGCCCTGTGCGCTGGCAGCGTTTGCACTGTGGCGGTCCTACGGGTTTCTTGGGTCTTTCTACTTTAATGACCAGGTCCATCAGTGTATTCTCATTGAATACTTGTCTCGATTTTTCTGAATATTGTAGTGTTACGGCGAACAGTGGGATGAGCTTCCTCTCTCTGATTATCTCCTCCTCTGTGCCGTTCTCTGCAGGTCTTCTTATATTGTATGATTTACTCAATTGCACTGTCTGACGGACTCGGTAGCCTTTTTCAGACAGCGCGCTGGTAATATCTTCTGGTTTGGTGTCAAGCGGCAGGTTCCTAATGATCGCTTGTACTTTACCGCTTGGTTCTACTGGGTGCGTGTAGAATGCTACCCCTTGTTCCTTTAGGGCCTTCACTAACGCATGGTAGTCCTCCATTGTAGTCAATTGGTACTTGACCACGTTATTTCGGACTACCCGCGCAGTGAATTGCCCATTTATACAGGATTTCATGAAGCCTCTTCGTTCGGAGTAAGGCATGGCGTCCTCTTTGATAGTGATGGGGGGAGGTTTTCGCCGTGCTGTTCTACCTTCGGTCTCCATGTTCATTTCTTCTGGCGCTTTCTGCAGCTCTTCATATCTGTTGTTTACTGATACTGGTTTCGGAGCAGATTTCTCTCTCGGCTGAACAGTTTTCCTGTTCGGTGGTGTCACATATCCGTCAGCGCCCTTTGTAGTGTGGACTCTCTTAGTTTGTAGCTGCGGTTCCTCGGTGATGGCCGGTGACGTGTCAGCTAGGGTCCGTTTCTTTATGCTACCAGGCGTACCTGTTTCTCCCTGAGTGGAGGTGGTGGGGCCCTGCGTCTCTATTCTCGGTTCTGGTGCCGCGTCTGATACTAGGTTCTTCTGTTGCCTTACGGCCTTAGGTGCTTGTGTACTAGACTTGTTCTTCTTCTTCTTCTTCTCATGGTTGATGAGATTGACTAGCTTGTGCGAAGGTTCGTCTCCTAGATATACTTCGCATCCTTCGCCTACGGACTCGTAGTCATCCTCTTCTTCCCACTGGGAGGAGTCAGTGGTCAGCGGTGCAGATTTTAGCCTGGGGTCCCTCGGCGGCAGATTGTAGTACTGTTTCATAACCTCGAGTTTATAGGCCAGATGTGGGCCTGGTGCTGGTGGATTTCCGACAGAGCTTGTACGGCCCGAGGCTACTCGATCCACCCCAGACCGGCCAGGCTTGCCAGAAGTGTTGTTTTGGTGAGTGAGTGGTGTGCACCAGGTTGTGTAATTCTACCTAGATTGCACGCTCTACGAGCTATCAGTATGTCCAAGGGCATGGGGCCGGTCTGATAGCAGGGGAGGGCAGGTCAAACGCCCGTAGGCGGACTACGGACAAGGCAAGAGAGTGTGCCTGCTCAGAGCCGTTGCTTCAGGGAATAGTTTTTAAGGGGTGTCTCCCCGGCAAGAAGCAAGCGGACACTGCGACAGAACACCGCGAGAGACCGACAATTTGCTCTTTTAGGATATAGGGTTGGCAAGCCAACCCTACAGCTCCGTAGTCTCGACGTGCTGCTGTGACTCAGCGGGGAAGGCACTAGTGCGGCCTCGTCCTCGCTGCTTGCTCGCTGCTGGCTGCGCTCCAATGGAGAGCGTACCTCTTCTCAGGGCTCCTTCCTCCTCGCTCGCTCGGTCCTGTGCTCTGTGTGTAGACTGCCTTGAGTTTTTTTTTGTCCGGGGGGCCCCCGTAGCCCGCTCCCCCACCGTGACCATCGACTCAATCCACATGGCCTCCGACATGCTATTAGTTTCTAAGAAGAAAAGAGATAGCTGGGTAGAGTGGGAAGTGATACTACAGGAGTATCTGCCTGTCCCCATGCTCAGCATGTTACCAGGCCAGATGTGGTGGTGGGTATCAATAGTGGTGTAATCGGGTAGTAAGGGTCAGGAAAAAACCACATAGGCGGAAATAGAAAGATGCCTACATGTAAAACCTGACATTTTGTAGATAGCACATGCAAGGATGTGGGTTGGAATTTTTCCAGGTTGTGTTAGTGAGGAGTAGGTATCATGCACAAGTCATGTCCATTATCCATAAATGTTTGTTTGTTATATGGGATCAGCCTTCTTGGCACTGCGGGATTTCGTGCGCGGGTCCAATGGCTTCTGGGCTTTGGAACCACAGGAAAAGTCCATTGTCCAGCCGCCACTGTTCCCTGGTGCCAAGCCTCCATTTGTGGAGAAGGGATAAGCCAAGCCAGCTGTATTGCTGGGGCTAGCGTCTTCTTTAGCGTCTTCTTCCTTTCTCATCCCTTGGGTGTGTCCCTGCGTTGCGGTGGTGGCCACTCATGTCACGTCTAATCTAGAAATAAACATACACATACATAAACAATGTGGCTAATCTTGTGCGATTGTTGTCCATGGGTGCTTCTTGAGGGGCTGGCCAGCTGCTTTCCCTCGTGTTACTGAAACATGTACATAGAAATACAAGGAAGTGGAAAATATAATATACAATTTAATTTACAATTTACATGCACTGGTTTTTTTATTGTTTTTATTTTATTATTTTTTTGTTGATGTTTGAGTGGTGTTGATTTTAGTATATTTTGATGTGTTATGCCTTAGAAGGGGTGTGGAGTCCTTTACCTTCTATTCCTGTGGCTGAATAGTATTTGTTTTGGCGTGGGGTACTTTTTGTATTGGTCTGGGTCGTACCTTCCAATACTCCTGATTAGGGGATTGATTATGTTGCCTCACGCCTTGGTGTACATTCGTAGTGTTTGCTTTCTAAGGTGGTATCTTATAGAGCGAGTGTTTGTTAGAGTGCGTAGGTCCCTTATTGCCGTTCCGTAAGGGAGTTTTGCCGCTGCTCGCAGGCATTTGTTTTGTATGCGTCTGCCTTGAGTGTCCCTTGCGCTAGTATATATGGATGAAGCCTCCCCTAGCGGGTTCAATGACGTCATGTCCACGAGGGAGGGGGTGGATTTCCAAAATCGGCACTTGCATTCCGAACAGAATGTTATAATTAATATCAAATTAATGTACTCCTCTAGAATAGACGCTGAATTAAATATGAACTCTTGACAATCATAGATTTCGGAGATATGGATGGATTTCACTCCTGACTTTTGGCGCCTTCGAAAGCGTCTATCTCCACGTTGTCGTCTCTCAGCCAATGGCAATCGAGGAGCTCAAATTCCAAGAAAGTCTTTCTTCAATTAAGTTAATTTGCAATTTATTATTAATTATTCTTCCACATATGATATCTAAAAAATTCCTAAGTTAATCCAGATAACTGTAATAATTTATTGATGAATATATTCGAAGCTACTTTTATTCTTTCACCCCGATCCCTCAAGATGGTATCCCTGAGTCGCCATCTAAATTTTCGTGATTGGACTATAAGTGCGCACGTGGTTTAAGTTTCCACCTGGAACAACCTGGGCCAACGATTGTCGCAGAAAACACTGTACTTTTCCGTTCTCTATTTCCGAGAACTCGTGACGTAGTGGAAATTTTTCGTCCGCCCAGAATATATTCTCGCAGCGTTCAAATTGCAACATCCTCATTGTCTCAAACTAGCCTTTCTCCTTCTGACCGAAACTTATTTGTGGACATGTATTTTCCTGGTCGCCAAACTAATGAGCTCACCTGCTGTGAAGCAGCTCTAAGCTGTTGTGACTGACTAAGCTCCTCGGCTCCGCTGTGTACGGCAACCAACTTATATTTCAACATTACTCGTATGGAATAAAATTTTCTGTACTTCAATAAATGTACCCTATTCCTTCATAAATCAAATCATGATTGACTTAGGACCCGAATCACTCGGGTTCAATATTTAGATACTCATCGCCATATAGAAAACAAGAAGGTAGTTAAAATGCAGAATACTTCGATTAGATGGTGGTATTCAGGTTGTACTTCCTTAGTCCAACGACGTCAAGTTGTTTTAAAAAATATAGAATTCGTGGAACATATATGACAACTATATTGGGTACAAAAAATAGTCGCTTCAATAGAGTCCATCTTTAATGAAAAACGATGAAGTGCATGGAACATTTTTGTAATGTCTCTCTATAGGCAAACTCGTATTCAACATGGGCGACCATTAAAAATCTAAGTCATTCTCATACAAATATTGTCAATAAATCAGACCCCATCGGAATTTATCAATTTATCAAGAACTGACACCAGATTATGTGGAAAATTCATACGGATATCAATTCACACACACCTCATAAAAAGTATTTAGTCTTCTGCAAAATATCACACTAAATGAACTTGATATGGCAATCGATCATCGGAAAGATACTAGCAAATACAGTAGAGACAATACGCGACACTCAGCGAGAAATCAAGGAGCAGCTATTAGGGCTCCTCTAGCGGATTGACCTGAGAAGTACTGATTCTGCCATAAGAGCACGTGCATCTGTGTGTGAAGTGTTTGGTGTTATTTATGCGTTTTCAGTGAGTTGACATAATTAAATAGTAGCGTGTGTCATTCCTTGATATCTCCTCTTAACATGAGGGGAAAGGTATGTGTTGGGTTTGGCTGCAGTAACTATGAAGTAGAGAAGAATGCGCGTTCTTTATTCCGTTTCCCTCGTGACAAGAAAATGTAAGTAATATTGTGTTAGCATATATATTCTTGCAGTGACATAGAGATTTTTATAGTACTTCATAATCTTCTGACCTGCTCGACCCATATTTTAACTGGCTTAAATTATAATACGCATACAGTATTTTATTGTATAGTGCAGCAGTTAACCTTCAATACCGATGTGTTGTTGTAGGTGTGATCTGTGGGTTTGATTTAATTCAGGAAAATGGATATGCATATAAGTGTGGCTGGTTGTGTTCCAAGTGACCCCATTTGGAATGCCGTAATGCGTTGTCAAACACTGAAGAAAACATGGGTGATTTAAAAATGTACATATTTTGTTGAAACAATATGATGATGCAAATTTACTTTACCCTAATATAATGGGATTATGGCAAATATTGCTTATAGGGAAAGTTTGAATGTTTTTGAGGTTAAATTTATATATTTTCTTTATGTTAGTAGGCTTCAAGTTAAGAGGAAAATTGTCCAGCTCTTAAATGCAAATTCATTGAATCATATGTGTAAGGAATGTGCCGATATTTTTGTTCACAAGTGTTTTAATATGATGATACAATGCTTTTAAATGAGAAAAAAGAAAAATTTAGTCGTGAACGTTCAGGCAGGAATTCTAAAGCTAAAAAAGTAATGCATAATTGAAAGATCAAGCCCTTTCACAGCAGTCCATTTCACATGTTGATTATATGTCTAATTTCAGTCTTTAAATAATAACCTGTTAAATAATTCTTTATTCATTTGTCCAGAATTGCTTTAGCAACTTTGAAGTTAATATCTTAGTAACACTTTCTTTCTAGACGCAATTTATTTATACATTTCCGTATACTGTATACATTTCCATTGATATTTGAACTTAGCGCGAATTTTCAGGTCAAGCCACTAGGAGCGCCACTTGCGACTTGTCTCCCATTTTAACAAGGCTAATCCGGAAGTGTCGCGTTTTGTCTCTACTGTATTTGATACTAGCCTGGGTAGCGATTATATATTAAAGTATCTACCATTCCACGCCAAGTATACTTTCATGAAATACTCGACTGTTATACTATTCCTACCGACTGGAATGCTTTTCAAATCATACCAATATTTTGAAAAACGGAAACGTCCTCAAGATGCAAATGGGTATAGAGGAATCGTTTTGGGATCATGTCTCCAAAAAACATTCCACCGAATTACCTTACAATGCCTAATATGGTATTTGGTATATTGTAATATACTCCCAACTTATCAATTTGGTTTTCTAAAAGACAGAAGTATGGTGGACGCCCTCGACATATTATTCACTGACTTATTACTTGCTAGTCATCGAAGCGATTGTTTAACCGCTCTGTTTCTCGATATCAAAAGGGTATATGATAATGTAACATCGCTGTACCCCTCAGCAAATTACATTTATGCCTTCATTATTTTAGCACATTTTAGCTTCTATTATTAAGATTACGCTTACCACCATTATTTCACTGAAGATGGTTCAAACGAGTCGAAACATGTATGAATTCCATTGCTCCGTGTAACGATGGAATTATGTTTTGTATTGAATTAGGATGATACATTCAATTTCTTCATTTTTAAAGTGAAAACCGTCAATACGGAATCATTCTAATATCTGTAAAGGCTAGGAAAACAACTGATAGGGAATCTGCCACATGGCCGACTGCCCTAAATACAGATGATTGATTGATTGATTGATTGATTGATTGATTGATTGATTGATTGATTGATTGATTGATTGATTGATTGATTGATTGATTGATTGATTGATTGATTGATTGATTGATTGATTGATTGATTGATTGATTGATTGAATATATTACCTCCACATTACAAATTAAATATAATACAAGATCTCTCACAATACGCACTTGGGTATCTGATCCATATATACTCCTCACGGTAAATAAAAATACAATCAGATCAGTATTAAAATAAGGTTGCCATTTTATTAACGTAGCTTCCCCCTCCCACAAACGAAAACTAGATACCTTTCAGTTTAAAATCATTTTATTAATAATGGGAGCTATGTCATCATCCCCAACGAATTCACTCTTAGCTGAAGCATTGGAAACGCCATTAAACTTTAGATGATGACTACCTGCAACCAAATATATTTTAGACAAATTAAGTACAAATCACCATCCCATCCTAAAAAATTACAGCTTTTAAAAGAATATTACTAAAAACGGTATGTTAACGAAGAACACCAACCTGCTCTATGATTGGCATTAAATCAATTTGGAACGTTTCGACCTTGTGTGGTACATACCTTAAACCACCCAAAATACACAAAACGTATCCGAGCTAGTGTATGTAAACCAGACATTCTTCGCACAATATTCGACGATAGCAACTCATCACTAAGAAAAAATAGTCACCTTACGAAAAGTATATTTATCCTAGTTTTAAACAATAACGATCAGTATATTACTTTCTAGTTACAAAACAGATCAATAACCAGCTACAGCTGTTCATAAATAGATGTCTGCGCCGCATAACAAATGTGAGGTGGCCAGACATAATCTCTAAGTAAGATCTTTGGACCATGACCAATCAGCAGCCGATTGACATCCAGATAAGGAGAGGAAATGGCGCTGGATCGGCCACACATTAAGGAAGCCGGATGGAGCTGTTGAGAGGGCATTGCTGGACCGGAACCCTCAAGGCACCAGAAAGCGAGGTCGGCCAAAGAAGACCTGGAAGAGGACGATCGAAAAGGAAATCGCAGAGGTTGACAAGACCTGGAGCGAAGTGAAGAGAATGGCCAGGAACCGTACTGTGTGGAGAAATTTCGCCAAGGCGAACAGGAAATAAGTCAAGTAAGTCAATATTACTTTCTACCCGGATGGCTCAAGGCATCTATCTCCCACTGGAGTAAGTGCAGCATTTTACTCTCCTCAACTGGCAGTTGAAAAAAATACACTCTACCACACCTAGCTTATTTTATGGCCGAATTATTCACAATACGACAGGTCTTATCGTACTATATAAAATTCTCCGCAATGTTAAAAAGCCCTCCTATGTACAGATTTACTAAGCACTCTTATGGCATTAGAAAACCCTGACCATACAATTAACTGGTATCTTAGAAGTGAATCTTCCACGGTGTGTAGAATTATTTTGTTATTTTTCCGGGTTGGACCGTGTTGTTGTTTTCTGTTGTTTTCTGGCCTTCCAAAATGCATAAAGAAGCCATATCTATGCGACACATCGTGAGCGCTATAGGATCTCCGACGCATGATGTCGCCCGTTACCTAGCCGGACTACTTCAGCCACATACAGGACACGCTGAAACCTGCGTGAAGAGCTCCCGACATTTCATCCAGCTCCTTAAGGACCAATCAATCGAAAGTACGGACTTATTAGTAAGTTTTGACATCACGTCACTTTTCACCAAGGTGCCGCTAACAGAAGTCATTCCGCTATTATACCAGGAACTTCCAGAAGACCTGTCAACACTAGCTAAACAATGCCTTAACGCCAACTTATTTCTACGTTAACATGAAGTTCTGCGAACAGAGAGAAGGTGCCGCGATGGGATCTCCGCTCTCTCCAATAATAGCAAACATGTATAGGGAACAATTTGAACAGAAAGCCTTAGCCACATTTACCTTGAAACCGATGTGTTACCTCCGTTATGTGGATGACACGTTCGTGATCTGGCTTCTAGGAAGCAAAAACCTGCAGCTATTTCTCGACCATCTCAATTCTATTCACGTAAATATTCAGGTCACCATGGAAATCGTGGTAAATGGAAAACTACCGTTCCTGGATGTCCTAGTAAAACGTAACATCAATGGGACTCTGAGTCACGCAGTGTGCAGGAAACCCACACCCACATACAGGTACCTGAACATCTCTTCTCATCACCACCCAACTCAAAAGCAAGCTGTTCTAACATCACTGATTAACAGGGTCATAGCGATACGGACGCAGAACACCCCGAAGAAGAAAAAGAATACCTCACAAGAACCCTCAGGAGAATTGGCTACTCGCTCAATAACAACCGACGAGCCTTTAGAAAATGAGAAGAAACAAAGAAAAGGCCGCCGTAGAACAAAACAACGGGAAAGAAGAACTGACCCGCCCGAAAACAGCGACACTCCTGTACATCTCCGCTCTGCAGAACTGTAATACTGATTTATTAGAAAAATCAATTTCATACCGTTGTTCCATCTCGTATCTAATTTTCTTGTGTCAGTTTCTTTAATTTGACTCTCAAACAGATTAACAGCTTCCTTTGTCATGTACACTGACTGACAGAGCAAATGCAACACCAAGGAGGAGTGGTTCGAAAGGGATGAAAGTTGGGGAAAACAGAGACGGCATGGACGAATAATTGATGTTTATTCCAAACCGATATGCAGGTTACACAATGCGCACGGCATCGACTCAGTAGGATGTAGGACCACCGCGAGCGGCAATGCACGTAGAAACACGTCGAGGTACAGAGTCAATAAGAGTGCGGATGGTGTCCTGAGGGATGGTTCTCCATTCTCTGTCAAAAATTTGCCACAGTTGGTCGTCCGTACGAGGCTGGGGCAGAGTTTGCAAACGGCGTCCAATGAGATCCCACACGTGTTCGATTGGTGAGAGATCCGGAGAGTACGCTGGCCACGGAAGCATCTGTACACCTCGTAGAGCCTGTTGGGAGATGCGAGCAATGTGTGGGCGGGCATTATCCTGCTGAAACAGAGCACTGGGCAGCCCCTGAAGGTACGGGAGTGCCACCGGCCGCAGCACATGCTGCACGTAGCGGTGGGCATTTAACGTGCCTTGAATACGCACTAGAGGTGACGTGGAATCATACGTAATAGCGCCCCAAACCATGATGCCGCGTTGTCTAGCGGTAGGGCGCTCCACAGTTACTGCCGGATTTGACCTTTCTCCACGCCGACGCCACACTCGTCTGCGGTGACTATCACTGACAGAACAGAAGCGTGACTCATCGGAGAACACGACGTTCCGCCATTCCCTCATTCAAGTCGCTCTAGCCCGGCACCATGCCAGGCGTGCACGTCTATGCTGTGGAGTCAATGGTAGTCTTCTGAGCGGACGCCGGGAGTGCAGGCCTCCTTCAACCAATCGACGGACGGGAAATTGTTCTGGTCGATATTGGAACAGCCAGGGTGTCTTGCACATGCTGAAGAATGGCGGTTGACGTGGCGTGCGGGGCTGCCACCGCTTGGCGGCGGATGCGCCGATCCTCGCGTGCTGACGTCACTCGGGCTGCGCCTGGACCCCTCGCACGTGCCACATGTCCCTGCGCCTACCATCTTCGCCACAGGCGCTGCACCGTGGACACATCCCTATGGGTATCGGCTGCGATTTGACGAAGCGACCAACCTGCCCTTCTCAGCCCGATCACCATACCCCTCGTAAAGTCGTCTGTCTGCTGGAAATGGCTCCGTTGACGGCGGCCTGGCATTCTTAGCTATACACGTGTCCTGTGGCACACGACAACACGTTCTACAATGACTGTCGGCTGAGAAATCACGGTACGAAGTGGACCATTCGCCAACGCCGTGTCCCATTTATCGTTCGCTACATGCGCAGCACAGCGGCGCATTTCACATCATTAGCATACCTCAGTGACGTCAGTCTACCCTGCAATTGGCATAAAGTTCTGACCACTCCTTCTTGGTGTTGCATTTGCTCTGTCAATCAGTGTATTTAGAAGTATATGCTTAGGTTTTTGTTTAACTACCCCCACGGCTTTCTTGCGACCTAATTTAC
This sequence comes from Anabrus simplex, assembly GCF_040414725.1. Taxonomy (NCBI): domain Eukaryota; kingdom Metazoa; phylum Arthropoda; class Insecta; order Orthoptera; family Tettigoniidae; genus Anabrus; species Anabrus simplex. The sequence goes on along the minus strand of NC_090266.1, from coordinate 637,532,935 downwards.
TTGCGATCTGTTTGCAATTACAACACACGTACACTTTTTAATTTATCTACACTTTCGCTGTAAATAAACCATTTCTGCTGATTTAATTTTACACTTTCGAAGTAAACTATCAATTATTTTATACAATTTATTTAATTCATCTTCTGGAATTTCTGCTAAGTTAGGCCTACCTGTTGGGTATGTAGATGGACCGTCTGTGCTGCATGTAGGAACAGAATCAACACAGTCTATACACTTCGGTAATTTACGTTCTTTGGGAATCGGTGCATCAACTCTTGTCGGAAGTTTCCTTTTCAGTTTTGTCCAAGGTTGTTGGTTGGGCACATCAAGTACAGTAGGAACTCCATTCGACACCAGTTTCTTCTCCACAGCGTTCATAAATCGGTTATCTTCAAAATGAAGGGAACAGAATCTTACATATTCATCTAAATACGGTACATCCTTAGTAGAATAGTCGTCCCTTCTACTACTTATTAGCAATTTTCTGTTCGTGAATGTAAGAATATACAGGTTAAGTATTAGTGTGGCTAACCTATGGTTACTGGCAATCACAATTAGCTTCTTAATCATTAAATTCACATGCAGTTGCTTAGGCTTACATCTCTGGATATTTAGGAAATCTAAAGAAGGACAATCCCGATGAATTCTTTCTGTTATTGGAGCAATTTATAGCACCACAAGCGTTTTGCGTGAGTAGCCCCTGTGTATAAAGTAAAGGGTGATATACATAAAGCTAAAATTACAGGCCATTCAGTTTGACATGCTTTGCATATAAGCTTTGGGAAAGCATTCTTTCTGATTATATAAGACATCTTTGCATAACTGGTTTGATAGAAGGCAGTTTGGGCTTAAGGCCGGTCTCCACTGTTTAACATTTAACACCAACATGTTAAATTTAACATGCTACAGTTGACATGTATATTGTGATTGTGTCTTCCAATTGACTTTGCATGTTAACTCAGAATGTTGAGTTAACACTTTTAACATGTTGGCGTGTTTTCCGCTCCAAGTGGAAAACATGTCAAGTCAATTCGTTGTTCGTGCGATGTCGGCACAGCTTCGGCAACTTCCATGATGTTTCCATGCCAACACATAACGTAAACGACACAAACGACGTGCTCCTCATATAGTAGGATTATAATTACAATACTCCGCAACACTCCTTCTGTTTGTTATAAGCTACAAATACAGTACACGCACGTGTGTCGTTCTCTCTGCACTATACTAAAATGTAGAGTCAGAAATGGAGTAGAGCAAGGAGATTACTCTGGACTTAATTAATGATATAATAGGAAGGCCTTATTTGTGGGATGTCTCATCAGAGGAATACAGATATAAAGCGAAGAAAGCCGACAGTTTCCTGGAACTCGAAAATATCTATAATTGTTCCCGCGAGTAAATCGAAAAAAAAAATTAGCGTCCCTCCGCTCCCAGTACAGTCGAGAATTGCAGAAAGTTCAGAAAATTCGGTAGTCGGGAGCGGACGAAGTTTATACTTCAAAGTGGTTTGCTTTTGAAGCAATGAGCAGAGTGAGGGGAGAAAATGTGCCTAATAAAACTGCATTTCTAAATCATAACAAGAAGCAACAGTGGCAATAACAAAGGCCAATTCCTCTTCATCTGAGTCCATTGTCCTTATTTAAAAATACTAGACACCATCTAAATGTATTACCATAAACTGATATGATGAACTACCTGTATATAAACAAAGGATGTCAAGTTTAACATGTTTATTAAGTGTGGACACAATGTTAAATGAAACAGTTTTTGACATTTAACATTTAACATGCTAATGGTGTCACCAGTTAACATTTAACACTTTTAACATTTAACATGTTGTTGTTAAATGTTAATCAGTGGAGACCGGCCTTTAGGAAAGATTATTCCACTGAAGCTCAACTTGTAGGATTCCCGCAAGATATAGCAGATATCCTGGATTCAGGAGGTCAATTAAATTGTATTGCAATTGACCTGTCTAAGGCATTTGATAGGGTAGATCATGGGAGACTATTGGCAAAAATGAGTGCAATTGGACTTCACAAAAGTGACTGAATGAGTGGCTCTGTTTCCAGGAAATAGAACTCAGAGAATTAGTGTAGGCGAAACTTTATCTGACCCTGTAATAATTAAGAGGGGAATTCCTCAAGGCAGTATTATTGGACCTTTATGTTTTCTTATATATATATGATATGTGTAAAGAATTGGAATCAGAGATACGGCTTTTTTCAGATGATGTTATTCTGTACAGCGTAATAAATAAGTTACAAGATTGTGAGCAACTGCAAAATGACCTCGATAATGTTGTGAGATGGACATTAGGCAATGGTACGATAATAAATGTGGTTAAAAGTCAGGTTTTGAGTTTTACAAACAGGGAAAGTCCTCTCATTTTTAATTACTGCGTTGATGGGATGAAAGTTCCCTTTGGGGATCATTGCAAATACGTACGATTAATGTAGGGAAAGATCTTCATTTGGGTAATCACATAAACATGATTGTAATAAAGGGTACAGATCTCTGCACTTGGTTATGAGGTTATTTAGGGGTTATAGTAAAAATCTAAAGGAGAGGGCATATAAGTCTCTAGTAAGACCCCAACTGGAGTATGGTTCCAGTGTATGGGGCCCTCGCCAGGATTACTTGATTCAAGAACTGGAAAAAAAATCCAAAGAAAAGCAGCTCGATTTGTTCTGGGCGATTTCCGACAAAAGAGTAGCGTTACAAAAATGTTGCAAGGTGTTTTGAACGTAACTCACTCACTTGATTAAATACTAACATTTATTACATTTAAGACACTTATATAACACATTATAAATACATAATACTGAGTATTGATGGGCAGATGGCCCCGATAACATTCAGTCACATGTTCTCGTGTCCTCTCGCACGAGGCACCCAAGCATAACAGTCTCTCATCCCCTCCATCCACACCACTTCCGGCTGGGTGCTGAAGGGTGCTGCTATCTGTCCTAAAGTGGTAGCGAGTAACTAGGTGGTCTAGCCATAGCTAGGCCGGAACATGCTCCCCACCGTTGAATCACCATGATTCAACCGAATTAAATTGCCTGATATGCCCTCATGAGAGCTCAGTTCAAATATCACACAGGCACTGACATACAGAGTTCATGTACAGTAACCAAAATGAGTTGATCATTCAACAAAATATACATATAAACATAGGCAAAACAGAAACACAAGCAACAAAATATTTACACTGTTAACAGAAGGTACTAAGTAGGTTGACTGTGTCCTCATCCATTATTATGCAATATGAATTAAGCACACTATAAGTTCTCAGTTCAAATCACGCACACGCAACACCATAATTACACTCTGAAATGAACAAGAAAAAATATTCACATGAAACACATTATATTTTAGCCACAACGATCCTGTTTAGTTCTCAATAGGTAATGGAATTAACTTGTTAACAGGTCGTTTAAAAAGACCACTGGTTGTTCTGATGGTAGCCACTCGTGCAAGTCCATCCTTCCCAGGGTGAACAGTCTCCACCACAGCCAACTTCCAACAGAGAGGAGGAAGATTGTCCTCCTTCAGAAGAACAACTGTACCAGTAGCTAGGTTCTCCTTGGGACAGGTCCATTTTTTCCTCTGCTGCAGTGAGTTCAGGTAATCAGCAGACCACCTCTTCCACAACTGCTGCTGCATTGACTGGATACGCTGCCATCGAGACAATCTGTTGATGGGCAGGTCAGTAATGTCAGGCTCAGGGATGGTTGTAAGGGGGGCACCAATTAGGAAATGAGCAGGTGATAAATAATTAAGGTCACTGGGGTCATTAGATAAGGCAGATAGGGGGCGAGAATTAAGACAGGCTTCTATCTGTGCAGTAAGGGTACATAGCTCCTCAAATGTCAATAGCGCATTACCCGCAACTCTTCTCAAGTGGTACTTCATGGACTTGACAGCTGCTTCCCACAGTCCGCCAAAGTGTGGAGAGCTGGGAGGTATAAAGTGCCACGTGATGCCTTCCATCGCTAATGAATTCCTTATCTCTTCACAAAAGCTGGTTGAAAGGAATAGTTTTTGGAGATCCTGCATTCTTCTATTGGCACCAATGAAGTTAGTCCCATTATCACTATAGATGATGGAGCATTTCCCACGTCGAGCTATGAATCTCCTCAGGGCTGCCATAAAGGCATCAGTAGAGAGATCACTCACTACCTCCAGGTGAAGAGCCTTGGTAGCCAGACAGATGAACAATGCAATGTAGCTCTTCGTTGTCTGTTTGCTTCTTACATTTCCCCTCTTGACGAAGAAAGGACCAGCATAATCAGTTCCTACATTAAGAAATGGGCGACTCTGTTGCACTCTGGTAACAGGGAGCTGTCCCATCAGCTGTTCAGCTGTTGACGCCTTGAATCTAAAACAGGTGAGGCACTTGTGGATGACTCTTCGAACAACTGCCCTAGCTGTGGGAATCCAGAATCTTTCTCTTAATGATGCAATTACTAATTGAGCACCTGCATGTAAAAGCCTAATGTGTTCTGCCATCACAACAAGGTTTGTGAGAGCATGCTGGGGAGGAAGGATAAGCTGGTGCTTATTGTCATAAGGTAGTTTTGAATTTACTAGTCTTCCTCCTACCCTTAGCATTCCCTTATCATCTAAGAAAGGATGTAAATCTGCAATTTTACCTTTCCTTGAAATGCAACACTTAGAGTTGAGACTGGCTATCTCTTGAGCGTAACACACTTGCTGTGCAATTTTGATACAGGAGTGCAAGGCCATCTGCAGCTCTTGTGTACTTAATATCCCTAACCTCTTGTCTTGAGGATTGGCACTATTGTGAATAAATCGCCAACAATATGCAGTAACTCGAGTCAGTCGGGACAGTGACGAGTACTTCAGCATAAGTTCATCCCAGTTTGTACCTATCAACATAACTACAGGAAGTGTGCTTCGTGACTCAGGTAGTTCCTCTTCTGCATGGGCTGAGCTTGTGTCTGGCCATGATTCAGTGGGCTCAGTTAACCAGGATGGTCCGTGCCACCACAGGTTCATACCTCGTAGTTGTTCTGGAGCAACACCTCTGGATATTAAATCTGCTGGATTACAACTGGTAGGAACATGTCTCCATTCAGCCTTGTGAGTGTATTCTTGAATTGAAGAGACTCGGTTGGCCACAAATGTTTTCCAGCGAGTAGCAGGAGATGCGATCCAGGCTAATACAATGGTGGAGTCTGTCCACAGGTACAGCTTGCTGACTGGCAGAGACAAAGCTGGAAGGGTCTTGTGGAGTAGTCGGGCAAGTAGTAGCGCTCCACACAGTTCAAGTCTTGGTAGTGTCAGTTTCTTCACCGGTGCTACTCTGGATTTAGAACATAATAATCTGACACAGGTCTGTCCCCCTTTGTCGACAGACCGTACATAAAGACAAGCTCCATAAGCTTGTTCTGAAGCATCAGAAAAACCATGAATTTGTATATCAACAGGGGGTCCCTTACATGTGACTAACCGCTCAATATAAAATTCTCTTACTGCCTGTGGTTTAAAGTGAAGTTCTTCCCATTCTCTGACTAGTTGAGATGGTAGTCTGTCATCCCAGTTCAGATTGACTAGCCAAAGTTTCTGCATAAAAACCTTGTAAGAAATTACCAAAGGGCTGACCAACCCAAGTGGATCAAATATTGATGCAATAACAGATAAGACCTTTCGTTTAGTTACATGAGAGTCAGCATGGTAGAGACTGTCTGAATACAGATTGCCACAAATGAGAAAATGATCAGTAACTGGATGCCATAATAGGCCTAAAGATTTCACGCTAGTGCCTTCATCAAGACTTAAAGGCAGCTGGGTTTCCCTGTCCTCTTCTGAAACTGCTTCTAGTAATGCTGGGTGGTTTGAACACCATTTTCTGAGGTGAAATCCTCCACTCTCTAGTAAATTAATAATTTCAGACTGCAACTGAAGAGCATCCTGGATATCGTCACAGCCGCTTAATAAATCATCAACATAAAAATCTCTGCGAACAACTTGTGCTGCTCTGGGGAACCTCGATTCTTCATCTTCAGCAAGTTGCTGCAGGCATCTGGTAGCTAGGAAGGGTGCTGATGCTGTACCATATGTTACAGTTGTCAGTTCATAGTGAGAGGGTGGGTCCCTAGGTGATTCCCTCCAGATAATCCGCTGAAGTTTCCTATCATCTGCATGAACCATGACTTGCCGATACATTTTAGCAATATCTGCGGTGAAGGCAAAGGTATGCATTCTGAATCTTAGAATGATAGAGTAAAGATCCTGTTGTATTGTCGTTCCAACCATTAATATGTCATTCAATGAAATGTTGTTAGAAGTTTTAGAAGATGCATCAAATACTACCCTAGTTTTGGTAGTCGAGCTACTAGGCTTAAAAACTGGATGATGGGGTAGATAATAGCTTCCATCTTCATTCCCTGACTGAGTAGATGTATCCACCCTAACCATATGCCCCATCGCCTCATACTCGTGAAGAAAGTTAGAGTACTCGTGCTTAAGTGAGGGCTGCCTGCTGAAACGCCGTTCTAATTGAGTTAGTCTTGACATGGCATGATTGACGGAGTTTCCCAGAACCTCAGGTTTCTGCTTGAGGGGTAAGCGAACTATGAATCTACCTGTAGCATCCCTAGTAGTATTCTCTGTAAAATGTTTTTCTGTGGCTCTCTCTTCTCTTGTCATGACTCGTGACGTAAGCTCTTCTATTTCCCAGAACCGTTGTAGTTGGGTGTCTAACCTGTCCTCTGACTTCAAGAAACATGTAGTTAGAGTAGGATTTTTCTCTTCCCTACGATGGTAGTGTCCAGCAATAATCCATCCTAGTTCAGTGTCTTGAAGGATAGGATAATCTGGTGATCGAGTTCTGCGCCGAGGTTTCAGTAATGAAAAGAAATGTTCTGCGCCTATTAACAATTCAATGTCACCTGGCTGGAAGAACTTGGGGTCAGCGAGCTTCAAATCAGTGGGCAAGTTCCAATGCTCATGCTGAATGTAACTACTGGGCATGTTACCTGTGATACGTGGAAAGACAGAGCAAGTCATACTCACAGTGAAGTTACTTACAGTGGATTGCAATTCTAACTGAACACTGTACCTTGATTGAGAAATGGAATCATTTATGCCGCTTATTGGTATGGGATTCTTCATTTTCTTAAGGCCTAATCGCTGTGCTAGACTTTCGGTGCAAAGATTAACCTGGCTGCCACTGTCAAGAAGTGCCCGGCAGACCTGCATTTGCCCCCTAGAATCTAGTACCTTGACCATGGAAGTGGACAGCAGAACCCCTACAGGGTCTTTTGTATTGCAGTATGTGTGAGAGGAGTTGGATGCAGTTTGATGGGCTGTACCTCCCTCTCTACCTGATAGATTATGTAATGAGGTGTGATGCTTCCTACTACATAATTTACAACCACGTGATTTGCACTGTTTGGCAGAATGCTGTGTACGCAAACAGTTAAAACATAAGTCCATTTCTTTAACCCTTCTTTGTCTATCTTCCACACTCAGAGCTGCAAACTCTTCACATTTAAATATCGGGTGATTACCATGACAGCAGGGACACTTTATGAGACTGGTAGTGGTGTAAGTGTAACGTGGTTGAGTATCCCCTTGAGGTTTAGGTTTATTTCTGTCAGCTTGTTGTCTGTGCGATGGTGCAGTGTGCTGTGAGCTAGGGAAGTTCTCCAGAGCTTGCCGTTTATGCTCAACAAATGACAGCAAGTCATCAAGTGATGGAACCCGAGTGTCTGCTTGTGATAATTCCCAGTCTCGTCTAGTACAAGCATCAAGTCCTTGAGCATACAGTTGAGTCAAAATAACTTCATGCAATGGAATGTTAAGTTCTAGGGCCTTGAGTGCATTCAAATGACTATTAAAAGTGTTAGAGTACCTTAACAGTTCTGCGGCTGTTTCACTGGAGACTGATTTTAAAGTTAAGAGTGCCTTAACATGAGTAGCTGCTATTAGTTTCTTGTTCTCAAATCTGTCCTTCAACATTTTCCACGCTACCTCATAATTTGCCTCTGTGATGGGTAAATTTTGAATTAACTGGCTGGCTGGGCCCTTGAGAACAGATGCTAAGTAGTGAAATTTCTGGACACTTGGCAGATTATTGTTGTTATGAATCATAACTTGAAAACTGTCTGCGAATGAGAGCCAGTTTTCGTATTTTCCATCGAAATGTGGAATGTTAATAGCCGGTAACTTTAAACTCGCGACACTGCTGACCTGAGTTCTTCCTGAATCTACCGTGTCGCGTGATGACTCTTCAAGGTTCGCTATTATTTTACTCATTTCGCCCTTTACCTTGTAGTATTTGGTTTCGAATTCGGCACGCGCCTGATCATGAGCTTGCTCGTTTTCAGCGTCTCCTAATTCTAATTCTGACTGCACGTCATCAAACTTCGACATTAATGCACTCATGTCTTCGTATCGCAGTTTAATTTCATGCGAATTCGAATGCTGTTGAGCGATGAAATTTTCAACGAATGTTTCCGAGCGGGTAAGTTGCGCTTTAAATCGCGACCTCTGCTTAAGAAGCTTTTGCCTTGTTGAAGATTCCATGATGGAGGGGGTAAGACAATAACAAGGAGAAAAGGAGAGCCTTAAATGAATAGTACTGACCTGCCTTCAGTTAGTTTACCTCTGGTGCTGGAACATCGAACCTGGGACTGCCAGATGATGTCATTGAAGTGAACTTCCAAGTATTTCCATGTTACTGTAGAAACTAGTCGTCCATACTACACGCCACGCTGCTTTCACGAGGTCCTCGTGGTGTAGATAATCCGGCCCGGTAATTGGACCATGTTTTGAACGTAACTCACTCACTTGATTAAATACTAACATTTATTACATTTAAGACACTTATATAACACATTATAAATACATAATACTGAGTATTGATGGGCAGATGGCCCCGATAACATTCAGTCACATGTTCTCGTGTCCTCTCGCACGAGGCACCCAAGCATAACAGTCTCTCATCCCCTCCATCCACACCACTTCCGGCTGGGTGCTGAAGGGTGCTGCTATCTGTCCTAAAGTGGTAGCGAGTAACTAGGTGGTCTAGCCATAGCTAGGCCGGAACACAAGGTTTGGGCTGGGAAGACTTGGGAGAAAGGAGACGAGCTGCTTGACTAAGTGGTATGATCCGATCTGTCAGTGGGGAGATGGCGTGGGAGGGCACCAGTAGACGAATAAGTTTGAACGGTGTCTTTAAAATGAGGAAAGATCACAATATGAAGATAAAGTTGAAATTCAAGAGGACAAATGTCAAATATTCGTTTATAGGAAGGGGAGTTACGGATTGGAATTACTTACCAAGGGAGATGTTCAATAAATTTCCGAATTCTTTGCAATCATTTAAGAAAGGGCTAGGAAAACAACAGATAGGGAACTGCCACTTGGGCGTCTGCCCTAAATGCAGATCAGTAGTGATTGATTGATTGATTGATTGATTGATTGATTGATTGATTGATTGATTGATTGATTGATTGATTGATTGATTGATTGATTGATTGATTGATTGATTGATTTTAATTGCATTTTAATCAGTACAGCTTTAGTGAACGTACGTCGTTTCCTCTACCTCATCGCGTGGAGCACTGTAGTCGCCTCAGATGAAAAATATAATCAAGGCTTCGCGACTGGTATACGGTTTTACTACGGCGTCCAAATACTTTTCTTTTTTTCTTGAGGAGGTAGGTTTGGGATTAAGACCACTATTTCCCAGTCACATGTCCTACTTAATATTTCACTTGAGTCACTTAACGATACACTCACATCAGAAATAACCGTTTTAGCCACAAGTATACTGGGTTATATGTAATAAGAGAAAACACTATTCTGTTCTTCGTGAGTAGAGCCATACAAAATATTACACTTGAGGAACTTTTGGAATACATAGGGATCCTTATGGACTTTAGCAAAACAAAACTAAAAAACACTTAACTAGGATGTAACAAGAGTGAAACGCTAGGGTCGTGATACACTCTCCGAGAACGTATAGAAGTGCCACTTCTCTGCATTCCGGAAAAACAACTGAATTTCTATAGCGTAATTACAATTTGATTTGAGTGTCGTCAATATACCCGTTAAGAATAGTGATGATGTGTGGCGAAGGTTGTGATAGCAAGACTGAAAGACGAGTAGGCAAAGGTACGTGTAATCTAATTAATTTCTGCATTAAAATTTCCTGGTGTCGTGCGTATTGGGGGCATTGGAAAAATAAGTGGTCGCTGTCTCCATAATTATGTCCACAGGAACAAGCTGAGTCATTCTTGATATGAAAACGGTGTAGGTACACAGGGGTTAGCGAATGATTGAAACGTATTCTAATAATGTTAGTAATGTGACTTCGCGTGTACTTACCGTTTGCAAACCACGGTTTTATTGGGATGTTAGGATGCAATTGATAATAGTATTGTCCTTTCGTACTAGCTGATAGACGCCATTGTGTGTGCCATGCAAGCTGAGCTTCATGTTTAATATGTGGGAAGATATCGGAGACCGGAATTTTGATTTGTAGTAAATGAGCGGTATCTGCACTTGCTTCTTTGGCTGCTAATTCGGCTATATCGTTACCTACGTGCTGACTATGCCCTTTTATCCATAATAACGTTATAAAAAAGCCAGACGCCTCGAGTTGGAAAAGAAGATATTTAACATCGTATACATACGTATTTTGACTTGGGGAGAAAGATTGTAGAGCTTGTAGCACACTTTGGGAATCACTGAAAATATTTATTTTTCTGTAATTCAAATGCTTGACATATAAAAGTGCTTGGTATATGGCATATAGTTCTGCTGTAAAAATGGTTAAACACGTGTCGAAATACTAAATAAGCAAGACTGCATTTTAATAGTACATCTATAGTTTACGTACGTCGTTTCTTCTTCCTCGCCGTGTTGAGCGCTGTAGTCGTCTCAGATGAAAGATATAATCAGAGCTTCACCACACGTATTCGGTTTACTTCCACGTACCAAAGTACGATCCCTACATGGTAATAACTAAGAAATTTATAGTTTTAAAATCTTTAAAAATATGAGATAAAGTGTTTATTAGTCATCATAAATAAGTGGTTTTTAGTGTTGTGATGTAAGCGTCCGTGGCTCAGACGGCAGCGCGTCGGCCTCTCACCGCTGGATACCGTGGTTCAAATCCCGGCCCCATGTGAGATTTGTGCTGGACAAAGCGGAGGCGGGACAGGTTTTTCTCCGGGTACTCCGGTTTTCCCTGTCATCTTTCATTCCAGCAACACTCTCCATTATCATTTCATAGCATTTATCACTTATTAATAAATATCACCTTGGGAGTGGCGACCCCATTGTAATACCAGCCTATATATGTTTCATTCATTCCATCCCTGACGCGGTCAATGACTGAAACAGGTTGTAGGTTTTCATTTTCATTTTCAGTGTTGTAATGTATTTCATACATGCAGTTTTGGAACTGGGCGTTAGTTAAATACTGAGCCCAATCAAGTATCAAGTCATGGAAGTGGAAGGAGAAGATGAAGAAGAAGATGTTTTCGGTTTTACTACGGCGTCAAAATACAAAATAAGCAGAAGAAGAAGTTACTCCCTTTTGTATATAGAAATAAATTATCGTTGATAATGCCGTTTGCTTTTGGGTTTTTAACCATAACAAAGCAAATCAAACCATCAACTTTACCTGAAATCAGAAATATTTACTTCTGAACGGATTCAGTTTAATTCAGTGACTGGTCCTTTACTCTTGATAATATTAATGCTGCGACATAACCTTATGTGCTGAGAAAATTTTGAATTAGTTTGGTGTATCATTTTCGGTGTGTATTAACTATTTCAGTTGCTTTTTACTCGCCATATCTAACCGCGACAACGCAATTAGAGCGGAATCATACGTTAATTTCAATTCTTTGTATTTAGAAGTGTATATACATTTATACCGGTACTCGTATGAGTTCCTTAAGTTTATTTTTGTCTCTGTGAGAGCACTCGTGATTATAGCAATGATGACTTTGTTATGTAACAAAACCTACAGTATTGATATCCTCAGTTCATAGTTCATTTAGTATTGGACAGTTGATTTATCAATCGTAATGAAAGGAAATATATTTCGAGCTGTTATATTGGGTGCTCCAGGATCTGGAAAAGGAACAATTTCGTCAAGAATCTTGAAGACTTTTGATATGAAACATCTTTCCAGTGGGGATATTTTGAGAGGTCACATATTGAACAAAACAGGTAAAATTTGTTTCAACGTTATGAACCATTTGACCATCTAGTGTAAGATCGCCCAATATCCTCCCGACATGTGAGACGTTTGTAAGAACAGATCGGCCTCCTGGTTCAGAATGTCTTTAGTTGGCTGGGAATATGACTTCAACTTTAAATGTTATTTCTAAAAGGAACAAATAGTAGTAATATTGCAAAAGGGGTATTAGGCGCTATAGAATGGAACAGAACCTCCAGACTGTTAGATTTTTTTTTTTTTTTTAATGCTGAGCATAAATTACTGATCGTACGTTGTCTGTATTCGTAATTGGTTTCCCATTGGCTTGCGAAGATGCTTCTGACCAGGCGGCGGGGTATCAACATGAAGTGAATTTTCGTACTCTAGCAATTAAGGCCCCAAGGATTCTGAAGGAGTCTTTGTCGACCAATAACAACGCCGGGCTGAGTAGCTCAGACGGTGGGGCGCTGGCCTTCTGACTCGCAAGTTGGCAGGTTCGACCCTGGCTCAGTCCGGTGGTATTCAAAGATTCGCATATACGCCAGCTTCGTGTCGTTAGGTTTACCAGCATGTAAGAGAACTCCTGCGGGACGAAATTCCGGCACCTCGGCGTCTCCGAAAACCGTATCAATAATATAACATTCTTATTAGTAGGCCTACTACTAGGGTCAAGATTTATAGGCACTAAAAACAGTTAAAATGGGCAGGCATATCGGCACTAAAAAGAGCCTAAGTAGACACCATTATGTAAAATAGGCAATGATATATGCTTGAAAAAATTACTCGTATCTGTTGCCATGAAGAATGTTTTTGTGTTGTGGGAAGGATCTCAACATCACATCATGTGAAGTGGTACTTTTACTATTTCTTTCCACTCTGTATTTCGTTGCAGGACCCTATCAAACTTTTCCTTGATAGCAGCTACCTTCCCAGATGTTTGTTCAAGACTTCTCTCAACTTCTTTCACAATCGTAATAGACACTATATAAGGGGCATGCCACTTCTCTCCAACTCTGTAATGGCTCCCGGCAGCTTGGTGAAGTTGCCTTCAGGAATGCCAAATCTGATCAGACCGATGGCAGGATATGACTTTCTTGGCTTCTGTTATATAGATAATATCCTCATCATACATAACCTAAATTATATAGCGTTGCAACAAAACAGCTTGCCACAATACGTAAATTAATAGGTCTATGAATGTTACAACGAAATGTGACCGTAGTCCTCAGTCACAAAAAGAAGGGACCTCCTTACCGGTAGCCTACTTTTAAGTTTGACAGTAGACTACCCTTCCATCGATAGGGAAGTTGGGATTCTCAATGATCCACTGCTTCAGCCAGTAGGACTTGAAATATTTTTCTTTAGGCATTGCCTGACGCACTTCTTCAGAAGGGGCTACGACTTAGATGTTAGGCCCCTTTAAACAACAACAATAATAATCATCACTTCTTTAAAGTAGATTTCAACAAGATCTCAAGTCAAAGTGTCCAACAGTGCAGCGAGAGGGTGGTAAGGGATATTGGGGTGTACAACATAGTTCGACATTGATTGGTTCTCTCCTATCATCTTAGGAAATGGGAGGAGTTGAAGGCTTCATGGTCAAATTGTTCCTTGTTTGTCCTCAAGTAAATTCCCCAAGCACTGTTTCTGGAGACTTCTGAGAATTCTCCTTTTAGTTAGTGGGGTAAACATATGTTGAGAAACGAGGAAACAATTCTGTAAGCCACACCTGCTAGAATATAATGCATTGGGAGTAAATTGGATTCTTCAGGAGACTGTCAAAAGGCATTAAATAAGCAATTATACTACAAATAGGCACACCCCCCTGAAATAGACATTTATAGGCACAATGTTTGTTTGTCCAACCCTTGTCCCGTTTCCCTACGGGGTCGGGTATGAGGTGAGATGAATTTGTCGTGGCGGTTTTTTATGACCGGATGCCCTTCCTGACGTCAACCTCATCAGAGGAGTTAATGAGAGATGAAATGAATGACGTGATATATGATAGTAGGGAGAGGGTGAAACCCGGTGCCGGCACATAGCCTACTCCTGTCGAATAGCACCAAGGGGTCTGCTCAAGGTTTAACGTCCCCATCCGACGGACGAATCACCATCAACAGCGTCATATGCCCTCACTCCATATGAGCACTGCGGAGAGGTTTGGAATTTAATCCAGGCTTTTGGCACGCAATCTAGTGATTAGAAATTGTATACCACCACCTCCCCTACCCTGCCGGCCAACATTCTGATGGTGAAAATTTTTTCGACCAACGGGACTCGAACCGGCTAACCTCGGTGTTAGACCGTTTTTAGACTTCAGCGCCTTAACGATCATGGCCACCAGGCGAGATACATTTATAGGCACAATAAAACCATAAAATTCTTGCTAAGTAAATCCTAAAACGGCCTTGTATCTTAAAAGCCTACGTTTCCATATACAGGAATCAAATAGGCAAAATCTCATCCCTAATTATGACCAATAATCATTAGGAGTTGTAATTCGGTTCATTTATATGAGCAATCAGTAATTGAGAAATTTGAAAAATATAGTGTTAACAGTACCTTTTTACGCTAATTGATGTAATTGCCCATCATGGCATTCTTCACACTGAATTGTATTTAGTTCCTAGCATAGGAATTGCCTTAGATTTCAGTCAATTTTGTATTGCTTTTGTCCTCAGCATGCTTGAGCTACATTAAGTCTGGCATTAGTACTATATTTTATCTATTGAGTTGGCATTTGTAAAAAATTGCCTTCCTTGAGTTTACAAAACTTTGTTGAGGTTCACTGTGTCCAGCAGTGAAGTGTAGTTGGCTCGACATTCAGCCTGCTGGCTGAGTGGCTCAGACAGTTGATGTATTGGCCTTCTGACCCCAACTTGGGAGGTTCGATCCAGGCTCAGTCCGGTGGTATTTCAAGGTGCTCATATACGTCAGCCTCATGTCGGTAGATTTACTGCACGCAAAAGAACTCCTGCGGGACTGAATTCCGGCACCTCCAAAAATAAAAAGTAGTTAGTGTGACATAAAGCCAATAACATTATTTATTATTGACTTTCAACCTCTGTATTCAAGATTGAGGGATTGAAGGCAGGCGCAATCAGGTGGCATTTAAGAGTGCTAAAATGTGAGAGACCCTTGTCAGGATATTTAGTGGAGCAACAAAGAACCACTTTTCAAAATTCTGTCACTTCAGCATCTCATTATTATTATTATTATTATAAAATCTCTGTACATTTATGATTTTATGAGCCATATTAAAACAATTGATTTCATCCTAGAGAATGGGCCAACTGTGTGTGCCGATGAAGGTCATGCGCACACACGCTTTCCTTCACCCAGGGTTGCCATATTTCTCAGATCAAAATTTGGGACACTGACATACTATTATTCTTTAACATTTAAAAAATCCGCCCCCCCCCCCTCCCAAAATAAACTTTGTTCAGAAAATTTAATTTGAAAACTAAAATTGTATGTTCATTTGGATTTTCTATCAGTGTTCTACGTTCAGAATCAAATTTGTTGTATCCAGATAAGGACACAAGATTTCATAGGTTTTCGAGAAATGAATAATTAATAGAATAGGTAATCTACAGACTCATACAAATTATGCAAACCAAAATTAATACATTCATTTGCATTTTACATCATAAAAGAGGAATAAACATTTTTGTTTGAGTTTTTGTGCAAATTTGAACAATACAAATAGGCCTATGTAGCAATCTTATTTAAACATTTCAGATAATCACCTATTTGCATTGTTGTAAAACTGCAGTGTTAATTGAAATGTTCTAGCATAGATTAATCAGGATATTTCACTTCACATAGACTCAATGCTTATCAAATGATACAATAGTTATATCTTGTTGAAAGCTTAAAGCATGTAAAAATAAAATTATTAATAATTTTCTCATAGAATTTGAGGTAAAATAGAAATGTTGCCTTCAAAATACAAGAAAATTCTCATTCCATAATTGGAATGACTTACAAGGGACACAGGACATGTTCTTTAAAAATAGGGTTGTCCCTTAAAATACAGAACATCTGGCAACCCTGCCTTCACCAGTGTTATAGCAAGTTCCTTACCCTTTCACCACTGTATGTGTTATATCAGCAGGTGTTGTGTGTTAAGTTGAAAACTGCTCTTCTGAGTAAATGTGACAGATGAAAACCAGTGTATCCTTCTAGAAGGTCAACGTAGCAAATTATAATGTAGGCCTACTGTATGAATAGCACAGAATAACACTAAAAACAACGTGAAATGCAAACAACTCAAATCACATCTGGTATGAGGGCATCCTATGATCTGTTTTAAGCGTGATATAAATCGACGAACTGAAAAATAAAGAGTTCGCTGATGGCAGTTTTATACCGGTTCAAGTACGTGTTTATACACTGTTCGCTCACTGCATTACAGTCACATCATAAAACACTTAAGTTATAAAAAATAAATGTGAACATTTTATATTTCCATAAAATATAAATATGAAAATGTAATATTCCATTAATTCTTTTTCTTATTACTTTCATATATACCTTAGTGTGCGTATTCATTAATTGCAGCCCTTTTTTTGTGTGTGCCTGTTCTCAGTTTTGTGAATGATTTCAAGAAGAAGGAATTATAGGAGTAATTCAGAATTAAATTGTAGAAAAATGCCGTTACTTTAACACTATATAGGCTATCACTTCACCTCACTAATTCACTTCAGTTGTAAACATTTCATATTTCATCCATCACTTGAAAAATTATTATTGTTACTCTCAGTGTTCAGGTTTCCCACTGTTCTCTCTATAGCTTCATCACACAAGTTCATACTCAAGAAATCTTCATCCTGCAGTTTCTTAGCCTTACTTGTGCATTTCTTCCATGCATAAACTGTGATTCTTTCAAGGGCATATTCCAATAGCGTTCATACATCATTTGATATGGAAGTTCTGTTTCTTTTGGCCCTATACCTCTGTTGAAATTAATTATATTGGGTTATATTAGTTATATTGGTGGAAGGCAAATAACTTCACGTGCAATTTCAGTGTCAAATTTGTTAAGTTTATAAATCCTTTGTTGGTTTCTGTGCTGTTTCATGATAGACAGCAACTCGGCCGTAGTTAAGGTCTCGCAGTGCTTTTTTCTTTCGGTCATTCTGGAATATCTGACTTCGTGTGTTTCTTAAAAAAAAAAAATTAATTTCCATTATGAGTGGTAGTTCACATTGTTTGCAACTGTCGCATAGTATTTGCAGTCAAGCATAACTTAAAAATTTATTAACTTCTGAACCAGTTTGGTAAACAATTAACTATTCGCCTTTCCCTAAGGGAATCTTCAAACCACCTGAATTTGAGGAATCTAACAAGATATGCAGTCTTGATCCATGTTTCATCCAAATAACAGGTCAAAATCTTTCTGGACCGTGTTGGTGCGACATGAAGCAAATTGTAAAAAAAAAAAATCTTTCTGAACCTGAGCTGGCTTAGACCTACTAAAGACTACCACCTGTTCGGGTAAATCGTGGGAGAGATTTATCTGCATTCAACCTGGCTAGTGACAAATAACCATGGTCTAACCCATCATGGATGTTTAGCAAAGATACTCTTGAAGGGAGGTGACAGATCTTTGGGCTAATTAACAATAATAATAGCACATAGCTTTGTCATTCGAAAGTATTGCATATCATTTTTGTTGTTTCACAGTTGGTAATTAAATATATCGGTGTTGATTTCTGGGAGTGATGCCATGCTGAATTAGTATCAGCCAACAGCAGTGTTTCTTCACCTGCCTACTTTGGAAAATATCTGTAGTTTAATGGCATTTTCCTGTAGAACAGTTACTTCGTAGGGTGGGTTGGTAGGTCTTCAGCAGTGACAATGAACACATATCTCTCGTACATGTCACAAGAAGTAAGATTTATAAGCTTCTGCATCCTAAGTTATATATTACCATCAGTGTGACAATACTGCACTTCTACTAGGAAATAAGGTATTTTTTGAAGTCGTTCTTGTCAGTTCATGACTTCTCGTGATAAACTTTTTTTTTTTTTTTCTTGGTGAGGGGGAATGAAGGTTCAAGTGTTTTAACTGCTGAATCATTTACTGAAGAATGTTCTTCAGATCATAATTTGTGAACAGTTTGCTCAGACAACCCATATGCATCAGCTGTTGGTTTGTGTATGAATAAAAGTCACCTTTTGGTGTTAACATTTCATGAATACTGAGTGTTTCCAAATAATAAAATTGTAAATATTATTCACGAGTCGCTTCACTGTATGCACACATCAAGGATTTCGCCAGCCATAGTAAGTTTGGCTGTGGTGACTGATGCTTCAAGAGGCAATATGAGATCAGCCTCTCTTAAGACTAATTGAAGGGGAAAGGAAAATTTTGGATGCATTGAAGAATTAATGATTGGCAAAAGAAATGGCATCAAAGAAATCATGAAAACCTCGATAGGTGGTAAAATTAAAGACTCCGTAGGCTTCATTAAAAAACACAAAACGACTCAGAAGTGAATCAGAACGGACCAAGGGAGGTTGATAGAGAAAATGACAAGAGAAGTATGGCACAAGTAAGTGGGAGCAATGCCTACACAGAGTTTAACACTATAAATTTCCAACTTGGAGACCGTACTGCAAGTGACCATAACACTGAAGAGTATTGTTTGGAAACATACATCAGAAAAGTTTGTTGTGCCTGTAGGCGATAAACAGTGCAGCTGGCCAAGAAGGAGATGATGAAGAGAGGGCCTTAGAGTTGGGCTGTTTTGTTGAGATTTCCACAAATGTCACCAATCCTCATAATGGTTCTTTATTGTTCTCCACTGCATATCAGATAAATGCTGATGTTTTAAGTTATTTAGGCTACAGCTGCTGAATATAATGCATAAGTGTTAAGAATGACATAAGGGCCTATACAGCCATTCTTTTTTAAGATTATACTTCTGTCTTCGCCGGCCCCGTGGTGTAGGGGTAATGTGCCTGCCTCTCACCTGGAGGCTCCGGGTTCGATTCCCGCCCAGGTCAGGGATTTTTCTCTCGACCTGAGGGCTGGTTCAAGGTCCGCTCAGCCTACGTGATTAGAATTGAGGAGCTATCTGGCGGTGAGATGGCAGCCCCGGTCTCGAAAGCCCAGAATAACGGCCGAGAGGATGCGTTGTGCTGACCACACGACCCCTCGTAATCTGCAGGCCTTTGGGCTGAACAGCGGTTGCTGGGCAGGCCAAGGTCCTTTCAAGGGTGTTAAGTGCTGTGGGGTTTGGTTTTTTTTTTTTTTTTTTAATACTTTCGTCTTCATTATTTCTTACCTGTCACTGTCTTGAGGGATGGTAAAGTGTTGAATTAGTCATCCATAACTTGGGTCTGTATTTTTAGGTTTTTATGAAAGCAGTTTTAGCATTTTTTTAGGGTTTTAAAATTATTTTAGCCTTTTATAAAAAAAATTCATGAATATATAATTGAACTGCATATAATTATGCTTATCTTCTGTTGCGTTTTATGACAATTTATACTGATATTTTACAACTCTTATCTTGTGGTAATTCACATTAGTACAACTATCCCACCCTTATAATGTGTGTTAATGAAAATGTATCATGCATTTCAATGTGACACTAACATTCACGTACACTGACTCGTAAAAAAAGCGAAATTTTATTTCATTTCAGCAATATAGATCTTAACTTAAATAGTCCATATTAAAGTTTAGTGCAATAATTGAGAAACTGTTATTTTTTATTTTTTTTAACACGACACTAACACACCAAAGGTTTAGGAAGGATTAGGAAGGAAGTGACTGTGGCCTTAATTAAGGTACAGTCCCCATCATTTGCCTGGTGTGGAAATAGAAAACCATGGAAAACCTTCTTCAGGATGGCCGACAGTGGGATTCAAACCCATCATTTCTTGAATGCAAGTCACTGGCACGCGAACCTAACTGCGCGGCCAACTCACTTGGTAGGAAAATTATTGATCATGATAATCACAATAGTGCACCAATACAAATATAGAAATGTTGAAACCTGGAGCTCTGTACTGTTGTATGGTAGTCCATTTGTCCACTTGTTTGCAACAAATTTCCATTACCTCAGTAATGGGTATTAGCACCTGTAGTCACAGTTGCAGCTGTGATTTGATCAGGCATGCTCAGAATGCAATCTTGAATGTTCTCTTGTAGTGTGATCTCCCATACTGCCTGGAGTGCAGTCTGAAGTTGAGCCAATGTGTCAGGGGAATGACACCTAGCACTTCACCCAAGCATATCCCAGATATACTCTGTTGGGTGTTGGTCGGGATCACAAGTAGGCTGCACCATGTGCTTAATCGCGACTTTGTCCAGGTACTTGTATACACAGACAGCAACGTGTGGATGAGCATTGTCATGCATCAAGATAAAGTTCTCTCCGATGACAGGTGCGAAAGGCACCACATGATCCGCTAAAGTTAGTGTATTGGTGGGCTGTCAAGACTCTTCTTCTTAATGAACATAAGCTCTGTTCATGCATCATTTGTAATTCCAGCCCAAATCATGACAGTACCTCCATTGAATGGTGTCCTTGCAAAGAAAGTGCAAGGTGAATAGCATTCCCCTGGCTTTCTCCAAACTCTCTCCTTTCTATTCAGTGCCCTCAAACAGAATCTGGATTCATCCAGTTTCGATGGTTGTTGGCGAATTGCGGTGCTTACATATAAGCAGAGGTCCTGTGGTGGGTCTCGGGAACTGTAAATCCGCTTCATACATCCTCCTCCTTATTGTCCTTTCACCAGTGTTCATACCCCATACTTGCTGCAAATGATTTCTGACCTCAATAGATGTGTGTTGATGACGAAGAACTTCCTTTACGAGCTGATCTGTAGTGCTTCTCCTACTACCAGAACCAGGCCTACTCTTGTAGATATTGTCCTCTGTGTACCTCTTAACAATTCTGTACACGTCAGAACAAGACGTGCCTATCACGTCTGCCGCATAGCTTATACTGCGCCCATCCTCCAATAATGCCACAGCCCTTTGTGCATTTTCAGAAGAAAGAGCCGTTTTTTGCCAACTTAGAAGCTGGACTAACTGTTGTAGACAAACCAGAATATTCACAAAAAGACAAGCAGCGTGAGAATTTGCAGCAATCAATCTTAACCTCCCAAATGCAAATGAGGAAATATTGTTGTGATTGTCACATTCAATAATGTTTCTTGATTATTGCACTAGATGGGCTAATTCTTTCAAGATACATTGCCATATTGTTGTAATGTCAAAATATTATACTCAGTTTGAAACAGACCAACATTAAATTTTCTCTGAAATACGTAGTGGGTTTTTATTTTCACGGTGAGTGTTAAAATGGTGTTTGCTTTTCTGAACTGTTGCTGTACACAATTAGCCACATTTCTAAGTTTTTGTGAGTGAAACGTTTTCTGTTCACTCTTAGTATATTTTTGTGGAGTGGGAAAGACCTTTTGATGGCACAAGATGTCATTGGTGCGTATTTCACAGATGCTATTGCTTATGATCCCCAAGGTAAATCGTTTGTGAACTCATTCCCCTGATAATTGCACTCACTGTTCTCATCATTTCAAGAATATTTACTAGCTAATTACTATGTACTAATTTACTACGCTAGAGTAATAGCTGTCCGCAAGCCGGGGCAAAGATCAACATGATTCCAAAACTATCGACCTTCCCTTCTATGCTGCCTTTATGAAGTACGACTGATAAGTAGATTAGATCCCCTTCTCTTCCTACTGATCCTAGTATTTCAATGAAAGAATTTTGCTCTGTCTCCATGATGCCAATAGCACCTTCCAGTGACCGGGAAGCAGAGTCTAGCCGTTGAATTGAAGCTGGAGGATGCTGACAATGCATCTTTGAAAATGTCAGGAAGGCGACATTGCACATTGATTCACTTGAGTTGAAAATATGAGGAGCATCATTTCAAAACGTATTAAATGCACTCGAGGCCAGAATACGCTTTGATACAGATTCCGACCAATTATGATATGCTCTTTAATGCTGTTTGGTTAGATCAGGTCATTTCATATTCTTTCCCACAGCAATTTAGTGCTGAAGAAACATTTGGATTAAATCATATTATGTGCACCACAGTGAACGGTTCAAAACACATTATGTCTACGATATGTTTTCCAGCCCGCATTTATCCCGCTCTTTTGTTGGCTGTTCCGCTGTTTTTATATCATATTGTATAGTGTGGTGTTGCATGCTCGTGCATTTTTGATCACCATGGAGGGCTACTCACCCCTAGGAGAGCATTTGAAAGTAAGTAGAAAGCAAATAAGAGTTAAGAGTTGCGAAAACTAAAAGACAATGCGATCAGGAACCTCGGTAAGTAAACACTCCTGATGTATGTTACGAATTAACATTATCAGTGAAATTTGTAATGTCAGTGTATTAGATGTGCTATTCGCATGGGAAAGATTGCATAAATGCATGTTTTTATACATTGCATAAGCTTTTCTTCCCATAGTTATTAGTAGTCCTACAAGGACGTGAATGATAACATGAAAGTCTTTATTTTAGTTACTCGAATCGAGATCCACATTTAATCATATGATATAAATTTCATGGTGATCCGTCTTGACAATTGTTATACTTGATAGGGTGAAATGGGTCCACCTATTCAGTGCAAAGGCAAATGATATAATATGACTATATTTTCACAATAGTTATATTATCATTACAGCATTAACTTTTCACCCTATCAATTAGGCGTAAACATAAACAGACTCCACAAAATGTTTAATGCAGGTGTTCCTGCGGACTTGAAAGTGAAAAAATGGTTCTCCCAGAATATTTTACGTTCACAGTTCAACATTGGATTTGGAACGTTATCCACCATAATGTTAATGTTGTAATCTATATAAATAAAATTGTAGGGGGTCCGCTGTCTGTAATTTCTTTTGTTTTGCCAATTTTTCAGATATTTATCCGTTCTAGGTCAACTCAAGACCGAATCGGTGGTTTTTACGTTTCGTGTCTGTTTGTCTGTCTGTTTGTCTGTTCCACCATCACGTCGAAACGGCTGGATAGATCTCAACCAAACTTCATATTTAGAGTATAATCATCCCAGGGAAGGTTTCTATATGCATATAATTTTAAAATCTTTGAATACACGGGGGGTTTATAGGAAAACCAGAATGGTTTTTCCACCATCACTCCGAAACGGCTGGATAGATCTCAACCAAACTTCATATTTAGAGTACACTCATCCCGAGGAAGGTTTCGATATGCATATCATTTTAAAATCTTTGAGAACACGGGGGTTTATAGGAAAACCATAATGGTTTTTCCACCATCACGTCGAAACGGCTGGATAGATCTCAACCAAACTTCATATTTAGAGTATACTCATACCGGGGAAGGTTTCAATATGCATATCATTTTAAAATCGTTGAATAGACGGGAGGGTTTCTAGGAAAACCAGAATGGTTTTCCTCCATTTTCTCTTATACTATCGATTTTCTGTAAACTTTGTTTACCATACGTGAAACGTCTCCTCATTATAAACAACTTTCGTTATGTTCATAATTTACCTTACTCTTCACATGACGGAGAAATTTACAATTTTCCGCTGGTATCATGCTCTGCATTGAGTGACCGACAGACCGACAACGAACCTACAGGTTACCATGGCAACGTCTCTGACTGCATGCCAGCAGGGAAGTAACGTATTGCCATTTTCCTCATCATGTTTTTAAATTCGTGGTTGTTCCTTGGGTAGAAGGCAAGAAAGGCGTCAATCGCCCTATCTGCGGGATATTGGCGGAATATCGTTGGATGTTATAACCGCCCTCGAATAGATTAAGTAATAACACCATTAGTCATCTTCTTATTATTTGTTTACCTAGGAATCACTGGACCTAAATTTCTCCTCTGTTACCGCTTTATTATATCCATAACTCACACTAGCATAATTTATTGAGGGGCATTTGATTTTCCAATACATTAACTTGGCATTTACATATTTGTCGTTATCCAGCTGTCCTCAGTTATAATCCATTTTCTATTACTTTCAACTTTCTTAACTGTATTATTTTCTTCCTTAATTACGCCGTATGTACGCGAGTGCTACAAACTACTGGATGTATTTCCACCAAGACTCATATTTAGAATACACCTGTCCTTGAGAGGTTTTAGGGCAAATATTGTTTCTAAATCCCTGAACTGACTGGGGGTTTATACGAAACCGAAACAGCGATTTTGCACTTCCACAAAATATACACAACCAACGTTAATTTAAATCTACATGCCTTGGTAGAAATTAATTTCTAAACCTTTTTTCTCATGTGCATCATTTTGATACGAGGATTAATAAGGTAGATATCATTAACGGACCGTTTTTCTGTACAAGTCCCATCGGACTTAACTCACGAGCGGGTGCGTGTAAAGCGTATTCCTTACAACTTGAAAACTACTGAAGACATTCGAACCAAAATTTATATTTAGCATCCTCCTGTCCAAAGGTAGGTTTTAAACATAAATAACATTTCATGTTCCGGAATGGACTGGCAGTTTATAGGGAACCGAAATGGTGATTTTACTCTTCCACGATATATACAGAACAAGACCAACCTGACTGGAAATCGACCAAACGTGATGGAATTCCACCTCTAAACCTTTTTTTCATGTGCATTTTTTCGTCAGGAGGAATAATAAGGGAGATATCATGAATGGTCAGTTTTGCAGGTTAAGTCCAGCGAACATAGCCCAAAAGGTGTTTTACATGGAGCAGATTCCTTATCTATATAAATCAAATCGTAACGACTGTGTGCCTCTACACTGACTATTTTGGCAAAATTTTCGTACAGCTTTCCGTTTAAGGGGTAATAATGACCATCTGCATAATTTTTGGTTTAGTTTCCTGAAAGTCCTCATTTTTACCCGCCTCGCCCAAAATCCAGATTGCGGCATAATCTGCCAGAAGAAAAAGAAGATAATTGAAATTTGACAAAATTATACGTTTTAGCCTGTAACGAACGGAAAACATCCAAGTTCATTAAATTTTTCACTTTTTATCCCCGAAGAATATCGAAATATGCAGGCAATTTTAATGATGGTGCAGACCTTCGGAAATTCCTATCACATAACAGATTGCACAATCTCCGTTCAATTTGGAATGATCTACAACCTTGGTCTTATGACTTTTTGCCGTATCTGTATCCCTTTTACGTTTGATTTTTCTCTATTAATCGATGTTAAGTCAATTTGGAATTTTCACATGCATAATTCATACTTTCTATTACTTATATGAAATACAGAATCATCAAACTCTTCACGAAAATTGGCCCACCCAGTAGCCATATGTGAGCCAAATGCTATGTATGTAGCTGTCACATAATTATCCGAAAATTAATGTAATGTGAGATAATCTTACAAAAACGTTACCCTGTTCCACGTTTCTAACTCAATCTGACCCAAGAATAGATGACATATCATAGGACCAGCCATTTAGGCCAGTAAATCCGGCGTGTCTGATGGTATAATCCTTTGTCGATATGACGTACATTTAGTAGCAGTTAATCTGTAAATGAAGGTCTTCAATATTGTAAACACGCATATACTTTCGTATGTCGATCTATATATATTCACTGATGTCGATTTATAGCGATCGAGAAAGGGTGGGTCTGCTATTGTAATCAGTACTCCCCACACCGACTTTGACTGGCAGTATGAAAGGGTTCCTTCTCCAACTCCCGTGTAACTGTCATTAGTAAGGAAGGCCTACAATTGTAATGAATAGTTCCCTTCTCGATTTGACTTGCAGAAGGCAAGTGAGCATGCAGTTTTGTTTAAAACTCCCCTACCCGATTGTATTTGGCAGTAGGCAAGGGTGCCCGCCATTATAAAGAAATGTCCTCATCTAAAATGTGACTGGCATAAGGCATAGTGGCCTGCTATTTTGATGGAAACTCACCAACTTGGTGTGACTGGCAGTAAGCTGGCTAGAAGTAGGAAAATGGGCCTGGCATTATAATGATAACTGCACAACTCAATTTCGAGTGATAGTAGGGTAATTGCCTGCCATTATAATAAAAACTCCTCAACTGTAATCTCTCTGGAAGTAGGAAAGAGGGGCTGCCATTTTAACGAAAACTCCCCAAATCAATTCTGTCCGCGTAGTAGGCAATGGGGCCTGCAATTATAATGTAAACTTCCCAACTCGATTGTGAATGGCAGTAGGCAAGTGAGCCTGCCGTTATATCACAAATCCATAATAAACACTTTACATTGGAAACAACGTACAGGGACCTCCCCATGCTCTTTCTCGGATAACGCTAAGAGACATGCAATTTTAAAACAATCTTATTTACTGCATGTACACTATTTACTTCGATATTCGAATACAATGTAGAATACCATAGCGAAGCACGGGTACATTCGCTAGTGATAGTATAACTGGCTATTATGAAAATCTAGTCATATTTATCATTTGCCTTTGTATTGAATGTGTACCCATTTCACCTTACCAAGTATCCACATTTACTGTAAGTAATTTCAAGCCACCATGCTATGACAAAGAAGGCAGATTCAAATGTGAGAGCATCCCATTATTTTACGTGGCAAAATAAAAAAATATAGTTTACAACGTACTAAACAAAGTAGAACAAGATCACAGACTTAGCCATATGTTAAAAGTTACATACCCGAAACCACAGAGAACTGGAAAGCATTATGCAAGAGAGCGCAGTCGGAATTCCATTGTTGTGCCGCATGAAAATGAAAATCCACAGTTTGTTTCCAGTCATTCGACCAGGTCAGGAATGTAATAAATGAAGCCCCCATCTAGTGGCAAAGATAGGAATTGTGCCGGCTGCCGAAGCCTGTCGCACTCCTCTGGGGCAATGATTAATGAATGACAGGTAAAATGAAATTAAATGATATTGGAGAGTGTTGCTGGAATGAATTATGACAGAGAAGACCGGAGTAACCTGAGAAAAACCTGCCCTGCCTCCACATTGTCCAGCACAAATCTCACATGGAGTGACCGGGCTTTGAACCACAGAACCCAGCGGTGAGAGGCCGGCGCGCTGCTGCCTGACCCACGGAGCCTCCCGTTGTGTCATATGACGTAGGTTATTATTATTTTTTTACAATACTGCTACTAGATATCAGGAGAAATTGCTACACAGCCTTGTTATTGTTAGGACGTCATTATCTGTAGCGAACAGCTGAGTGATTCAGTAAAAAGTAAATTGTAATAGATATTAGATATTTATTTCAATAATTAATTCCAATGAGCAAAAGGCTCATACAGAGGAATTGTACAATGAATAATATATTCAATGGCGGATAACCTCATTTTCTTTCTGCTGCAAGGAAAAAGTTTAAAATGTTGAAAAGTACAACCAAACTTATAAGAACGGAATACGGCTTATGAGTATAGCTATTCTAGTTGTTTATTCTTCTTTTCTAGGTGAAAACTGGTTATATAAAGGTAATCTGCTCACAATTCTTTCAGAAATTGTTTGGGATTAGCCAAACCAGGTTTAATAATATATCCAAAGCTGTTAAGAATGGTGAAGGTATTCGAGAGAAGAGAGTTGGGAATAGAAAAAAGTGCTCTGTTTGCTGCAAAGAAAGAAAAGTTAATTGCATTTATTTCTCAGTTAAAAGGAAGCAAATTGCATTATAACAGGGATAAAAGAGGCTTTATCTACCAGCAAAATTAAGAATAAACAGATTCCACAAAATGTTTAATGCGAGCTTTACCACGGACTTGAACGTGAAAAAAATGGTTCTTCCAGAATATTTTCCATACACAGTTCAACATCGGGTTTGGGACACCATCCATGGATGCTTGTAGTTATTGCGCTCGAATGCTCCTTCAGATTATATCTGAAAAGGACAATGCAAAAAGGAATGGTTTACTAACTGATTTGGGAGCACATAAAATTAGCTCAAAGGCCTTTCACAAACTTACCAGGGAACAATTGAGGCTTTCACGGCCGGCGTTACAATTCATGTCAGCGTTTTCCGGGCTTGTAGGCCGTGGTCCAGGAGCGAGTGAATGTCCCGACGTTTCACCGAAGACTGCGTTCGGCATTGTCAAGGGTTCCGACTGACTTCGATAGCAGCGAAGCTCTCAGTGGAATGAAGTGCTGTTGTAATTCCACCTACTTATATAGTGCAGGATACGGTACGCTGCTCGCCTATTGGCCGCTATGGTGAGGGGCGGTCGCTGATTGGCTGTTCTTCGGCCAATGGTTGAAGCGTTAGAGAGCCCGATGTACACTGACCTGCCTTGGCGGAGACAGGCAGCCGATTACCCGTTGCTTTCTTCCGGTCTGCCGCGGCTGTCGTGTCCTTCAGGGTTAGAGCTTTCAAGACTGGAAACCAGGCTTTGTTTACCCGTTCAGATTCCTCCTTACGGTTGAAGCTGTTGTTATGCTTTAGGATTTCAATGGCTTCCCTCTGTAGCCGAGCGTGATAAGACACAGTAGTTGACAGTACTTCGGTGTTGTTGTACTGTATGTCATGGCCTGCTAGCAGCGAGTGTTCAGCGACTGATGATCTATCTGTCTGTCCCAGCCGGCTATGTCTGTTATGCTCCTTCAGTCGTGTGGCGATGCTGCGTTTGGTAGTGGAATTACAACAGCACTTCATTCCACTGAGAGCTTCGCTGCTATCGAAGTCAGTCGGAACCCTTGACAATGCCGAACGCAGTCTTCGGTGAAACGTCGGGACATTCACTCGCTCCTGGACCACGGCCTACAAGACCGGAAAACGCTGACATGAATTACCAGGGAACGTCCTGCTGAAACAATGTCCTTCTACTTTGATTTCCAAAAGGTACAACCACTGCCTAATTATCAATTGGTGAAGTGTACTATTCGCACCACATATCATTTTGCGCACTGTGTGTTACCGATGTCAGTATTCAGAATCCAAAATTTTATGCGTGGAATGAGATTGAGGCTGGAAGTGGGGCAAATGAGGTGTCGTCTGGTGTTCCTTCATTTCTAGATGAGGTAAATTTTGATTATTTGATCACCTGTGTCAGGCTGTTCGCCAGCAGATATGGAGGCCAAAGCAAGAACGTGCATGTTATCCATGCTCTAGTTTGTTGGCTTCAAAACAAAGCACCTGCTAACATTTCCATGATTGTTGTCACCTTCCCTGTGAGAAGACATTCCTTTTTACCTGCAGATAGGGTTTTTGGTGTTTTAGAAGAGTTTCTTCATAAGTGCTCTGACATCGTTATACCCGAGGAATACCGAGAGATCTACAAGTCTGTGGGGACTGTCAAACATCTAGGCAAAGAATGGGTTGTAAGGAACTACAAGATTCTCACCAAGCATTTCAAGAAATTGGACGGGATTAAAGAAATGAAGAGAGTGATTCTAAAGTAAAGCGAGAAAAGTGGTCAGTCCCATGTTACAGTAAATATGGAGCAGGCTTACAGGTTTGATGACCCCTCAAAGTGATTTGTAACACTTCTGAACCGAGGTACAAGGCTGGACCAGGTACATGAACCTGATGCTAAAAAAAACTGGATGTCGAGTACCTGCTGAAAACAAAATTTGGAGACAACTGGAAATATTTTTACAGTTTGCAGTTTTATGTTTCAGCACTAAACATCGGTTCAGCAGCATCAGATGCGGCTGTGACTGTTTGAACGAGGAAGAAGGATTACTTGCAAGACTGTAAAACATCCTTACAGCATCAACAATATGTTAATAACAACTTGATTTACTGTACATGATGCACTGTATCTAACAATAAAGTCAATAAAAATACTTTGGAATCAAATTAACATTTCAAATCGTATTATGTGAAAAAATTGTGATGTCAAAATGTATTAAGTGAAATTTTATAATTAGAATGGTGCCTTCATGTATTGGGAAATGATTTCAATCATGACTGATTCCTGAACATAACCTCCATCCCTAGATTTTGCCGTTTAGAATTTTGATGTTTTATTTGGTTAGGAAGTGAAACATTTTTTTAGCTTCCTGTAAAATTATGATTTCTGTGCTTAATATGATTTGAAATGATGCTCCTCATATGTACTACTTCCTTGATTTTGATGCGGTGTTCAGCAGCCAACATCCAGGCATCACAACTGTTAGTACAGGTGCCGGAGAGAGAGGTAGATCTGGAACCGTTTCTTTAAACTTTTGAATGCAGGTAAGAGCTTTCAAAAATACCTTCTGAACACAAGAAATTATGTCATTGACTCCAGGTAAATTGTTTCGTACTTCCTCTACTAAATGATTTATGCCATGCGCAAGTCAGGTGACATAAACCATAGCGGGATAGAAATTTACTAATATTTCTCCTGCTTTAGTCATATAAGCAGCACTGTCAGTATCCAAGAGCTGACATTTTTCATATCTACCTTTTCCCGTCTAAAGGAAGTATAGGTCATCTCTGACAGTGTGAACTATAGTGCTGTGAATGATCTTCTCCAACACTTTTCATAGGATAAGATACCAAAGATCTGGAGGAAGGCTAGAGTTGTCCACAAGCTGGGCAAAAATCAAAATGGTCCCAAAAGCTATTGGCCTATTTCCTTCTATCCCACCTTTATAAAGTACTGGAGATACGTATCCTCAACCGGCTGGTAAGTAGATAGGAACCTCTTC
This sequence comes from Anabrus simplex, assembly GCF_040414725.1. Taxonomy (NCBI): domain Eukaryota; kingdom Metazoa; phylum Arthropoda; class Insecta; order Orthoptera; family Tettigoniidae; genus Anabrus; species Anabrus simplex. The sequence goes on along the minus strand of NC_090266.1, from coordinate 637,502,143 downwards.
TCCACAACAGATTTTAGATCAAGGAAAAGGAGCACATCTCAAGTGTTGTGTTGTTCACAAGCTGACAGGATCAACATGTGGAGCACATCTGTGTACATTAGAACCTCTGCTGTCGTGCTGTGTAACTACAGCAGAGTTTGCATGCTCAGTCTACAATAATTCTAGTCATGTCAAAATGGGTGATGTGGTGCTCAGTGAGATTTGTTGCATCACAGGATGTCTGCGGAATATGACTTTGGGAAAGCTATACTGCTTTACCGGGATTGCACCTCCTGATATTCAACGAAGAATAGCAGTAAAAAGCAAGATGAATTAGGCATTGACATTTGAAGCCCATCCTCTGCATCGCTATTAGCCAGAACGACCAAGGACTAAAATCAAGGGAAAGTTTCCTCAGGTCAACAGAAGCTCTAACAGGGACACCTCATCGAGCCCAAGTTGATCAATGGCGTGCATGGTACAAGAATAGAATGGATTGGCTTGCACCAAATGAGACTTTTCCTTCTGGTCACACAGAGAGATGGTCAACGTGCTACGCTCGGGTGTTACGAGGTGCAAGAGCAGTCAGAAGTGGGATTACCATGTCAAAACCACAATGTGTGGATGTGGAGCCAAGGAGACATCATCTCACCTGCTCCAGTGCATACTTTGTCCCTTTACATGTTCTATGAAGGACCTCCTAGATGCAGCACCAGATGCACTGAATGTTGCAACATTGCAACGTTTGGGCAGAAACAGTTTGAAAAGAATTGTCAAATGTATGTATATACATATATTTTTATTTTTATTCATAATATCTTGTAGGCTAAGTTATAGTAGTGCCTCTGACATTATTGCATATATGCATAGGATTAGATGTGGTTTTGGTGGTTCCATGACATGTAATTTCCACACCACAACATTCACAATGAATCATCTTCAGCTATCTGTGGTCTCCTCAGTTGTTAGCCGAATGGAGTGGTCACCAATGTAGGCCCTAATATCTTCAATAATATTTGCATACAGTTGCCTCAGATAATTTTTGCATTCTGTCAGCTACTCTGGTATATTCCAACTCCTGATGTCCTCAAGGAAAATCCTGAAATTGCTATTTTTCAGCATGTTCCATGGCACATTTATAGACACCAAAACCTCACACAGACAAAGATCAAAGTTGTCTTTGCTTTCTATTACACTGGAGATCAATGACTTGTGAATGTGAACTTGCAAATCTTTGAGCTGCAGGAAATGTGACTTCTGACTTACCTGCAAAAGAGAATAATAATGAAAGTTAAATTAAGTAATATAAGATTAGTCCTGTTTTAATATTAATTTAATACATATAAGCATTTTATAAACAGTATTCAGAAAGTCACACTGCTCAAAGAAAAGGAAGAAATTTGGTTACTTTTTATATGTTCTTACCTTCATGATGTGCATACCGTACGCGCACCTTTTAGCGATACATGGACACCCTAGTGGTATCTTAGAGATTCATATTGGCAACCTTTGAAACACAAACTATGAATCGCTGTGCGACATCTGGCGTACACTTTACGTACTAGTACTGTTGCTGTTTATACAGCAAAGCCAAACTATAGAATTCATGCTGGGAACAAGAGTTGCATCAAAAAATGTTATATAATGTGTGTGGGACACAGTTGTTGACGTAAGATGATAACTGTATAGAAAATTCATATTATCGATTCAATTCAGATTTCAAATCCATTCTGTTGGCAGTATAACCGGAACCGAGAGAGCTCCCTCCTTACTCCTCACCCCGTACAAAGTAATATCGCTAAAAGGTGCGCGGACTATACATATTGAAATGAAAACAACACTTCTTCATTTAAGAACTGAAGTGAAAAGCATTCTTTGGACACTCAGTATACAATGTCATTGCACAGCGTTATCATACAAAAAAAACGGCTATGATATGGATTTATAACTAATATTTCGTGCATCACCTGATTTTGTTCGATTGCACTCCATTACATACTTATGTTGTGGACATATTTATTATCACCTTGTACTCCTTCCCCAAGACTCGGTCCATACTATTCAGCAATTCCTCCAGATCTTCTGCAGTCTCGGATAAAATAACTATATCATTGGCAAATTTCAGGGTTTTGGTATCCTCTCCTTGGATTGTGATTCCCTTTCCAAGTTTACATTTGTATAGGCACTGGACATGATATTTTGCATAGCACTTCCATTGCAGCTATCACGAATGAAACAATTTTGTTAAATAATTAATACAATACCAGTAGTATTGTTGTTGTCATTGTTGGAGTCGTCAGTCCATAGACTGGTTTGAAGCAACCCACCATGCCACCCTATCCTGTGCTAACCTCTTCATTTCTATGTAAATACTACATCCTACATTTGCTCTAATCTGCTTGTCATATTCATTCCTTGGTCTACCCCCACTGTTCTTACCGCTTGCACTTTCCTCAAAATACTAACAGAACAAGTCCTGGGTTTCTTAGGATGTGTCCGATCATTGTATCTCTTCTTCTCGTCAAATTTAGCCAATTTGATCTCCTCTCACTAATTTGATTCAGTATCTCTTCATTCGTGATTTGATCTACCCATCTCACTTTCAGCATTCTTCTGTAACATCACATTTCAAAAGCCTCTATTCTCTTTTTGAGCTAGTTATCGTCCATGTTTCACTTGCACACAATGCCATGCTCCATAAGAATAGTCTTCAAAAGCATCTTTGTAATTCCTATATCAATGTTTGAAGTGAGAAAATTTCTTTTCTTAACAAAGGCCTTCCTTACTTGTGCTAGTCTGCATTTTCTGTCCTCCTTACTTCTGCCATTGCTAGTCATTTTACTACCAAGTAACAATATTAATCTACAATCTTTAAGACTTCATATCCTAATCTAATATTTCCCGCATCACCTGATTTCATTCGATTGCACTCCATTACTTATGTTTTGGACTTATTTATTTTCATCTTATACTCCTTCCCCTAGACTCTGCCCATACCATTCAGCAGTTCCTCCAGATCTTCTGCAATCTCAGATAAAATAACTATATCTTTGGCAAATTTCAGGGTTTTGGTATCATCTCCTTGGATTGTGATTCAGTTTCCAAATTCCTCTTTGATTTCCGTTACTGCCTGTTGTATATAAACATTGAAAAGGAGAGAGGACAAACTGCAGCCTCGACTCACTCCTTTCTGGACTGCTACTGCTTTTTCAAAGCCCTCAATTCTTATCATTGCAGACTGGTATTTATACAGATTGTAAATAATTCGTCGTTCTTGGTATCTTATCCCAATCACCTTCAGAATATACAATTGCTTGGTCCAATCAACATTAATGAATGCCTTTTCTAGATTTACGAATGCCATGTACGTGGGCTTGTCCTTCTTAATTCGGTTCTCTAAGATCAGCCATAAAGTCGGGATAGCTTCATGTGTTCTTTCATTTCTTCTGAAGCCAAATTGGTCTTTTCCCAACTCAGTTTTGACTTATCTTTGCATTCTTCTGTAAATAATACCTGTTAAAATTTTGCAAGCATGAGATAGTAAACTAATGCTGTAGTTTTCACAGTTGTCAGTACCTGTTTCCTTGGGAATAAGTGTAATAACATTGTCTAAAATCAGATGGCACTTCTCCTGTATCATACATCTTCCACACTAAATGGAATAACCTCGCCATGCTGGTTTCTCTTAAGTCAGTCGGTAATTTTGAGGGAATGTTATCAATTCCAGCTGCCTTGTTCCAATTTCAATCTCTCAAAGCTCTGTCGAATTCTGACTTCAAAATTGAGTCTCCCACTTCATCAGCCATCAACAGCCCCTTCTTGTTCCACAACTATATCATTTTCTTTTTTTCTATACAAGTGTAGGGTATTTCCCTGCCATCTTTCTGCCTTATCTTCTTTCCCTAGAAGTGGTTTTCCAACTGAGCCCTTAATATTCATACACCTAGTTCTGTTTTCTCCAAAGGTTTCCATAAGTTTCCTGCATGCAGCATCAACATTTCCTTGGACCATACAACCTTCAACACCCTTGCACTTCTTTTTCAGCCATTCTCCCTTAGCTGCCCTGCCCTTTCTATCCACTTCATTCTTTAATCACCTGTATTCTGTTCTGCCCTCATATGATTTTGCATTCATCAATCAGGCCAAGTATCTCCTGGGTTATCCATTGATTTGTAGTTGATCTTTCGTTTCTTCCTAACCTTTCTTCAGCAGCCCTACTGACCTCATTCTTCACGACTGTCCATTCTTCCACTATTGTGTTTCCTTCAGGTTTTTCATTTAGTCCTTGTGCAACACATTCCTTGAAACAATCCCTCACAATCTTTTCATTCAACTTGTCTATGTCCCATCTCCTTGCATTCCTTCCTTTCTTCAACTTCAGATGGCATTTCATGACCAACAAGTTGTGGTCACAGTCCATGCCTGCTCCTGGGAAAATCTTGCAGTGTTAACACCTGGTTTCTGAATCTCTGCTTAATCACAGTGAAGTATATTTAATACCTTCCAGTGTTTCCATACCTTGTCCACATATACAGCCGTCGTTTATGGTGTTTGAACCAAGTATTAGCAAGGACTGTATTATGATCAGTGCAGAATTCAACCATCCAATTTGCTCTTTCATTCCTTTATCCCAGTCTGAATTGTCCTACTGTATTACCTGCTGTTTCTTGGCCTACCACTGCTTTCCGGTCTCCCATCACAATTTGATCCTCACCATCTTTTACATATTATATTAAATCTTCTATCTCTTCATATATTGTTTCGATTTCTCTATCATCTGATGAACTAGTAGGCACTATTGTGGTGGACATTGGCTTGTTGTCTCTCTCGACAACAATAATCCTTTCATTATGCTAGTCGTAGTAGCTTACCTGCTGCCCTGTTTTCTTATTCGTTATTAAACCAAATCCTGCAATTCCCCTATTTGATTTTGTTTTGATAATTCTGTAGTTGCCTGACCAAATATGGTGCTCTTGCTGCTAACTTATACCAACTACATCTAATTTCAGTCTATCCATGTCCCTTTTCTTTTAGATTCTCTAACCTAACACAACGATTTAAACTCCTAACATTCCACGCTCTGACTTACAAAATGTCAGTACTCATCTTCCTGATGATTGCCTCCTCCTGTGTAGGCCCCACCCAGAGATCCGAATGGGAGATTATTTTATCTCAGGAATATTTTACCCAGGAGAAAGCCATCATCAGCACATCATTCATACAGAGAGAGCTTCATGTCCTCAGGAGTTAGTTACAGCTGTGGTTTTCCGTTGTTCTCAGTCGTATAGCAGTATCAACACAGCTAAGCCATGGTAAGTATTACAAGGCCATATCATTCAATCATCTAGACTGCCGCTCTTGCAACTTCCGACAGGCTACAACCCCACTTTCGATGAACCGTTCGTTAGTCTGATCTCTTGACAGATACCCATCCAACATGATTGCACCTGCGGCTCGGCTGTCTGCTTGACTGGGATGTACAAGCCACCCCACCGCGGCACAGTCACATGGTTTGCTGGGGAGGTTGTAGGATTATAAATTTATTGGAAGAAAGTAAATAAAAAGAATATAAGTAATTTCGCTTACAAGAAAAGTTAACAGTCGTTTATTGTTGGTGATTATTGCTGCCCGTTGAATTAAAATATTAATCAGTTGACATACAATTCATTAAATCAGCTGATTAGCATAATTCTGTAATTGTAGTTCAAGCCTCAGACATAGTTTCGAGAAACGTTATTGATTCACTGTTTTAGATGTCTTCCTGTGTTTTCATTCATTCCTTTTCAATATTTCAGCAATTAAGGGCTCTTTAATTTTTGTTAGCACGTAGGTAGGAAAAGAATAATAACCTGTGTTGGGTATCAAGTATTTAATTTTAACTCCAGTTCTATTGTTTCATTTAACCTGTGATAAGTTCAGTTTAGAATTACAGTGTAGTTAGTTTATTAGATACTATCTTGTCTGGTATATTTGTGTGTTATCTTTATGTAATCTTTTTGATATTTGAACATTTAAATAAACATTAGTCTTTCATTTCTCTCAGAACATAGGGTAAAATAATAATAATAGTAATAATAATCTGTCACGTATGTAGTTTTATTAAGCAATCCTTGTGTAGTCCTTCTATATTCCAACATTAAACTGCAATTTTCATTTCTGTTTGCACGTAGTAGTAGTAGTAATCTCTTTATATTTAGTGTAACTACATTTCCTTAGTTTCAGTTAGACTGTTATTCCTTTTATTTAAAAATTAGGACACACGCCTAAGTAGAATAATTGTAGCTTAACAATCCGAGTGTTTCAGTTTAACTGAGCAAGTGGTTGTGCAGTTTGGATCACATAGATAACAGCTTGCGTTTGGGAGATAGTGGGTTCAAACTTCACTGGTGGCAGCCCTAAAGATCATTTTCTGTGCTTTACCATTTTCACATCAGGCAAAAACTATGGCTGTGCCTTAATGAAGGCAACGATCACTTCCTTCCCACTCTTAGCCCTTTTCTATCCCATCATTGCCGTAAGACCTATCTGTGTCAGTGCGACGTAAAGCAAATTGTAAATTAAAAAAAAAAAAAAAAAAAAACTTTAAAGATTGATTTTCTATTATTTCCATTACTTGTTGAAATTAAGATCCTCTCAAGTGCAGTTTACAATTCTAGTTTAGTTATTTTATTAGATATGGTAGTATCTTCCTTGCATTCTTTCCTGTTGTGTAGTTTTTGTGTTTTCCTTTCAATTGCTTGCTTTATTGACATGTCTTCCTTGTGTAATATCCTAAACAATATTTTTTTGCTCTGACTTTTTTAAAATTCACGGAATATGTTATTTTATATTTCTTTTTTTGGAAAGAATGGCTAAGGAATGCTGGTGTAGTGACTGTGGGTGTGAGGGGGCATTAAGGAGTATGAGGAAGTAGTTGGAGAGTTTGAGGGAGATAATTAGGATTCTCACGGTGGACAGGAAGAAAGGTAGGTAGGTCTCCCTCCAACAATATACAGGATGTACAAGTGGGATGGTGTACCGCATGGTAATGTTTTGCAATTATAAGCAAACAAAAGAACAGATAAATATGTCATGATCCTAAGGATTGGACAGGCTGGGGACTTGGGTTCGATTTGGCATTATAAGTGCGGAAATTGCCCTAGAGACGTAAAAACTAATGAAAATGTTGACTGGATTTGTGAGCAGTGTGTTCGGAATGTTGTTGTTGGGGACGGCGTTGACGAAGCACCGAAAACAGTCGATGAGGAATATAAAAGTGCATTAGAAATTATAAACATTCTAAAAAAGGACAATGAGACTCTTAAAGTTGAAAATCAAGAATTAAAAGAAAGACTGCGATCGCTAGAATTTGGGACTGACCACTCTTCGAGTGATATACCGGTACAAGTAACAAACTCAAGCACGTGGTGTCAAGTAGTTCGTGGATGGCCGGCTAAGAAGAAATCTACAACTGAATTTCCGGAAATAAACATTAGAAATAGGTTTTCTGCCCTAAATAATTTAATCCTGGAAGAAAGTGATCGCGCGCGTGAAACCAAATCATCGCGATCCGTTGCCGTGCCGAGTTTAAAATTTAGGCCTAGAATTCAGATTCAAGACCCAGTTAGGCCTAAATCAGCGAAGGTAGCTGTGTTTGGTGATAGCCAAGGAAGGGGAATTGCGGGAGTGATTAACGACGAGAATATAGCAGCAACCGGAGAAATATATCCAGGAGCTTCTATCAGCAGTGTTGTGGAAAACGTAGAAGCAGCAACTAGGAACTTCGGGAGCGGCGATGCAGTGCTTATCATCGGTGGGACGAACGACGTAGCTCGCAACGACGCCAAGAATGTAAGATCACAACTTAAACATACACTAGGGAAGCTGACCCACACAAACGTTTTTGTAGTGAACGTGCCCCACAGGCATGATTTGAGTAGAGACTCGTGTGTGAACATTGAAGTGGACAAGGTCAATACAGATATTGTTAAAATTTGTAAACATTTTCGGAATACTCAGGTTATTGAATGCAGCAGTTTTGAGAGATAGTGTTATACAAAACATGGCCTCCATCTAAACAATTCAGGTAAACGAAAGATAGCAAATATTGTTCTAGATTTTATTAATCTTAAGATATGTACTGTAAAACAGGCAACTCCCTTGAGTTATAATACTGACCAGGAAAACTAGTAGAAAGAGCCAGCTGTACTTCAAGCTGGCTCAGTCAACTAGAAAAAGAAACTCAGGATAGTAAGGAATTTCAAGTTACCCAATTGCAACAGTCAAGTTTTAGGGAGGAAGGGGGTCTGAGATTGCTCTTGGTAAACTGTCAAAGTGTAGTAAATAAACAATTAAAATTCGGTACATTGATGGAATCTTATGAGACTGATGTGGTGATAGGAGTGGAATCGTGGTTGAAAGAAGGGGTGGGTAATAGAGAAGTATTTCCAGAAGGGTACACAGTCTATCGTAGAGACCGAGGAGATAAAAAGGGAGGGGGGGGTGTTTATTCTGGTGAAGGAAACTTACTGTTCACATGAATGGTTTACCGATGAAAGGGATGAAATATTAGGGATAAAATTTAGTTTGTGATAATATGAAGGAGGTGGGAATTATAGGAACATACAGGCCTGGAAGAGAGGAAAGAGACATGGAAATCTTTGAAAAAATAATAGATTATACTCATAAAAACAATAATAATGATATGGTAATAATTGGGGGAGATCTAAATTTGCCTGAAGTTGAATGGAAAGGAGCTGCAAGTGAAGCCCATGAACAGAAACTGGCAAATAAGTTAATTTGGGAGGGAGGATTTACACAAGTAGTACAAGAACCGACTCGTCTCAATAACTTACTAGATGTATTCTTGGTTAAACCATGGGAAATTGTTGATAAAACTGAGGTAATTGAAGGAATAGGAGACCATAAGGCTGTAATAATGGATGTAGGACTCGTACCAAAAAGGCTTAATAAGAGGGTTACACAAGACAAGAAATTGTACAGAAAAACTAAAGTTGATGAATTTGGGACTTACCTTAAATCACAATTCAGTTGTTGGATAAGTGAAGGGAGTAACGTGGATACACTTTGGGCTAAATTTAAAGGAATTATTTGGGAAGGAGAGAAGAGATTTGTACCTGTTAAGAAGGGTAAAATGACCTCAGACCCTGTTTATTATACAAGGGAAATAAGAAAATTAAAAAGAAAATGTAGAATAGTAAACAGGAAAATCAAAGAGGGTAGGGAGAGTAGAGAAACTAGAAAACAGCTAATGAGGGAACTGAATAGAGTGAAAAAGGAAGCAAAAGAGAATTATATGAATGGCATACTTCAAGAGGGTAATGACCACAAAGGGAAATGGAAAAAGCTGTATTCATATATCAGGAATCAAAAAGGAAAAGGAGTCCAAATTCCTACAATGGTGGGAGAAGGGGGTGAACACTATTTAACAGATACTGAGAAATCAAACCTATTTAGTAGGGAATTTAGAGATTCAGTAGATGATTGTCAAGAGTTGGAAACCGAAACAGAAGATAGAGAGGGAGAGAGACAGAGGGAAACAAGAAGCTTCTCATTCACAAACAAAGATATTTTCAGAGAAATCCAACTGCTTCAGCAAGGAAAAGCTGCAGGAAGTGATCAAATTACTGGGGAGGTATTAAAGACAATGGGGTGGTACATAGTGCCTTATTTAAAATTTCTCTTTGACTATGTCATAAATAATAGTGTAATACCAAAGGAATGGAAGGAATCTATAATAATACCAATTTATAAAGGAAAGGGTGATAAAAGGAAACCAGAGAACTACAGACCAATCAGCCTGACCAGTATAGTTTGTAAAATTCTGGAGAGTTTAATATCGAAGTACATCAGAGGGATATGTGATAATAAAAATTGGTTCATGGGGAGCCAGTATGGATTTAGAAAGAAATTTTCTTGTGAGGCACAACTGGTGGGATTTCAGCAGGACATATCAGATCAGTTGGATTCAGGAGGTCAGTTATATTGCATAGCCATAGATCTTTCCAAAGCCTTTGATAGAGTGGAACACGGAATATTATTAAAGAAATTGGAGGGAATAGGATTGGACGTAAGGGTTATACGTTGGATAAAAGCATTTCTAAATTCAAAGGTTCAGAAAGTCAAAGTAGGAAATAATGTATCGCAGGAAGAGAAAGTTTGGAAGGGAATTGCACAGGGTAGTATAATCGGTCCGTTACTTTTCTTAATATACGCAAATGATTTAGGGAACAATATAACATCAAAAATAAGATTGTATGCAGATGACGTAATTGTTTATAGAGAAATAAACAACATTGAGGATTGTTCAGAATTACAAAGGGACCTTGAAAGTATCCAACAATGGGTTGAAGAAAATAATATGAAGGTTAATGGAGGCAAATCAACTGTTACAACTTTTACAAACAGGAGCTTTAAAACTGAATTTGAATATACTTTGGATGAGGTAGTTATCCTAAAAGATGGCAAGTGCAAATACTTAGGTGTGAGATTTGAAAGTAATTTGCACTGGAAGGGTCATATTGATGACATTGTTGGGAAAGCATACAGATCATTACATGTCATAATGAGGCTACTTAAAGGATGCAACAAAGAATTAAAAGAAAAAAGTTACTTGAGTATGGTTCGTTCATTATTGGAATATGCAAACAGTGTTTGGGATCCTCACCAAGAATACCTAATAAAAGAAATAGATAGTGTGCAGAGGAAAGCAGCAAGATTTGTAACAGGGGATTTCAGGAGAAAGAGTAGTGTATCAGAAATGTTAAAGGAACTTGGGTGGGAAACTTTAAGTAAGAGAAGGGAGAAAACTAGACTTACAGGATTATATAGAGCCTATACAGGAGAAGAAGCATGGGGAGATATCCGTGAGAGGCTTCAGTTGGAAAATAATTATATCGGCAGGACTGACCACAAATATAAAATTAGAAGGAATTTTAGCAGAAGCGATTGGGGTAAATTTTCATTTATTGGGAAGGGTGTGAAGGAGTGGAACAGTTTACCAGGGGTAGTGTTTGATCCTTTTCCAAAATCTGTACAGATATTCAAGAAGAGAATAAACAGCAACAGAGAAAATAAATGAAGTGTTAGAGGGCATCCGACCGGTGCAGGTTATTGTAAATAAAAAAAATGTGTGTGAATAAATTAATTCCATCCCCTGGTCTAAGGAGTTTGGACAGCCAAAGTAGGGGACTGCCTGTAGGGGTGAAGTACAGTGAGGACTTCGAGGGCCCTGGGACCGCTACGGTAGCTGTGAAGGCCCTTCAGGAACTCTGAAAAGTGGTGGCAAAAGGGGCTCTGGTTAAGACTCGGCAGGTCGTTATGCTACTTAGGATCCAGAACGGGTAAAAAAAAATAGTAAATAAATAAATGCAATGTAAATATTAATGTTATACCAGTTTTATAGTATCATTTGAAGGAATTCCACATACTGTATATCAGTTGACTATATTTGTAAGTAGTACAGGAGATATTATAATTAGAATTTTGTAAACAATATAAATTTATTAAGGATGAACTGTGTGTTTAATAGAAAACATTGTTAGCGTAAATTGTATAATATTGTATTATAGGAAAAATTTTCTTCTCTTGTTAATTTAATATTTAGTGCTTGACAATAATGTATTTTAGTGTACCATTTGCCACCGAGGTAGACACCTCATTTGCAAATAAAGAGATTTTGATTTTGATTTGATTTGATTTTGATTTTCAGGAGCTTACGCTAAGGCAATAACAAGGCTAAGATTTCAATGTACCATCACCTCCATTCACCTGTATTATTCTAAAAATATTTACACATTCTCACTTTTACACAATTAAACCAAAAAACTGCTCTTTGCAATTGCATACAACACTTCATATGTGAGAGGGATCTTCTCAAGACTTTGTCCTCTCGAATTCTCTCTAGACAAGCTAATTTACAATTTAAATATGTCTGTGAAACTTGGTGAATACTTAGCTCGTGTTTCAGGATCTTTTAGGTCTCTCTTCTGCCTTCTCTCTTGATTCTTCTCTCTGCGACGCTGTAGCCGTCTCGGAGGTCGTGAAGTCTAGTCGAAGGAAAGTGCAGGTCCACTAATTCGAGCTTGGCACCTTCTCATGGCACACTGCCGTTTCATGACTTCTCTAACAGTTGGGGAGGTTCTCTCTTTCTTTCTGTCTGTCTTGCTCACCGCCACTACACGTAACTCACTGTAGCTGGACTAGTTCTCCCTGCACACTTCCCAAACTCCAGCTTTTATGTTATTTGCTACTTTCTAGAATTTTTCTAGTGCCTTCCCGAATATCATCCCCTACTACCACAAAGTTCTGTTGTCTCTCAATCTGATTGGTTCACGTGTTCCTCCCACTAAACTAACGGGGGAGTGTCGTGGAACACTCTAGAACAAAGTATTTTTCTGATGCATTAAAATCACCGCGTCGCCTACATGACACTTCCTTCCTCTGGCTTCTCGAACTATCCTCAGGGTTTCCTATTGCGCTTCTCCTTCTACATTGGCGCCGTTCTGTCGGATATTTCACAATGTTGCACACACACTGGGCTTGCTTCCACTAAACTTTGCTTCATGTTAAATTGTATTGAATTACACTGACTGACAGAGCAAATGCAACACCAAGGAGGAGTGGTTCGAAAGGGATGAAAGTTGGGGAAAAAAACAGAGACGGCACGGACGAATAATTGATGTTTATTCCAAACCGATATGCAGGTTACACAATGCGCATGGCATCGACTCAGTAGGATGTAGGACCACCGCGAGCGGCGATGCACGCAGAAACACGTCGAGGTACAGAGTCAATAAGAGTGCGGATGGTGTCCTGAGGGATGGTTCTCCATTCTCTGTCAACCATTTGCCACAGTTGGTCGTCCGTACGAGGCTGGGGCAGAGTTTGCAAACGGCGTCCAATGAGATCCCACACGTGTTCGATTGGTGAGAGATCCGGAGAGTACGCTGGCCACGGAAGCATCTGTACACCTCGTAGAGCCTGTTGGGAGATGCGAGCAGTGTGTGGGCGGGCATTATCCTGCTGAAACAGAGCATTGGGCAGCCCCTGAAGGTACGGGAGTGCCACCGGCCGCAGCACATGCTGCACGTAGCGGTGGGCATTTAACGTGCCTTGAATACGCACTAGAGGTGATGTGGAATCATACGCAATAGCGCCCCAAACCATGATGCCGCGTTGTCTAGCGGTAGGGCGCTCCACAGTTACTGCCGGATTTGACCTTTCTCCACGCCGACGCCACACTCGTCTGCGGTGACTATCACTGACAGAACAGAAGCGTGACTCATCGGAGAACACGACGTTCCACCATTCCCTCATCCAAGTCGCTCTAGCCCGGCACCATGCCAGGCGTGCACGTCTATGCTGTGGAGTCAATGGTAGTCTTCTGAGCGGACGCCGGGAGTGCAGGCCTCCTTCAACCAATCGACGGACGGGAAATTGTTCTGGTCGATATTGGAACAGCCAGGGTGTCTTGCACATGCTGAAGAATGGCGGTTGATGTGGCGTGCGGGGCTGCCACCGCTTGGCGGCGGATGCGCCGATCCTCGCGTGCTGACGTCACTCGGGCTGCGCCTGGACCCCTCGCACGTGCCACATGTCCCTGCGCCAACCATCTTCGCCAAAGGCGCTGCACCGTGGACACATCCCTATGGGTATCGGCTGCGATTTGACGAAGCGACCAACCTGCCCTTCTCAGCCCGATCACCATACCCCTCGTAAAGTCGTCTGTCTGCTGGAAATGCCTCCGTTGACGGCGGCCTGGCATTCTTAGCTATACACGTGTCCTGTGGCACACGACAACACGTTCTACAATGACTGTCGGCTGAGAAATCGCGGTACGAAGTGGGCCATTCGCCAACGCCGTGTCCCATTTATCGTTCGCTACGTGCGCAGCACAGCGGCGCATTTCACATCATTAGCATACCTCAGTGACGTCAGTCTACCCTGCAATTGGCATAAAGTTCTGACCACTCCTTCTTGGTGTTGCATTTGCTCTGTCAGTCAGTGTATGTGCTTTGAATATTTCAAATTTACACTCAAATAAAATTATCACTCACTTAAATATTCAAAGCACTGTAACTTCTTCCCGTTGTTGTACATTTGCTTAGGTTTTAGACCTTTACTCCCAATCTCTCCATTCTCGGAGGTTGCAGATTCGAGACTCACTCGAGTCCGTTCGCTAGGCACTGAGCTATGAAAGGGGCACGTCATGACATGCGGTCATGACTAATATAATACGGAGACAACTAAAGGATGTGGAACATGATGGACAACCCTGCCGGGAACGTGAACTGGTGGCACTTATACTCTTGAACTCAGGCAATCATAATTTATTAAAAATACATTCATAACATTTCATATAATTATCATCAAAAGGTAACTCCGCTTAGTAATAAACTTAACCTTCAAAAATTGATGTAAAAATGTAAAATACCAAGCTCGATAGCTGCAGTCATTGAACTGTGGCCAGTATCCAGTATTCGGCAGATAGCCCTGAATAAGGTTTTCCGTGGTTTCCCATTTAAAGATCTCAGAAATTTAAGACCACACTTAATTACATTGTGATTAAATTGAAAGAAAAATAAACTCTAGTGTCCTTCAACTACCAACACTCGAATAGGGCATGTTAAAGACAAACAACTGATTATCTCTTAGCCCAACAGTTTTTTGAAAGAGCACATTTGAGATTTAGTCCACGCTGACTCATAAGATGACTTACCGAAATTACAAATAATCTTACTTTTAAAAACCTAACCAAACTGATTTTCCTCTTCCATGTCATGCACCTGTAAAACTGTAGTGCTCGCAGGCATGTGAGAGTGATACCAACTCCAACCGTCCCCTAAACTTGACAATAACATGCACTAGCATCAGAAAGTTTAGACTCGCCCATAAATTTTCACTTACCATGAAAGAGAGGGGCTATTTGTTGAAAATCAACATGGAAATACCTATGTTCTTAGAACTAACTAGTTTTATTACACATTTCACTAGATATACCTGTACACTGATCATTCGCACGGAGCTAGAAACACAATCATAACATCTTAAGCAATCACACTGCCTGTTCATCAATGTGTCCACCATGTGCTTTGATTACTGCTTTACTGATGCGTGGCATTCTAGCTGTTAATTTTTCCGAAGTCTCGGTATTTATACATCCCCAAGTTTCTAAAGGACATTGCCACAACCCATCCACACTGCTTGGCGCCTTTGTTTTCACCTTCCTGTCAAGTTCTTCCCACAAAAGTTCAATAGGTGACAGATCGGGTGATTGAGGAGGCCAGACTATTAATTCCAATTTTCCTTCAGCTTGTTTCCTTTCCAGATACTGCTTGCACAAATGAGAGGTGTGTTTAGGATCATTGTCCTGCTGTAGAACAAATCCTTCACCAATCAGCTTCATTCCAGATGGCACGGCATTGCGCGAAAAGATACAGTAATATTGTTTCTTTCCCAGTATTTCCTCTACTTTCACCAAATCACCAACCTGATTATTTCCAAAACATCCCCACACCATCACATTTCCTCCTCCATGCTTCACAGACAGAATTATGCAGGATTCCATAACCCTTTCGCCAGGGTGGCGATGAACGTATTGGCGACGATTGGAACTGAATTCTTCAAGTTTAGATTCATCCGTCCAAAACACACTTTTCCATTGTTCAGCGGTCCAGTTAGCATGCATTTTGGCCCATTGTAGCCTTTTCTGCTTATGTACAGTATTCAGCAATGGTTTCCGTGCTGCTACGCGACCAAACAATCCCTCCTCAAACAGATTATTTTTTACTGTTGTCACTGGCAGAGGTGGGTTCTGTTTTATTTATCTCTGAGCAGATATCTACCGCTGTACGCCTTCTGTCACGCTTGCTGAGGATTAAAATATGGTTATCTTCAACTTTAGAAGTCTTCCTTGGGCGTGCACTGCGCGGTCGATCCTCTTGACTACCCGCTTCCTCTCTTTGTTTCACTGCTCTGCAAATGCTGCACTCTGAAATTTTCAATTTTTCGGTTCGACCACCCAATTTCTGTATAAGCACAAGCCTTGGCTTTGTTTTCTTGGGTTCTGTTAGCCTTCTTCCTCATATTCGATTGTTTGATGTGTATTGTTACCGTAGTTATCCTCAGAATACAACAATGTAGGAAATAAACAATCTGGTACAGAGATTAACATACAGCTTCTCAGGATAACTTCTGTAGGCTAACTGTCGACTTCCAAGACAGCGAGGAAACAAGAAGGACAAGTAATCACGTGAGAGAGGCATGTTTATTACCTGGAAAAGGTCCAGAAGTTATCCAGGTAGCAGCAGGCAGTAAGAGCTGGGGGACCATAAATCTGTCAACTTCTTTGAAAAGACAAAGTAAAATCTCGCAATATGCACTGAAATAGCTTGAAAGTGATGAATGCATCCCTACATAAGTAACAGAACTAAAGTGCCACTTATCATCACACAGAAAACAATTATTTAAAAAAATTATTAATTTTCGTAGGTGAGTCTAAACTTTCTGATGCTAGTGTATTAAAAAAAAGGGGGAAATGATGGAGTGTAGATAAGAACCAATTAATGAATATCATGTGAATTAATGACAAGGTTGAAAGTACATCATGAGAAAATGAACATCTCAAGATGAGGGGAAATTTGAAAGCATTACCGTAAAGTGCTATATCTGCCATAAGGTGGCAGGATTTACTTTTTATCACCTAACATGGAACATAGGGTTCCTTATTACATCGGGCTAGTCCCATACTACCAGACTTAGGCAAATAAAACAGCTCAGGAAATTTACATGACGCTTACAAAGAGATATACAAAAAAAGAGTTTGCCTGCTCCAACTAAAAATGTATCATATTGTTGAGAAGTGCTGTTTCGACTAAATTAGATCATCATATATGTGAGGCTTCCCCACAGAATTTCTGCGAGAGATAACACATTAATTTACAACATTATTAAAAATGAGACATTATTCCATTATCCTGCAATATCATCCCGAACTCCCCTGTGGAGTAAGAGCTTGAATGGTAACACGTCCGCCCTGACTGAGAACCAAGATGAGAATCCATACGCTAACTTTTGCATCCAAGCTATTAACTCCTTAGTTTGCACATCGCACCCTTCCAGAACAACGAAACCTAATCAACCAGTCACGTGCAGAATTTCAAGACAGAGCAGCCCTTGTAATCTTCTTACATGAGGGTGGAAAATTTCAACAGACATAGACCAGAAATAAAGGGTTCTTTCTGGCATCAGCAAGTCATGAGAATTGAAGCATCTGACCTCCTACAGGGTGCTCAGACAGTTCTCTTCAGAATATTACTGTGCAGTTCTTGAAACAAAGACCCTCCCTTTATTGCACTCCAAATGATGACTTTAATTCTTGCATTTTATAAGATTGGTTAATTCTTGCATTTTATAAGATTGGTCCAGATGGAAGGAAAGGGGGAAGTTATAGAAGACAATAGGACTAATGTTTTATGGAGAAGGAAAGAGCAAAGGGCTCTGTTCAAGGACAGAATTCAGGAGAGGTGTTGGAGAGAAATCAGGATGGCACCGGGCGAGTTGGCCATGTGGTTAGGGGCGCGCAGCTGTGAGCTTGCATCCGGGAGATAGCGGGTTCGTGCCCCATTGTCAGCAGCCCTGAAGATGGTTTTCTTTGGTTTCCCATTTTCACACCAGGCAAATGCTGGGGCTGTACCTTAATTAAGGCAACGGCCACTTCCTTCCCACTCGTAGGGCTTTCCTATCCCATCGTCGCTGTAAGACCTATCTGTGTGGGTGCGGTGTAAAACAAATTGTAAAAAAAAAAAAAAAAAAATGCAGGTAGAACAGCAGAGGGAAGGTGAGGAACAGAACTGTTGCAGAGGAGGGGAGATGTAGGAAGAAAGTAGAGTATATGATAGGAAAAGAGAGATGGGGTGGGGTAGAAAAGGAAGGAGGAAATAGGTACTGCAGCTGCCAGCAAAGATAAGGGGAGACCAGAATGGGAGGGGATCAAATGAGTTGGGTGGGATTGAGCTTCTGGTCATGGGGGACTCCATTGTTAGGCATGAGGAGGAAGGGGAACCAGGGTAAAGTGTTACCCAAGAATTAGACTAAGGCAGATGTAGAGAAAAGTAGAAGAGAAGGAGAGGGGGTGTAGTTTTTCACATCGGTATTAACAATCTAAGGCAAGCAGGTATAAGTACCAGCATAGTTGGGATATGTGGGATCTGGTTAATGCAGCAAGGGGGAAGTTTAAGGGAGCAGAGATTGTTATCAGTAAAATACTGTATAACAGGGATACTGACTAGAAGGTGATCAGGACTTTAAATGAGACTGTGGAGTGGGTGTGAGAAAATGGGAATAAGATTTGTAGACCATAACGTATCTGTGCTCAAGTGACTTTCACTTGAACTGTAGTGGTAAGGATGATTGTAAAAAGGATTATAAGAGAGGTTCATTCAGGGAACCGGGTGGACTAGGGAGTGGTGATAAGATTACAGGTAGCTGGAAGTCAAGTAAGGCTTACATTAAGTTGTTAGTGTTAAACTGTACAAGTATTGTAAAGAAAGGGATAGAAGTACTGTAAGTGATTTAATAGATGTAGATTTATCATATATTGTAACATGAGTTGAACTGTGGCAGAGAAGTGTTATGGATGCAGACATTTTTTCACAGAACTGGAGTGTTTTTTGTAGAAAAAGATTAAGAATGATAGGAGAAGAGTATTTATAACGGTGGAAGAAGTATTTGTAAGTTACAAAAGAATTGGGGATGAGAAACATGAAATTCTGCGTCTGAGGCTCATTGGTGTAGATAAAAGGCAACATGTTGTTTTTGGGGAGTACCCTACATACCTGGAAAGGGTGGTGCTGATGCCAGTGTAGAATTATTTGATAAGATAAAAAGCTAGGCTATGTGAGGAAGGAACACGACTGGTCTCATTTGGGTACGTAATACGAATAACAGGGAGCATGACCAACAAATGATAATAAAGTTAGTCTGGGAAGGACAGCTGATTCAGAAGGTGATGGAACCAGCTAGAGGGACGAATATTCTGGACGTGGTGCTGATAAAACCAGTTGAGAGAAACTGAAGTAGTAGATGGTATAAGTGATCACGAAGCTGTTTTTGTCGTAGTTAAAAATACAGTACCGGTAGAAGTCTGTTATAGCGAGAATTCATGACAGCGAAAAATTTACTCACTGTAGTGGAATGTCGTTATATCCGATTTCTGTATAAAAGTCGTAAAAAACCCATACACATTAAAATTTGGTATGAAACGGCAATCAGTTTGTTCAAAACTTGCGTTTCCGCAGATGATATCCACACTACGGCTTACTTGTTATTTTTCGAAATCCGATACTACGTGAAAGTGTACGTTTAATTTAATTCTGAAAAAATATTGTACCGTATTCCTCGGAATCCAAGACGAACCCCAATTTTTCCTTCAAAAAATTTAAATCAGGCTCAAAAAGTATTTTGTAAAATCATATGAATGCCTTTGTTGTACAGTAGGCCTACGCATTTTAGACGCCGAACATTGGCTTTCGTCGCGCCGTTTTTTTTTTTTTGTTTTTTTTTTTATGCGGCTGCACAATTATCCTTTATTTCCGCGAGTTTAACGCCCATTAACTTATAATTTGCATAATAAAGAGAACCCATTGGAAATTTGCCGGCAATACCTATTCCATGCAGCTCTACAATACGATGATCCATCAGGAAATTATACTTGCTGCCTATAAAACCGTTACTTTTCTCAGCGTCAGATATAACAGGCTACCGCTACACGCACGTCTCGCTTGCCGCCTAGCGTTGTATAGGCCTAATCGCGGACGTTGAAAGTCAACGAACGCGTTTATTGCGCCACGGTATAGCCATTCCTCCCTTGCAATTTTCGTGCACATACCTCACAATTTCATCTTCGACTTCTTTAAAGCGTTCTTTTAGCGGACCACTGAATGCAGTTTTTATACAGTATGCATTTTTTTTTTTTTTACCTCTTTGTCTTCACGCTAACGCCAAATATTGGCTTTAGTTAGGCCTATACCGTATTTTCTTGCACAATTACTTTACATTTCCGACTGTTTAATAACCATTAACTTAAAATTGACATCATAATATCGATGAGAACCCGTTGAAAATTTGCCGGCAATACCTATTCCACGTATCTTTACAATACGACTATCCATCACGAAAATATTCCTGCTGTCTATAAAACTTAATTTTACTAAGCGTCAAGTATAATAGACGTGTTATAGCTCTGCCACTGAGCAGCCGGCCTGTCTACGAATTCGAAGGTTCACATATTTTGATGCCATTCTGCAGATTTGAGAAACGTTTTTGTAGAGGCTAATAGAACGTCATTCTCTCTTCACTATTTCCCGAGATCCAGTGACGTTACACACAGGCACTCTACAACCGGTTGTCGCGGCTAGCGATGTAGTAGGCTATAGTAAAGAGGCGGTCGTTTACTGTCAACGAGTTGTGTGCGCGACTGCGCGTTTGAAAAGAAGCAGCGTGGTTACCTCAGTAGTTGCCAGTGGTATCCATTATCTTACTGTTAGGCCGCGAATGCAAGACAACCCAAGAGTTTTCGCATGAGATTCTGAGAGAAAGAAACGTCGTCTTGGATTCGGAGAAATACAGTATCACTCCAGAGGTTTCTGTGGCAAACACTTCAGTTTTCTTTTTCAAACGGCGTCACCTAACCTAACCGTATATGTTTCATGAAAACATATTTGAAACACATGTAGAGAAATGATAACCTCCTCGCTAAAAATTTACATGTAAATAGCCTTTCCGAAATTTAACTAGACGTCAGAAGATATGAACTATCCTCTGAAATCAGTGATGTACTCTGCCATATCTTGAGGTGTATCACATTCTTACCAAATTTCCGTATCTGATATTAAAATTATGAGATCGTTTATCTCAGTCTTTATTTTTAACGAGTTAACAACTGCTATCGGTCACGTTATTTACGCATTTATTACGAAATTGTCCTCTTTTCATTTCGAATTTTCTTCACGAACAGCAGTCGACGGGTATTACTAATCGAGTCCGACATCGCCTTCGAATGTCGACGAGAAAACTCACTAGTAGACATAGGGTGGAAATGATTCCGAAGGTAATCGATCGCATGCAATATAATCGCTGGGGTGCATAAATATCGGGAACGGAAAAAATCGCGCGCGCTTAAGCGCTCGTAATAACGGATGCGTCAGTGACAGGTCTCTCGCTGTAACCGAAGGACGACACACAGTTTAATATAGGAATTTTGAAAGGACAGAAAGATATTGTCACTATAACTGAGTTCTCGTTATATGCCGTACTCGCTATTGCGGACTTCTACTGTATATGCAAGAGAAAGGAAGGTCGTAAAATTGGGACTATTAGGCAGTACCATATGGTCCATTAGACTGGCATGAGAGAGTTGTACAATAACTATGATCCATGAAAAATGGTTAATAAAAATGTAAACAGTCTGTGGGATGGGTTGAAAGCAGTTGTTAAGCAATGTGAAAACAATAATTATAATGTTATTGGTTTTATGCCCCACTGACTACTTTTACAACTTTTTGTGATGCCTTGGTGCCAGAATTCTGATCCATGGGAGTTCTGTTATGGGCCGATAAATTTACCGACAAGGGGCTCACATATTTGAGCACCTTCAAATACACCAGACTGAGTCAGGATCAATCCTCCCAAATTGGGCTCAGACAGCCAGGTGCCTTAACCACCTGAGCCACTCAGCCCAATGAATGTCGAAAGAGGTATGTACCTTTAGAGGTTGAACAGAAAATTAAAGACTTGCTATATTATAACAGAGAAGTAAAGAGACTAAGGAGGAGGTGGTGCAGATTAGGAAGAAATAGAGTTAGAAATGGTTGTGGAAGTAAGAAGAAATTCAAGAAACTTGCTAGGAATTTGAATCTAGCAAAGAAGTCAGCTGAGGATAACATGATGACAAGCATAGGGCTGTCTTACAGATTTTAGTGAAAAATGGAAGTGTCTGTATAAATACTTTAAAACAGAAATAGGTTCCAAAAAAGGGCATTCCAAGAATTATTAATGAACAAGGGGATTGTGAATGTGAGGATTTGCAGAAGGAAAAAATATTCAATCAGCAGTATGCAAAGGTAATTGTTATGAGGAAAATGTCCAGATAGAGGAGGTGACTAACACTAATGAAGTAATGAAATTTACCTATGATATAAAAAGACATTTACAATAAGATACAAAAATTGAAAACCTAGAAAATCATTGATAATATTACTGAGGATATACTAAAGGCAATGGCGTGGAATATAGTACCATATCTGAAGTATTTGTTTGACTAGTTTGCATGAAGGAACTATGCCAAATGAGCAAGTAAACTCATGTCCTGATCCCAAGGTGGTGCAGCTCTTTTCAGGCTTACCCACTATGGAGGTGAGCTGCATATAACATTTCAACCCATACCAGCCCTCCTCCCATTCTTAAATTTCTGACTACCAATAATCAAATCCAGGTCCCTCAAGGATGGCAGCTAATAACACTAACCGTTACGCTACGAAGGCGGACGCCAAATGAATGCAGGGTTTTATAGTAGCTCCTGTGTATAAAGGAAAGGGTGATAAAGCCGATAATTACAGGCCAGTCGGCTTGACATGATGCATGTAAGCTTTGGGAAAGTATTCTTTCTGATTACATTAGACATGTTTGTGAAATTCGTAGCTGGTTTGATAGAAGGCACTTAATGTTGAGAAAAAGTTATTCCTCTGAAGCTCAACTTGTAGATTCCAGCAAGATATAGCAGATATCTTAGATTCAGAAGGTCATATGGACTGTATCGCGATTGACCTATCTAAGGCGTTTGATAGGGTAGATTATGGGAGACTACTAGCAAAAATTAGTGCAAATGGCCTAGATCCTGTAAGAGGGATATTCCTCAAGGCAGTGTTAGAGGTCCTTTATGTTTTGTTATTTATGTTAATGATATGTGTAAAGCAACTGGAATGAGAGATAAGGCTTTTTACAGATCATGTTATACTAACATAGAGTAATAAATAAGACACAAGATTGTGAGCAACTGCAAAAGGACCTGGACAGTGTTGTGAGATGGACAGCAGGCGATGGTATAATGGTAAACGGGATGAAAAGTCTGGTTGTGAGTTTCATAAAGAGGGAAAATCTCCTCAGTTTTAATTATTGCATTGATGGAGTGAAAGTACCTCACAGACATCTCTGTAAGTACCTAGGTGTTCATATAAGGAAAGATTTTTTTCATTACAGTTATAATGGTATTTAGGGAGGCGAATTGGTTGAAATGTCTCTGGTAAGGCCACAGTTAGAGTATAGTTAGTGTGTATGGGATGCTCACCAGGATTACTTGATTTGAGAACTGGAAACAATCCAGAGAAAAGCTGTTCGATTTGTTCTGGATGATTTCTGACAAAAGAGTAGCATTACCAGAATGTTACAAATTTTGGGTTGGGAAGACTTGGGAGAAAAGAGACGAGCTGCTCAACTATGTAGTATGTTCCGAGATGTCGGTGGAGAGGCGGCATGGAATGACATTCATAGTTCAATAAATTTGAGTGGTGGTGTTAAAAATAGGAAAATCACAGAATGAAGATAACGTTGGAATTCAAGAAGACAAATTGGGGCAAATATTCTTTTATAGGAATAGGAGTTAGGGATTGGAATAATTTACCAAGGGAGGTGCTCGAAAAATTTCCAAATTCTTTTGAATTATTTGAGGAAAGACTACGTAAACACTTGGTGGGGATTCTGCAACATGGGGACTGCCCTAAATGCAGATCAATGGTAATTGATTGGTAATTAAGCATCTGAATAAGGAGTATTGCCACTCCTCACATGGCTAACAGCCTAAAAACACCTTCTCATGCTTTTGTCAATGTGCCACACATTCAGTTCGTGCAGACGTCCTCACTTTTCTAAAAGGCTGTCGTCAAGGACTTGTAGAATTTGATGTGGAGGATTTCTCACTTGAATGTGTTGCTCCAGTTGGTCTCCAACTTGTTCAATTGGATTCAAGTCAGAAGTTCTGAATGGCCATTCCATTCATTGCAGAAATCTCCAATGTTGTCATCATCTGTTGTATCATTTTCATGCATGAATACTGGGCTTTTCTCCAACTTGCATCGCATGGGTTATCACATGTTGTACTAAGATCTTGTCCCTGTACCATCGAGCATATAAGTATCCATTGTGAATGATCAGGAGATCGGTTTTTGTGTCAAGACTTATGTCTGCCCACACCATAACAAATTCTCCTCCATAGGCAATGGTAAGTTGTACAGCTGTCGGATGAAATAGCTCACCATGTCTTCCCCAGAGTCGCAGATGACCATCTGAATGAAATAGTGCAAAGTGGGATTCATCTGAGAACAGTACAGGATGCCAGATTCTTAGCTTTTATTCGGGAGATAGTAGGTTCGAACCCCACTGTCGGCAGCCCTGAAGATGGCTTTCCGTGGTTTCCTATTTTCACACCAGGCAAATGCTGACATGCTGGCCTTTGGTCACAGGGGTCCCGGGTTCGATTCCTGGCACGGGAATCTGGGGCTGTACCTTAATTAAGGCCATGGCCACTTCCTTCCCACTCCTAGCCCTTCCCTGTCCCATTGTCGCCATAAGACCTATCTGTGTTGGCGCGACGTGAAGCAACTAGGAAAAAAAAAGATTCTTAGCTGCCAGTGCACATAATCTATAGCAAACTGCAGTCTCCTGCCATGATGTCCTCTCTCCAGTACAGGCACTTGAACAGGTTGTAGGGCTCTAAAATTGGCCTCACGAATGCTGTTCCTAACTGTTTGGTAATTAGATCATACTCCAGATGCCTACTATATGTCCACACATGGTGCCTGTCCTGTAACAGTTTTGGACAGCTTGTAGATGCGGAAAACAATCCTGCCATGGGGTTGTTTTCCTTTGGCGGCTCATGCCAAGGTATTTGGCAACACTTTCATTCTCCTGGAAACATTCTGCTAGCATTCTGGAAATGTACCTCTGTGAGTAGCCTTCTTGAAGCAGTTTAAGTGCACAAGTGGCTTCATTGAACAACAGTTGATAACTACCGAGCAAAATGTACGTTCAAGATGTTTCATGATGCCTCGTTGAGCCTTATTACAGCAGGAGGGAGAGGAGGCTATTTAAGTTGAGGCACAGCTACCACTTATGTAGTTCATTTCAGCTGCCTGGGGAGACTGAATACTTCAGTTCAAGTGGGGATACATCAGTCGCCCTGACAAATAATACTGCAATGTATTTGAAATATCAGCAAACTACCTATGGTGCATAAAACAACAATACGGTTCAACCTAGAAGAAGAAGAAGTAAATAATAGATTTTTAGATTTACTTACTTCTGTTTTAAGGGCTTGAAAAAAATGTTTCCCATCAGTAGTGCAATAAGCATCTCCTCGAAATATATTGCCATATCAGACTTGGTTTTGAAGACTTATGTTTTGGCTTGTCAAGAGTGTTACTATTAACTCCTGAAATGGAGAAATATAGTGTGAAAGCAGCGATGAAGTGGCTTCATAGGATAACAAGATTAGCATGGAATGTTTGTAAGGTACCTTATGATTGGATGAACGCAGTAATTGCACTTATCTACAAGCAAGCGAACAGGAAGGATTGGAACAACTGACAAGGTGTTTCATCGATTATTATACAAGGCAAGGTATTCACGGGCATTTTGAAAGGGAGGGTGCGATGAATAGTTGAGAGTAAGTTGAAAACCAGTGTGGTTCAGATCACAGAGGGGCTGTCAGGATCAGATTTTCCCCTCCCCTCTGAAACATGTGACCTTGCCGAGGATCTAAACAACCTGTATCCTGCAGTAGAGACATTACTGCAATTGGGTGCAGAACAATACACCATTATGTAATAAATATCCACACAAATATAGCACTGTTCTGTCCATCCACGCGGTGATTAAAGCAATACATTCAATGTGACGAAGCGAGTGTTCGTAGGAGAAACTAGAGTTTGATTACATGGCCCACTAAGCTTGTATGAACCAAAATGGCGGCTAAGCATACCCATCTTATAGAGCCTTAGTGGCGAGAGCAATTTGAATAGCGGTAACAAACCTAGGCCCACAACGGTCAACGAATCGCTGGCGTCTCATTCCTTGGAGGATGGAGGTAATGATAATGTACTTGTAATTCTCTCTTTATTGCAACAGGATTTACAAGCATTAAAAGCAGAGAATGAGATTTTAAAGGAGAAGGTACGTTTACTGGAATCGAAAGTACCGGTACAGTAAACACACAGAACACAGGTGGCTCCGTGAATTCTAGCACGTGGTGTCAAGTTGCTTCAGATTCTAGGAGGAAAAGTGTACAGTTAGATAAGGATAACTTTGTAATTGACACCAAAAATAAATTTTCAGCCCTGAGGGAAGTAAGCGATACGCAAGGACTTATCCGTATGGGAAGCAATCAAACGTATAGTGCAAAATCCATTACGAGAAGCGGCAAAGTTAGGCCTAAAATCCCACACAGTGCACTGGCGAAAGTGTCGAACATTCTTATATTTGGTGATAGCCAGGCGAGGGGAATTGCGGAGAAAATGAACAATGAAGATATTGCAGGATCGGCCTTCATCTATCCTGGGGCCCCAATCAAGAAGGTATTGGAAAACACGTAACAGGCAGCAAAAAATCTTGAAAGTCATGATGCAGTAGTGATCATCGGGGGGACGAACGACGTAGCTCATGACGACGCTAATAATGTCATTACTCAACTTAAATGTACACTAGGTAAGGTGACTCACACTAACATCTTTGTAGTGAACGTGCCCCACAGGCATGATTTGATTAGAGTCTCGTGTGTGAACATTGAAGTGGACAAAGTTAATACAGATATGGTTAAAATTTGTAAACATTTTCATAATACACAGGTAATTGATAGCAGCAGTTTCGAGAGACACTGTTACACAAAGCATGGCCTTCATCTAAACAATTCAGGTAAACAAAAGATAGCAAATATTGTTCAAGATTTTATTAATCTTAAGATATATACTGTAAAAAAGGCAACTCCCTTGAGTTATAATACTGACCAGGAAAACTAGTAGAAAGCCAGCTGTACTTCAAGCTGGCTCAGTCAACTAGAAAATGAAACTCAGAAAAGTAAGGAATTTCAAGTTACCCAATTGCAACAGTCAGGTTTTAGGGAGGAAGGGGGTCTGAGATTGCTCTTGGTAAACTGTCAGAGTGTAGTAAATAAACAATTAAAATTTGGTACATTGATGGAATCTTATGAGATTAATGTGGTGATAGGAGTGGAATCGTGGTTGAGAGAAGGGGTGGGTAATAGAGAAGTATTTCCAGAAGGGTACACAGTCTATCGTAGAGACCAAGGAGATAAAAAGGGAGAGGTGGTGTTTATTCTGGTGAAGGAAACTTATTGTTCACATGAATGGTTTACCGATGAAAGGGATGAAATATTAGGGATAAAATTAGTTTGTGATAGTATGAAGGAGGTGGGAATTATAAGAACATACAGGCCTGGAAAGGTGGAAAGAGACATGGAAATATTTGAGAAAATAATAGATTATACTCATATAAACAATAATAATGATATGGTCATAATTGGGGGAGATCTAAACTTGCCTGAAGTTGAATGGAATGGAGCTGCAAGTGAAGCCCATGAACAGAAACTGGCAATAAGTTAATTTGGGAGGGAGGATTTACACAAGTAGTACAAGATCCGACTCGTCTCAATAACTTACTAGATGTATTCTTGGTTAAACCATGGGAACTGAGGTAATTGAAGGAATAGGTGACCATAAGGCTGTAATAATGGATGTAGGACTGGTACCAAAAAGGCTTAATAAGAGGGTCACACAAGACTAGAAATTGTACAGAAAAACTAAAGTTGATGAATTTGGGACTTACATTAAATCACAATTCAGTTGTTGGATAAGTGAAGGGAGTAATGTGGATTAACTTTGGGCTAAATTTAAAGGAATCATTTGGGAAGGAGAGAAGAGATTTGTACCTGTTAAGAAGGGTAAAAGTGACCTCAGACCCTGTTTATTATACAAGGGAAATAAGAAAATTAAAAACAAAATGTAGAATAGTAAACAGGAAAATCAAAGAGGGTAGGGAGAGTAGAGAAACTAGAAAACAGCTAATGAGGGAACTGAATAGAGTGAAAAAGGAAGCAAAAGAGAATTATATGAATGGCATACTTCAAGAGGATAATGACCACAAAGGGAAATGGAAAAAGCTGTATTCATATATCAGGAATCAAAAAGGAAAAGGACATATCAGATCAGTTGGATTCAGGAGGCCAGTTAGATTGCATAGCCATAGATCTTTCCAAAGCCTTTGATAGAGTGGAACATGGAATATTATTAAAGAAATTGGAGAGAATAGGATTGGATGTAAGGTTTACACATTGGATAAAAACATTTCTAAACTCAAGGGTTCAGAAAGTCAAAGTAGGAAATAATGTATCGCAGGAAGAGAAAGTTTGGAAGGGAATTGCACAGGGTAGTATAATCAGTCCGTCACTTTTCTTAATATACGTAAATGATTTAGGGAATAATATAACATCAAAAATAAGATTGTATGCGGATGACATAATTGTTTATAGGGAAATAAATAACATTGAAGATTGTTCAGAATTACAAAGGGATTTTGAGAGTATCCAGAAATGGGTTGAAGAGAATAATATGAAGGTTAATGGAGGCAAATCAACTGTTACAATATTTACAAACAGAAGTTTTAAAACTGGATTTGAATAGGCCTATACTTTGGATGAGGTAGTTATCCCAAAAGATGGCAAGTGCAAATACTTAGGTGTGAGATTTGAAAGTAATTTGCACTGGAAGGGTCATGTGAATGATATTGTTGGGAAAGCATACAGATCGTTACATGTCATAATGAGGCTACTTAAATGATGCAACAAAGAATTAAAAGAGAAAAGTTACTTAAGTATGGTTCGTCTATTATTGGAATATGCAAACAGTGTTTGGGATCCTCAGCAAGAATACCTAATAAAAGAAATAGATAGTGTGCAGAGGAAAGCAGCAGGATTTGTAGCAGGGGATTTCAGGAGAAAGAGTAGTGTATCAGAAATGTTAAAGGAACTTGGGTGGGAAACTTTAAGTAAGAGAAGGGACAAAAATAGACTTATAGGATTATATAGAGCCTATAGGGTGGGACACTTTAAGTAAGAGAAGGGACAAAAATAGACTTATAGGATTATATAGAGCCTATACAGGAGAAGAAGCATGGGGAGATATCTGTGAGAGGCTTCAGTTGGAAAATAATTATATCAGCAGAACTGACCGCAAATATAAAATTAGAAGGAATTTTAGCAGAAGCGATTGGGGTAAATTTTCATTTATTGGGAAGGGTGTGAAGGAGTAGAACAGTTTACCAGGGGTAGTGTTTGATCCTTTTCCAAAATCTGTGCAGATATTCAAGAAGAGAATAAACAGCAACCGAGAAAATAAATGAAATGTTAGAGGGCATTCGACCAGTGCAGGTTAATGTAAATAAGAAATGTGTGTGAATAAATTAATTCCATCCCCTGGTCTAAGGAGTTTGGACAGCCAAAGTAGGGGACTGCCTGTAGGGGTGAAGTACAGTGGGGACTTCGAGGGCCCTGGGACCGCTATGGTAGCTGTGAAGGCCTTTCAGGAACTCTGAAAAGTGTTGGCAAAAGGGGCTCTGGTTAGGTGGTTACGACGCAGTAGGTCGTTATGCTACTTAGGTTCCAGAATGGGTATTAAAAAAAAAAGAAGTTAAAAATGCAATGTAAATTGTAATCCTATACCAGTTGTATAGTATCGTTTGAAGTAATTCCACATCAGTTGACTATATTTGTAAGTAGTACAGGAGATATTATAAGTAGAATTTTGTAAACAATATAAATTTATTAAGGATGAGCTGTGTGTTTAATAGAAAAAATTGTTAGCATAAATTGTATAATATTGTATTATAGAAAAATTTTGTTCTCTTGATAATTTAATATTTAGTGCTTGACAATAATGTATTTTAGTGTACCATTTGCCACCGAGGTGACACCTCATTTGCAAATAAAGAGAGTTTGATTTTGATTTGGAATGAGACAAAATGTAATGACAATTTAAAAGTCCAAAATCCTCCACTGACCAGAATTCAAAACTTGAGGACGAAGAATGGATGGATGGATATAAATTAAAAACAATCAGTGGATCTGACCCGCAATGCCCCACATTCTCAGAAACTAGCGTTAAACAATAGTATTACTGACCACAAGACTGCTTCTAAAGCACAATACTGAATCGATGATGCTTGTAGTCTAACAGGGTCCAAACTCCAGGTCATCGGCCCCTCATAATGGTACTTATCGCTAGGAAAGTAGAACCATGGTATTTGTCATTTTGTAGTACTAATCAAAAGCAGCGTGGACTCGTGGTATTCCACACATTATGGCACTATTCACAGGTAATGTAATGCACATATGTAACACAGACCTATGGTGTTTCTCACATTGCGGCACCATTCACAGGCAATGCAAACCTGTGGTGCTCCGCACATTCAAAGGGCACTAGGAAAGTTTTGCAATATGCAAAAATGGTTGGCTGGACACCCCTGTTATGGTGAGGGATGAAAAGAGGGGTGAAAACTGGTCTAGAAGACAGCAGGGCGCGACCTCACCAGTTGTTACCAAGCAGTGGGATTGAAAGCACGTTAAGATGTCAGTGTGGTCTAAAGGTGAATATCGCGCAATTATCCACTACAATTTTGCTTGTGGATTAACTGTTGAGCAGTGCCTGGAGGAAATGACTCCTGTGCTGGGGAAAGACTGTCCACATTTGACAACAATTATCCGCTGGTACAAAGAGTTCCAGAGAGGAAATTTTGTGGTTGAAGACAATCCTCGTTCTGGGCGACCGTCTGAGTCATTGACTGAGGAAAACATTGAAGCTGCAAGAAAATATTGCAGCAAGAGAGGCGGTTGACATATTGGCAGGTAGAAGAGTCCCTCCACATCCCTGCACCAGCTATTCATTCAATTCTACATGACCATCTCCATGTTAGAAAGGTTTGTTCCCTTTGGGTGCCCCATTCACTTTCAAATGAACAAAGGGCATGTCGAGTGAAATGGTGCCGAAAAATACTAAAACAGTTTGAAAATGGAACTTTACATAATGTCAATAGCATCGTTACAGGTGACGAAACTTGGCTTTATTATTACGATGTCCCAACAAAATCCCAGAACAAGGTGTGGCTGTTTGAAGATGAGGGTACTCCTGTGACTGTGCGAAAGTCAAGGTCAGTGAAGAAAAGGATGATTGCAGTATTCTTCACTAAACGTGGTATCCTGACTCGGGTTGTGCTAGAAACACAAAGGACTGTTACTGCGAAGTGGTACAGTGAGACTTGTCTGCCTCAGGTCATCCAGGCTCCAAAGCAGCTCTGTCCGAGGTCACGGCTCAACACTTGGCTCTTGCATCATGGCAATGCTCCAGCACATCGTGCTAATGTAACAATGGATTTTCTTGCCAGATCAGTGTTGACTGTGCTTGATCACCCTCCATAGAGTCCTGATCTTTCCCCATGTGACTTCGCACCCTTCCCAGAAGTGAAGATGAAGCTGAAAGGGATTAAGAGTGTGAAAATGTAACCGAAGAAAAGTGCCAGCGTTTATTCAGTGACTGGTTTCGACATATGGAGAAGTGTATTGAGTGTGGTTGAAAGTATTTTGAAAAAGTCTAAAGTGTTCACTCACATTGCAAAACTTTCCTAGTGCCCTTTGTAAGTGTACTAACCACAGGGACTCGTACTATCCCGCGGTATTCTTCACAAACTGGGTACTAATCCCATGGTGTCGCTCACTAATATAGTGGTAATAATCACAGGCACTGTAAAACCCACCCAGAAGCATACACCGTCGCTACTAACCACAAACCTATTGTGTACCTAACGTAGTGGTATTATGCGCAAGTAAAAGTGATCCATGGTGTTCCCTGCATGATGGTACTAATTACAAGTAGTCTCATGGTTCTAATTCGATCATCACTTGGTCGCCTCTTTTAGTCGCATCTTATGACAGGCAGGGGATACCATGGGTATATTCTTCATCTATGTCCCTCACCCAGGATTACTTTATTTGAGAACTGAAAAATCCCAAGAAAAGCAGCTCAATTTGTTCTGGGTGGTTTCTGACAAAAGAGTAGTGTTACAAAAATGTTGCAAAGTGTGGGCTGGGAAGACTTGGGAGAAAGAAGACGAGCTGCTCAACTTGATGCAAGTGTAATAGATTGATATAACTTGAAAACAACATTCTGTATGTCCATGACATAACCTCACAAATAATACGATCGTGATTTGTACCAAATAAAGTCCAGACCTAACTACGTAAATAATAATAATATTAATAGATGTAAAGAACTTCACAGCCACACCTCATAAGTCATAATAATAATAATAATAACAATAATAATAATAATAATAATAATAATAATAATAATAATTGAAGCTCGATAGTGGCATTATTTACCCATGGGACATTGAATACATACTTCTTTAGAGGAGGATGTGCATACAAATTGCAAATAAGAGAGGAGAGAGCATAACATATTTCCTGGGTTCTGATGAGAAATTGTTTCCAAAATACAAAATTTTCAGTGAAACCTCCTTTGGTAGAAATGGATGCTTAACCAAAAGTATGACTTCTTTACAAAATTCATCCACACAATATCACATGACACTTCCACTTCAGTATTTGATCATTATTACACAATTCTACAGAAATGAAGAGCTCATATAAAGGAACAAACTATGAGGACAGTAATCCACATGTTTGAAAGGTTCATTGTTCTGGAAAATAAATCCACATTACAGTTTTTCACTTCCAACTTAGCAGATATGCTTAATGCTGTACTTAATCTCCTTATAATAATAATAATAATAATAATAATAATAATAATAATAATAATAATAATAATAATAACTGTCCCATGAAGTTTAAATAAATTGTTCGATTATACAACAACTGTACAACAGGAATTTATAAAAGTCATTATGAATGCAATTAAGGCAAATGGAGTCTGAAACATGCAGATGTTTGACATATTTTGAATTACAACACTGAACATGAACTGTACGTACTTGTTTTCCACTTTTATGAACAATTATAATGATGTTATGGGCTTCATAATGATGTCTCATTATTTTGGCTACATACATATCCCACGTCGTTCCATCTTAAGCGATGGGTCGGCGAACGAGGCTTCTCCACCAGTTGCAGTCTCTGAACTTCTCTCCTTCTTCGATGCTTTCCAAAGTATGTCCTCGCTGTTCAATGTCAATCTTCATCATGTCCTTGTACCTGAGTCTTGGTCGCCCTCTTGGTCTTTTGTCTTCAAGTTCTAGATCATACATTTGTTTCGGTAATCTGTTATCTCCCATGCGCCGCATATGTCCATACCATCTCAGTCGCTGCATTGTTATTCTGTCCTGCAGTATTACAACTTGAGCCTGCTTGCGGATTTTCTCATTACGGACTCTGTCCCTCCGTGTTTTACCGATCATGCTACGGACAAATCTCACTTCTGCTGCCTGGATTCTACTAACATCTATATTTCTCATGGTCCATGTTTCGCAACCATAGGTCAGGATTGGTACGTAATAGTTTTCATATATGACTCTCTTATATTTTGTTCATATTTTCTTGTTCCATATTATGTCTTTAACTATTTTGTAAAAGTTGCTACCTGCCTGAATTCTGTGGGAAATTTCCTTGTCTATAAAACCAGTATCAGAGATAACACTTCCATGATATTTGAATTGATAGTTCATCTGTAGCTGTTTTCCCTCCATTTTAGTGTGTCCCATTGGTTGTCCGTATCTTTTCATGACCATAACCTTGACACGCCCCCTCACACAAGTGATATCAAAATGATGTCCGGCTAGTGACACCATGGGGTAAGCGTATCACAACAAGGAAGCAACAAAACCAAAATGCAACCAAAACACAAAAATAAAATTAAAATAAATGTGGAAGAGTGAATATTAAACACAAGGGACCCATTTCCCAAGGAACAAAAGGGTGGGATCAACAAGGGAACCAGAACAATCATCTACAAGAAAAATTTGTACACCCTATTCAAAAAACTATACTGTAATTAATTCAAAAATGAATACAAACTACTACATCTTTAGCAGAAAATAAAAAGGTGAAATAAATCAGTTTTGTCTAGTTAGAAGAAATATTGAAGTTTCGAGTAAATAAAAATAAATACATAGTAATTCTTTCTTTTTTTTTTTAAAAAAAAAGAGAAATTTGGATATATATAATGCTTTAAAATTAGAACAAATAATTTATAAATTCTAAGGTGAGTTTTTTAACAAATAAATATACCATCTCCTAATTTGAATAAATAAATAAATAAATAATTTATGTAAATAATACCAAATTTTAGAAAATATAATTTTTTAAAACGAAATACTAACCCTAGCGACCAAATTAAGACCTAAAATATATTATTTTACATTATATCTACACTTTTAAAAAAAATTGTCTAAGGACCATTCTTAATGGAGGGTTCACTACACCGAACGCGTAGCAGAAAATGATAAATGCAAAACCCGTCGCACGAATCAATCACAAAGACATCTCTGACGAAAAATATCAGTCACATAGCATATCCCAGAAATAGAACCGAATAGCATAGTAACATTTAGCATCACCAATATAAAACCACGAACAGAAAGAAACGAGAAGACATCGTTTATAAGCCGTACACTTCAAGAGAGAACCGGTCAGGTAATACAAAATGTTAGTAATCACATACTCAAATACACACTCGTATGAAAGCAACAACAATAGAGAGAGCACAACGCAACAGCATCCAGAGGCAGACTACACATGATAAGATAATAATAACAATACAACAGTTACGTAACGACAGGCAATGATAAGAACAGATAACCAACAATGGCAACCGACACGGTTCGAGGCGATAAGGCCACTCATCAAAGCAAGAATGATGACACGAACGTATTAAAGCTCTCCATTAACAATGTCCTTACATACTACAGAAACACTACTCGTAAAATGAATAATACAGAAATTTGTTGTCACCAAATAGCCCAAAATATAATTATGTATCTTAAATTACTTTTTGATAATAATTATTATTACTTGGAAAAATTAGTGTCAACAGTGATTGCTCGGTGCACAATTCAAAATGTACAGTTAGAGCGGAAAAACAAACCCGTAATAAAATAATGAAAATAAATAGAACAAGATGTCATAATAAAATATAACATAAAACACCAGCAGAATTTACAAGTACGGGCAGCGATAAATCAAATGAAAAACACCTGCATGAAGGGAACATCACTAGAAACACACACAAATTTAGCAGAAAAAAACTAATAATATGAAAAATGAAATGGGAAAACAAAACACACCAAGGGTTTAACTGACGTCACAATGCACATACTACGGCTCCAAAAATACAAGTCCACATGACGAAAATGAATGAACATAAATTACGTCTCACCAAAATTATAAACGCAAACTACGATGCGCATACAAAATTTAGAAAAAATATATCCACAAATAAAGAGAGGCAGTACTTACAGAAATGAAGAAAATTACATACCAAATAACCCATAATGAATTAAGCAACCAAACAATCACTATCAACCACAAGGCAACACTACATTTTAAAACAAATACCTCACCATATTCATCTTATACACTAATGTTATATACATTATTTACAATTCCCAATCCCTGAAAGGGATACGGAATGTTTTTCACCCAATGCCTGTACTAGGCTTGCTGAATTCGCCAGCTGGCCTGAGACGCCCAGTTCACCGCG
This sequence comes from Anabrus simplex, assembly GCF_040414725.1. Lineage (NCBI taxonomy): Eukaryota > Metazoa > Arthropoda > Insecta > Orthoptera > Tettigoniidae > Anabrus > Anabrus simplex. Next base: position 637,466,336 of record NC_090266.1, on the reverse strand, counting down.
TCATGCTCCAGCGAGTTCAAAATGCAGACAGCCGTTTCCAAGCGCCCAGCACGCTTCCACAGTTTAGCGAGTTACGCGCTATCTGTATAACAGCGTTCAAACTCACCACAAGTTCCACAGCGCACGCATGGATGGCGTTAACGTACACATTTCAGGCAGATGAATACACTATGTTACCAACATAGGAGTGTCAAATGTGCCGTACAAATGTTCCAACAACACATACGAAAAGTCCAAATATATTATACAGATATATGAAGACGTACACCGTCAGATTTCAAGTATATTTATTAATTGCAATGCCACAACCTCACTTTTCTCTTGGCTGAAGAGGAGTCCATATTCTTTAGCAGGTTCTGTCCAGGAGTTTATTTGTTCTTGAAGGTCTTCTTTAGAGTCTCCCCACAAGCATATATCATCCGCGAACAAGATAACTTTCATTTTCTTACCGACAATGGGGTTTGAACCCACCACTGCCCGAGCGCAATCTCACAGATACATGACCACACTGTGTAGCCTACTTGTTGGGTGTTTTGTAATATAAAATTAAATACATTAATACCCAATCATTAGGATTTTAAAAGTTGAAATTGTTGAATTTGAAGTCTTCAACAATATTTAACCCATACAGAGTGTTCTCCCTAGGACCTTTCTAATGGGCGCACCACCCAGCCGTTTTCACTGACCACCCGGCTATCATAACCTAGATATCTGCTAGTTACATAATATTTCAAGTTGCTTTACGTCACACCGACACTGATAGGTCTTATGGCGACGATGGGATAGGAAAGGGCTAGGAGTGGCAAAAAAGTGGCCGTGGCCTTAATTAAGGTACAACCTGGTGTGAAAATGGGAAACCACAGAAACCATCTTCAGTGCTGCCGACTGTGGGGTTCGAACCCACTATTTCCCAGATGCAACCTCACAGCTGCGCGCTCCTAACTCGCTCAGTTTACGTAATATTAATACATATTTCAGTCATTGAAATCCTACAACCTGTTTTCCAGTCAGTGACCGGGTCAGGGATGGAATAAATGAAGCCCCATCGTGCGGAAAGGAAGGAATTTTGATGGCTGCTGAAGCCTGTCGCACTCCTCTGGGGCAATGATTAATGACTGACAGATGAAATGAAATGATAGTGGAGAGTGTTGCTGGAATGAAAGATGACAGGAAAAGCCGGAGTACCCGGAGAAAAACCTGTCCCGCCTCTGCTTTGTCCAGCACAAATTGAACCACGGACCCCAGCGGTGAGAGGCCAGTGTGCTGCCACCTGAGCTGTGGAGGCTACACATATTTCAGTAATTATGTGCTCCAAATTAAAATGTAAACATTGTAAAACTGTTTATTTAAATGAAAAATCTTCAGTATTGTCAGCACAATTGCACGAGTTACATCAGAGTTCAGCTTATCACGTAGTGTCATGTGCGAGCGGTGTCTGGATTAGTGTGGAATCGCATGCGAGCACTCGATTCCATGGAATGTAATAAACCCTTCTGGCTCTCCACAGCAGCCAAGTGATTATGAACGAGCAGTAGAACACTAGAAGTTCAAACTACTCTGTTACGTCTTCTTCGTGATAACACTAAAATAGTTCATTTTGCAGTTAATGTTTGTTTTTTTTTTTTTTTTTTTTTTGCTATTTGCTTTACGTCACACCGACACAAATAGGTCTTATGGCGACGATGGGATAGGAAAGGCCTATGAAGTGGAAGGAAGTGGCCGTGCCCTTAATTAAGGTACAGCCCCGGCATTTGCCTGGTGTGAAAATGGGAAACCACGGAAAACCATCTTCAGGGCTGTCGACAGCGGGGCTCGAACCCACTATCTCCCGATTACTGGATACTGGCCGCACTTAAGCGACTGCAGCTATCGAGCTCGGTGCAGTTAATGTTTACCTGTCTAATATTATTGTTAATGGCCTGAGGGGAATTTGAAATTTTATCATATTCATTTTTTACATAGTATTCCCCGCCCGGCTACTCATTCCTGCCACCCAGGGAGAACACTGCATACACCATGAATGAATTTGGACAAATGTAATTTTGGGTACTGAAGTTTGTACAACTCTTTCCATCATGTGATATGAATGACTTACCATCACAAAATTCAGAAACATAAATTACTTAGAAACTGAACAGATACTACTGTGTAGAAAGACATGCTTACAAACTGCAAATAGAGGAAGAGAGCATAACACATATTTCCTGGACTATGGCTTGGATATCCAACAATGATTCAATAGTAGCTGCTACTGCATGACTGATTACTTGGGCTGCCAATTTCACTCGCATGGCCCTATAACTTGTGGAGTGAATGTGGTCTTTTGTGAGCCTGTGACAAAAGCGGAACGTCTTTTGTGAGTCATGTCCGAACAATCTGACTAGATGTTTCCATTCCGTTTTCTTCCCAGGTTCATAAAACACTCCATGGCAAAACGGTTATTTCCAGTGTGTTCAGAAGGTGGGGAAGATCAAAGATTGTAACAATCTCCTTCCCTCCCACTATGAAGAACGGTCCAGGACGGCCAGAGCGAGTCTCACTGTACAGCTCTCGTATTACCCTGCTGTTTGTGGGACCCTGGTAGCACACACTTGCCACAATTTCCAAGCCAGTTTTCTGCAAAGCACGAGTGACATCCTTTATTAAAACTTGCAAGTTTTTCAGTGGGTACAGTGCCACTGCAGATAAAGTAAGCAACAGGTTGCTTCCATTTTCTGAGGAGACCTCTAACCATGAACACCAAGGCATGATCAACAAATCTGTTGGTATGTCCTAGGTGTCCATAGTCTTTGTACCCATCAATTTAATCCAAAGTTACATTATAATAAAGTCCAACAGACAAAGAAACTTTAAAAGTAAGGGACCGAACTTTTTGATCACTAGCCTACTCACAGTTCTGACTCGATATTCTAACACTTTGAAGAAAGCCTCGCCAACGCCTGTAGGAAATGAAAAGGAATTAAGCATTTTGGTAAGGGTTCAACAGTATCACTATTGGCAGTAGTAGTAGAAACAGCAATACTACAAGTGGTAGTAACAGTGGTAGAAGTAGTAGCAGCAGGAGTGGAGGGGGTGGGAGCAGCAGCAGAACTTGTAGCAGCTGAAGGGCCTGACCAAGGACCGGAATCATGTCGAGGCACATCTATATTGGGGGGGTGAAATCACTAAGTAAGGTATGAATTTTTTCCTCCCCTACTACAGTGAATGCAGGGTATTGATTTTCAAATCTCATTACATCATCATTCATTCATTCATAAACATCTATCGTTATTATGGTCTCCCTATGGTTCTTAAGGTAGGAAAAACAAGAATAAAATTACATTAAGCACATTGTCCAAATTAATTAAGCACCTGACTGTATTGAGGGATATTAAAGTACTGTTTTTGCTCTGTTCATGTTTGGTTGAAATTAATGAAGAAAATCTTACTGTTGTTACAAATTTGATATTCACTGACTCCAAAAGTAGATCCCTACATGCTGAGAGAAACACGGACAAAAATTTAAAAAGGTACATTCAAATGTTAGGAATTTCAGCTACACTCTGAATTTCAACTTACTAGGTAAGGCAGGGCTAGGTATGACGGGCATTACAGGAACTTTCATTATGAGAAGCTAGGTTCACCCTTATCTGCCACTGATGAATTTATCATAGTTATTTCTGGAGAACAATTTGAAATGAACCACAGGAAAATTTGATAGATCAAAGTACTGTGAACATTAATAATATTAATAATGATAATAAATCACTTCTATCTGGGACAATATCTTTGATAGAGGTCCTGGATAGTTGGAGCGGCAAAAATGTCTCGAACACATAGTGCAGTTTCTCAGCTGCTTTGAAGGAAGCTGCTGCAACCTTTGGATTTCCACAGTGTCCAGCCACTCTTTGCAAATATCACGTCTAGCAATAGGGAAATGGTGAAATAAGATAAGATTCCCTGCTGCCGGACCTCTTCGCTATCGGTGTATATCCCACAAATTTGGCACTTTCCATGCATCGTCTGAGGCATAAAAAGAAATAGAAGAAAATAATTAAGGGCACTGTCATCAGTTTATATTTTTACTGCTAATTTCAATACCCTCAAAACAATAGTGGCTTATCAGAAATAATATAACATTACATCAATTGAATTTAATTAAATTAATTAAGAATTTATTTCAGCCAAAATGCCATAACGTGACATAAATATGTATGATACACATGTTATTGTTATTAATAACAACCACCATGCAAAAAAAAAAAAAAAAAAAAAAAAAAAAAAAAAAAGATATTTTTGGGAACAGAAACAGCTATCAATCATCAACATAATAACTTACATAACCTCCTGTGGTCTAGTGTCCTTTTAAGAGGACACTGTTTAAAAATAGAATCAAATATCCCGCAAAAAAAGTTTTAAACAATAAAATAAATAGAACATTGAGTAGGCCGAAAAGTTGGTGTTCCAATTTATTGGAATTGCATTTTCCTTGGTGTGATATGCTTTTCATATTCTGGCCTCAGGAGGTTAGTAAAATAAGAATAATAAGGAATTCTTACCTCAAATACCTTCTTCTTCAAACAAGAAATTCCACTCAGAATTTCACTGAAAAACACCCAAAGAACATGAAAACGAAAAGAAACAAGAAGGTAAACAAAGATGACAAAATAGATTGGTCTCACACATGGTCATCAAAGCAATAATTAAGAATTTATTTCAGCCGAAAGGCCATAACATGATATAAATATGCATGATACACAGGTTATTGTTATTAATAACATGCTTGAATATAGTGAATTGAAATTAAAGACTGGATGGCAAGTTCAAAATACATAATACACACTATCAAAGCAGTAAATGGCCCAATTGACCGAATTTTCAACTCAAAATCGACCAATAGCAATCGGGAGATGTTTCTACCAATGGGAGGTCCCGTATTTGTAACGTGGGGTTTGGTGAGATGACGTGAGGTACAACGGCACGTACGGCAACTGTAGGCCTGAATTACTCAGTCTGTGTGGGGCCCTCGGAAGCGTAGGATCTATGCGAGTTACAGCCCCCTGGTTGATGTGAAGTATGTGAATTGGTTTTGTTGGGTTGGTAGTTGACATGCATTTGCTGCAGTCTCTTCTTATTCTTTCGTAGTAGTGTTTTGTTTCATGATGCCAGTTCATTAGTGCGTGTGTGTAGAGGATGTAAATAGAATTTGTGTAATAATTTGTAAATAAACTAGTGTACGCAACTGACAGCATTTTGTGTGCGTCTTTGTGAATACATCAAACTGAGTGGTACATTCCGAGCTGTCTGTGGAGAGATGACGTGGAATGACATTTGTAGATGAATAAATTTGAATGGTGTTTTTAAAAGTAGGAAAGATCACAATATGAAGATAAAGGTGGAATTCAAGAGGACAAATTGGGTCAAATATTTGTTTATAGGAAGAGGAGTTAGGGATTGGAATAATTTACCATGGGATATGTTCAGTAAATTTCCAAATTCTTTGAAATTATTTAAGAAAAGACTAGGAAAGCAACAGATAGGGAATCTGCCACCTTGGCAACTGCCCTAAATGCAAATCAGTGGTGTGTGATTATTTATTTATGTATGTATGTATGTATGTATGTATGTATGTATGTATGTATGTATGTATGTATGTATGTATGTTTATTGTTTGTGTTCTTTTATTGTTGTTGTTGTTGTCATTGTTGTTGTTGTTGTTGTTGTTGTTTAATTTGTGGGTATTGATACAGCACTGAGTAAGGTGGAATTAAATCGCAGCTTACAAAAATAAACTGTTTTATTTTCTTAACAGATTTGGGAGAGAAAGCTAAGGACTTCATTGATAAAGGTCAGCTGGTTCCAGACAGTGTGATGGTTGATCTCATAATGCATGAAATAAAACAACTCTCAGAAGTAAACTGGCTTTTAGATGGTGAGTATTCTCCCTTATTAATTTATGGCTTTATTTATATATATTTTGGTATATAAGATTTGAGGACAATACAAGAATTGCATAGATCTCAATCAAATCATTCAGTCACCACTGATCTGCAGTTATGTCTTCTACACAGGTGCAGATTCCCTATCAGTTGTTTACATAGTCTTTTCTTGCATGATTTCAAAGAACTTTGAAATTTATCGAACATCTCCCTTGGTAAATTATTCCAATCCCTAATTACTCTTTCTATAAATGTACATCTTCCCCAATTTGTCCTCATGAATTCAAACTTTATCTTCATATTATGAACTTTCCTAAGTTTAAAAACTCCATTTATGCTTATTTATCTATTATGCAATCTCTCTGCTGACAGCTTGGAACTTACTGCTTATTTTACAAGTTGAAAACTTCATAATTTTTCCATTTTGAATTTTAGATACTCTAAACTAAGAGACTTGAGGATTTCCCCATTTTCAATGCAATTTATTCTAATCACACTTTGCAATTAAATTACATAATAAAAAATGAACACAGATAGACAACACAGAATAGTCAAAAACATCTAAGATTCCTAAAACCTAACAAGCACGCACTGACACTCTAGAATAATAATTATAATATCTATAATATCTACTATAATACTATAATATCTACATCATCTGACACTCTAGAATCAAACTGGTGCTTAGAACTGGCCATGCGGTTAGGAGCGTGCAGCTGTGAGCTCGCATCCGAGAGATAGAGGGTTCGAACCCCACTGTCGGCAGCCCTGAAGATGGTTTTCCGTGGTTTCCTATTTTTACACCAGGCAAATGCTGGGGCTGTACCTTAATTAAGGCCATGGCCGCTGCCTTCACATTCCTAGGCCTTTCCTGTCCCATCATCGCCATAAGACCTATCTGTGTTGGTGCGACGTGAAGCAAAAAAAAAAAAGGTGCTTAGAACTAATGATCAGAGTCTTGAGGACAGAAAAAGCACACCATTCATTTCTTCATGTTCCATTAAAAAAAAAAAAAAAAAACACAATTTAAAAATCTGTCCTTAAACTAAAACTGTCCTTATAAAATTTATATGGACCCATTATCCATAATACTTATGCAGACAATCCAAACATGCTGATGGAGATGGCAGTTGATCTTAAATGAAGAGGGGGGACTCCTCAAAGTTGAAGGAAAAACTGCTAAAGAATTGCAGTTGTCAGAACTACTATGGAATGTGTGATAAACATTTGAAGCGGTTGTCTGGAAGAAGAAAAAGAAACTGAGAAAACAGTAAAACATAACTGGGGTCTAAAGTGTTAGCAGAGAGAAATTGAGAATACCTCACCCTCGTCTTATTCCTTACGGCTAACGCCCCTCAAGTGACATGGCTGGTCTTGGTGGCCGCTGTTGCTCCTCTGGACATAGATAGACAACACTTTCTGTCAATGAAGCAGTGACTAACGATTCTTAAACAGATGAAGAATTTGTGTGTCGCGCTGGATTGCAAGTATGGGGATAACACAGTAGAACCATTTAACAGATTTTAGTAGTTCTGTCAATGAAGCAGGGACTAACGATTCTTAAACAGATGAAGAATTTGTGTGTCATGCTGGATTGGAAGTATGGGGATATCACAGTGGAACCATTTAACAGATTTTAGTCTCTTTTTGAAAATATTGCAGTAAAGAAACAAATATGCTAATTTACACAGTCAAAGCTGTAATATTTGTAGTAAAGGCTGTAAAATAACTTCCATGCAAATATTTAATTAGAAATGATATTCAAAATCAAGATGTATTTAAGGTGAATGTTCTTTGCTGTTGAAATGTTTGATTCATTTTTACAAACTTGCTTCAGCAGACACCTTTCATTGCAGACATTTTTCCTTGGATCCAAAACAGTCCACAAAAGAGAGAGATTCAACCATATTTTCTAATGTTATTTATCCTGAATTAACCTCACAGTCATAGATTAACTAAGTTGAAACTGAAAAGAAATGGTTTCCACTATAATAAAACAAATTAAAAACACTACTCTTATTTTTTAAAGCACCCAGAACAAAGTGTTCTGCTTTCCTTTGGATCATTTTCAGTTCTCAAATCAAGTAATTCTGGTGAGGAGCCCATACACTGGATCTATACTCTGATTTGGTTCTAACCTGTTTTATTTATTATTTATTTATTGTAGGATAATTGTGCGTAGTCACAAGTCCGTACAATACTACAACTTTAGGTCTAAGTTTTTGACCCAGTCAACTGCTTCATCCGATGTGCAGTGATTGTCCATTAGCTTTCCTTTGAAAGCTCGAATTGGGTAGTCAGCAACAATGTGGTGGATTGACTGAGAAGGGGCATCACAATCACAATTTGCAGAGCTAGTCCAACCCCATTTGCACAATAGATAACCACATCTGCCTTGTCCAGTTTTTATCCGATTGATGATTCTCCACTGTCACCTTGGAAGATCAAATCCTTATACACATTTAGAAGGGTTCTCAACTAGATGTTCGTTGACTAACCTGTAACTTATACACACTCTCCTTTACATTCTTATTACAACCCCTAAATACCCTCATAACCATATGAAGAGATCTGTAACCTTTATTTACAACCCTGTTAATGTGATTGCCCCAATGAAGATATTTATTTATACTAATATCTAGGTATTTACAGTGATCCCCGTGAGGTACTTCCTCTCCATCAACACAAGTGAATCTTACAACCTGACTTTACTCCACATTTATCAGTATAACATCATCCGCATAAAGCCTTATCTGTGATTCCAGTTCTTTATTCTTATCATTTACATACATATATAAGGAAACATAAAGATCCAACAATACTCCCTTGCAGAATCCCTCCCCGTCCCTATTTAATATTTCAGGATCAGATAATGCTTACCTACTCTAATTCTCTGTGATCTTTTTTTCAAGAAATGTAACCACCCCTTCAAATCACTCTTTTGTCTAGTCCAATAGCCCTCATTTTGTTCAGTGATTTCCATGATCTGCAGTATCATAAGCCTTGGTAATTATCCACTTCATGTTTATTACCTTTTTCTGTATATACTGGGGCTGGTATTGCAACTCTCCATTCATTTGGTATAGCTCCTTCATACAAACGGTAATCACATAAGTACCAGCTGGCTACAATTAAACGTTCCCTACTTAACCCATTCTAGACCAGAAACTTGGTAGGATTATGGGCTACAAGATTTGCATGGTTCACTGTAACTGAAAGATAGAATTTATCAGGAGAATATTTGCATGTGATGTGCCAGTCTGAAGAGAAGCATATCAAGAGTGGTATCATGCATACACATGGAGATGCTTTGTGCAGTCGTGCATCAAGCTATCCTATGGTTTTGGACTGTTCTTGACATATATGGGTGCAATTTTGAGCACATTTTATAGTGTGATGGACTCTACATTCACAAGAACCAGCAATATTATGTGATATGGCAATACATGAAAAGTGTTTCATTGGAATTGCTTCATTGTTTTCCTTCTCCATGTCCATGGCAATGTTCACGTTAAGTTTCTTGATCATGCAATTGTTTTCCACACAGAGATGGTTAACTAGGGAAAGTTTAAGTAACCACCAAGTACTTCTGCTATTGTATTATACCCCAACCCATTGCCTTCAGTATATCCCCAGAAATTTAATCAATTCCATCTGCTTTTATATTTTTCAAATTTTGTATCTTGTTGTAAATATCTTTGTTATCATAGGTAAATGTCAGTATTTTGGTAATATTAGTCACTTTCCATACCTTTATAAATCATATAAAAAATATCCTGTAGCATATAGAAATGGTGAAAGAAAAATCCAGATATAAAAATGGACACAAAAGGGTATACTGGAACTTAATTTTGAAGTAATCATGTAGCATTGTTTGCCATAAGACATATGAGCTGACATGCAACACATGTCTAGCTAAGTGGCCTGTAATTATCTACTTTGTGTTTATCACCCTTTCTTTTGTATACTGGGGGCTACTATTGCAACTCTCCACTCATTTAGTATAGCTCCCTCTTACAAACAATAATCAAGTAAGTACTTTGGGTAAGGTACTCTCTCTCAACCACTGCCTTCAGTGTATCCCCAAAAATCTTATCAATTCCAGCTGCTTTTCTAGTTTTCAATTTGTGAATTTTTAAAAAATATCTTTGTTATCATAGATAAATTTCTGTACTTCGTTAGTAAAGTCACTTCCTTTGCCTTTATAAATCATAACAAAAATCCTGTAGCATACAGAAATGTTGAAAAAAAATGCAGATGTAAAAAATGGACATAAAAGGGTATACTGGACTTTATTCTGAAGTAATCATGTAACACTGAATGTCATAACACATATACACTTCTGCTGCACATGAAGGAAAGTGGTCTTCATCGGACGATGTGATTGCCATGACAGCTATGTACAGTATATGTTTTATCATGTGGTCATCCCTTGCATGAGGTTATTGTTGGATTCTTGTGATTAAGAGTCCAGTCCTCTACCAGCAATATCCTTAGCTGGTTGGCAGTTGACAGTGGAGGTTGGTGTGCTGCTTGATATCATCTCAGAGTATCCAGTTGGTGTTCAGTGAAGGAACAAATAATACAGGTCATCCACTGAATGTCCTTACTTTTCAACAGCTGTTTGTTTGTTTGTTTGTTTGTTTGTTTGTTTGTTTGTTTGTTTGTTTGTTTGTTTGTTTGTTTGTTTGTTTGTTTGTTTTGGTGGCCTTTGCTTACATCTAACCAGACTAAACATCAAGCAGTGTAATTATTACATTGACAAATACTATTACCAATTAATTTAATACCAATCTAAATGTCTAATGATAGAGACTAAGCCATAACAGGGGAAGTAATATTGGCAATACAGGGCCAAAATACTGCAAGTTACACATGTACCAATACCATAATATAAGCTGTATGAGGTGTAAGCCACAATATTTAGACTGAGTTAGAATCCCAGAGGTTTGTGTTCAGGTCACCTATAATTGTAAATAATCAGCTACCTCATGAGAATGATCATTGATCAACATTGTATAGTTTATAAATGACTCTGATCATACATTTAACATAACAAAGAACTATTTCAGAGAAATGTATTCTCTCTACGAATTCTGTCTGGAAATTTTGTGGGGAAAATAATGTTTTCAATTCATCCATGCAATTTTTAGCTGTTTTGCTCTTGAGATTCAAATCACGTATGTGCAGAGCTCCTTGATAAAAAGACAATTATCTGTTTATAAAGTCTGTTGTACACAATTGAAAGTTATGTAACAAGGGGTGGAATGAGGAACAGTTTGTGCCATTTTTGAGACATTAGGTGGTTGTGAGGGAGAATGAGTCAGGTAGGAATTTTATTGGGTGGAGGGAAGGGTTTGTTTTGTGGTATATCTGTCAGACTATTGAAAAAGCTCCTGGAGGCTGAGTTATGTCAGCCTACTTATGAATGTTGAATATCACTGCTGGATATTACTAATACAGTATGTAAATAATCAATTTGGAAGGTGATAAATGTTGTTATTGTGTTACTACATACTGCTTCTTAAGCACAGGATGCTGATGGTTGTTATGATACATTATCTGTATAAATTTAATTAAAATTAAGAACCAGTGAATTGAAATCAATGAATGTTGCTAATAAATCTCAAATAGCTTCTGTGATATTTGCTGAATATATTTCTAAGTTAACAGAAATTAACAAAACCCACTTTTAAATTCTCTGCTAGGCCTGTTATTTTAAATATGACACTTATACCGAAATGTTCAAAGTAGTGTTCTTTTGAGTGGAAAACTTGTAGAACTCAATTTTAGTAAGAATGTGTTCTCTGCCACAAGTGCTCTTTGCCATGAGATAAAATGGTTCAGTGAAGAACAGGAAATAAGCAGAGAGTTGAGTAATAGATTTCTTCTAGTTCAATCATATGCACATTGTCTACAAACTGGCATAGAACTAACTATGCATTCAATGGGCCAGTTGAATGAATGTCAACATTTCTAAACAAAGTGGATATTGATATACTTAACTGCTCATTGTCATAATTTAGAAATCACTTACACAATCTCCAGAAGTGACTATTACTTTCCTCCGCTTACTTGTACTATAACCTGGTATATATTTGTACATCTTTTTCTTCTTGTACTCCACTGACCTTTCTTATTAGTGTGTTTTGTTTTGTTTATTTTACTCTATTGTGTTTAAAATGGTATTACCGTTAATAAAGTATTATTTGTAAATAATTTTAGTCATGTTTTCTCTTCTCCATGGTTCATGGTGTGGGTTACTGTAGTCACGTCCTAGTTAGTGAACCATGGGCAACGGCTGAGTGGCCTAGTAAGTGGTCCTGAGAGTCGGGATACCAGTTGCTATGGAATGGGAGTGGGCATCTCGGAAATATTCTGAGTCATGGCCCTCCTTGTGCTCAGGCAGCTAGGACTATACAATCCACCGGTGGTCCATAACCCGTTAGAGGAGAGATCCTCACTTGGACTACGTGTGAGTAGGGTAGCATCCTGCTTCATCAATTTACCGAGCTCAGAACGTTTTAAGCAAGCCTCGGACCTATGGGAGTAACGGAGTCCCACTCCCATTTGACTCCTTGGAAACAACTTGTCGAACGAAATGGAATTCGATGGGGAGCTATCAATATTAATGGGGCTTATGGAAGAAAGAAAGTAGAACTGGCTGAGTCAGCTAAGAGGATGCATCTGGATGTGCTAGGAGTAAGTGATATTCGATTAGGGGAGATAATGAGGAAGAGATAGGAGATTATAAAGCGTACCTGACTGGTATTAGAAAGGGAAGGGCAGAGTATGGAGTAGGGCTGTTTATTAGGAATACCATTGCACGCAACATAGTTTCTGTTAGGCACGTAAATGAGCGAATGATGTGGGTAGATTTGTCAGTTGGAGGAATTAGGATGAGAATTGTCTCAGTGTATTTACCATGTGAGGGTGCGGATGAGGATGAAGTTGACAAGTTTTATGAAGCATTGAGTGACATCATGGTCAGGGTCAACAGCAAGGATAGATTAGTGGTAATGGGCGATTTCAATGCGAGAGTTGGAAATAGAACTCAAGGATACGAAAGGGTGATTGGTAAATGTGGGGAAGATATGGAAGCTAATAGGAATGGGAAGCGTTTGCTGGACTTTTTGTGCTAGTATGGCTTTAGCAGTTACGAATACATTCTTCAAGCATAAGGCTATTCACCGCTACACATGGGAGGCTAGGGGTACCAGATCCATAATAGACTATATCTTAACCTACCGGGCGAGTTGGCCGTGCGCGTAGAGGCGCGCGGCTGTGAGCTTGCATCCGGGAGATAGTAGGTTCGAATCCCACTATCGGCAGCCCTGAAGATGGTTTTCCATGGTTTCCCATTTTCACACCAGGCAAATGCTGGGGCTGTACCTTAATTAAGGCCACGGCCGCTTCCCTCCAACTTCTAGGCCTTTCCCATCCCATCGTCGCCATAAGACCTATCTGTGTCGGTGCGACGTAAAGCCCCTAGCAAAAAAAAAAAAAAAAAAAATCTTAACTTACTTCGAATTCAGGAAATCTGTAAGGAATATACAAGTTTTCCGGGGATTTTCGACAATACAGACCACTATCTGATCTGTAGTGAACTAAGTATCTCTAGGCCTAGGGTAGAGAAAGTGAAATCTGTCTGCAAACGAATAAGGGTAGAAAATCTCCAGGACGAGGAAATTAGACAGAAGTCCATGGATATGATTAGTGACAAGTTTCGAACAGTAGACAGTAAGCAGGTTCAGGATATAGAAAGAGAATGGGTGGCATACAGGAATGCTGTAGCAGAAACAGCAACAGAATGCCTAGGAACAACTGTGTGTAAAGATGGGAAAAGGCGAACATCTTGGTGGAATGATGAAGTGAGAGCAGCTTGTAAACACAAAAAGAAGGCTTATCAGAAATGGTTCCAAACAAGGGCCGAGGCAGACAGGGATTTGTAGGTAGATGAAAGAAACAGAGCAAAACAAATAGTTGTTGAATCTGAAAAGAAGTCATGGGAAGATTTTGGTAATAACCTGGAAAGGCTAGGTCAGGCAGCAGGGAAACCTTTCTGGACAGTAATAAAGAATCTTAGGAAGGGAGGGAAAAAGGAAATTAACAGTGTTTTGAGTAATTCAGGTGAACTCATAATAGATCCCAGGGAATCACTGGAGAGGTGGAGGGAATATTTTGAACATCTTCTCAACATAAGAGGAAATCTCCTTTGTGGTGTTGCGAACAGCCAAGGTCATGGGAAAGGAGGAAAATGACATTTGTGAAATTACGCTTGAGGAAGTGGAAAGGATGGTAAATAAACTCCATTATCATAAAGCAGCAGGGATAGATGAAATTAGACCTGAAATGGTGAAGTATAGTGGGAAGGCAGGGGTGAAATGGCTTCATAGAATAGTAAGATTAGCATGGAGTGTTAATAAAGTACCTTCAGATTGGACAAAAGCAGTAATTGCACCTATCTGTAAGCAAGGGAACAGGAAGGATTGCAACAACTATCGAGGTATCTCATTGATTAGTATACCAGGCAAAATATTCACTGGCATCTTGGAAGAGAGGGTGCGATCAGTGGTTGAGAGGAAATTGGATGAAAACCAGTGTGGTTTCAGACCACAGAGAGGCTGTCAGGATCAGATTTTCAGTATGGGTCAGGTAATTGAAAAATGCTACGAGAGGAATAAGCAGTTGTGTTTATGTTTCGTAGATCTAGAGAAAGCATATGACGGGGTACTGAGGGAAATGATGTTCGCCATACTGGGGGACTATGGAATTAAAGGTAGATAATTAAAATCAATCAAAGGCATTTATGTTGACAATTGGGCTTCAGTGAGAATTGATGGTAGAATGAGTTCTTGGTTCAGGGTACTTACAGGGGTTAGACAAGGCTGTAATCTTTCACCTTTGCTGTTCGTAGTTGATATGGATCATCTGCTGAAAGGTATACTGCAAAGTGGCAGGGAGGGATATAGATGGGTGGAAATGTAATAAGCAGTCTGGCCTATGCTGACTACTTGGTCTTAATGGCAGATTGTACCGAAAGCCTGCAGTCTAATATCTTGGAACTTGAAAGTAGGTGCAATGAGTATGGTATGAAAATTAGCCTTTCGAAGTCTAAATTGATGTCAGTAGGTAAGAAATTCAACAGAATTGAATGTCAGATTGGTGGTACAAAGCTAGAACAGGTAGATAATTTCAAGTATTTAAGTTGTGTGTTGTCCCAGGATGGTAATATAGTAAGTGAGATTGAATCAAGGTGTAGTAAAGCTAATGCAGTGAGCTCGCAGTTGCGATCAACAGTATTCTGTAAGAAGGAAGTCAGCTTCCAGACGATACTATCTTTACATTGGTCTGTTTCCAGACCGACATTGCTTTACGGGAGCGAAAGCTGGGTGGACTCAGGATATCTTATTCATAAATTAGAAGTAACAGACATGAAAGTAGCGAGAATGATTGCTGGTACAAACAGGTGGGGACAATGGCAGGAGGGTACTAGGAATGAGGAGTAAAGGCTAATTTAGGAATGAACTCGATGGATGAAGCTGTACGCATCAACCGGCTTCGGTGGTGGGGTCATGTGAGGCGAATGGAGGAGGATAGGTTACCTAGGAGAATAATGGACTCTGTTATGGAGGGTAAGAGAAGTAGAGGGAGACCAAGACGACGGTGGTTAGACTCAGTTTCTAGCGATTTAAAGATAAGAGGTATAGAACTAAATGAGGCCACAGCACTAGTTGCAAATCGAGGATTGTGGCGACGTTTAGTAAATTCACAGAGGCTTGCAAACTGAACGCTAAAAGGCATAACAGTCTATAATGATAATGTATGTATGTATGTATGTATTGTCCCCGACTAGGTCTGACAGCGAGCTAGAGACACCCCAGGGGTGCTCAGTTCGATGACCGTAAGCTCAAAAAAATATATGAAAAGTGGCAGGATTTGCATAGGGTTCAGAAATAAGCATGTTCAAAATGTAGAACAAATATTACACATTTATTGATGAAAATGAAATATTAGCCATCCTAACAGCTACGATAATGGAAATGATCGCTACTTTACGTAATTACTGTGGCTCTTGATGTAAGAAAGAAAATGCAAACAAATGGGATGGTACACGTAACTTATCTTCCCTACCATTCTAACAGAGTGTTTTTCATCATAGTGTATTTCCTCTTTTCGGAATTATTAATTTAGTAATTTAATGTTGAATTAAATTTTTAATGAAAACAAAAAAAATGAGGTCTTCACTATCATTCCACGAACAATTTGAAAAATTTAATTAATTTTAATTAAGTGTATGATAAAGAAATATTCGAGATTAATTAATCGTACATCATGACAATAAGAATGAAATCCTGTCTATCAAAAAATTTGTTGACATAAAAAATGAAAAGTTGAATTTGCCTTTATTTCTACAAGTTAACTCGAGACGTCGGATATATCTGTTCACGTCTTCCCACATATCTCCTTGGGAGAACTAATAATAAACTTATAATCACTTGGTCATTAACTCAACAAAAGTAATTAATGTCATGACCTATGAAAATCGACAAATGAATATCAAATTGTCGCATATCAGCACACAATAAGTACATAGAAAATAAGTGTCTTACAACTAAGAAATCTCTACGTCTACTACTAACTACTGAAAATATCAAAGAAGAAAATATCTACACTATTTACACATCATAAAGTGTCAATCAAACTTGCCACTCTCCTATAACATGTTCCCTTGCGTTCAGAAGATAAAGTCACCATGTGAGTACGTAATAATACCTTGAAGAATGAGCATGCCTGGTCTCGAACTGAATCTTATTAGCATATTTACTGAGGATCTGTTCACAAGACCTAAGGTCTTCCAATAAATTCCACGTACCTTAACTCGGAATTATTGACTTTTACGAACACTATTAGGATATTTTTTTCAAATTATGGAGTACATCGATTAACATGGACTTGTCTTTATCATCAGAAGACACTATAATCTTATCTAGACCTCATAACGTCTCGAAGATTCCATATTTCCCTCATATCCTGATCAACATCAGGCTCAACAATATTGCAACATTCACATGTGAAAAACTCAGTTTCATGAAGATTCATATCGTACGTACAAAATTCTCACAAATTACACGCACAGTGTATCACAACGACGACCCTAACTCGTCGTAATCCATTATCACTCATGTATAACCATGAAAACCATAAGGACCTATCATCGTCCTAAAAATACGCAATATCCGCCTGAAATTCGTCCCGATGATTAACTAATCCATCAATTATCACATACAATTATGCAAGTACTCTAAATGAATTCTTACACACGATTCAGAATTAACATCCTGATAACACGCTATCATAAATGTAAGGTACAAGTAAAAGTCCTAATTTCATGAAAATGTGAAAAATATCAGAAAAATATCACCTCAATAAATTCGTCAGACATATATCAGCTCATTATCATAATGAAATTCGTACTATAAGAAAGGATGGTTTCAATAACACATGGATCGCTTTAACTGAACCATCATCGTGAAGCTCGTTAACACGTGGTCATGAACCAAGTAAGTCTGCAAAGTAAGCAGCATGTCCTATCTGACATCTAGAAAAACAATCAGTTAAAAGTCGTGAAATAAATCTACTAGATATTTAGAAGAAAATCAAAGAAAAGATAAGAGTAGAAATAAAGAGCTACATAGATATAGATAAGACGTAGTCGACTTAACTTATGCAGATGCCTTCACATCTTGAAGTCTGGGTCCTCAGTCAGCCATGCTAAGGTGAAAATCTCTGCATTTCGTCGCTGCTGACGGCGGTCGATGGCTTAAAACTTCATGGTGAAACACATGGAGTCCATGACATGAAATTCCATCTTCTCCAGGCGATGTTAACGGAGAGGTCCTCTTCCACGTTCACTCGTGAGGTAGCTGAAACTTGTACAGATGAATTAAAATTAATCCTAAACACACACGTAATTTTAGGTTGAAAATAAAACGTACTTTATAAATTTTATCTGCACTTTTGACGCCTGTTCACTGCACGAACTCTGGTTGTAGACTAATATAATTGTAGGAAGCGTCAGACACAGGAATGGGTTCACTATTCCTGATGATAGTATCGCACAACTGTCCTAAGTAGAAATCCTTTAACGACGTCCACGGAGTAACAGTAGACCGCAGGTCCAGAACATTTCAGCATGTGAGCATGGGTACTTGTCAGCATGTGAGAGCTTGTACTAAAATGACTTGCCTTAAATATTGTGCATGGACCTCGTGGTCGGAAGTGAAGTCAACTCAAGTACTGAATTCTTCTATGGTTAGACTACATAAATATTACCAACATTCTAGCCAAAATACCATTAAAATTAAATAAAATTCAATCTTTGATTTTTATGTTTCACACGTGATATTACTAACCCAGTTCAGTAAAATGTGATCCATGAGCACTTTCATAATTATGTGTATCACGCCATCAATGATATTATAAATATTTCATTTCTCTCCGATTAATGTAATTGCAGGTGACACACACTGGTTACTTTTTCTCTCATCCGCTTTTATTTTTATTATTTTTTTGTCGATCGTCCAGCCACCCTCTCATGTCAGAAACTGGTTTCCTATCACTGAGCCAAGGCCGCGCGCGCCTCTCGCCGACAAAGCGACCCTAGTAACAGACTAACCCATATTCAGTCAGCTGTGACGGTCACAGTATGTATGTATGTATGTATGTATGTATGTATGTATGTATGTATGTATGTATGTATGTATGTATGTATGTATGTATGTATGTATGTATGTATGTATTTATTCTCCCCCTCTTCTGATGTTGACCTCTCATTGTGTTCATCATATTGTGCGTTTCTGTTCATGTTCCTATCTTTCTGTATATGATTTGATTTCTCATATAGTGGTTTATGGCCCTTAATTTGATTGTTCCTTCCTTATGGTCTTCTCTACTCGCCCTCTTAGAATGGTCAAGATCAGAGATGTTGAGTTTATCTCGCTTTCCAACTCTTAATTATTTTTCCTAGCAGTCAACAGTGGGGTTCAAACCCACCATTTCACAAATGCAAGCTCCAGCTACACAACTCATAACGCATACTCAACTCACTTGGTCTGTCTCTTCGTATTTTTATGGTGTGTTGATCAGTGTCCAGCTCAGATGTTTTAAATAGACCAACATTTCTGAAGTTATTATGCATCTATTACATTACTAGTTTTTCTATGCTATACATGTTCATCTTGTATGCTCTTATTGTAGTTCTGCTTCCTACTTTTCAATGTCATCTTACATTTCACTTGATAAATATTAAAATCATATGCCTGTTCCTTGTTTCTTTTGTTTGCAGTTCAGTGTTGCACTGACATAGTTTTCAGTGGTTAGATGTTGTCTTCAGCTGATCTACTACAACCTGAGTGAATCTATCCATTATAGCTGCCACAGTTGCAGAAAGAATTTCTTCTGATAGCAGATAACCCTTTGCCTTTTTTAGCCTATTGTGCACAGTGTCCACCAGTTTCACCTGTGTAGAATTTTTTCCTTCTGACCCATTCCTATTTGAGAAGTCTTGTTGCTGATATTTACTGTTATGATAGACAGGAGAGATTACTGAAGGGGATTTCACTCTCCAAATAATTTTCACTGATAACATGCTCTGTAACTTAATGGAGACTCAGCTGTATAACTTTCTGCAGTGCTTTACAGTGAAAACAAAAATTTAAAAAAAGGAAAGCATACTTTAACTTGGGTAGCAGTAATTTTCTGTGACACTTGGGCCCCTACAATCTCTGATGTTTGGTCGATCTACTCAGCACAATACATTTCAGCCACCTTGATTTCCATACGAAGTGAAGTTTGTGATGCCATTCTGTGTTCCTACTTCTTCACCGAATCGCAGCTAAGTTTAAATGTACACTCATCAGTAGTAATGTTGTAATTTGGCTAGCAAAGTGAGAGGCTTTATTGTATTGTATTGTATTGTGAGTGCTGAGTCAGAAAGATGGCAATTGCTGTTCAACAGTATCGGACGGCCATAGGTTGATGGCACAGGTGCGTGAAGTGTGTGAGTGCAACACCTGAAAAGAATCACCTGCAACAAACTGGACTGCAGGCAACTGTGATGACGGCAAAGGTAGTGGCAGTACTACTTGTAATAGGATGTGAAGAAATTAATTCTGGACCAGTGGGAGCATTTGGCTGGGAAGGAATGGAAAAGATTAAGGAAATAGTCAGAGAGGCTTGTCAGGCTGAACAAACGAGAGAGCTAATCTCGGAGTAGCACTATGAAATGAATGAGATATAAAAGAGTGTAAAGGAAGAGCTAAGAATCTCAACAGAAAAGATAGTGGAAAATTCTGGTGAAGTAGAATTCACAAAGGCTAAAGTGAAGGGATTAGAGGAAGAGCTGACACAAGTCAAGGAGCAAGAGAAAATGATCAGCCAGGAAGCAAGAAGAAAAAATATTTTCATCTTTGGTATTGCCCCCGGATAACCTGCTACCCAGCCGGTGAACATGAGGAATCCCGAGGTGGACCGTTTGTGTCAGCAGCATGAAAACAAACTAGAACTTTTAAAGATGTGGCAGGATTCAGAAGGTGTCAGGCAAATGACACAGGAATACACAATAAATTAAACATTTATTAATATAAATCAAAATCAAATTCACAAAATTAGTCTGTTTATTTGATGGAATTTATATAAATATTCAGCTTATTTTTAGTTCTTTCACTCATTTCAAATTTTATACAAATGTATTATAAATGAATTTAATTTGAACTTCACGATGAGGATGGTGGAATTTTAACAAACTGAAAAACAGAACAAATTTCTATTAGCCAACTTCCAACAAATGTAAATTAGTGGAAATCACAATTTCCACACTTCTGCCAGAAAATTCATGCCCATCTTAACTTTTCAAAATTAAGTCTAGTCAAATCCTATCAGTATATTTTAAAATTAACAGTTTTAGAGTCCAATTCTTCTCTATAAGATTTATACACTTATTTACACAACTCTTCGACTTCTACATGTCCTAGAACACTTCCACATGGTTAGCCCTACCCTTCATAGCTAATTCCTACTGTGAATTGATGTGTCCTAATTTTTCTCAATCCGAATGAAATAATTATTTCACGAGGAACATAGTTAAACTAATCGTTTAGATTACCCACACGGTAATATGCATTCCTACCCTTCTCATTTATGAGAATCCACTAATGATTTACTTGTACATTAACTTCATAATTCTTGAAACTCAATTTCTCACACACAATGATATGCTTTAGCTTCTTAACAGCTTATGTGAAACCTTTTGTGATTCTTCATAACTATGATATGAGCGGTCTTCACTACACACATTTAAATTCACTGCTATTTACATTACTATGAATCACACACTTATCTGAGACATAATTTAATTCAAATATCAACACTAGCTATTTACAAGAAACTATCAAATGTATGCATTTGGTTATTTACTGTACTTCCTCTTATTTCATGAACTGGACTATTTTCCTTTGGCATGGGATCTGGGAATTTCAATAATTCTAATACATCTTTATAACATAAAATTCCATCCTTTAACAGCTTCTGAATTGACACAGTTACTTTACAGAATTTACGTTATTTAATTTGGGAATCCTTTGGTTTCACTTCTTCCAGTAAGTCTAATATGAAATTTCTATCTCACTTTCATTAATATTTAATAAACTGAATTTAGATTCAACTCAAATATTAATTCCAGATATATTTCCAAATGAATTCCTATCCAATGATGCATAGTAATCAGTCATGGCAGAACATGAAAAATGTGTCCAATACATATTGCAAAATTGGCAAGAATAAACTATAATACAACAAAATACATCGCATTTACACACAGCCAGGTGCATACAAGGTACGCGATATTTAGGTGAAAATTTAACATGCGGTCGGGTTTCATTGCATTTAAATTTTGTTTTAAATCTACGGTGGTTTCTGAAATTAGAAGATTATATATCTAAAATTATTCCACTAATGTCCCAAAGCTAATGGATCTCTGATCAGAATAGGTAAGGTAAGGGTTATTCTGCCCGAAGGCAGGTCCGAACCTCCGCAGAGGTGTTTCTGAGCCGGAGATACGTGCGGTAGGGTGGCCAGTTCCTTTCCGCTCCTCCATTCCCTTACCCCCCACCAACAGCTCGTGGCAACCCATCCAACTCCTGACCATGCCCAATGTTGCTTAACTTCGGAGATCTCACGGGATCCGGTGTTCAACACAGCTACGGCCATTGGCTCTGATCAGAATGGAGGATATCATTCAATTTACAAAGATAATATTCTCGTGGATTGCAGCATGGATTACATTTAAAGATACATCTGAAACTAGTTCCTCGCACCAATATATGATTTACCAAATTCACAAAATTCATCACATTAAGGGATTATTGTTACTGATTGGGTGTGTATTTTATTATTATTATTATTATTGTTATCGAGTTTTGTGGATTTGCAGAGGTAAAAGAAGGTGCGGGGGTGAACAGGTCTCAAAATACGAAATTAAAGTTAAGATAAAATTTAACAAGGTTATATTTTCTTATCAAGATCAAGAAATAACAAGAATAACAGGAACACAGTTGAATATCAACAATTTGAGAATGTACAATTACAGTTTTTACAGAATTTGGGCTTAGAGCCCCGGACTCACAATTCTTGAGCAATTAGCCCAACTTTACCCAAATATAAGGTTCGACAAAGGGGCAGAAAACCCCAATCATGCCCAGGAGCACTTGCTCCCAACTACACAGTAAAGCCTCCTCGAGGCACGCAGAAACAAATTTTAAGAAAGAGCAACCCGCTCTTAAGTTCAAGCCTATCAAAGGCCACACCAAACTCCACTTTCAAGTTGACCTCCAAACACAAATAACACAGGGGTAAAAATACCCAACCTACTGAGGCCTATTCAGTAAAGAAACAGGTCAATTACATGGCCTCTAAAATACCAACTTGAGAGGAGGCGTTCTTGCACTCCTAATACACTTTATATAAAACCTACTTGGCGCTAGGCCTCTAATGCAAGGGCTAATCCCATACTAAAGAGGTGACTTATAGAAGGAGACAATTTACATTACATTAGAAGGGGAGAAACGGTTGTGAAAATAAGTTCACCTCAAAGCAATATGAGTGGGAGCTCGAGAGGGTTAAGCACTCTCTATCCCAATTTGTAGTTTAAAAAGATAGAATTGATACCAAGTGTCTTTACATTTTAGGGGAAAGTTACATGGTAAAAGGCTTCGGACCTGCCCCGAGAGTTAAACTGCTGAGCTAGCAAGAAAAGAAGTTATTAAACGGCCATTACCTGGTGGTTGAACTGCTGCCCGAAGAAAGAGGCGCTTCCCGCCCCCTGCTACGTACTTTACACACTGATAGATGTTACTGAAGTGGCGCGGAGACCTGAAAATCAGCAGTTTATATACCCTCGTGGAAAGTTCGAGGCGTTTCAGGAATGAGGACACCCGCCCACAATCACTTTATTGGCTAATAACGAAAACCCCTACACTAGATGAAGAAGAAACACATTATTGGTGGAAAATTAATTACAGAAATTCCTTATTGGTCGAATTCAAAACTGGTGGAAAGAAAGGGTTAATATTGCCAACTTAAACAATAACTGAAAGAAATTTAACAAAGAACAAACTTATGAATTCAAAATTTCTCCAAAAACACAGTTCTTTCACTTCGCACTAGGGTGCATAATTGTAGTCCTTCAGTAGTGCCATCTGGAAGAGAATGTCCACACTTCTTACTACAGGCAAAACAAAAATACATCGAAAACGACCCAGTTCAGAAACTTCAAAATTTACAAGTAGGGACATCTTCTGAGAAACTTGAGAGTTAACACAGTAGATAAAGTTCAGACTTCCTCCAGTAGAGGAGTTTCAACTGGCGCAAAGTTTGAATTAGCGGCATAGAGGTGTACCACCCGGTACAGACCTCCCCCCCCAAAAGTTCCTCCAAGGGGTAACACAGAAGAACATAAACTTTTGTTTCAAAATAAGGTCCAAGTCATGATGTTGATATAGAAGTTAATTGCGGAAGTATTTACCAACAAGTTTTCTTAAAATGATTGGATCCAGTTTCAAAATTCTTTGGTTACTATTGATGTAATGTCTTTGTGCTTGTAGAAGTTGAATTCAGAAGAAAAAACCTTTAATTCTTGAAAGTCGAGAAAAATTTTCTAAGTCCACCAGATATTGTCGTTGAATTCAAAAATAGTAGTAATGTTGATATTAAATGTCCATATAGTTGATTAAATATATATTCCAGGTTGATTAAGTTAGACGGCCAGACCGGCCGCTGCTGCTTGTGTCCAGAGGAGGCCGCTCGGACCCCTCAAGTACCCTGAGATACCGCTCGCCCGCACTATGAGAGGAGTAGTGGAGTTGAAGCACGCCGCGCCCGCGGCGAACATGCAGGTCGCGGGCCAGTTGCAGGTTGTGTGCCGCACATCAGCCTTGGCCGGGAGGACGACTCCGGCTCGCCGTACCCTGGTTGGCCTCACTGGAGAGGGGCGGGCCCTTACCCCACCTCAGTGGCGGTACGGCGCCGCGCTGCTGCGGGGGCACTGAAACATTAAAGCTCGGCGGCAGAATTTTGTTGGACCATAGTTGTTTTAGGGTACAGTCTTTGTGGTGGAACTGAGGGGCCGGCGGCGTAGAAATATTTATTTCATTTAAAAGCCACTGTGTGTTGTTGAGCAGGAGACGGGAGCGTGGTAATGGCCATGGCAAGGACAGGATGGCAGTTTAACTGGTCGGGGAAGGTTTACAAAAATGCTTACATGCAGGGAAACAGATTCCAAGGGCAGAAGGCCTTAAAAGTGAAACCCCTCAAACAAAAATATAACCTTCATATTTCTTTCAAAATTATATGAAGCAAGTTAGCACAGAAATTACACCGGTTTCACCTGTGACAGGTGAACCCTAAATATCCTCTCGGTGGCTGGATTGCTTAGCAATAAGGTAACGGGTGTAAGGAAATCGAGAATAGTACACGGCCCCTGAAATCTGGGGGCAAGCTTGCCCGCGGGATCAAAATTCTTGACCATCACCTGGTCGCCTACCTTCAAATTGGTGGGTCTCCGTCCACGATCATATCTTTCCCTAACCTTTTCATGAGACACTTTAAGATTGGCTTTAGCCTTCTTCCAAAGATCTTTAATGTTATCTGGATCTATTGTCTCAGGTAGAATATCACTCAAAGACCAGAGGTTAGAGAGCGGCAAGTTGGGAACAAACTTGAACATCAGCGCAGCTGGAGTAAATTTATGTGATTCATGGACAGCCGAGTTCAAAGCAAAAGCTAACCAATGCAGGGACGTGTCCCACCTAGAATGATCTTCATGATGATAGGCAATAAGCGCGGACCTCAGGTTACGATTAACCCGTTCAGCCAGAGATGGTTGAGGATAATAAGCAGAAGTTGTCACATGAGATATGGACAGATCAAAACAAAATTTACAAAATAAATTAGATGTGAAAGCCTTAGCATTGTCAGACACAATATATTGACACGGACCAAAAGAAGCAAAGATTGAATTTAGACAAGTAATGGTGGACTGAGCGGTAGCCAGCTTAGTCGGAAATAACCAGGAAAATCTTGTAAAACCATCTACACATACAAAAATGAACTTGTTGGCATTTCCCTTTGACTGGGGGAAGGGTCCTACATAATCAATATACAGGCGTTCCATTGGGCGCGACGCTTGATGAGAAGACAAAAGGCCTACCTTGGTAGACATGGTGGGTTTACTAAGCACGCAGGATTTACAAGCCTGTACTAGTTCACGAATTTCACCGTCCATACCCTTCCAGATGAACCTTTCACGAATCTTTTCACGAGTTTTAAAGATGCCTAGATGCCCCCCTAATGGGGTCTCATGATAGTACTTAAAGATCATAGGTACAAGAACAGCTGGAACGACAACTTTCATCATCTTATCATGCCTCGAAGGGCAACGTAAATCTCCATTCCTCAGTACATAAGGGACGACGTGTTCCCCGGAAGAAAGGGTTTCCATTATC
Organism: Anabrus simplex; assembly: GCF_040414725.1. Lineage (NCBI taxonomy): Eukaryota > Metazoa > Arthropoda > Insecta > Orthoptera > Tettigoniidae > Anabrus > Anabrus simplex. Next base: position 637,440,358 of record NC_090266.1, on the reverse strand, counting down.
GGAGCCAGCGTCGGATCTTCACGTTGGTATTTCTCAATGTCCCTAAAGAGCATGGGAGCATCTGTTAAGATGGCATTAACCTCAGATAGTATGGACTCGGGAGGTGATGAACTATCGACCGGTTCATGGGTCTCGACGTCGTTGGAAAACATACGGCTGAGTCCGTCTGCAACAACATTTTCAGTACCTCTGATATGCCTAACGTCAAATTGGAATGCCGAAATTCGGATAGCCCACCGGGCTATACGACCAGTACGACGCGGCCTACCTAAGACCCAGCTTAGGGCTTGATTATCCGTATCCAAGTCGAATTTGACATGTTCCAGATAGAGACGGAACTTTCTAAGGCAAATAAGACTGCCAAACCTTCGAGCTCATAGATGGAATACTTGGCTTCTTGAACCGATAGAGTCCTAGAGGCATAGGCGATGGGTCGCCTCCCTAGTTCAGTCTCTTGAAGAAGGACTGCAGCTACCGCCGCCGACGACGCGTCGGTTTGGACGATGAATTTTTTGGAGAAATCGGGCATAGCCAGAACAGGGGCATTACACAGAGCTAATTTAAGATCTTCAAAAGCGGCTTGTTGCGAAGGTCCCCACTCGAATTTTATGCCTTTCCTACGAAGAAGGTTCAAGGGAGCTGCTCTATTAGCAAAGTTAGGGATAAACTTCCTGAAGAAATTCACCATACCAATGAACCTGGCAATACCTTTGATGTCCTTGGGAGGTTTAAAATCACGGATGGCCTGTGTTCTAGAGTGATCTACAGCAACACCATCGGGCGAGACAATATGCCCTAGGAATGACATGGAAGGTTTAGCGAAAGCTACCTTGGACAACTTCACAGTTAGCCCAGCCTTACGAAGGCGATTGAGAACTTCCTTTAGATGATCTAGATGTTCTTCAAAAGTCTCCGAAAATACGACGACATCATCAAGATAGTGGTACAAGTACTCGAATTTGATGTCGGAGAAGACCCTATCTAGCAGTCTAGTGAGTACAGCTGCTCCCGTGGGGTGCCCGAAAGGCACGCGGTTGTATTCATACAAATTCCAATCCGTGGCAAACGCTGTAAGATGTTTAGACTCTTCAGCTAGGGGAATTTGATTATAGGCCTGATTCAAATCCAAGATGGTGAAGAATTTAGCTTTACAAAACCATGAAAAACAAGAATGAAGGTCAGGAAGGGACACAGATTGTAACACCACCTTCCGATTGAGAGTCCTATAGTCAATGACCGGCCTGAAGCCACCTTGGGGTTTCGGGACTAGAAAAATAGGTGAAGAATACGCTGACTTAGAGGGCCGAATAATACCATCCTTTAACATTTGATCAATTATTTCTTTCAGAGCTTTCATTTTAGGTGGAGATAGCCTATATGGTGGAAAATGGAGAGGAATCGAATTCGTGACCTCAATTTTGTATTCAATAAGGTCAGTAACACCAAGAGTATCAGAGAACACCTCTGGAAACGACTGACACAACTTATGAATACTATCAGCCTGCTCCTCAGGTAGATGTCTAAGGTCTAACAACATCTCATCCTGGGTAGGCGAAATAAATGAACATGATACAGAATTACACTTTAACAAGGGGATTTTACAGTTGGAAGCAAATTTGAATGTGCACGACTTACTCTGAAGGTCGAGCAATAGACCGGTGTGAGAAATGAAGTCAGCTCCCAATATTATGGGGCAAGACAAGTGCTTGGCCACAAACAATTTAACTTTCCAAGTAAATTTAAAAATACGAATTTTGACATATAAGGAGCCTAAAATTTCTAATGGAGAAGAATTAGCCGAAACATATTGAACAGAAGATGAACAATGGTCAGGAAGTTTACAAATAGATTTCAATTTCGAATACCATTCAGCCGAAACAATAGAACAAACACTGCCTGAATCTAAAAGAGCAGTTATAGGCTCATTATTTAACTCAATTTTGAGAAAAGGCACAGGTGCGGCGGTATCCGCCGCAATCCTAAGACATTCTTTAGGGCATTCAAAAGATAAATTTGAAGACTGAATTTTCCCTGAATTTTCAACCTGTTTACCAGGGGCTGAGCCTCAGGAAGCTGGAATAGTGGACTCAGCCGAAGCCACTAGTCACTTTTGATTGTTGTTGGAAGTTGCACCCGAAGTTGAGCAAGTGGGGGTGCTGTTGGTATTAGGGCAGTTCTTAGAAATATGGGAGAACGCGCTGCATTTAAAACAGCCTTGAGATGACCCTGCTCCATTCCTTGTCCCACTAGACTTGATTGATGGGCACTTGTTCCGAAGATGGTCAGGCGACCCGCAAGCATAACATTTACGGGGTGTGACTGGTCGGCGAGGTGGAGGCCGAGGATTACTAAAAGAAGGAGGGGGTTCTTTCGCGACACGCAAGGAATCAGCGTATCTAACTCTTTCAGCCGATACAGCCATAGCTTCTAGCTCAGCTAAAGTTTGCGGACGCGACGCAAAACACAAGTATAATCGGTAAGGTGGTGAAATACCTTCTACAATAGCCTGTACAATCTGATCTTCAGGAAAATGAAGAGCAAACACCCTGGTATAGAACTTAATGTCTTGTATGAAATCTGCCAAGTTTTCATCCAACCGCTGTACACGATAATAGTACTTCTGAATAAGTGAGGACCTTGCCCTAGCCGGAATGAAGTTAGCTAGTAAGTGGGCGTGGAAGTCTTCAATAGATGATTGTTCGGCAATGGCTCTTACTATTTTGTCTGAGAGAACACCAATTGCATAGGGATAGATGATTTGCAAAATTTGACAAGCAGAAAGAGAAAAAACGAGGGCATGATCCTGAAACTCAACTAAAAACCTTAAGAATGAAATTACATCACTTGTAGAGTTAACCGAAAATTTAGAAATACCTCTAAGCAACATAGCTAATGGATGGGGTAAACTGCTGAAACCAGGAGACGTAGTAGGAAGGGGCCTAAGTGGCGGAGAAGCAGATTCAGAAGGAGCATTATTTAGCACAAAGGGTGGAATGGACTTGCGACGATCTGCCACTGATTCTGATGGGGCAGATGTTCGTTGTGTGGTCGCCTCAGTGTCCTTTCCTTCCTCTTTAGAGGAATCCTCCACATTTACTATATTTACGATCATAGGCTGGTCGATTTTGGGAGTTGCAGATCCAGATAACAACTGACTAACCTTACTAGACATTTGGGACAAGTTTTCGGCCAGTCCGCTAGCTTCCTTACCCTGAACGTCATTTAACTTCAGAGACAATAGATCACATACCCTATTATAAAAGTGGTACAACCTAGCCTGTACACTTTTGAGTTGATTAGGAGATGGATCACTTACTTCAAAAAAACTAACTACAGATGCTAGCTCAGTAGTATTGTCATTGATCGTGGAGAGAGCATCGTCAATCTCTTTTTCTCCCAATGTCGGGATGGTAATAGGTAAATCAAGGGAATCTTTTAGCTTATTGGAGTCGACTGCAACCGTGCCTCCAGATTGAACGTTTCTGAGAGATAATTCATAAATTAATTCCTCTTTACGCAAATAGAAAGGATGAAGAACCTCGCGAGGGCCGGACATGATGATAGAACAATTTTGAAAAAGGAAAAATCAAAAAATTCCAGCAACTGAGAAAATTGTTAGAGTTCGAAAGCAAAGCAATGTTTAGCTGTCAAAAGGGGCTAAATTGAGACCCATTCAACCACGGTCTGCTACCACTTGTTACCGAGTTTTGTGGATTTGCAGAGGTGAAAGAAGGTGCGGGGGTGAACAGGTCTCAAAATACGAAATTAAAGTTAAGATAAAATTTAACAAGGTTATATTTTCTTATCAAGATCAAGAAATAACAAGAATAACAGGAACACAGTTGAATATCAACAATTTGAGAATGTACAATTACAGTTTTTACAGAATTTGGGCTTAGAGCCCCGGACTCACAATTCTTGAGCAATTAGCCCAACTTTACCCAAATATAAGGTTCGACAAAGGGGCAGAAAACTCCAATCATGCCCAGGAGCACTTGCTCCCAACTACACAGTAAAGCCTCCTCGAGGCACGCAGAAACAAATTTTAAGAAAGAGCAACCCGCTCTTAAGTTCAAGCCTATCAAAGGCCACACCAAACTCCACTTTCAAGTTGACCTCCAAACACAAATAACACAGGGGTAAAAATACCCAACCTACTGAGGCCTATTCAGTAAAGAAACAGGTCAATTACATGGCCTCTAAAATACCAACTTGAGAGGAGGCGTTCTTGCACTCCTAATACACTTTATATTAAACCTACTTGGCGCTAGACCTCTAATGCAAGGGCTAATCCCATACTAAAGAGGTGACTTATAGAAGGAGACAATTTACATTACATTAGAAGGGGAGAAACGGTTGTGAAAATAAGTTCACCTCAAAGCAATATGAGTGGGAGCTCGAGAGGGTTAAGCACTCTCTATCCCAATTTGTAGTTTAAAAAGATAGAATTGATACCAAGTGTCTTTACATTTTAGGGGAAAGTTACATGGTAAAAGGCTTCGGACCTGCCCCGAGAGTTAAACTGCTGAGCTAGCAAGAAAAGAAGTTATTAAACGGCCATTACCTGGTGGTTGAACTGCTGCCCGAAGAAAGAGGCGCTTCCCGCCCCCTGCTACGTACTTTACACACTGATAGATGTTACTGAAGTGGCGCGGAGACCCGAAAATCAGCAGTTTATATACCTTCGTGGAAAGTTCGAGGCGTTTCAGGAATGAGGACACCCGCCCACAATCACTTTATTGGCTAATAACGAAAACCCCTACACTAGATGAAGAAGAAACACATTATTGGTGGAAAATTAATTACAGAAATTCCTTATTGGTCGAATTCAAAACTGGTGGAAAGAAAGGGTTAATATTGCCAACTTAAACAATAACTGAAAGAAATTTAACAAAGAACAAACTTATGAATTCAAAATTTCTCCAAAAACACAGTTCTTTCACTTCGCACTAGGGTGCATAATTGTAGTCCTTCAGTAGTGCCATCTGGAAGAGAATGTCCACACTTCTTACTACAGGCGAAACAAAAATACATCGAAAACGACCCAGTTCAGAAACTTCAAAATTTACAAGTAGGGACATCTTCTGAGAAACTTGAGAGTTAACACAGTAGATAAAGTTCAGACTTCCTCCAGTAGAGGAGTTTCAACTGGCGCAAAGTTTGAATTAGCGGCGTGGAGGTGTACCACCCGGTACAATTATTATTATTATTATTATTATTATTATTATTATTATTATTATTATTATTATTATTATTATTATTATTATTATTATTATTATTATCACTCATTACTTCACCGCAACAAACACATGCTCACATAAATATTTATTTTAAATCTCCCCTATTTCGCTACCTCAATATCAATTCAGTAATCACCACCATGACGGGTGAACATGTATTAAACACGCTAACTAGAATTAGATTGAATCTCTGAGCACACTTCGCTGTAAATGAGAACTCTAAATAACTAGCAGCTTAGTTAACACACAGTCATGTTTATAACACACCTTTAAGATCCCATGAGAATTAATTTATGATTATTTTAATTATAAACATTTAACACAAAACTCAAAAAATGATGTCTGGAGGATCACAACACTTGTACGATCACGTCAGAAACTTGAGTATACATTTAGGAAACCCTTAATTACCGAGCTCGATAGCTGCAGTCGCTTAAGTGTGGCCAGTATCCAGTATTCGGGAGATATTGGGTTCGAACCCCACTGTCGGCAGCCCTGAAAATGGTTTTCCGTGGTTTCCCATTTTCACGCCAGGCAAATGCTGGGGCTGTACCTTACTTAAAGCCACGGCCGCTTCCTTCCCACTCCTAGCCCTTCCTTGTCCCATCGTCGCCATAAGACCTATCTGTGTCGGTGCGACGTAAAGCAACTAGCAACTAGCAACTAGCAAACCCTTAATTATGTAATACTTGATGTTTAAGGCATTATCAGAAACTTTTAACGTTGTGGACATTCTAATTTAACATGTGATTATTATTCCAAACACAGAAATTAAACCTGAAAGAAGCCATAAATACACAAGTCACTTAAATTCAAAGGATAATTCTACTTCTCTCACATGAACATTTGACCAACACTATTAAAGAGTGAAGTTGGCAGAAAAAAACATCCAAACACCATGAAATAAGGAATGCAGAATATGGAAATTCTGGTAATATATTTGTCGAGGTAACATATTTAATTGATTAAAGGTACAAGACTACAGGTTAATATCCGCACGAGAAAAGCCATTGCAAATGTGCCATGCTGGTCCATTAATAACTGATGTAATCGCCTGACTGTTGAATGCAGGCATGCAAACGTGGATGCGTTTGTCGTACAGGTACCGGATGTCAGCTTGTGGGATGGAGTTCCATGCCTGTTGCACTTGGTCGGTCAATACAGGGATGGTTAATGCCGGTTGTGGATGATGCTGGAGTTGTCCCCCAGTGATGTCCCATATTTGCTCAATTGGGGACAGATCGGGGATTGAGTACGTCAAGGCAACATGTCAACACTCTGTAGAGCATGTTGGGTTAGAACAGTGGTATGGGGGTATGCATTATCCTGTTGGAAAACACCCCCGGGAATGCTGTCCGTGAATGGCAGCACAACAGGTCGAATCACCAGTTGGACGTACACATCTGCAGCCAGGGCGTGTGGGATAACCATGAGAGAGCTCCTGCTGTCACAGGAAATTGCTCCCCAGACCAGAACTCCCAGTATAGGCCCAGTGTGTCAGCGCCACGGACAGGTGGAATGCAGGTGCTTGCCTCGCCTCCTCCTAACCAACACACGGCCATCACTGGCACCAAGGCAGAACCGGTTTTTATCGGAAAACACAACAGACCTCCACTCCATCCTCCAATTAGCTCTTGCTTGACACCACTGAAGTCTCAGACGGCGGTGGTTTGGGGTAAATGGAATGCACGCCGCAGAGCAACCGGCTCGGAGCTGTCCTTCAGGTAACCAATTTCGAACAGTTTATTGCATCACTGTGGTGCCAACTGCTGCTCGAATTGCTGCTGCAGACGCAGTCCACTGCGCTACAACCATACGCCAAATACAGCGGCCCTCCCTCTCGGTGGTGCCATGGGGACGTCCAGAGTCCGGTCTTCTTGCGAGTGTACCTTCTTGTGACCACTGCTGCCAGCACACATGCACAGTGGAGACATTCCTGCAAGTCATTCTGCAATAGCGCAGAAGGAAAATCCACCTTCATATAGCCTTATTATACGCCTGGTTCAACTGCAGTGAGCTGTTGATACTGGCCTCTTCGTTGTCCTAAAGGCATTCTTGACCCACTCACAGTCATTAGAACCAATCTCACAGGTAACTAACGTTCTCACACAGTACAGCCCGTATTTAAAGCAAATCTGAAATGCCGCAGCTACTAGCGCCATGCTAATGCGATTTGTGGGATATTTGAATCAACGTCATTTTTCAGATATATAAACATGCCTACCAACATTTGTTAATCTAGCACAACCCCTTCTTGGTGTTTGGATATTTTTTTCCGCCAGTGTACCTTAAGCTAATAGGAAATTCTATATCAAAGAAGGATTTCATTTTTAACACTACTGAAAAGTGAAAAGAAATATAACAAATGTACTTAAATTTGCAGCGATGATTTTGGATATCGCTAGCTGGCTATCAGGTCATATTGGTTTCCCGTTGAAGTCGGACGGCCTCATGGTGGATATTTAGTGGTGGAACATTTTCACGGCGAAGTCCCGCATTGGGTATACCGATGTAAATTCCACTAATCCTCTTCCCGGTAGGTAATAAAGGTGCAGATCCTGATATTCCTTGTACACACACATTTTTGTACCACTGCAGATTTTGAAACCTTAAAAGTACATTAGTAGTCACTCGAACCAAATTACTGCTGCAGTTCGACTTGAGAGCAATACTTAACTTTTAGATGAAGAAAATCAAAATTTGTGTCTCTGTTTGACAAATTGGGTGTGGAGCTGTATTTTAGAATTGAAGACTAAAACTCCCATATAAACATTCCTGTCAGACTTTCAGGACACTAATAATTGCTGTGAATATGGACAGATTCCACAGTACAATTCTCTTGACTTAACAGTTTAACATTTTGATGGCTCACTTCACTTTAGTAGAGTTATTGAAATATCATGATCACAAACCACTTGATAGTTCAAATAGAATGGGGCTACTTCCCTCGACTGAATGAAAATAAGTTAAGTCCTATCTCGGTGACGTGATTATCAGAATTGTGAGTAATTCTCGATGACAGAATAATAATGAACGAGAGTCTTTACTTGACAACTGAACTTTCAAGGAATCATAATGAGAATCAGTGCAATCATTACAGGATTATTTCTCCCCTTGTATTTCACTGGTGGAATGAGATATCGACCAATTGTGGCATATTTCTTGGTCTAAAATTCTCCTTCATTGGTTTGAATACTGCTGTAGATTTTTCTCGAAGAAAAAAAGAAACGGTGCTAATGTTGTATACACTCAGAAGCATAGCGAGTCACCTGACATGAACTTGATCAGTAGCATTCGTTGACAAACATCTGCTCGTTACGAGCAATGAGAACGTGTTGTGGGCAAACTTCAAGGTTATCTCTCTCACTAGCAACACAGCTGACTAGATCGATCCAGTAACACACAAATTTTATCACGCTGAGCTGGAAATGAGGAAAACATTCTGTAATATCCCCAAATATACGGGTACATATAGTGGATAATGAAAATGAAGATTTAAATGATTTAGTGAGTCAAGTGTTGGACATTATAAATCACCATATGAAGGTAAACTACAGTGAAATGGACATTGATGATATGCATAGACTGGGGAGAGTAAAGGGGAAGAGACCAACTTTTTTAAAAATGTGCTTTATGTTGCACCGATACAGACAGGTCTTATGCTGACGATGAGGTAGGAAAGGGTTAGGAGCGGGAAGGAAGCGGCTGTAGCCTTAATTAAGATACAGCCCCAGCATTTGCCCGGTGTGAAAAGGGAAAACCACTGAAATTATCTTCAAGGCTGCCGACAGTAGGTTTTGAACCCACTATCTCCCGAATGCAAGCTCAGAGCTGTGCGCACATTACCGCATGGCCAACACACTCGGTAAGAGATCGAATAAAGGTAAGTTTGTCTCGTCTCTGATGGCAAACAGAGTCTTATTTAATGCAAAGGATTTAAAAGGTGAAAGGAGACATGGATAGAAAGACCATGTTGGAACAGAGAATCCTACGTTTCCATTTAGGAAAAGTAATAAATTCTGGTCTTAAGACCTACATACGAAGTAAGGCCCTCATGGTATATAACTGAAGTTGGACATGAACTTGGACTCCAGCTCAACTGAAGGAAATGGATAAGCAAGCACCAGCTGACAACGAGGACCAACGTGTTACATGGCTTGTGAATGGAAGAGGAGAAGCAGCTGAACTTGTAGAAGTGGTAGATGTCCGAGCAGCTGGCTGTCGGCTTGACCCAAGTCCATGGTCCAATGTAGGAGCAGGGGAAGGAAGAAAGGAGATGGTGGCCAGAGGTAAAAGCATGAGTTTAAAGGACATTCGGTCCAAAAGAAAATAGTAAAGCACAGGAGAACAATTGGACAAGGAAATAATTAGTTTTCCAGAATGCAATACAGTAGAGTCTCGTCATTCCAAACTAATTGAAACCGGAGTCTGTTCGGATTACAAAATTTTCGGATTAAACAAAAAATATTTTCTAATAATTATGTTGTTGTTTCTACGTCCCGCTAAATACTTTTACAGTTTCCAGAGACGCCTAGGCGCCAGAATTTTCTCCCGCAGGAGTTCCTTTACGTGACAGTAAATCTACTTACACGAGGCTGACGTACCTATTTGAGCAACTTCAAATACCACCGGAATGAGCCAGGATCGAACCTGCCAAGTTGGGGTCAGAAGGCCAGCACCTGAACCGTCTGAGGAAAATAGTTTCTACAATACAGTACAGTACATACTGTAGTTTGAAATGTCAATTCTTTAGCAGTTACGTTAATAAAATACTGCATAAAATTACAGTAGGGTAGTTAAGAACCCGTAGAGGAGAAAAACAAATAAAAGTAGGTTACAACTTGTCTCCTAAACCTGCTAAAATATGGTAACGGGTTACACTTTTGCATTGTGCCCGGGATGCGAAGAGCTGCTGTGGAATAAATTGTGGCCGAGTCTTGCATTCATCGAGAGTCCAGAGGAAGCGTCTGTAAATATCAATCTCCTTGAAATCATTCAAGGGGCCAATGACCACGATGTTAGGCCCCTTTAAAAAACAAGCATCATCATCATCATCATCATCATCATCATCATCATCATCATCATCACGAAATCGTTCAACAACTTTCTGGGTGTGAGGAAGCCAATGAAAGTGACATTAGTGAGTGGATGGAAGCTGGCTGTCATCAATTACATACATACCAAGAAATTGTAGCTACGGTGGAGAAAGAATCTGGAGTTCATGAGGAACAGAGTGACAACGAAGAAACCATAACGAATAACTAGTGTAACATTCAGATGCCGCGGCTGCCTTAGAACTTGCTGTACGCTACGTCGAGCAACACTCCGCTGCTATGCCCACTGATGTGATGTTTATGAGATGAGATGCTGGTGTAAGTAGGTTCCAATCACTACTGCAAAAGAAACTAACAGACTTAGTAAAAATAAATAACCAGTGATTGATGATTTATGATGTGTAATTATGTTTGCATTAAGTTATTCTAGTAAAATATGACTAATAAAATGCAAGTAAATCTTCATTCTATAATATCTTCTTTCATTTGAGTAAGGAGAACTTTCTTAAAAAGTTGAATATTTCAGTCCAGACTTTCGGATTAACGGGGTTCAGATTAACGGGACTCTAGTGTATTTTAGAAACGGAGAAAGCGAAAGAAGTAAGACTACCAACTTGACGGAGGGTAAAAGTAGAAATAAATTAGAGTGGAGACTAGAATGTATCAATAAGGAGGGATTTTTTGAACAAGATAAGGAACTTACAGTTGAAATTATTAATGGCTGAAATGCACATTATTACCTTTGTTGAGAGTTAGACTGTACCAGGATATGAAGTACACATTGAAGGTTTTAAAATGTATAGCAAGACAAGAGATAGCAGAGCTCGTAAAGAGAGATATACTGGTAGAATACTAACCTTAATATGGCATTCAGAGTAATAACAGAGGAAGTTCTACATGCCTTCTGATCATATGATACCAAAGTACAACTTTGAAAAGCCATTTAAGACCCAGATAATAAAAAAAAGAAGACTGGGATATCAACAAATGGAATACTTAAAAAGAAGATATAGTGTGGTGGACTGATGGCTCAAAGACTGTGGATAGTACAGGAGGAGGGATCAATGGGGGAAGACCTGAGAGATCAATCCAGATGAGCCTGGGCAAACACACTACAGTCTTTCAAGCTGAAGTGATAGCTATCACAACATGTCTTGAAGAAAATATGAAAATGAACTATAGGAATAAGAACATTTTCATTTTTATGGACAGCCAAGCAGCCATTAAGACACTAGAAACAGTCTGGATAATATCCAGAATTGTCTGGTATTGCCATTCAATTCTCCTGAAGCTCTCAAAGTACAACATTGTCAAAATAATATGGGTACCAAGGCATGCAGGTATAGAACAAAATGAAAAGGGCAGGAAAGGGCAGAAACACATTTTGTAGGCCCAGAACCTGTATGCGAGATTTCCTATGGACAAGGCCGACACTACATAGGAAATTGGGTACAAGAGAAACAAATAGAGAACTGGAAAAATACTCCAGGATGCAGGCTTGCAAAGGAACTGATAAAAGGACCAAACAAGAAGCATACTAAAGAACTGTTGAAACTCAGCAGAGAAAATATAAGATGGGTAGTAGGACTGGTGACAGGACACTGTGATCTGAAAAAACACCTACATAGAATTGGAGTACTAAGAGACAATATATGTAGGAAATGCAATGAAGCAGAGGAATCAGCTGAGCACAGACTTTTCGAATGTGAGGCGCTGGGTAGAATCAGACTCTCCACTCTAGGACTACCAGGTGAAGAGAGAGAAAAAATCCAAGAAGACCCAATAAGAACAACCTGCAGCTTTGTGAAGGGAGCAGGTGGGAATGAAGGAAAAACATGGTAGCAAAAGATCTTAGAAGTCGACGCTAATTAGGAACTAATATTTAGAGGCCCCATGAGGAAGAAGAAGAAGAATCTTAATATGGGAAGAAATAGAGGACAAATTGAACTAATAGAAATAGAAGAAATACTTTGGGTAAAAAGAAAGATGAGCCAGAAGGTATATGTACACTTACGTTTTGTCTACAACCCTTCCAAAAGCTCGACATTTGAAATAAAGGCTTTTTCATTGAGTTAGCAACAGAAGTAAGTAGATTAAGGAATATGCATGAGGACATACGTATTGTACTGATGGAGGGCTTCAGCGTGCGGGTTGTAGACCGAAAACCTGTATGTTTTCTAAAAGAATGCATTTTTGTGAGTCCACCTTTTCAATACATTATGTTTTTTATTGATTTACATGCATATTTTTACATTATTGTTGTGTCTTAAGTAGGACATGTTTCATCTAATTTTTAGGCATCTCCAGCTGCTGTTCCTACCATCTAAGATTAAAATAGCCAGGATCCTGGGTTTTGTTTAAGAATAAAATACTTAAAATAGTTAAGCTGACATGAATTATTTTAACTAAAAAATATTTTTATGTGTGTTATATGTCCTGTACAAACATCCAGCTGATGTGAATTGTTATGACTAGTGAATTGTGTTTACATATGCTATATATAAAAAACATTTAGCTTGTATACAATTGCTCTGTCTAAAAAAAGGGGTGAGTTTACAATTATTATATATTAGATTAAAACATAATTGTTATGCTTTAAAAACTTGTGATAACGTTGGTTGGTTTGCATTATTTAGTCTGTAATATCCAATGTGCGTGCTCTCACTGGAATCTTCATAGACTAGTGTGTCACCTTGGGAATAAAATTTGGTAGCATTTTTTTAAGATATTGTGCGATCCATTGTCTGAATGTTGCTTTATGGTGATTAAAATTATGTAAAATCTTGCTGCCTGTTGCTGTGTGGGTTTGAACAGGAGACTAATCAAGGTCGTTGTGACATTTATTGTGGTCTTGTTGCTTCTTCCAGTATATCTCCCTTTATGAGCTCTCCTAGCTCTTGTCTTCCTATACGTTTTAAAACCTTCAGTGTGTACTTCATATCCTGGTACAGTCTAACTCTCAATAAAGGTAATAATGTGCATTTCAGCCATTAATAATTTCAACTGTTTGTTCCTTATTTTGTTCACAGCAGAAGATGAAATCAATAAGTCCATAAATTGTTTAGACATTACCATCACACGAAAAGATGATAGCCTTGAATACCACATTTATAGGAAGCCAACCTTTTCACCAAACACAATCAAGAACAACTCATTACGTCCCAACATTCAAAAACAGACAGCCTACTACAGTTGAATACATCGAGCGTTTAAAATACCCCTCACACCTAAAGACCTCAACAAAGAATTACAATATATAAGGAACATCGCCAAGTTCAGTGGGTTTAACATAGAAATGTTCAATCAAATAATAAGAAAAATTAGAAATAGACAAATTTCAAATTTATTCTGGAAAAACAAAAAAAGTCTAAATTTGTCACATTTACTTACAGTAGTCCTAACATATATCAAATTTTTAACCCTTTCAAAAAACATGACTTCAAAATTTCTCTCAAAACACAATACCAACCAAAACATGTTCCAAAATCACAAAGCGTCAACTCCAACAAAGACCAAAACTCAGGATCCGGGATTTACAAACTCACCTGTACCCAATGTTTCATCTCATACATAAGACAAACAGGACAGAATTTCTCAACAAGATACTTAGAACACTATAATGCAAACATACATCATAAATTCTCGGCAATGAGCGTACATAAGAAAGAAACTGCACATGCCTACACGACCACAGAACAAGATTTAACTATGCTAAAGAGAATTTTTAAAAAAAGGCAAATTGATGAATGGATATGAAAACATCTACATTTTCATAGACCAGTTTTTTCAACAGAAACCACAATTTAAATGACATTATGGAGACTAAAAATTCTTTACTGAGCTCAACATCTGCAGTCGCTTAAGTGCGGCCAGTCTCCAGTAATCGGGAGATAGTGGGTTCGAACCCACTGTCGGCAGCCCTGAAGATGGTTTTCCATAGTTTCCCATTTTCACACCAGGGAAATATTAGGGCTGTACCTTAATTAAGGTCATGGCCGCTTCCTAACCACTCCTAGCCCTATCCTGTTCTATCGTCACCATGAGACCTATCTGTGTCGGTGCGACATGAAGCAGATTGCAAAAAAAAAAAAAAAAAAAAAAAAAAAAAAAAAAAATCCTTTATATGACCAAATCCCACAATTATTAAAAATATTAAAAATAAAAGAAAACATGTTCCAGAACATCTATAAATTTCCATACGTAAAAGCTCCGCCCACAGATAAATACCCTCCTCTGAGAACAGCCAATACCTCATCCACCCAACCCTCCCCAACCCATACCCCTCCACGTAACACACAGAGATACAACACGAGGCACACGGAATTAGCTATTGCCAGTTGGATAGAAAGTGTCACGAGCAAGCCAGCCACAAGAGAGGTGGGGGGTGAGGAAAAGCCCACTTAATGTCACCATTTTATACTTCATTTCACACAAACTTCACAACTAAGACACATTTTTTCATTACAGACTCTCAATCCATCAAAATCAACCCTTAAAAGAAGCAACAAGACCACAACAAATGTCACAACAACCTTGAGAAGTCCCCTCCTCAAACCCACACAGCGACAGCCAGCAAGATTTTTACACATAATTTTAATTACCGTAAAGCAACATTCAGGCAACGGATCGTACAATATCTTACGAAAACGCTACCCATTTTTATTCCCAAGGTGACACTCAAGTCCATGAAAATTCCAGTGAGAGCACGTACATTAGATATTACAGACTAAATTACACAAAACAACCAATGTCATCACAAGTTTTTAAAGCATGTCAATCATGTTTTCATCTAATGTATAATGTTTGTAAACTTAAGCCTTTTTAGACAGAGCAATTGTATGCAAGCTGAATTTTTTTTATATATATAGCACATGTAAACACAATTCACTAGTCTTAACTATTCACATCAGCTGGATGTTTCTACAGAATGTATCATACACATAAAAATATTTTTTTAGTTCAAATAATTCATGTCAGCTTAATCATTTTAAGTATTTTATTATTAAATAAAATCCAGGATCCTGGCTATTTTGATTTTAGGTGGTAGGAACAGTGGCTGAAAATGCTTAAAAATTAGGTGAAACATGTCCCGCTTAAGACGCAACAATAATATAAAACTATGTATGTAAATCAATAAAAAAACATAATGTATTGAAAAGGTGGACTCTCAAAAAAACATTCTTTTAGAAAGGTATACGTTGCTCAACACAGACCCAACAATGAGATTTATAACTTATAACCTGTATATTGTAAAGAGGTGGAGAAAATAATAGTTTAAAAAAGAGTAAGTCACAATAAAGTGCATAATAATTATGGTAAAAAATTACAAGAGTTATTTAGTATCGAAGAACTGTATATTTTGAACGGGCGGTGGCCAGGAGATAAAAGGGGTAATTTTTACTTATGTAACAGAATTGGGAGGAAGTGTTATTGATCTAGTACTGTGCTCAATGGAGGCATTATCACTCATCAAGTGGATAACAGTTGAAGGATGGGAAGAATCTCATCGCTTACCCTTAATAATACTTCTATGATATGATATGGCGTATGGCTTTTAGTGCCGGGAGTGTCCGAAGACTAGTTCAGCTCGCCAGATGCAGGTCTTTCTATTCGACACCCGTAGGTGACCTGCGTGTCGTGATGAGGATGAAATGATAATGAAGACAGCACATACACCCAGTCCCCGTGCCATTGGATTTAACCAATTAAGGTTAAAATCCCCGACCCGGCCGGGAATCGAACCTGGGACCCTCTGAACCGAAGGCCAGTACGCTGACCGTTCAGCCAACGAGTCGGACAATAATACTTCTGATAAGTAGAGTTTGGATTATATCTATATATACAAAATAAGAGTTTTGTCTGTACATTGCTCAGAATTTAAAAAGGAAGGTATTTCTGTATCGGTCATGTCCATAGCAACAAGGAAATGCACTTTTTAATTTTCTGTAATGTCTGTCTGTCTGTCTGTCTGTCTGTCTGTCTGTCTGTCTGTCTGTCTGTACACGCATCACGAGAAAACGGCTCAAGAGAATTTAATGAAAATCGGTAAAGTCCGGGAATAGGTGGCTACAATCTAGGCCATAAATAATCTTATTCACGCTGAGAGAAATAGTAGTTTAGGGGAAGGCCTAAAGTTTAATTCTCAAATATTTGTTATTAGTGGTCCTATCTTAATAAAAATTGGTATGTAAAATCCGGGAATAAGTCGCTACAATCTAGGTTATGAATGAGTCGTCTGTTTGCAAAACCGGCCATCTCCAAATGGTTAAATTTTTCAGAAGACCGAAAAAACGTATAAAATCTAAATAAAGAGGTTTGGAATTATTTGTATTTGCTTTATCACTTATAAATAGCATTGTAATGAATGTTACAGAATACCAATGTTTTATTCATATAATTATTTGAAATATTTAAAGTTCAAATTTGGAGATGGCCGGGTTTGCACCAAACTAAAGAAACTGAAGGAATGAAAATGCACAGAAAATGCTTTATTTAAAAGTTAACTTAAAAAATTAATGCAGTATAAAAAGCCAATGTATTTACACAAAATGAACCACAATTAAATTAAAAAATTAAACTTTAAAAAACATTAAACATTAGAATAAACGTTAATGCCATTGTCTGCACTGTGCTCACATCCATCTCCCTCATCTTCTGGGTTGTTGTGTGGAAGGTTATTGTAATCAGTGAGTTCTTTGTAACACTTAAGCACTTCAACATTTCTCCACTGAGTCCCAAAATGTTTAGTCAACAGAGATTCAACATCTTTTGCCTCATATTGTTTATTTTACCAGCATGTATAACTTTTGGATTCATCATCAAAACATTTTTGCCTTTCTTACAAACGCCTAATTTTGTTCCAACATCTTTTCCGTGGTTGGGTTCACCTTGAATTAACACTTAATTGCCTCCTTTTGGTTTGGTCAAAATAAGCCTTTTCGCAGTAGAAAATTTGAAGTGCCATTTCCCTGCAGGCTTGAAAATAGAAATACATTCTGTTTTCCAGTCAAAGTCGGGAACATTATCATCTTTTCCTGGATGAAATAATTTGCCATACTGAGAAAGAACATTATAAAATTCCTCAGGTTGTATTAAAGTTCCTATTTTCTTTGTTTGTTTTTCAATGAGCCCGAAAACTCTATCGGAAGGTAAAAATGAATGGTCTGTCACAGGAAAAATTAACTCAATTTCCTTAATGATTTTAGGTGCCTTTGTGACAAACCAAAAGGAGAGTACTGATATCATAACAGAATTTTTGTTCTGCCCCCCACATCCATCAGCAAAACACCTTTATAAAAAAAACATTGGACATATCAGTAGTATTTAGCTTATGATAAAGCGCTTTTCTGCCCTTTTTCTGGCCCTTTCAGGTGTCACTTCATCAACCTTAGTGTCCATTTTTCCCAATATAATTATAATAGCTACACAGTTCCAGCTGTTCTTTCCCGCACAATTGCTCTGATTGCTCTGCCCTCTAGCGTTAGAGGAGATGGCCGGTATTGCAACTCATAACCATACGCGGACGGCCGTGTTTGCAACTAACTCAAAGTTTTTATGAAGTAAATAAGCTGGATGGAGGCCAAGCTTGCAGCTAATAGTTTACTACCTTGTGTAAAAGTGGACAGAGAACACATTCAGCACAAAAAGTGGATTTCAATTTTTTTTGGGAGATGGCCGGTTTTGCAAATAGACGACTCAAATAATCTTATTCACTCTGAGGGAAATGGTAGTTTAGGAGAAGGACTAAAATTTAATTCTCAAATATTTATGTTATTTGAGGTTCTATATTAATGAAAATCGGTATGCAAAGTCGGGGAATAAGTCGCTACAATATAGGCCATAAATAATCTTATTCACACTGAGAGAAATGGTAGTTTAGGGGAAGGCCTAAAATTTAATTCTCAAATATTTGTTATTAGTGGTCCTATCTTAATGAAAATCAGTACGAAAAGTCGGGGAATAAGTCATTACAATCTAGGTCATAAATAATTTTATTCACGCTGAGTGAAATGGTAGTTTAGAGGAAGGCCTAAAATTTAAGTCTCAAATATTTGTGTTATTAGTGGTCCTATCGACAAATACTACATAACTAAAGTTATATAGTATTAAATTTCTGATCATTTATGTCTTATACATTTTTACCGTACTGGCTACGATAACAGAGATATTCATGAATTTTGATTTTTGTTGCTAAGTCCATATCAGCGCCGAGTCATGAGAAAATGGGTAAACAGAATTTAATGAAAATCGGTATGTAAAGTCAGGGAATAAGGAAGTACAGTCTATGCTATAAATAATTTTGTAAGACGTCCTAATATCACAGAGTCGAAAGAAAACTGAATGTGAAGGCTTACAATACAGAAAGCTCATAACATTGATCAACAATAACATTATACTGACCATTGTTTGTTGTGATGTGCTTTGTGTGTCTGTTGCAACTCATCTCCGATAGATATGATTACTGTTGTATACCGAGTATTTGTTTCTTAATTTGCTTTACGTCGCAATGACACAGATAGGTCTTATGGCGACGATGGGATAGGAATGGGCTAGGAGTGGGAAGGAAGCAGCCCTGGCCTTAATTATGGTACAGCCCCAGCATTTGCCTGGTGTGAAAATGGGAGATCACGGAAAACCATCTTCAGAGCTGTCGATGGTGGGGTTCGAACCTACTACCTTCTGGATGCAAGCTCACAGCTGTGCGCCCCTAATTGCACGATCAACTCGCCCAGTCATACTGAGTAGAGGCAGCAAACTATCGATAGTAATCGCCATCGGTATTTTCCGATATTATGAGCTCTACTATTGATAATAATCGATAGTTTTCAGAAAGTGGAACGAATTATATTATGCCTGAAAATAGAACATTTATTGAACACAATCCACAAAAAATAAAAGAACAGTAGAAAGCATAACTATTTCATGCTATGTAATTTCTGAAATTCAAATCGGAATCACTCATAAATCTCTTCAGTGGCACGTCCGAGACATTCTCGGGCTGCACGCGCTTGCCCATAACGTGCCCGCCCGAGAAATTCTCGTTCATTTTGCGATCGCCCGACATTTTGCGGGTATTGTAATATCTTTGGCAAAATGTTTTACAGCATTCTCAACAGATGGCAGGAGAGTTTTCAGTTGCCTTCATGAAGTCTTTGACCTAAAATGTGCCTTATCTTCTCTCGCCTACGTACAGTCTCTAACAACATATAAATCTCATTTTTTGTCCCGTATTGGCATCAACTCAACTAAGGTTAGGTTGAATGGGGAATCCCACCTTCCAAAATGCTAAATAGTCTTTCTGCCAGCACTGAAGTTGCAGTTACGCAGAGATACTTAAATGCACACCTATGAATTGGAACAAACTCCTCACCAGTTAACTGCAAACAGATGTATATTTCTGTTAGCGCGAAAAATAAGCCAATTAGGGGGGAAAAAAGAACTATCGTTGACTATCAATAATAGGCAACTGACTATGGATGTATGACGATAGTGGTCGCTATCGATAGTTTTCCGCCTCTAGTGCTGAGTATAACAGCCTGCCTGAATATTGATGGGAAATAGCTGGGGAGATAGATAACTTTCTTCTTTAGCATGCCATTCCTCTGGTTCATAAATTTTCTGATACTACTGGTACATAACAAACTGGTTCATCAAAGCATGCGAGCTATTCAATCCCTACTCTGAGGTACTGATTGGAATTAGCAGTGTGCATATTTAACAAAATAATGGCAGAAGAGTGTTTATGGCTGTCTGTGGCTGTGTCATTCCAGCACTGGATCTTTGGACTGTTAGATCAGCACCGTAGTACTGTTAGTTAAAAGTGAGAAAATGTGCAGTTTTTCATTTGATCGAGTATTTTATATGATAACATTTCTTTTAATCGCTACTTTCCTACTGACGTTTTTGTAATGGCCTAAGTTGACTTCAGTTAGGAAAACCACAAAGATAGTCTTTCTGAGAATCCCGTAGTGAAGCACGGGTACATCAGCTAGTGTAATACAAATATGAGAAATATGTACATAAATATGTAGCTAAAATTAACAAAATATGTAGTTAAATATGTAAAATAATAAAAAAATATGTCATTTAATATCTAAGCTTTATTTAGTATTCTTGTACACAGAAAAGAAAAGAAAACCAAAAAAAAGTTAAAAGTGCAGATATTCAACATCTAATTTTCATTTGGGGGTGCAATTAATAACTAAATATTTTTCCAAATTTTCTACGGTCATCAAATGCCTTCCGTCTGTTAGGATGTTCTTATATACAGAAAAAGACCTTTCAACTTCACATGAAGTCACTGGCACGTATTTTGAATGAGGAATGATACTGGATGATACATTCTCATTCTCAGGAAGCTGCACATACTCACCGGTAAGTACTTGGCATACATTTGAAAAATATTTGTATCTTGGGTTCTTTTTCAATACATCATTGAATTTTACTGAAACACACTCACCGATTGCTCCCGGCAAAACACTCAATTTACTGATTGCATCTTCCACTATAGACACAGATTCAATAGAGGGGCAGTCCAGAAGTTTCCAGCTTTGTAATGCTGTTCGGAATCCAACTAAAATGGCTTGTGATGTATGCAGTCGATGAAACCACCTTCAAATCTTGAAAGGCAATCATACACTCACGCACAGACACTGCATTTTCGGGAAGATATGTTCCCACCACTGACTTCACTGCATCAAAATTTTCATTAAAGAAGTTCACAGCTTCTATCTACATTCCTCATCTGGTGATCAGAGTCTATGGAGGTGAAGGCACACCTGGTAGCAATTTCTTGTAGCACTGCATGCTATAGGGAGATTTGCAGAAAACTTTTCTTTTTCTGATACTAAACCATTCACCAAAATTTATGGTCCCAGCTACTCGATGTAATCCATGTGCAAAACATGTGAAGTGGTCCATACTGGGGTTAAACACAGACAACACAACCGCAGCTTTTAGCATCTGAGTAGAGTACCAACACGTTTTCTTTGTTAATCCCTAACTCTTTAAGTCCGTTGTTGATGAATCGCAAAACTATAGCATGATTTGTCTGTTCCAGTGGTATACAGTAAATTAAATAAGACTTATACAGAGCCTCCGGATCCAATTTACTTGCTAGGAGATTTGCAACGAAACGACCCAAGGCATCGATCGACTCGTCAACGGCAATCCATATGTCTGAATCGCCAAGTTGAGCTCTAATCGTTCCCATCGTGTCAATGTAGCAGAAGTTCACATAATTTTCCGGAGCGTTGATTCATCCAGAATACTGAAGTCGCAATATTTTCGTAGGAATCCTTGAAACTTCGGCATCCAAGTTCACACCTGATATGTCTGCCGTGACCATTGTCATGCACAAATCTTTATTAAATTCACTGGTTTCTTGTAGCTACATATATGGGAACAGAATATGTAATTACATATAATCTGGGCTCTACTGATAAGTAAGGAGGAAAATATTGTGTTGTTTCTTCAACGAAGCACGTTTTTTTTATTTCTCACATGAAGATCAGTTTTTAAACGCTGTTCTAATTGTGACTTCATGGAGCACCCAGTACATTTGTCACACTCTCTGCATACCATCACTTGTAATGGCTTCATCAGTCAAAATCAAACCTTTTAACTTTGACGCTAGTTTGGATGCGACTGGTGCCATAGCGATTCACTAACTGCGACTCAGAATATGGTTTGAGCAAGTGTTTCCTTTCAAGGTTTGTTTTTGCCAAGCAGTTATCCCATCCGAAGGGTAATTTTTACTTTGTGTCTTTCTCCGTAATAGCAGTGACATATCATTGACTCACCCTTCACACTGTGCCGTTACTTCATTAACATAGTTAAGGGATGCAATTCTTTGACAGAATACTTCACTTTAAATTATTAAATTATTTTTAGATGTTAGAGACGTGCAGGCTTTTTAAAACTATTTTCGAATGTTTTAAATCAATGTAAAATTAGAGAAAATAAGAACTGTGTTTTCTTTCAAATATTCAATATCCTTCAAAATATTTAAAATATGTAATATTTATTAAGATATTTATTATGCATCGAAATTGTAACTCCAGGGTATAAAGGCTACAAGTAATAGTTATAATAATATTTGCTACCATTGTGTAACCACCTAATTACACACCAACACAAATTAACACAGAGAGACATGATAATAATATGTATGAAATTGAAACCATACGCACATTAAGCATAGAAAACAGTAACAAACAAGTTAATCAACATGACGACTAAGAAAGGATAATTGGGAAGCGACTGGGAACCATATCCAGGTGGTGAAAGGTATTGGCAATGCTGAAGAAGCTAAATCAAAGGAGATTCTAATTCCATAAGTTTACTTAACAATTTATATTCAAATTAGAGCGCAAATAATCAAACAAAATACCTTTAAAAATTGAAAATGGTATTTAAAAATAATTACAATTTACCCCAAGGGTAAAATTTTACTTATTTAGCTTTAGGTCTGAAAAAATGAAATGTCGTATGGCTTTTAGTGCCGGGATATCCCAGGACGGGTTCGGCTCGCCAGGTGCAGGTCTTTTTATTTGACTCCTGTAGGAGACCTGCGCGTCGTGATGAGGATGAAATGATGATGAAGACTACACATACACCCAGCCCCCGTGCCATTGGAATTAACCAATTAAGGTTAAATCCCCGACCCAGCCGGGAATCAAACCCGGGACCCTCTGAACCGAAGGCCAGTATGCTGACCGTTCAGCCAAAGAGTCGGACTTTAGGTCTGAACGTCTCACACAACGTTCCACTGTTCGTGGCAAAACATTTAAATCACATAATACTGATGAAAGAAAAGGAAAGTAATATTATACAGTCATGAGTATGTACATGTAAGAAGGGGAAACAACATATAAAATATACATCCTAGTGCAGGGCACCTTTAGGAGACAACCCCCTCAAAAACACTTCTGAGAAAGGGTGCCCGTCCTAAATGGGAATACACTAAGATGAAATGGGATAAATGAGACAGTCCCAAGGGGAAATTTACATTTTACGATTACATCGAAAGGCGTTGAATATCTAATTTACAAAATCAAGAAAAGAAATGGGAACTGTTTTTTAACACAACTCTGATATGACTTCCCGGTAGGCTAAGTCATTTAACTGAAATTTTGGTGATTGAAGGAAAAAACGGGTAAGCTCCGGCAAAAGAAATTAAATGGAACACTACATTTGAAGATAACCTGAAAGATGAGAAAAAGCTAAGTGCTTACCTCTTGGAGGGGCCAAGAAGACCCGTCCCCTGAAGAAGGCAACCTTTCCCTTCACTGGTCAAACAGACAAGACGGCTCAGCAGGGCTTCGCGTAACCCACGAGCTCTCCTCCGTAAATTAGGAAATAGTAAAACGACCAATGAGCGTCCGTATTTTCCTTTGTCCACCAATCACAATTAATTTTATAATGACCAATAGGGGGCCAGGAATAAATTCTGATAAAGAACATCGAGTAGCATCCAGAAACTTCGAAATTGATGCAATATGATGAAACCGGAAACATTCCATCCCGATCTGGCGCGTGTGGTATAGGGTGTTTCCTAATTATTACATCTACTTCAATTTTTCACAACAACCAAAACATTTTAAAGCCCTATCAAAATTAAATAATTCCAAAATTCATACACAAACAATACAACCACTAAATAAATACATGATATAAAATTCCCCAGTCTATCAATTTTAAATAATCACTACAGCAATATGTAAAAATATGTAACTTTAAACTCATGGAATAATGGTCATTTTAGTGTGATTTGCCGACATTTTAGCGTTTCTTGTAGCTACATATATGGGAACAGAATATGTAATTACATATACTCTGAGCTCTACTGATAAGTAAGGAGGAATATATCGTGACTTATTATCACAGAAATATTAAAGAGAGATAATTGCCCCTACTGGGCAAGTGGCTGCGCGGCTTGGGTCACTTAGCTATCAGCTTGCATTTGGGAGATAGTGGGTTCGAACCGCACTGTCAGCAGCTCTGAAGACAATTTTCCATGATTTCCCATTTTCACACCCGGCAAATACTGGGGCTGTACCTTAATTAAGACCACAGTCACTTTCCACTCCTAGACATTTCCAATTCCATTGTCACCATAGGACCTATCTGTGTCAGTGCGGCGTAAAGCTAATTGTAAAAAAGGAAAAAATGTAAGTGCACAAATATACATGCATAGACTTCAAGGGAGAACTTTTGAAATTATTAAGAAATTACTACTGTAGGAATAGGACTAGCGATTGAAAATAATGAAGTAGATGAGACAATCAAGGTCATAGAAAATATCGTATTGATAGCTGGACAGAAGATGCATGTGCAGGGAATAAGAATAACAAAAAATAGTGGGTGGTACAATGAAGTACCGGTATGCAGAAAGAAAAAGACAAAAGTAAAGAGTGCATTAGAAACATGCAGGAAGGCTTGAAACAAGAATTGCATATTGTAGTAAAAGAGCCTAGAGAATTATTGGTAAACACAGAGGATTTGTGGCAGAAAAAAACAAGCTGATAACCTAAATAGAGATTCTAAAAATAAAGACATTAAGAAAGTATGTTATAGGATATATCAGATCTGTAGAAAAAGAAAAAAAGTATAACACAGGAAAACATAAGTCCTGGAGAATGGATTGATCACTTCAAAAATCTGTTAAGTAGAGAGGATAGTTGAAAACAGGATGTAGAAAAGATGGGTTTTTTTGAGGGGACTGGAGTGCACTCTGCCTAATTTAGATAAGAGGCATCTCAGGTATCAACAATTAATTTTGGAAGGAAATAAGTAAGAATAACGTTATCCTTGAAAGCATAGGTAAAATATTCAACAAGATTTTCGATGGAGCAAGATTCCCAAAAATATGGCAAGAAGGAATCATTTGCCCTATACATAAGAAACATGGTGAAAAATAAAATCTAAGTATCTACAGATGGATATCGTTGTTAGATTCACTAACCATGATATACACAGGGATACTGGCAGAACGACTAACGAATTTGGCAGAGGGGTGCTCGATCTTGTCAAGACTCTAGTCAGGATTCAGAAAGGGTAGGAGGACAAGTGTTAACATAATGTTAGTGAAAACAATAATGGATAAAAATACGTGAAGAAGAAAGGGGCTAGCTGCACATTGCAGGAATCATTTTAGAGAAAGCTTCTGATTCAGTTAATAGACAATCTTACATGTTATAAATCTCATGTTTGGTCCGTATTGAAAATTTACAGTTCAACAACAATAAAGGTGTTTTAATTTAATCCACCTATTCAATACTTTTATTTTCACTTATAGTGGTTACATAAATAGACTCACAGTTAAATGGGACATGTTTCACCCTCAATTAAGGGCATCTTCAGCCTAATAACAATCATCAAGAGTACAACTAATATTAAAAGTGGAAACTAAAAGTTTAGCCAGTTATTAAAATTCGGGACATAAAAATGTGAAAAATGATACAATATATAAAGATGCTAATGGAAACACTGTCAATGATTAAACTATAATCTTGTCGGAGACTAAAACTTCTTCCATTAAAATTCCAATTAAAACAGTTCATTTAAAATGTTAGTGGAAAACCAAAGTGGTAATAATATAAAGCCAACGACATGAGGGCGTGAACACAAGCATAAACATGATTGTCATAAATACAATATGTCCAAGGCCTCTGATGAAATTCGTCAGCATGAAGTGAGACAGAAGCATCAGTTGAAAAATTGTAAGTGGCCCTTAGCACCGGTAGGTAATACTATTGGCTGAAACCTTGCCAGGAAATATCAGTAGATAGTGAAATAATGTTTTCTGTAAGAGAAGGAAAAATGAAATAAGAAGTTGAACGTAAGGAGAGAATTTGGATTACATAAATTGAAACAGATGAGGACTTACATGTTAGTTGAAAGTTGTTATTTGTTATCTACTGTTGTGTTGGTTGCTGCCCTTCTGTTGGCTCTGAGTCTGGTGTTGTAACTGTGCTGCAGAGGCGGCAGTGAACTCGGAGGGGAAGGAGTAGGGGAGTGTGGAAGGGAGGAGAGGATGGGTGGAGTCAATTGTGACGAGGCTGACAAAGGGGCGGAGTCAACCGTATTGCTGGAAGTAGGCTTAATATCTGTAGGTATAGGAGGAGTATTAGAATATGAAGAATTAAATATATTAGGTATCCTAAATTTATTCGAATTAACTGACTTTAATAATTTCGGCATTAATTCATGTAACATACTTTTACTGTCCGTGGTTCCATTAAGATTCTGTTGCTTATTGTACGTCTGATCTAAATAGATATATAAACTTTCTAATTCATTCAACATTATCCCTTTTTCTATGTTTCTAATTATCGCTAGGTCTTTCTCTATGGATTCAAATCTGTGACCAGTCTCCCTCATATGCAAACTCACCGCTGAGTATTTCCTATGTTTTTCCGCGTTAACATGTTCCATGTATCTTGTCATGAAACTTCTCCCAGTCTGTCCAACATATGAAAAATTACACTGAGTACATTTGAGTCTGTATACTCCCCAAATAACGATTTTTATCATAATTAACTTTTCTATGATTAAAGAATATTAGTATTAGTAGTTCTAAAAGTTATATTAAAATTATGTTTCTTGAATACGTTAGTAATCTGGTGTATAGCTGGATTATTAAAAGTGAATGTATCATACTCAGTTTTTGGTTTTTTCCTGGTATCAGATTTGTGGATAACTTGTTCTTAATTTTATTGATTAATTTGTTGATCATTTCTATTTTGAAACCATTTTGTTTAGCGAGGTACCTAATATAATTTAATTCTTTCTTCAGATTTTTGGGAGATAGAGGGATTCTAAGTGCTCTATAAATCAGACTGTGAAAAGATGCTTGTTTATGTGAATTTGGGTGTAAAGAAAAATTGTTTATAGTTGTAGATGATTGTATCGGTTTTCTAAATATTTGGAAATCAAAAGTGTTAACCTTACGCGTAACTGTTACATCTAGAAAATTCAATGAGTTATCGACTTTTAACTTATTTAAGATTTCATGACTATTAGTGTCATCTTTGTTTATGATTACAAACGTATCATCTACATATCTCAACCATGAATCAATTCCTTTAGTTTTTGCTATTATTTCATTGTGTTCGATTGAATCCATAAATATGTCGGCAAGGATGCCCGATATTGGGTCACCCATTGCTAATCCATTCTGTTTATAAATATTATTGTTAAATGAGAAGTAATTAATGTATAACACAAAATTTAACAATCTAGTGAATCTTCTACTTCCATTTTACTAAGATTACTGTGTTTACAAATATTATCATGAATGATATTAACAGTTTTATCTGTCGGAATATTCAGGAACATATTCACTACGTCATACGAACACATCATCTGGGTTGGACTCATGCCAAATTTAAGCAAAATGTCACACAAGTCAATGGAATTTCTTAATGGTTGTTTATTATTAATTTTTTTTTTTTTTTTTGCTATTTGCTTTACGTCGCACCGACACAGATATGTCTTATGGCGACGATGGGACAGGAAAGGGCTAGGACTGGGAAGGAAGCGGCCGTGGCCTTAATTAAGGTACAGCCCCAGCATTTGCCTGATGTGAAAATGGCATAGCATATCAGCACCAAATGAAACATCAAAGTAATGGCTACTGGGTGGATGAGGTGTAAAAGCTGCTAGACAGTATACAAATGGGGTATTATAGGTAAGGAAATTTATCAAGGGATGACAGAAGATTATGTACCAAGGTTGTTCAAGGAGTGAAAGGAAGACAAAAAAATAAAGACAGATTGTAATAGGAAGAGAACACTAATAGAATGTTGGAAAATAGGTGAAAATATGACAGTAATGACTCATATGATAACAAAAAGGGAAGGAAGAGGGATAATTTGGTGATTGATGAGAGTATACAAAAATAAAGGAATAATGAAAATCAATGCATTTTAAGCAAAAAACATGGAAGTGCCACTCTGTTAAAAGACTGTAAAGAATTGAAAAAATCAGATGGGAAAGAAACAGATGAAATTGGAAATGAACTTGAATGTGACATACTTGCAAAGCTATTAAATAGAGTGTGGAAGAAACCAGGAAAACCAGCAAAATTATGTAATATTATCTGAGGAATATGGGAAAAGAAATCTAAAGAAAGCAGAAACAGAGAAATGGCATGTAGTTAGAATATAATTGACTGTATAACTTAGTTGTAATCCAGGAAATACCTTAGAAGACTAAGATTGACCAAATTATAAAGATATGTCCAAGTACTATTCATAGAATTGTACTGTATTAGTAAATTATTTCTTGTAACACTTTGTTAATTTGAATATCTGTGTAATTTTGAAATACTAACAGTACTAATTTCAGTCTACATTCTTACCAGTGGTGGTACCTCTGGGCTTGTATGGTTCTTCATTGAATGACTTTTGCTGGTCTGTTTAGTAGCCATACTGTTGTTCTGAAGTTTGTCATTGCTTGGGAGTTCTATGCTGTTGGTATTACTGAACTCTATTGATGCACTTCACCCTCCTTGAGCCTCCCAATTATTGTACTTTGTGTAAAATCATTCACATATTTTCTGCAGACCATTTAGTTATTTGTTGTGCACCTGATTGTTATAAAAGGTGTTTCTTATAAGGCCAGCCATGCTGCAAGGGCACTTTCTGGCCTGATGAGGAAAGCCATGGCAAACTAAGCTCACTGAACAAAAAGTTAGTGACCCCCAGAAAAATCATTACAAGCATCATTTAATACCGTTTAACTCTGACTCTGGACTTGATAACTGCTTGGATTCGGTTAGAAAGTGAGTCCACAAGGTTGTGCGATTATGTCACACTCAGGTTAAGCCACTCACTGACGATTTGATCATCTTGAAAAATCGATGTATCAATAGCATACTTATCATGAAGATGTTGACTGCAAGGCAACACCTTATCATCCAGAATGTTTAAATAAACATGCTGGTTCGTGTTAGTGGTCACCTCAATGAGCGGGCCCAATCCATGATACGAAAAAGAAAACCCAAGATATCACATACCCACCTCCGACTTGAACCTGACCTTGCACACATCCAGGATGAAATGCTTCATTTGGCCTTCAGTGCACTCGACTACATGCGTCATTGGAATACAGGCAAAAATGTGATTCTTCAGACCACATTATGTTCCGCCAGTCAGTTACTGTCCACGATCGATGATTTCTAGCCCATTGAAGACTCACAGCTTTAAGTGCCAGTGTGAGCAATAGCCTCTTACAAGGTGACCAACTCCAAATGTTCATTGCATGCAGTTCCTGTCGCAATGTCCTCTCACTAACAGGTTGGGATGGACCTTCATACACAGACTGCAGCAATTCCTGTCAGGCTTGGAAGTGATTTTGATTGACAAGCCGTGAAAAGTGTCTCCAGTCCCTCTCAGTCAGGTTCTTCTTCCGACCACAATTCTGACATTGTATTTCATGGCCACGTGTAGTAGACCACTGTTTGTAGACACGTTGAACAGTCTGCTGCGAAACACCAACAAATCCAGCAACTTCACGCACCGTATGGCCATGGGCATGGTCAAACACGATTACCCCTTTCTGCCACTCTGTCACATCCTTACATCTACCCATGTTGACATACACTGTTTTCTTGAAACCAATGTCTCACTGATCACTACTGCCTTATGCTCATAGAGAGGCAGTGCACGTGCAGTTGAGCACAGGACTCACTCGCTGCGCCGTTTGTACAGGTTTAACGATCCATCTGTGCATGTGCTCTAAGGTGACTCATTTTTTGTCCGATGAGCTCATCTTTCTCCTCATCTTACGCAACAGGAATGTTCACTGTATATCAGCTCCAATTCAATTCCTGCTGTTGAACTGCACTCTCACAAAGTGTCCTCAGGTTAATCATTTCACATGTTCTTGTGCCTGCTTTGTTTTTCCTGTTCCCAAACAATGTCTTGAGTAGGTTTATACTTAGTTGTAACTACTATTTATGAGTTTGACATATTTCCTTTTACATTTCATGCATAAGTTGTGCACACTGTGAACTGTTATGCTATACTTTGTGAAAAATAATAAAAATATTTTCAATAGGCTTTCCCAGAACTAAAGTTCAAGCAGAAGAACTCCACAAGAAGACAGTGATAAATGCTGCTCTGAATCTGGCTGTGCCTTTTGATGTCATTATAAAAAGAATTCAAGAAAGGTGGATTCACCCTGCAAGTGGACGAGTGTACAATATTTCCTTTGCTCCACCTAAGATATCAGTAAGTGTTAAATGATATGTCCTCCTCTTCAGCTATTTGAATTAAGTCTGTGTAGACTTTCAAGAGATATTTTATTTTAGATATCATGTAGAATTTCTCACTTTTCACAATGCTATGATAATGCTATGATACATACCATATAGTCATGAGAAC
The DNA here is from genome assembly GCF_040414725.1 of Anabrus simplex. Classification (NCBI taxonomy): domain Eukaryota; kingdom Metazoa; phylum Arthropoda; class Insecta; order Orthoptera; family Tettigoniidae; genus Anabrus; species Anabrus simplex. Next base: position 637,409,674 of record NC_090266.1, on the reverse strand, counting down.
TTCTTTTTTAAGTTTTCCCTACCAAGATTGAAGCAATAATTAGAGTAGAAAAGCATTAACAATTTTACAACGAGCTATCTTTTCTTGTTAGGTATGAACATGGGTAAAATTTACTATCCAAGATTTTCAGTCAATCAATCAATCAATCCTGATTTGCATTTAGGGCAGTCACCCAGGTGGCAGATTCCCTATCTGTTGTTGTTTACCTAGACTTTTCTTAAATGATTGCAAATAAATTGGAAATTTATTGAACATCTCACTTGGTAAATTATTCCAATCCCCGACTCCCCTTCCTATAACATATCAGATGTAAGGCTTTTCAGGCGTTTGCTCTATTAACCAGCGTTTCGTCTTAGGTCTGACACTGGACTCGTCAGAGTGGGATGTGTCAGACCCTACCCACTGACGCTGGGTGTATGCAGGTGAGCTTAACAGAAGCCTTATATGAGGCACAGTCTGATAACTGCATACGGGAGACATATCTCCACAATGGAATTATTGCCCGCCTAGCAATTCCGAATGGAAAATTCTCAATTCCCATAGAGGGAATTAGATATTTTTCACCAATAGAGCATGTCGAAAACATATCAGATGTAAGGCGGGCAAGGATTTCTAATATCGAGGGAAAATTTGAAAGCCGTATATCTGCCGTCGAGGAAAATCTTGGGAGCTGTATTTCGGCTGTTGAAGGAAGGTTAGAAAACCGGTTTTAGACCGTCAAGGGGAATATGCAGAATATAAGGGAAAACATCCTTCACACAGTAGAAGATAGATTAACACAAACAGGACGTATCACTACACCTTTAACCCCCTCAAACCTGACCAGCAATACAGCACATCTAGACCCAAAGGTGATTATAGAGAGCGTTCCAGAATACCACGGGCAATGGGAGGAGAACCCTACTAGCTTCGTCGAGGGATCAGTCAGCCTATTGATGATGATGCTTGTTGTTTAAAGGGGCCTAACATCTAAGGTCATCGGCCCGTGATCAGCCTATTAGGAAGTACTAATTTACTAGAGGACATCTTCGTGCAACTCATCACACCACGATTAAAGGGGCAAGCCGCTACTAGGTGGAACAACTTGAAGGGTTTAAATCTAAACTGGATGGACTTCAAGAGGGAATTCATCGCTAGGTTTAATTCCGAAGGGGTGAAGAGCTCCGTGAAAAGAAAGCTACTGACTGAGGCACAACCCACTGGCATGAGAGCTAGCACCTTCGTCCTACAGCGTCTGCACCCAGAAGGAAGCGAAAACGAGATCTTACCAGATATCACAGAGCTACTCCATGATAAGATTTGACCCCTATTGAAAGTATCACAACCCAGATCCTTTGATGATCTACGTAGAATCATTGCCCAGCTGGAGGAGGAACATAAGAACAAAGCTACAGATGAGACCAGTGCTGTTGGGAAGTGCTACCAGTGTGGAAGAACGGGACACCTGAGGAACAAGTGCCCAGCTTTGACGTCGGAAAACTAGGTCCGGCCCATTCTGGATTGAGGGGGGATGGGACCGGGAACAGGAATACGCTTCAAGACCTGACAGATAAGAAGCCCTGGTCAAGTAGGAGAGGGATTGGTCAGATAGTGAGTAGAATAGGCCAACCCCGCCCAGCTATCATCTTAAGGATTGGCAACGAGAATTTTTCAGCCATACTCGACAGCCAAGCAAGCCACTCATTTGTCAATGGGACAGTTGCCAGATTATTACCGCCTATGAAGCCTCACCACCTCGGTAGGGTAGTGGGAGCAGCAGACGGGGTAACCTATTCCATCCAATGACAGACTAACCTAACCGCTAAATGCATGAACATACCTATTGTAATTGATGTTGCAGTGATTCAGAACCTGATACCTGACATCATATTATGTCATGACTTTCTGGTGGAATACAAAGTCATCCTAGACTATGCAGCTCATGAAGTTTTTTTTTTTGCTAGTTGCTGTATGTCACACCGATACAGATAGGTCTTATGGCCACGATGGGACAGGAAAGGCCTAGGAATGGGAAGGAAGCGGCCATGGCCTTAATTAAGGTACAGCCCCAGCATTTGCCTGATGTGAAAATGGGAAACCACGGAAAACCATCTTCAGGGCTGCCGACAGTGGGGTTCGAACCCACTATCTCCCGAATACTGGATACTGGCTGCACTTAGGCGACTGCAGCTATCAAGCTCGGTCATGAAGTCTTTTTGGGAAAAGACAGATGTCTGAGGGTCACCTGGCACGATGGAAATCTCCGGACTCACAAGGATACGGAAGTTGACATAAACCTGGCAGATATCCAGTTAACACGTCTTCGACCGAGTGAAGAAGAGGAACTGAGACACACCTTAAAGGACTTTCCAGAAGTCATCACCAACAAAATAGGACGGACTACCAGGGTAACGCACACCATTGAATGTAGCTCTTCCTCACCTATCAAGCAACGTCCATATCCAATCAACCCGGATAAACGCAACTTCGTCATCCAGAAGATTCAAGAGATGGAGGGGCAAGGTCTTATTGAACCGTCTACATCCTGTTGGGCTTCGCCTATCATCCTACCGAAGAAGAGGAAGAATGGGGAATATCGACTACGTGTGGACTTTCGCAGGTTGAACGAAAAGACCGTTAGTGAGTGATGCCTACCCCATGCCTGACCTGAAAGACTCACTGAAACAAGTAAGTGGGTCTAGGATTTTCAGCACGCTGGATCTCAACTTCAAATACTGGCAAGTGGAGGTCGAGGAAAGTTCTAGGCCACTGACCGCTTTCATGACACTGAGAGGATTTTATCAGTTTGCAGTAATGCCCTTTGGATTGAAGAATGCTCCTGCCACCTTCATGTGACTGATGGATAGGGTATTATCAGGATATGTTGGAGATGTTTGCCAAGTGTATCTCAACGACATTTTAATTCACAGCAAGAATTTTCAAGACCATCTTGTACATCTGAAGAAAGTGCTGGAACGACTGAAGATTCATGGACTGACTTGCTAACTGGGAAAGTGCCACTTCGCCCAGTCTCTTGTAGAATATCTTGGCCATGTCCTAAACTCTGAAGGCTTAGAAAGGCAACCGGAGAAGAATCGAGCTATCGAAGAAGCTGAACACCCACGGACCAAGCGACAAGTACGCCAGTTCCTTGGCTAGTGTGGATGGTATAGCAGCTTCGTGCCACACTTTGAAGAGAAGGCTATACCACTCACCAATCTACTCCATAACAACCGCCCATTCCGATGGACCAGCAAGGAAGAGGCAGCATTCCAAGGCATTAAGGCTGTGATATGCAACGCTCCTGGTCTAGCCCATCCCGACCCTCAACGGAAGATGTGCCTGCAGATGGATGCCAGCGACTCCGGCTTAGGAGCAGTGTTATTCCAGGAGAGGACTGACGGAAGAAGGGACATGTTTGAGTATGCCAGCAGGAAACTATCTCCCACCGAACAACATTACTGCACTGCCGAGAAGGAAGCCTTAGCTGTGGTGTTGGCCATGGGCAAATTCAAAGGCTACTTGGAGGGAAGGAAGTTCCAGCTCTACACTGATAAAGCCACTCTCAAATGGTTGAACTCGGTCTCTGGCTCAAAATTTAAATTGATGCGATGGGTCCTGTTAATCACAGAATTTGATTTCAATGTGTGTCACGTCCCAGGACCGACGAACATAGTAGCAGACAGCTTATCTAGGCACCCGGTGATGGAACCTGAAGCTAGGAACACCATTGTCGAGAGAGAGTTCCCAGAAATATTCGAGAGTGTGCCGAAGGCACCTTATGATCATCAAGGAGGAACTTGATCTGGAAGTAATCAAACAGTGGCAGGAACAAGACAAGCCATGTAGGACCATGGCGCAGTGGATTAGGAGACAGAACGCCGATAGTCGACTTGTCCTGAGGGAATTAAAGATATGCTACAAGAACTTCCTGGTTGACGGAGGACTCCTGATGTACAGGTCGCACCTCCCCGACATGCCTGCAGTAGTGGTTATCCCCAGACAACACGCGACGGACATCCTCGAGAAGTTCCACGACAGCACTGAAGCCGGACATCCAGGAGGCGAAGAGACATATCAGTCCATCCGACGAAGATTCTTCTGGGTCACCATGCGGAAAGACATCCTGGACTACGTGAAGGGATGCTACATCTGTGTGCCTGCACCAAGGCGAGCAACAGGAAGGCAGATTCCAGCCAACGAGGAAGACGGCCACAGCGCCCATGGGAAGTCATAGCCCTGGACTTGATGGGTCCTTACCCTAGAACACCACGGGGTAAAACAGGACTCCTAGTAATCACTGACACAAGTTGGATTGAGGCCTTTGTGATACCTGAAGCCACGATGGGACGCATCACCAGCCTGCTACAAGACGAGGTATTCAGCTGCTACAGTTATCCACGGTGCATTCTGTCAGACAACGGGAGTCAGTTCACATCGAGGAAGTGGCAGCAAATGATGACGGAATGGGGTGTGGGGCACTGGACCACCCCTATCTACAACTCTAAGGCAAATCCAATGGAACGACGGAGCAGAAGCTGAAAAGGATGCTACGAGTCCACCTGATAGACAAAGAACATCAACTGTGGGACCGTCAGATACTGCAGTCACTCTTTGGTCTGCGACGACGCATCAACCGTGTCACCGGCTATTCCCCAGCAGAGCTGTTTCTTGGTCGACAGCTGTACGGCACTGGAGATTGGGAGATTCGTCCACCATCCACTTTGGTCAAGATGATGCAGCTGCTTCCCTGGCAGAGTGGCAGCAGCAGCAGCAGCAGCAGCAGCAGCAGCAGCAGAACATCAAGGAGAAGTAAGCTTTGGCTGAGAAGAGATCTCTTACCCAGGCCAAGACTCAAGATGTCGAAGAGATGCAGATCTTCCTACCAGGCCAACAAGTTCTGCGACGTAACCACCCAGTCAGTAATAAGATTGGAGGGTTTCACCCAGGTCTCGCACCTAAGTGGGTTGTTCCCATTGAAGTAGGTAAACGGCTGGGCCATGGGGTCTATTTACTGAAGACCAACCCTCCTGTCAAGATCCACGCATCGGAGTTGCGGCGAGTCACCCAACCGCTACGCATACAGAGTAAGCGTGTAGGAGAGGCTACTAATGACACAGCACCATCTGGTCATTTGGAAGAGAACACATCAACTATCATCGAGGAAAAGGCTGGCAGCAAGGCAATCCCAACCCCCAACACGGCACATGCTGGTCAAGAGAATGAGGAGAGCACATCCAGCGACATTGAGGAAGAAACAATCTACGTCGAAGGCAAAGTCGACGAGTGTGACAAAGTGTGGAAATTGTTTCAAATTATAGGGGGGATATTGACGCAAGTATGATAACAGGTATAACTTGAAAACAGTATTCTCTCGCCCATGGGTAACTAATACAAGTTTAGAGCTTGAATTATTATTATTATGATTATTACTACGATCACGATTATTATTATTACACTAGAGTCCTGTTAATCCGAACCCTGTTAATCCAAAAGTCTGGTTAATTCGAACTGAAATATTAAATTTTTAAAAAATTCTCATTAAAATGAAACACCATATTATAGAATGAAGATGTACTTGCATTTTATTAGTCATATTTTACTAGAATAACTTAATGTAAACATGATTACACATCATAAACCATCAATCACTGGTCGTTTATCTGTACAAAGTCTGTTAGTATTTTTGCCGTAGTGATTGGAACCTACTCGAAGATGCAGTGTTAAACCAGCGTCTCATAAACATCACATCAATGGGCATAGCAGCGGAGTGTTGCTCGATGTAGCGTACGGCAAGTTCTAAGGTGGCCGCAGCATCTGAATGTGACACTAGTTGTTTCTTGTGGTCTTCTTTGTCGTCACTCTGTTCCTCGTCAACTCTAGATTCTTTCTCCACCATAGCTGCAATTTCTTGGTCTGTTGGTAATTGATGACAGTCAGCTTCCATCCACTCGCTAATGTCATTTTCATTGTTGTTTTCTCCTCTACGGGTTCGTAACTACCCTACTGTAATTTTATACAGTATTTTATTAATGCAACTGCTAAAGAATGGACATTTCATATTACAGTATGTACTGTACTGTATTGTAGAAACTATTTTCCTCAGACGGTTGAGGCGCTGGCCTTCTGATCCCAACTTGGCAGGTTCAATCCTGGCTCAGTATGGTGGTACTTGAAGGTGCTCAAATACGTCAGCCTCATGTAAGTAGATTTACTGGCACGTAAAAGAACTCCTCCGGGAGAAAATCCCGGCACCTAGGTGTCTCCGGAAACTGTAAAAGTAGTTAGCGGGATGTAAAAATAATAACATTATTATTAGAAAATATTTTCCGGTTAATCCGAAAATTTCGTAATCCGAATAGACTCCGGTCCCAATTAGTTCGGATTAACGAGACTCTACTGTACTTGTAGGTATAGTTATTATGATTATTATTATTTTACAATTATTATTATTGTATGTATAGCTGTGAAGAGTTACATCCATATGGTATTATTATTATTATTATTATTATTATTATTATTATTATTATTATTATTATTATTATTATTATTATTATTATTATTATATGCAATATGATCGTGTTGTTTTTGAGGTTATGTCATGAAACAGGCACTGTACATAGACATTTATATCAGATCACTAATGTAAATACCTGTAAATTAATATTATAATTTATTCTTACATGTATATATAAATTGTAATCCATAATTTTGAAACACACTGTAACTTCCAGAATGGTATAGACACTAGAGTGATTGAGAATATTTCATACATTACAAACTGTGTATTACGCACTCTAGAATTTTCACAAAAATATATTTTGTAATGTAACTTTCTAGAAGTCTGGCCAGGCACATTTATAAGGAGACGATCTTGATGGTGAAGTTAGTTACTGTAGTTACTGTTAGTTGTTGGTTAGTAAAGTTATGGTGTAGCAAGTATATATCTCGGGCTGACATGCAATATTTGCAGTCTCCATATTGAAATACGCAGTCATCTCTTTTCAACTGTGTTCTTCGAGCATAGAAATAGATAGAGAGGGCGATCCGTATGTTTCTACCGGCCAAGCGTGGCACCAACATTAAGTTCTGAGCGATTAGCTGATGTAGGGCAAAACAAGGCGGTCTTCCATAAGAAGAGCATTGCGGAGTGTTTTTAAATCCCTATTTAAGCGTGCTCCTTATGATTAATTGATTTAAACTATTGAAGATGGTGATAAATGCAATTCCCTAGGAATATTTCCATTCCTTTTTGTATGAAAAATTGTATCATTTTATATACGTGATATTCTGATGTGTTTATGTATCAGTTAAGCAATACGGTGACGTGAATAGGTCTCACGTTGTTAACCTATTTTAGTTCTCCTAATTTCACAAGTTTAATTTTTCTCCGTAATATTCATCTGAAATAGTTATTTTTAAAATATTTTCACAGTGCTGCAAATAATAAACTCAACAAAACATACCAACAACCTGCATTTCTAATAATGCCGATTTCATGCTGGTTAAGCCTTGTAAATTAAGAAACGTGACCGATAATAACGCAGTTGTCCCCACTGCACCTATAATAATTATGGTCAAAGAAAGGTTGAAATTACCATTACTTTGCAGGTGATAACCTCAAGGTTCTCTTATTAAAAAAAGCTATCACACTTATTCACAGACCTTCACATTGAATTTACAGATGCACATCTAGATATTCAGCCACTATCATGCATGAACGCACATAGAACAACCAAGCATCTGTATTAGTCACTATCAGATATGAATAAGCACGTGCACACACACCAAAAGTTGTTCAACTCTTCTAAATACTCAGGCTATATCAAAATATAACTGAGTTAGTTAAGCCTAATGAGATGTAACATTCACAAAACTATCCTTAAAAATGTACAATAACATAATTTACAATATGACAAAAGACAGGAAGCCATGTAGGCTACAACTCACCAAAACAGCTGCAGCCAGTTAATACACAAATGTATGATAGAAGACAAAACTATAATTGAGGTAGTTAAGCCTAATAAGATGTAACATTCAATTCACAAAACTATCCCTAAAAATGTACAATAACATAATGTACAATATTATGGAAGACAGGAAGCCATGTAGGCTACAAGTCAGCAAAACAGCTGCAGCCAGTTAATACCCAAATGTATGATAAAACGCAGGAAACAAATATTTACATGTAAGTTATTCACCATTCTTCTCCAGGATGAAGATCAGGAATGTTTTGAAAACCAGAGAACTGCATGTCTTCACAATACTGTCCTAAATCACTGATGATTGAACAATATGTTCTTGTTCAATACACTTCTTACTTTCTTTCTGTCTCTTTTCTTCCTTAGCACATTCATGTCGCATTCTGGAATTGATATTGCACTTCACAATTAACTTAACCAAGTCCATTTCATGGCTCTCTGCAAGTTCTTGCTCAAGTAAAAGGTCCTTTATACAATAAAACAAGGTTCCATTTATCGACCTCGACAAACTTCTTTGCTCCTTAGTACATTGATATTTCTGAGTGCACTTTCAGTCAACTTACACGACACTATCACATCTTAGGAAGGCACGATTAATCCCTCACCTCCAGAGTACATCTTCTCCTTGATTAAAGCGTAATCTGTGTAGTTCTCTCTGGCAATCCTCAGAGCACTCAAGCCTACTGCACATTTGATAAGGCATTCCACCTTCCTCACCACAAATTCAGCAATATATGTCACATCACTCACATATGGGGATAACTGTTCAAATGCTGGATGAGTGCAGTAGTTATGATCAAAATCTGGAATGAGTGGGATATCTGCAACCCTATCCTGTGATACTGCGAGAATCGCATGACACTGTAAATCTGAACTGGGCTCGGAGCTAGATGCACTCAATATATTAATTTGATCCAAGGCAATGCAGTTACTTGAATCTGCTCCTTTTACCTCATGGTGAACCAGCAGTATTTTGTATGCAGCTTTAAACTGAGCAGCAGTAGGGTTATTGTTATCACCACCTCTCCTTCTAATGGCAGAGAACAATACCTCCAAGTAGTCCTGACTGAATTTGTACAATAACAGGTATTTCAGTTTATGCTGCTCATTGAGGACTAAATACTTATAGAGGCCAAGGCAACTTCTTATGTACACCAAAAATCCAAGAAATCCAGTCTTCTTTCTTGAGTGAAGAACAGAAGAGTCCAATGAACTTGACGTTAATAGCCGCATGATGTATGATTCTGCCTTGCTGAGGAAATCCTTTATAAAAACCTCTGTTTTGAGAGAGAATGCACACTTAAATCCCTTTTGTAATATATTCATGCTGTTCAAACTGTCAAATATGTTATTAAAAATTTCTAAAAATTCAGCTGTAGCATCACGGTCTTCAAATAAATCATACCCTGAATTTTTCAAATACCTGAGTGCCTGAGCCACACTGTTACCCAAAGTTTGGGCTGCTAATTTGACTTTCATCTTTTCCGATTCCCAATTAATATGGCACTTACGAATCTTAGTGGCAAGCATTAATCCCTCTTCTAGTTGTATTTCCACTAGTTTTTCTACATATGTCCATTTTATGGCATTACCTTCACTGTTAAAAATTGTGCCCAAAGAAGCCAAAGAATTCCTCACCAATTTCAGCATGTGACACACATCTAGGAAAATAAAAACTGGCTCTTTTGTCACTGGGTGCTCAACTGAGGTTTTCTCATTGGTTTGGTGAATATCCAGTCCCAGATATTTTACCATTGACAAGTTGCTGGCTGCCCCATCAAACGTTAAACTGACTACATGAATACCAGTGTCATGCAATTTGGTCAGAGCAGTGGTTAGTAAATTTGCCTTATCTTCTCCTGACAAGCTATCAATTAAAAAATAAGCTATGGGAACCTTCCAATGGCCATTGATGGCATTTACCAGAAGCACAAGGGCCTCCTTTGCTTCTGGGAGTGAATCATCATCAACATCAGACCCCATGTCCACATGACCACATGTGGCCTTTCCATCCCATTCTATCTTGTTCCTGATGGACATTTCATCAATGATGAGGCTACAAAGGACAGGTTTACCTGTGGCATTACCTTCCTTTACTTTAAGCTTTAGAGCTGTTAGAGCATCTTTTGTGAAGCCAGGAGAGCTATCAACATGTTGGTACCATTTCCTTAGAGTGCGTGGATGAGGCAAGCATACATTGAACACCTTTCTTACATAGTTGTAAGCCTTACTGGAATAGAAGTGCATTGTAAGGACAAAGCATCGCAACCCTTCAGAATACTGTTGCTGTTTATTACCCATTTTTTTCTGGAACAGTTCTTCAGCAGGATCTGAGAAGGAAGCCTGTGAAGGTAAAAAGGATTGTAAGTAGGAATAAATAACTTATGCATGGCTATAAAAATTTCCTAACATAAAAAGGACCTAGTTGTTGGTTATAGGACAATAATCAAGCAAGTTTTTTAAGATCACAAATTTCTCTTGAACCAACAAATGTAGCGAGTATAAAAAAGAGTTTTACTGACCTTTAACATTGCTGCAGCATTTTCATTCATCATTAGTTCCTTCTGTAAATGAGCCACCAATGAATTTAAATAATTATTTCTTTTCTTAATTCTTGTATTTAGTTTCAGTAGGTTTTTCAGTCTTTTCCTTTGAGAACAAATTGTGCTGCATGCATTGAAGAGACATCTCTTTGCCTTTTGGTGGGAATTCATGTCACTTTCTTCAAAATCACCAATGTAATGCTTTCTTTCTTTCTTTCTTTCTTTCTTTCTTTAGACTTGCCTGGAATGTTAGAACTAGTATTGGGAATGTTTTTGGTGGATGGAGCATGCTGCTCAGTTGAATTATCATTACTTTCAATTACTGGAAGTGAAGATGAAGTGCAAGGGGTATTTCGACTTTTAGGTGGCTTACAATGCCTGGAATATTTGTTCAGGTGTTCTGGAAAATCAGAAACAGTTAGAATTGATCCTTTCAGAGGAAATGGATGGCCAAACCTCTCGTTGTCAAAGCAGCTTGGTTCAAAATGCTTTGAACAAAGTTTACTAAATTTTGATGGCTGAAAATCCTCTCTCTTCATATTCATGACCCATTTCTTAAGCAGTTGGAGGTCTGAAGGGAAACTGAAATAAGTGAATAACATAATCAGTTATGCTTAGAGGGTGATATCCAGCAATGTATCCCACAACAATCCATTGTTATTCTCCCTCCCCAAACATTTATATCTTACATTAAATAAATGATAATGTTACTTCATTTGAGTGGCTTGGGACATATTGGCCGCCATTCCCTTATCCTCAGGTGTTTGTTGAATTTGTCTGATAACCTAGTGTGTGTAACTAGTTTTTAAGGTCTAAGATTCGGGTAGGGGAAAACCTGGGGAAAACCACTATTCTAAGTATGGCCAGTCAGCACCGGGATTCGAACTTTCTATCTTAGGACATCCGGCTTAGCCGCGTAGTCTAGGTGCGCGACTTACGGCTGTGCTGTGAGGTCCAGAAATAAATTTAGGTTACGAGGAAAAATGAGTATGTCAAAAAAGTTCAAAGTAAGATATGTCCATGATGTAGTTATAAGTCAGAACTAAACTATATGTACCTAGGCCTAATATTTCATTTGGTCCCAATGGTACAAGTAAACATGTTAATATCTATCTATGGGAGAAGAGTACAAGTCATTTTCTGACTTATACTCGATTTTCCTGGCAGCCTAGATACTGTATGAAATCAAGACAGTGTCTTTTCAGTTACAGATTTTAATCCTTACCCATGAAAAGATATCTTACTCCCCTTTTCAGATCTCTGACTGAAATTGTAAGCAGAGCAAGATGTGACCATTTTTGCTATATTCTTTCAGACTGGTGTACTTCACTTAGCACATCAACGAAAATACGTGTTTTTTTAATGTTTGTAACACATTAAAATTGCATAGAAAAAGCATGGTTTGTCGACAATGAATTGTTGAAATCTCCCCGCTTACTCTATCTATTTGTATGCTCGAAGACTGTTTTTCAAAGTTGTAACCTCCATATTGAAGTGTTGGCAGGTGTTTTTAATAATGGTGGCTTTGTTGATATTCTTGAAGTGAAGTGTTTGATACTGTGATTAAGGTTATGTGTGTGTTAATTTGTGAATATATGTGAATAAGAATAACTGTACCAACCGAAAGCATCTCGTGAGTGTCTGTGTGGATACGTTAATATCCATATTAAATGTCTGCATTCCCCGTTTACAGCTGGTCGAACGAAGGTAGTCGTATAGTTAAATCCTGCACTGCTAGTGAGCGTGACCTGTCTAACCACTTGGTACTCAACAGTCTGAGTGAACTATCACTATCAAGGTTGAGGAAGGTCCACCTATTCAGTACCATTAATTTGTTACTATATTTTATTAATACTGGGACTAGTTTCAACCCTTATTAACTTGGGTCATCTTCGAGCCATAAAAACCAAAAATGAAAAGAATATTGTGCAAGTAGACACCAATATAATGCTATACTTAGCATGTCTGAAATTTGTTGACATAAGGACATGTTTAAGCACATATGAGTCTTAACTAGGCTGATATTGAACCACTCAAATGGCGTTAGTGACAGCTTATCCCCGTGTTGGAAAAACTAGAGTCTCAATAAATGAAAACAGTGTAGATGAAATGAAATGAAGTTATATGGCTTTTAGTGCCAGGAGTGTCCGAGGACATGTTCGGCTCGCCAGGTGCATGTCTTTTGATTTGACTCCTGTAGGCGACCTGCACGTCATGATGAGGATGAAATGATGATGAAGACGACACATACACCCAGCCCCAGCGAAATTAACCATTGATGGTTAAAATTTCCGAACCTGCTGGGAATTAAACCCAGGACCCCTCTGACCAAGGGCCAGCACGCTAACCATTTAACCATGGAGAATGTAGATGAATGTAAGACAATACTATTAAAAACAAGGTGAAATGAACACATAAAAGCTATTATGTATGATGCTAAAGATTATGGTATATCACATATTCTTGAGTCTTGATTTATCTTGATGTCATTTGGTCAACATATATGTAAGGAACGTCTTTGTTCCAATAAGTTGTGCCTTAATGAATAAAATATACGTTTATGAATTATTGTGTGGCTGAGCAAAACCTGAGAGGAAGCAATATGGATAACTAAATTAAGAAAGGATGATGAGCAAAGTGTAGGAATACTTCGTAAAAGTAACAACTGCAAATGGTCAACATGCAGTATACGTACCATGTAAATGTTGTGCTTCTTTATTGACGTTTTCATCTATTACCTCACATATGAAAACACACGTGTAAAGTGTGGCCTCATACAGTATCACATGATATCAAACAAAACATTACGCAAAAGTGTGCAACAGATCTCCATCCATTTGCGGTACTTTCGGAAATAGCATCCTAGATCTATGTCCAAAACGAGTTAATGTTGGCGCAGACTATGGACGAATGAACGTTGCTGATATTCTTACTACAACAATTTATTTATTAAAAGATTTCCTTTCTGATGATGTTATATTTGCAGAGTGGAGAAATAACAGCGCAGAATACCCAAGACTTAATCTGCTAGCGAAGAAAATAGTCTATTCCAGCCTCTCAACCCGTAAATGATGGTCTTTTGATTCATTCTATACTAAAACAGACAACACAATAGTGATGAATGTTTGGGATGATGTGAAAGACAGTACAAGTTAATAATCTGTGTCTACTAACGTGACAAGTTGGTCTCACAGTGTTTATAGTACCAAGTTAGTAATAACTAGAGCCTGGATTTCCATGCACTATGATATCTCAAAATATGCATGCATTCGTGCACTATCATATGGCAAAACATGCACAATAAACTTGAAAATATGCACAATCGAAATTCAATTCCTCTTGGAACATTGTACAACAACTACCGTAATTTCTCCAAATTGTCTTGATATAAGCTCATCCGTTTATCTGTCAGCATATTCTTAAACACAGACAATGATCTTTCTTAGTTACAAGAAGTGACAGGTGCATACTTAAATGAAGACATTTGGGACAAAGTGAGGTCAAATTGTACGCCTTTTGCATTTTCACCACAATACGTCTTATATAAGCTTGACGAATTCAAGGCCAGGATTTGAATGGATCACTTTTTTTCGACCTATCTCTAGTTCTCCGTGCGATGATTGCAGACACTTTTGAATATCCTCAATAAATGATAACGATTGCCTGCTGCAGTAACGAAGACGTGTGACGAGTGAGAGTTCCGGGTGGGAAAGTCCAGGATAACAAGGGTTCAGTGCAAAACCAAGGTTTGCAAGCTGCTATCTCAGTGACGTGGCGTCACAGAAGTGAGATTCAAGTTTTGTTTTGTTCGTCTAACATAGATGAACAAATGAGCCGTCAATGAGTAATTCACACTTTAAGGTTCAATTTATAGCAATGTATAACTTGGACACCTTATTCCTAACAATTACAGGGATGGACGTGGGGGCTTCCGGTTTACGTAAATGTTTACTCAAGCAAGAGTTAAGAAAGTGCTTGGTTAATTGGATTATAGGATCTCCACCATAACATAGGATGCCAGGAATACATTCTCTCCGTCTCTCAGTAATAAAAAGTAGACATAGAGTACTGTATAACGTGGAAAAACGGTCGCAATTTCTGCACACGAAAATTCATAAAAGGCACTATCATGCAAGTTAACATTATATGTGCGTCAAAGTCAGAAGTAAAGTCATAATATGCAGTATTAAACATCCAAATGTTCACTATTAAAATTATGCAAGAATTTTCTCCTAAAAAGGCCAAAACATGCAAACATGCAGGGAAAAAGAACAGTTATTTGGAATTGTTAAGTCATAAAACGAACATTTTCTAAGTTTGAGAAATGTAACCAGCTTATTTAAAAACATGCATTTGCATAGAAATCCGGTCTGTAGTACTTACATTACTTCAATGCATATTTCGTTTAAAAAAAATCCATGGTGCGCGAAGTTTTATAGTCAGCCACCCTTCTTTCCTCAATCCTTTTAAATGTGTTCATCATAACTTCCTTCCTTCCTTCCTTCCTTCCTTCCTTCCTTCCTTCCTTCCTTCCTTCCTTCCTAATACATGTTTAAATTACTAATTATAACACATACTGAAAGGCTTTAATGTTGTAGTACACATTAGGATTTCAAATCGCAATCCAGTATTTCCTGCATCCCCTGACTTATGTCTGTCACATCAAGCAACAGCAATGGTAATAAAAGATATGGAGGTTTTATCTGAAGGTTCATCACTTATTTCAATGAAATAAAATAAAATGAAGTGAAGCCTAATTTATGAACTGATCTTTTCAAATAACTAGATAATTATTTGTTTAGATCAATGCTTTTACGAACCGTATTAATAGACATATGTAGCTTTGGGTTTTGCCATGTCAAAAAAACAAAGAGGAATTCTTTATGTTTTC
The DNA here is from genome assembly GCF_040414725.1 of Anabrus simplex. Taxonomy (NCBI): domain Eukaryota; kingdom Metazoa; phylum Arthropoda; class Insecta; order Orthoptera; family Tettigoniidae; genus Anabrus; species Anabrus simplex. Next base: position 637,394,279 of record NC_090266.1, on the reverse strand, counting down.
TGTTCTGAAAACACTGAGCAATGTCTGCATTCAATGTAAAGAATTTCTACTAATTTTCTTGACAAAGCAGTAGCCCAAAATGCACATTAATATGTCAGTTCTTTGTTTGTTTCTGAAGGTTATGAATGGTGTCTAACTTATATGGTTATGGATTTGCACACAACTTGATATTTCATTGTTAAAATTTGGCTTTTGAGGAAGTTGTTCTGATAGCCTGACAGTGAAAAAAATCATATTTCCTTCTTCAGGGCAAAGATGATGTAACTGGAGAGGACTTAGTCAGAAGATCTGATGACGAACCAGAAGCTGTAGCCAAACGCCTTCAAGTGTATGCCTCGACAATTAATCCAGTACTGGACTTTTATAGAGAGCGTGGTGTATTGAAAGACTTTCATGGTAAAACATCAGACGATATTTGGCCCCAAGTGTTAGTATATATGTCGCAATACCTAAAGCCCAAAGAACATTTTACTGAAGTTGTCTAAAGAGAGTACAGTTGTCTCTTAACTTAAAATAATGCTCAAGTAATCAAGCAGTTTTACTGTATGGTGATGGCGTTCTTTTTGTTGTTTCTTTCTGCATGTGAATGGATATTTTCATGTTACATTGATTTATGTGATAATTGTGAGCTTTGTGGAAAAGGAGCTGGAAAATTCAAGTAGAAACTCTTTGAACCCTTTTTTTTTAAGTTCATGGTTGAGAAAGTAGTATTGTAATTTGAAAATGACTAGTTCTACAATTTTCATGGAAAGAATGCATTGTTAGTCAGTTAACTGACATATTTTTGTATTCAGATCCTTGGTGATATAGACCATTCATGTGAAACGGATATTGTATTGCAGCTATGAATTTGCTAAACAGGAACTGAAACTTAAATTGCACATATTGCACATACTGATATTGTACTGAAACAACAAGTATATTTGATTTTGAAACAATTAATGATTCAGTACTGTAACCTGAAAAAAATAATTGTAAACTGCACAGTGAAGTACAAATAATTTTTTTCCATTTTTATGATTCATTAATGTGTTTTTGAAATTAAACTAGACCTGTTAAATGTGATATTTTCAAGACTTTCTTTCTTTGTTAATGAGAAGTCTGGATATAATTATTTATTATTGTTGTATAATGGAAGAATGTGGTAGTTTAAAATATATATATATAAATATATATACTATTAATAAAAGTCAGATGGTGTCTGTCTTCTTGTTTGTTTGTTTGTTTGTTTGTTTGTTTGTTTGTTTGTTCCAGATAGGCTTGAAAACTACTGGACCGACTGAGCTGAAATTTGGTAGGATATAGCATGATATATTTGATATATTTCACCATTTCAAACTAGTGCGGGATTATACAGGGGTATGTACTAAATTTGGACAATTTTTTCGCTACATCAACTAAAGTAATGGTTGGCCCTATCAAAAAATGAAGTGCATCATGTGGCCTTGAAATTAAATTTTCTACAAGAAATGCCTTATGCATTTTGTTCATAACTATTGGTTGTGGAGAAAATTTGGCTTTCTTGTGTCTTCATCTGTGGTCCACATAGAAATAACTAAAATAGCAGGTAAACAGTTAGCCCTATCAATAAATGAAATACGCCAAATGGCCTTGGAAATATGTTTTCTACAAGATTAATGATATGCATTTTGTTTGCAACCAACGGTTTTCAAGAAAATTCAGCTTTCTTATGTTTTTGGCTGTGGTCACCTTCACTAATGAATAGGCTGCTCATTTAGCACATAAGTAGGGATCACGAGAAGCCATTACCATCATTATTCATGTAAAGTCATTGTTTGTTTGTTTGTTAAAAGGCCAGCTAAAGAATGAGCATGCCGTTCTGTAGAAAGCGTTTGGAAGCTACAGTTGTATTGTTGAGAGTGCTGAGCATACTTATCCATATCTGAGAATTGCTATGGGCTGTAGTTTTATTTATTGAGCCATTTTAACTACCATCATCATATTATATTTTCATTCTATGTTTTTATATTTTTAATATTATGTAGGTTTAGGATTCATATTTACTGATTTTATAATGCAAATTTCATTTTGCACCACTAACCATCTTAAGCCTTGCTTTGAATATTGTTTTCCATGGTTTCCCATTTTTGCAACATGCAAATGCTGGGGCTGCACCTTAATTATGGCCACGGCCGCTTCCTTCCCGCTCTTAGCCCTTTCCTATTCCATCATTGCCATAAGATATATCTGTGTTGGTGCAACGTAAAGCCAATGGTAAAAAAAAAATATCCTTTCTCATGAATCTGTACAAAGAACAAGTACTTTAGCTAGTACAGTATACATTTGAACCTCATGTATACGTTATTCACTTGTACATTTTTTTCAGTTATATGCTATTAGTCACCAAACTTTGTCCATTAATATTTAGCCCAATTATATGTTTTTTGGTCATATGTTTTCTCATTAATACATCACATTTGTCTTGTCCCCATGAAAGAAATATATTAATTTACTTACTCATTTATACGTTATACGCTGCTGAGGATAAGCCTCACAGAAATAAAATTGACAACATCTAATCCCATCGAATTCAACAAGCGGACTCTTTGGAGATAACATTTTGACCTACCTGTGGATAAAAGGTTCCCGACGCTCCATGTACACTGACTGACAGAGCAAATGCAACACCAAGAAGGAGTGGTCAGAACTTTATGCCAATTGCAGGGTAGACTGACGTCACTGAGGTATGCTCATGATGTGAAATGCGCCGCTGTGCTGCGCACGTAGCGAACGATAAATTTGACACGTCGTTGGCGAATGGCCCACTTCGTACCGTGATTTCTCAGCCGACAGTCATTGTAGAACGTGTTGTCGTGTGCCACAGGACACGTGTATAGCTAAGAATGCCAGGCCGCCGTCAACGGAGGCATTTCCAGCAGACAGACGACTTTACGAGGGGTATGGTGATCAGGCTGAGAAGAGCAGGTTAGTCGCTTCGTCAAATCGCAGCCGATACCCATAGGGATGTGTCCACGGTGCAGCGCCTGTGGCGAAGATGGTGGGCGCAGAGACATGTGGCACGTGCGAGGGGTCCAGGCGCAGCCCGAGTGACGTCAGCACGCGAGGATCGGCTCATCCGCCGCCAAGCGGTGGCAGCCCCGCACGCCACGTCAACCGCCATTCTTCAGCATGTGCAAGACACCCTGGCTGTTCCAATATCGACCAGAACAATTTCCCGTCGATTGGTTGAAGGAGGCCTGCACTCCCGGCGTCCGCTCAGAAGACTACCATTGACTCCACAGCATAGACGTGCACGCCTGGCATGGTGCCGGGCTAGAGCGACTTGGATGAGGGAATGGCAGAACGTCGTGTTCTCCGATGAGTCACGCTTCTGTTCTGTCAGTGATAGTCACCGCAGACGAGTGTGGCGTCGGCGTGGAGAAAGGTCCAATCCGGCAGTAACTGTGGAGCGCCCTACCGCTAGACAACGCGGCATCATGGTTTGGGGCGCTATTGCGTATGATTCCACGTCACCTCTAGTGCGTATTCAAGGCACGTTAAATGCCCACCGCTACGTGCAGCATGTGCTGCGGCCGGTGGCACTCCCGTACCTTCAGGGGCTGCCCAATGCTCTGTTTCAGCAGGATAATGCCCGCCCACACACTGCTCGCATCTCCCAACAGGCTCTACGAGGTGTACAGATGCTTCCGTGGCCAGCGTACTCTCCGGATCTCTCACCAATCAAACACGTGTGGGATCTCATTGGACGCCGTTTGCAAACTCTGCCCCAGCCTCGTACGGACGACCAACTGTGGCAAATGGTTGACAGAGAATGGAGAACCATCCCTCAGGACACCATCCGCACTCTTATTGACTCTGTACCTCGACGTGTTTCTGCGTGCATCGCCGCTCGCGGTGGTCCTACATCCTACTGAGTCGATGCCGTGCGCATTGTGTAACCTGCATATCGGTTTGAAATAAACATCAATTATTCGTCCGTGCCGTCTCTGTTTTTTGCCCAACTTTCATCCCTTTCGAACCACTCCTTCTTGGTGTTGCATTTGCTCTGTCAGTCAGTGTATTTATGGATTGCATTATTGCTGTGCACATGTATATATCCGACTAGTGTATGATTGTGTGGGGAAAAAATCAAAGAAGCAAAGAAAAATTGATGCTTCTTTAAAACAAGTGCAAAGCACTGGTACTCTGCCTGTATGCAAGTACTGTAAGTACAGTATTGTACTTTTATTACTGTAGTGTGTGTGTTTGTTTCATTTATTGCATTCTTATGTATTAGTTTGAGCAATAATGTTCCAGTCGCAGTTCCATAAGGAAATTTACTTTTACTTTTTCTCATTTATACATTATTTTAGCTGTCTCCTTTTGTAAATGTATAACTGAGGTTCATTTGTATATATCTGGTATCTGTATGAATTTCATAAATGATATTAGAATGCTAGAAATTACTTCAAAGGTAAGCTTCCCCTCATATGAATGTTTTCACTTGTGAAGAGTAAAAGAAAAAAAGAAAACGCAATTTTTTTGAAAACCATTAATAGCATTTGAAAATATGTAATCTGGGCTTTGACACAGGTATTACAATGATAATGTTATTGGTTTTAAATCCCACTGTGTGGTCATGGTTCAAGTTAATTACATCTGTCAGGTAGTGCTGCTTATCTAGCTGGAACAACAAAGAAATCATAAATTATATTTTCATGAAATATTGAGGAAAAGTATCGTAAAATAACACACTCTCAGGGAAAATGACTCGCACTATAGCTGTTTAGAATACATTCAGACTGTCCCTCTATATCATCATAATCATCATCATCCCCCATTTCCCCGTCCAGCTCCCACTGGGCTGGAATGTTTATGGCACCTTTCCATCTTCCTCTATCCAACCACCATTGTTCCTTCTTAACTGTATTCCAATCCAGGTTTCTTCTAATTATGCTATTCTTGATCGTTTTCAACTGTCTTAGTTTGGCCCTCCCTCCTCCTATCTGAGGCTCAAATAATCTGCTTCAGCATCCTTCCCTCTTCCATCCTCTTAACATGTCCAGACAATCTAAGTTTATTCTTCTCCACGCCATCATAAAGCGTGTCCACTGTGATTTCCTACCTGGGATCCTCATTTCTTAGTCTGTCCTTTCTTGTCTTTCCTATCATACTTCTTAAAAATTTCATTGTATTGGCCTATCTTTTTGTCAGTACCGAGGACTCCACAGCATATGTCAGTATTGGGCAGTAGTACATCTTCTACATCACTTCTTTACATTTCATTGGTACTTCCTTTTCCCACACCAGGTTTCTCACACTCTGTTGGAAAGCATTTCCGTGTTGAATCCTTTTACTGATCTCCATTCTGCATCTGTTTGCTTCTCCAGTACTTGAAACTCAACACATTTTGAAGGTTTTGTCCCTTTATTTTTATAATTCATTTCCCTTCCTCCTCTAACACCATTGTCTTACTCTTTTCGATGCTGATTATAATTCCATAATTTTCAATAACTTCATTCCACATTTCGAGATTCCTGTTTGCTCCCCACACCAAAATATCATCTGCAAACATTATTACCTTCAGCTCCCTGTCCCCATATTTTACCTTTGTCTTCTTCACAATTTTGTCCATAACCATTATAAATAACAGTGGTGACAGCACACTTCCTTGTTGTAGTCCAGTTTCATTCCAACACTGCTCTGTCCTCTCCACATCTGTTTGGACACTGCTGCAACAATTTTTGTAGATTGCTTGCACATATTCTATCATTTGTTTTCCAAATACTTTCCATACCTTTGTTCTGGGTACATTATCGTAAGCCTTTTCTAAATGAATGAATGTCATCACCATATCTTCTTATCCCCCTTCTTAAATATAAGTATTATTACTCCAGTTATTTGGTATTGATTTTTCTTTCCAAATACATCTAAATAGCCTATAAAGCCACTTTAGACCAATGGGACCTGCTGCTTCTATCATTTCACAGTTCATCTAATCCTACTGTTCTCCGAAAACCGTAAAAGTAGTTAGTGGGACGTAAAGCCAATAACATATATATATATATATATATATATATATATATATATATATATATATATATATAAAATAAGAGTTTTGTCTGTACGTTGCTCAGAATTTGAAAAGAATGGTATTTCTGTATTGGTCATGTCCATAGTAACAAGGAAATGCACCTTTTACTTTTCTGTAATGTCTGTCTGTCTGTCTGTCTGTCTGTATGTATGTATGTATGTATGTACACGCATCATGAGAAAACGGCTGAAGATAACTTAATGAAAATCGGTATGTGAAGTCGGGAGATGAACCACTACAATCTAGGCTATAAATCATTTTACTCGCGCTGCGTAAAATGGTAGTTTAGAGGAAGGCCTAACATTGAATTCTCAAATACTTATATTATTAGTGGTCCTATCAATAAATACTACATAAGTAAAGTTATATAGAATTAAATTTCCGATCATTTATGTAATACATTGTTACCATACCGGCTTTGATAACACAGATATTCATGAATTTGTATTTTTGTTGCCAAGTCCATATCAACGACGAGCCACGAGAAAATGGGTTAACAGAATTTAATAAAGGTCGGTATGTAGAGTCGGGGAATAAGAAACTACAGTTTAAGTTATAAACATTTTTATTCGCCCTGTATGAAATTGTAGTTTAGGGAAAGGCACCTAAAATTTAATTTTTAAATACCTATGTTATTGGTCCTATCGAAAAGTACTACATAACAAAATTTATAGGGAATACAATTTCCGACCATTTATGTTTTATTTAATTTTACCGTACCGACTATGATAAGAGTGGTATTTCAGAGTCAGAAGAAAACTAAATGTAAAGGCCTACAATATTGAAAACGCATAACATTTATCAACAATACATTACATTGACCATTGTTTGCGGTGATGTTCTTTGTCTCTTATGCTGCCGCTCAACTCGGATAGATGGGATTACTGCTGCGTACCGAGTACAACAGATTGACTGAATATTGGCTGGAAATAGCTGGGGAGTTAGAAAACTTTCTTCTTTTGCATGTCATTCCTCTGATTCATGCATTTTCTGATACCGTACTGCTGGTACGTAACTCACTGGTTCATCATAGTATTCCAGCTATTCGATCCCTACTCTGACGCGCTGTTTTGAATGAGCAGTGTGCACTCTTAAGGCAGAGGCTCAGAGGTAGTATGACCTGGTCTAGAATTACAATTTAGGCATATTCAAAATTAAAGCACCACAATTCACTGAATAACTCAAAATTCAACCTGGAAAAGAGCTGTTTCTCGAAAAGAGCTTCTCCCTCTTCACTTTGATTAAATTCTACTTTCATTTTATTCAAAATTAGCAGTGAAGAGGGGTTTCTCCTCTGGATTGGAGGAAAAAATTGCCTCCAAGTAAGATAGATTTTTCTGCCGCCAGTGTAGTTAATTGAGATTTTCCGACTCATCGGGCACTCCTAGGAAACAGATTAGTAAAAGGGCATAGTTTTTGCCCTGGGACTCTCCACTATTCGACCCACCCCCTACGAAAAAAGACTAAGAGCGTTCACGGATCACCGCTGTCTGCGGCCTGGTCATTCCATCTCTGGAACTTTGGGCTGTTAGATTGGCAGCGTAGTACTGTTCATTGAAAGTGAGAAAATGTGTGATTTTTCATTTGATCGAGTATTTCATGGAAAACCATTTTTACTCACGCCATTCCTACTGACGTCATTGTAGTGACCTATGTTCATTTTAGTTGGGAAAACCACTAAGGCAGTCTTTCTGAGGGTGTAAAAAGGCAGGTGGAGAGTGAGTGTCTGCCATTATAATGAAAACTTCCCAACCTGATTGTGACTGATGGTAGGCAAGCGGTCCTACCATTACAATGAAAATTCCCTTACGCAGTCTATATATGAGAAAAGACGTTTGGAGGTTTCTCCGTCACGTTTCCAGGGTAACGTTAGGAGCTGTGCAATTTAATACAGTCTTGCTCACAACATGTACTCTACCTAACCTACAATTCTGTATACAATGTAGAATTCCGTAGCGAAGCACGAGTACATCAGCTAGTTATCATTATTATCATTCCTACTGCTTTTCCCACTTTCATTTATTTGACAGTGTGATTTCACTCTTGGATTCTGTCTTCTCACACTCTAAACCCCTTCTCACATTCAGGAGCTCATCAAAGTTATCCTTATTTTCCTTATCTCCTCTGGCTGTGTTGTTATATCTTTTTTATCTTTCAGCTTCATAGTGTAGAATCTTTCTTTTCTCTTCCTTCTTACAAGTCCATATACTGCTACACACATCCTCCTCCAATTCTCCCAGCTCTTCTTCTTTCCTTCACTTACTATTTTCTAGTGCCTACTTTACATTTCCTGATACTCTTTTCCATTTTATCCCTGTCCCATAATTGTGATGCTTTCTTCTTACTTTTCATTCCTTCCTTTACCATCTCATTACACCCTGGGGTCTCTTTCTCTTTCACTCTTTCAGCTATTCTGCCACAAGCACTCTCTGCACAGCTTACAAATGCCTTCTTGAACATCTCCCATTCCACTTCCACACTCTCCACCTCAGTTCTGGTTATGTGTTGTTTCAGTTCATATTGGATTTTTTTCCTTTTACTTCCATATCCTTTAATTTCCATACTTTTAATTCCTTCTCTCTTATTTCTTTTATTTTCTCTCTTTTTCCTATTTTCATTTTTGCTACCACTACTCTGTGATCTCCATCCAAGGCTACATCTGGCAAGGCTGTTCCATCTAAGAACTGTCTACAATTAGTTCTTTCCATCAAGAAGTAATCAATCATTGTCTTTGTCCTTCTATTTCCTCATCTTTTTTACTTTTCTTCTTCCTAAACCACGTATTGCCCACACTTAACCCCTTGCTCCATTCTCTGTTCTTAACTGTATCTTTATTATTCTTTCACTTATTTTAGTCCACTTTATGTACATGCTCATCTAAGATCTTGGTGGTTACTATCCGTACTTCATTCTTTGGCTTATGTCTTACACTCCAACAGAGAGTATATCCCTTCTCAACTTCTTTTCTTTTCTCTCCATCTAACCTCACTCAATTCCATCATAGCTTTATTCTCCTTTTCCACTAAATCAGTCACCTCTTCCTACTTTCCAGTCAGTGACATCGGGTCGATTATTTCCACCTTCATAATGTTCTCTACTGGTCTCCCATTTCTCACAGTTCCCCAGCTTAAGAACTGCACATCACTTCCAGGGAATGCCCTGCCCTTTTCCAAGGCTGATTTAAAAGTACTGTTTTCATTTTAGGCTGTAAGTGCGATTGGGTCACCACTCCCAAAGGCAGAGCTACTGCCAGCAGGTTGCGTGTACATAAAAAGAACTGGCGAAGCCATGGTGGCCGAAGGAAGACGCAAGCAGACCCAGTCCGAGAGAGATGACCAGGAAGAATAAGGAGGGGAGCCACTATCCTTTGTCCACTCCCGACATCCCCAGTCAGCCTACACCTCTCAGTACTTTATTTCAACTATTAAATATATACATGACCCATTATGGGACAAGAACCAATCACCCAAGAACATTGAGATATATACAATACAGTGTTAGAGAGGAAGGTATAAATTAGTGCGTAGTTTTAGTGTAGAATTTAACGAAGGAAACCACTAAGGCCGTAAAGGCCACAAGAAATAGTAAAACACTCACATACATAGTCACATCACATAAACATGGTTGTTACAGAAATCGATTCCCACAGGAAACCTGTAATATTTGTCCCGAATGAGTAAATTTATAATACCAATATACTGTAATTGGTCCGTTATTGGACATTATAAATTTTCCAGCTAACTCTTTCCTGTTGCCAGTGTTTCGCCTCAGTTTGCCAATTTACGCTCATCAGTTGGTAACTAGCACATCTACCAAGACGCATGCCTAGTGCATACCATGGAGGCCACTGCATAGGCTATTTAGAGCCACTGGCAGTGCCAATGCACTATGGAGAGATTTTGTCTCTTTTTAAAAAATTGATGCTTGCTAGGCCATCAGATTTTACAGAAATCGATTCTCATAGGGAACCTGAAATATTTCAATCTTTCATAGCGCATTGGCATTGCCAGTGGCTCTAAGTGACCCACGCAGTGGCCTCCACTGTATGTACGAGCCATGCGTCTTGGTAGGTGTGTTAGTTACCAACGGATGAGCCCAAATTGGCATACTGGGGCAAAACACTGGCAACAGGAATGAGTTAGCTGGAAAATTTTTAATGTCCAATAACGGACCAATTATAATGGTATCATAAACATGGTTGTCGAGAAGAGCACTTTGTGTTATCCCTGAAAAGGCGGAGCTCCAGTGGTTGAGGACCATGAGACACCCGACACTCAGCATTGAGACACTGGCTGTATGGTCCACAAATTACCATAGCAAGGTAGCCAGGAAGACAGGGTCTGTATCGGAATATTCCTGATAAAGTGCGCTGGTTGTCAGCTGTACCATGGTCTTATAAGGTAATGTGACTTTGAAACTCACAAACCAACTGCTGCTGCTTGAAGGCATGGTAGCTGAAGGTTGGCATGCGTACAGAATCTGGTGAAAATTGTATGAAAACAGAATACAAAATAAAATAAAGTGATGCCTAATTTATAAACTATCAGGGGGGAAGCCAGTAGAGAAGTGTAGATCTGATGTACCCAGTTATGATTCTCATAGCAGTATTCTGTATTAGAGTATACAAATCCTAAAGAAGAACTTCTTACATATAGTTGCTGCAGCTCCCCAAGTTATTCTACATAGCTTTGAATAATGCTGATTTGAATTCTCAGTTTGGCAGTGGTGTTCTCTGTGTGTTTCATGAAGGATGGAATCCTTCAAGAGTGATACCTACACATTTTTGGAAATACTGAGAATTAAATACCTTGATTTCAAGCTAGACTTCCAACTTCTTATTGATCATTCTACTCTTATTCACGAAATTCTACAGAAAGAAGTCGGAAGGGATATGATCTGGGCTCAGGGGTGGGACAAAATTATCCATGATTATGCCGCTTTGAATGGTGATTTGGCATCACATAATTACCAAATATTATCCCATCACCTGAGTTGGATTTGTGGTACAGGTCGTATAGCTGTAAGCTTGCATTTGTGTGATAGTGGGTTGAAACTTCACTGTTGGCAGTCTTGACCATTGTTCTTCCATGGTTTCCCATTTGCATACATGGCTAATATTGGGCTGTACTTTTAATTACTGCCACAGCTGCTACTTCCTCAGTCCCACTTCCTATGTTAACTACATTTCAATTTCACTGAATCTTAAATAGAGAGTTAAGAAAAAAAGAGATGGTCCTGAGGATTTCCTATATGACAAGATCAGTGCAAGGTGTCACACCAGCTTGCATAAACCACTGAGATTTACTTGGTAGTTCTGTAGCAAGAAGTTGAGGCATGGTATCATGATACCATCACATAACTACATTTCAGTTGAGAATTCTGGTGTAGATACAGTATATTAGACAGTATCTTGTCTCTTATATTCATGTGTACCTTTGTGTACAGTAACCCCTTCAATACTTTTCATTTCTATTACAGCATACTAGGATAAAATAGTACTAATATTAATCTCTTTATGCATTTAACCTTGTTGGTAACCCTTGAGTAGTTCTTGCAAATTTCAAATTTTAATTGCAATTTTCATTTCTGTTTGTGCTTAGTAATAACCTATTGTAATTAGGATACATTTGAATGTAGTTTAAAAATGATTGTAGTGCATTGCAGTATCTTATTAGAAATTAGCGTGCTTATTCTCTTATTGTAATTAGGATACGTTGGAACGTAGTTTAAAAATTATTGTAGTGTATTGTAGTATCTTATTAAAAATTAGCATGCTTATTTTCTGTAATTAACGGCAGTTTTCATCCTATTAGGGTGTTGTAGGATAAAAACGTAGTACGAGTAAGTAGTATTGTAGTGTAATAGCATATTAATTACCTTATTGTCGAGTGATCTTTGTGTACTAACTTTTTTTAAATTATTCCGTAAAGAATGGCTAAGGAGTGCAAGTACAGGAACTGTGAGTGTGGCCAGGCATTAAGGAGTATGAGGGAGGAGTTGGAGAGTTTGAGGGAGATAATTAGGCTTCTCCCAGAGGACAGGAAGGAAGGTAGGCCTCCCTCAAATAATGTAGAAAAATAGAAATAGATACAGTGGGTGTAAAGGAGGGATAGGAAGGAAAGGGGGAATTGTAGAAGACAGGTGGTCTATAGTTTTAAGGGGAAGGACATTGCAGGCTAAGGGTTCTACTCAGGAACAGAATTCAGGACAGGTGTCTGTGAGAAATTGGTACGAGTCACTGCAGGTAGAACAACAGAGGGAAGATGAGGAACAGGGAACTGTTGCTGAGAAGTGTTGTAGTAGGAGGAAAGGAAGAGGTAGGAAAGGGAAATGTAGAGTAGAGGATAGGATAGGAAAACACAGAGGGAACAGGGTCATGGGAGGGAAAAAAGGGAGGAGGAAGTAGCTTCTGCAGCCATCAGGAAAGGTAGGGCTGACCAGGAGGGGAGGGGATCAAATGAGGTGGGTAGGGTTGAGGCTCTGGTCATAAAGGATTCCATTGTTAGACATGTGGGGAAAGTGTGTGGAGGAAAGGGAACCAGGCTAGAGTGTCATCCAGGAATTAGGTTAAGGCAGATATTGAGGAAAGTAGAAGAGAAGGAGGGAATGGAGAAGGTGGTAGTGTTTCACGTTGGTACCAAAAACGTAAGGCAAGCAGGTATAAGTACCAATAATAATAATAATAATAATAATAATAATGTTATTTGTTTTACATCCCACTAACTACTTTTACGGTCTTCGGAGACACCAGTATAAGTACCAACATAGTTGGGGATGTATGGGATCTGGTAAATGCAGCATGGGTGAAGTTTAAGGAAGCGGAGATTGTTATCAGTGGAATACTGTGTAGGAGGGATACTGACTAGAAAGTGATTGGGGATTTAAATGAGACTATGGAGTGGGTATGTGGGGAAACTGGGAGTGAGATTTTTAGATTCGAATGGGTGGGTAGGAGATAGAGATCTGCACTCAGATGACCTTCATTTAAACCACATTTGTATGTATGAGTTAGGAAATTTGTTTAGAACGGTTATAGGGAGGTACATTCATGGAAATGGGGTGGTCTAGGGAGCGGTGATAAGGATACAGGGATCTGGTAGTAGGGATGACATAAAAATGTAAGTGTTGATCTGTAGAAGTATTGTAAAGAAAGGGATAAAATTAAGTAATTTAATGGATATATGCTTACCAGATATTGTAATAGGAGTTGAGTCATGGCTGAGAAATGATAAAATGGATGCAGAAATTTTCTCACAGAACTGGAATGTGTATTGTAGAGGTATGATAGGAGTGGGAGGAAGGGGAAGTATTCATCTGGGTGAAAGAAGGATTTGTAAGCTATGAAAAAGTTAAAGTTGACAAACATGAAATTCTAGGTGTAAGGCTCATATCTAAAGATAATAGGCAACTTGATGTCTTTGGGGTGTACAGAACGGGAAAGGGTGGTGCTGATGCTGATTCAAAATTATTTGTTAAGATAATCAGCTGTGGGAAACGATATGGAAAGGAACATGTTTGTAGCGGATGATGTCAATTTACCAAATGTCAATTGGGAAGGTAATGGGAACGACAGGAAGCATGACCAACAAATAGCAAATAAGTTAATATGGGAAGGACAGCTGATTCAGAAAGTGATGGAACCAACTAGAGGGAAGAATATTCTGGATATGGTGCTGGTAAAACCAGATAAGCTCTATAGAGAAACCGCAGTAATAGATGGTATTAGTGATCATGAAGCTGTTTTTGTCATCGTTAAAAATAAATGTGATAGAAAGGAAGGTCTTAAAAGTAGGACTAGTAGGCAGTATCGTATGGCTGATAAAACAGGCATGTGGGAGTTTATAAAATGTAACTATGATCGGTGGAAAACGGTAAATAAAAATGTAAATATACTCTGGGATGGGTTTAAAGCAATTGTTGAGGAATGTCAAAACAGGTTTGTACCTTTAAAGGTGGTAAGGAATGGTAAAGACCCACTATATTATAACAGAGCTGTAAAGGGACTAAGAAGGAGGTGCAGGTTGGAAAGAAATAGAGTTAGAAATGGTTGTGGAAGTACACAGAAATTGAAGGAAATTACTGGGAAATTGAATCTAGCAGAGTAGTCAGCTAAGGATAACATGATGGCAAACATATTTGGCAGAGTATTGTACCGGAAACACCGTCTACGTGAGAACGAGTTCGAAGTATGTGTGTTAAACTTCGCGCGAGGTGGGGGATAGGCAGCCCGCCGAACTCGCTGACGTGCACAGCCGTGACATAGCCGCTTCAACCTAGCTTCACACAGCCATGCGTGACCATATATGGTAATGTTCCGTCCCATGTGTAAAAGTCTACTCGGAGTTAAGATGTCGTTGTTTTTACACCGCCCACGTGGAGGCCATCATGACAGATGCAATCTATCAAATTCTTGAGAAAATCCACCACGTACTTTGGGAGTTATAGAGGTGGATAATATCCACGTTTCTAGATGCTTTGTCACATCCAGGTATAAAAGGGAGGACAATCCAGGCTACAGAGTCAGTGATACTCCACCGTCTCTGCGATACGGGTGACGGGTGGAGCTCTACAAGTGCAACAGGCCGAACCTATGGTCGGACGTGACTTTGCATCTCGAGTGCTCGTTTCCAGCGGAGGCGGAACTTAATAATTTTCTTCAAGTGTCGTATTAGGACTTGTGTTCCAGTGACAAACTGAAGGAACATAGAATTTTCTCATGAGTGTTGTAACTCTTCCAAATGCTACATTTGAACTTGCGTTTGAACTTGTGTTTTGTAAACAAACTTTGAGAACATAAACATTTTGCGAGTGTCATATTTGAATGTGTGTTTTGCGACAAGCTGTGGGAACATAGAACTTTTCTTGTGAGTGTTGTAATTTTCCAAGTACCACATTGAACTTGTGTTTCATGACGAACTGTGGAAACTTAGAGTATTTCCGATTATTACGTATTAACTTGTGTTTCGTGAGAAATTGTGAGAACATGGGGTGGAATATTTCTCAGTGCCATATTTAAACTTGTATTTGAACTTGTATTTGAACTTGTGTCATCGTAGCAGACTGTGGAAACATAGAATACCCTTGCCATATCTGAATTTGTATTTTCCTCTCGTGAAGTTCTGAGAGAATATAGAATTTTTCAGTGCCATATTTGAACTTATAAATTCTACTTCATAATTATTTTTTCACAGAGAGTGTCAGACTCTTTCCAAGTGCAGTTTAACTTTAATGATCATTTAATGACATTGCTGAACAGTCTTCAAGCACACGTAATTTTTGTTTATGGATAAAACATTTCCGAGTGCCATTAAGTTTGCTTAATTTATCATGAACATGCTAATGTGTCCTGAACTTGCATGAACTGTGCGTATTGCACTCAGTATTGTGTTCTGATCATAAATTGACAAAATCAGTAAGTTAGGAACTGTGATGATAAAGATTAGTGATCTGATAGAACATTCCAGTCTGTCATGCCAATGCCAGCGGACTTACGTCATGAACTTAACGTTATAAATTGTACATAATTTTCCCAAGTATTAATTCAGATGATATCCAGTTTAATTATCAGTTCAGTTTAATTATCTTACTTTCAAGTGATAATTTATGAACCTTTGTGATTCAACGAGGTGTTTGAATCAAGATTTGAATGTCAATTTCATTAACATTTGACATATCCCACTTGCAATGAATGAATGCAATATTTAAAGGTCAATGTTAATTTATTTAACAGTGCTACAAGTGAGTTGAATGCCATACGGGGGACTTGTGTGTGCGACATGCCTCACCTCTCAGTTTTATCGTGTGAAATTGAACCCCGCAACGTGAGCACCTAGAAATTCGAGAACTCCCAGATCCTCTAGAACTTTGAGAAATTCTAGAACGTCGAGAACTTCACATCCAGGACGGGTGTGGCTCATGTCCAGACCGTGCCCAGTGACCATCCCGGAGTCCGGAGATTCCAGCCTGCTACAATGCTTCAACTCAACTTGTATGAAAAGTGATATGAATTTGTTTCCAATGAACAATAAAACCAAATTTTCAAGGAAATATAAGTTCAATGAACTAATACCCCTCTCTGTACCAACTCCAATGTTTACGTGCCACACCCTTAGAAATATTCCATGCTCTTCAAGGTAGTGTCAGCGGCCCCAAAGATAGACATTCTTTTTCCCGGTACAGTACGTTTGTGAGGATCGTCAAAAGGCAGAAGTATTCAGTCACCAGTATGTAAAGAGTTTTGGTTACATGGATAATGTCCAGACAGGGGAAGTGACTAATACTAAAGAAGTATTAGAATTTACCCATGATAACAAAGACATTTAGGTACAATAAGATACAAAAGTTTAAAACTAGAAAAGCACCTGGAATTGATAAGATTTCGGAGGATATACTAAAGACAATGGATTGGGATATAGTACCATATCTAAAGTATTTACTTGATTTTGTTTGCATGAAGGAGCTATACCAAACAAAGGGAGAGTTGCTATAGTAGCACCTGTGTCTAAAGGAAAGGGTGATAGACATAAAGCTGAAAATTACAGGCCAGTCAGTTTGACATGCATTGCGTGTAAGATTTGAGGAAGCATTCTTTCTGATTATATTAGAGATGTTTGTAAAATTAGTAACTGGTTCAATAGAAGGCAGTTTGGGTTTAGGAGAGGTTATTCCACTGAAGCTCAACTTGTAGGATTCCAGCAAGATATAGCAGATATCTTGGATTCAGGAGGTTCAATGGGCTGTATCGCAGTTGACCTATCTGGCATATGATAGGGTAGATCATGGGAGACTACTGGCAAAAATGAATGCAATTTTACTAGACAAAAGAGTGACTAAATGGATGGTTATATTTCTAGAAAATAGATCTCAAAGAGTTACATTAGGCGAAGCATTATCTGATCCTGTAAATATTAATTGGGGAATTCCTCGACACAGTATTATAGGCCTACCAGTAACCGGAAAATGTTGCAATTAAAGATACTGTAAAAAAAGAACTTAGTGACACAAAACAGTTTTCAAGTGTTAGAATCAAATGATCAAAAGGTAAACATGGAATATGACTCAGCTGCAGTGTCAGGAAAGCAAAAAAAATCCTGTCGGCGACCGGTACATAAACAAGCCCGTACAGTAATAGTGGGGGACTCTATGATAAGAAATGTTGGACCCGATGTTGAAGAGGGGATTGCGTACTGCTATCCAGGCATACGAGTGGGTCAGCTTGCAGAACATGTGAACAGTGACAGTATTAAGGAAAATCCTGACGCCCTAATTGTTCATATTGGCACAAATGACCTTCATAATTTGTCAACACCTAGTGACATTATGACCAAAACTGATAGACTTATCACTGCAATAAAACGGAGGTTTCTAGTGATTAAGATTTGTCTCAGTGGCACGATGTTGATTATCGCTATATAGATTCTGTAACTCTACTCTTGACTGGTTATGCCGTAACGGAGATGTCCTTTTTGTCAACGCTAATAGTTGGCTTAGAGACAGTGATTTTGGAAAGGATGGGTTACACCTTAACAGAAAAGGAATCTCTAAATTTGGCAAACTTCCCAATAGAATATCTAGAAGAACGCTCTCGGAAAACTAATTGAGAAAATGAAGGGGTTTGCTAATCCTAATGGCGAAAACTTAAGTGATACAGAAAATTATAATGAAATACAATATGTAGAAAGGGAATCATTTCACAGAGGTCAGATACACAATACTAAGAAAGCACCAAAGACATCAATAAAAAGGTTAGTTGAACACTTTAAAGCAAGCAATTCCAACTGAGGTGCTCCCACGGCCCCGGCAGCAGCCCCGGTGCCGTGCTATAGCACCGTTGAGGTGGTGGGGGAAGGAGGGGAAGTGGCAGAGGCAGAACCAGAGGTCGTCAAGTCAGCGCGCAGCTTATTAAAACAATAGTATTTATGACAGTTCTGTGAACATGTAAACACACAATGTATTCTGTACATACTTTGCCTACATACTTTGCCTTAATGTTCATTTAGCGTTTAAGTTGATCGCTGACATCCTTTTGCCGCAAATAATTTACCAATAATGGGTACAATTGATTTGGCAGTAGAAATTCTAAGTACAGCCCCTAAGTCTGCATCAGAAAGAGAAGTCCTAGCTCTCCATTGATTTAAATTCAGAATAGAAAACATCTGTTTTTTTTTTTTTTTTTTTTTTTCAGAGCAACAATAGCCCATAACGTGCTTGAACTGAGCCTTCTAAAGTGTTGGGTTCAAGTACCTGTGGGACAGGGGGATGAAATATTTAAAATAATTATCATTGTGGGTTCTTTTTTTGCAGTAGGGTTCTTGCTGCGCCAACAATGTCATCGTAAGTGGAAACATGTTTATTGTGGTAGTGTCGTCGAACAGTTGAAGACTTTACGCTTAAAATGACATGACAAATTAAACACTGAGCTTTCCATTCGGTATTGAGAAAAAAATATGAATCCACCCATGAAAGATTAAACAACATTTTTAACAAAGGTGAAACCAACTGCTCCACTGTCTGTTCTATCGAATAGATTCTACTGAGAATGACACACGCAGAGAGAGAATGAGAATGAATGTACTGTCTCTAACGCACACATGCACCGACCACTACTTGGGGTAGGTGGGGAAGGAGGGGAACGGTGCTGCTGAGTGCAGTGTTGGTGCGCCCCAGCACTAAGTGCTCGAGTTGGAAAGGCCTGCTTTAAAGGATACTACAAAAATGTAAATGGACTGAAGAGGTTCCTGACTCACTAAATATATAAGCATAATATCTGAATTAAAATGAAAATTATGAAAATTAATATTCCTTAAATAAAATACACAATCGTCGGACCTTGTACTCACACTTAGTTCTTACCTGATTACTTACACATACATTATTTGATGGGGGCCAGCTACAACTCAGTGCAGCAATAATAGAATGAGAATTTTGAATATCTCTAGGGTGTGGGGTAATAAGCTTACTTTTGACAACATACCATATAGGTTCTGGGAATAGGAGATTGTCGTTTTGTTTCCCCATTAAATTTCATGTTATGTAATTCTACTCTTGAAAAAAAAAAAAACGATAAATTAATTTGATAGAACAAAATATATTCTTTAAATTGTGCAGAAAAAATAGTAAGTCTTGCTGCGATAAAACAGATGAGAATATGAAATTATGACATTACAACTGAAAGAAACTAAGCATTAATTTGAATTCCTCTTGACCGGACATTTAACAATTATACATGAAATTTATCCCTCACTGGTTCACTTGACTGTACCTTCAACACTTTGAGTGTAATTACGACGTATTCCTTTGAGTTGGTGTTTTGCTGTAGGTGTTTCAAGCCCAATTTGGTGATGTATCCTTTTTGTTTCACTGACGACTGTATCCATGTGACTGCTGCTTCTCCATCCAGATGACTGACTACTATCATCTCAGTACAACATTTCTTGGCAAGTGTCTCCATCCATATGACTTCTTGGCAAGTCTCTCCGTCCATATGACTTCATGGCAAGTCTATCCTTCTATGACTTCATGGCAAGCCTTTTCGTCCATATCTTCAACTAACTGACCGACTGAGGTCTCTCCTTCCAATTGACTCACTCACTGTTCACCTTCCGTTTTACTGACACTACAAGATACAATGAGCTTATCTGAGCTGACACACCTATGCAATCTCCACAAATAACTATAATATTACCTCCACCTGGCTCAAACTGTTACATACAATGGTGAAATTGCCTGGGGCTCTCTAGGTTACTCCAACAAAGTGAGCTCACCGCTAAATGCACACAATGACTCGGCAGTTACGCTAGCAGTATTGCAACATGTGCGTTGCAATGTCAAAACTTATTACAAAGCATATCCATATAAATGATATTATGTAGCAAGTCTTACTTTACATGGTTAAATGCTAATATTCACCCACACACAAATATATACACAATAAATTAAATACAATCACGCAAGCGATAATCATTACAGAATTGAATTCAATATTAATAATAATAATATCACAGATGAAATAATAATAATAATAATAATAATAATAATAATAATACCTATCATCTTGTAATGAGATTTGAACCGTTACAGGACTTTGAAGCAAACTAACTGAACTTAGAATTTCTTCATGTTTAGCCGAGTATGACTTTGTGATATTAACTGAAACGAACTGAAATGATGAAATTAGTGATAAGGAACTCAGACTCGAAACATATTCAATTTTCAGATGTGATATGTCTTCTTTAATGAGTATGAAGGCATCCCATGGGGGTGTAATGATCTGTATTAGCAAGAGGTTTAAATCTACTTTGATACCGTGCATTAGCTCAGTTGAACAGTTGTTTGTGTCCCTGACTTTTAACACAACAAAATTAATCATTGGTGCTGTATACATTCCACCCAAGTCTCCTGTCCAAAAATATTTCGAACATTGCATTGCTGTTGAAAAAATTATGTCAAATCTCAACAACAATTTATTGCTCCTTGTTGGTGACTACAATCTACCATATCTTAATTGGATAGTAAATGAAGAAACATTTTCTGGCCTTGTGTCAGTAGGTAACCACACGGTGCAGTCCAGTTTAGATATAGACACATTTTCCCTCTGTTTAAATCAGTTTAATGCTATCCCAAATTTTCTGAATCACTTTCTTGATTTGATTTTCAGTAACTCCAGTTCCATTTAAGTAAAATCTAGTAATGAAAGTATTGTCCCCCTCGATAGACACCACCCAGCATTAGAGATTTCTTTACCTATAAATGAGCTATACAATTCCTTACCTGCTGATAGTTTTTATTTTGACTTTTTAAATGGTGACTATAATGGCCTAAATTATTACCTGTCACAGTTCAGCTGGAAGGTGATGTTTCAAAATGTATCAATTGATAAAGCAGTAGAAACCTTCTATTCAGTACTACATTATGGCATGGAATTTTACATCCCTATACAGAATTTTAAGACTCCCAAATTCCCAAAGTGGTATAATCATAAATTGAAGTCATTGATTATTAAAAAGAAGAAAGCACACAAGCGGTATAAAATATCAGGTCTCAATAGTGATTATCAGCATTTCTCGAAATTAAGAAATGAATGCAAGTCTGAATCCAAATCTTGCTATACAATCTATGTCTCCAACTGTGAACAAAGTATTACTTCCAATCCACAGAAATTCTGGCAATATCTAAGTTCTAAAAGGTCATGTAATAATATTGCTTCAACAATGCATCTTAATGAAGCTACAGCAGATACTGGAGAAAATATTGTCAATCTTTTTGCTAAACACTTTTCATCTGTTTATTCTTCTTATCAGAATAGTAATAATATATCATATGATTATCCTTCTTCTGTCAATCTGTCAGATATAAACATTAGTAAGGCACAAATTTACAACAAACTGATATCTCTGGAGTTGAAGAAAACTGTAGGAACTGATGGTGTTTCAACTTACCTGCTCAAGTACTGCTCATTTATTTTATGTGAAGACTCTTATCTGTTCAACTTATCATTAAACCAAGGTGTTTTCCCAGTGGAACTGAAGAAAGGATTTGTTAGTCCAGTTTTCAAAAATGGTGATAAAACTGACATAAAACAATATAGACCAGTTACAATTTCTTCTCATATTTCCAAAATTTTTGACTCAATAATTCTGGACAAGATCACACCTCTCTTTAGAAACATCATCATTGATGGGCAGCATGGATTCTTTTCAGGACGGTCAACCTGTAGCAGTCTTCTTTTATTCCATCAGTTCCTCTTGGATGCAATAGAATATCACTTTCAGGTTGACTGCATTTATACAGACTTTTCAAAAGCTTTTGACACTGTTGACCATGATATCTTGCTGTAAAAACTAATAGGTTACGGAATTAATGGGCCTCTCCTCTCCTGGTTTGAATCGTATCTTAAAAATCGCCTGCAGATTGTTAAAATAAGGAATCGTTTTTCTGCGCCTATTATTGTTACTAGTGGAGTTCCTCAAGGGTCTCACCTTGCACCCTTACTTTTTACTCTTTACATAAATGACATTAAAAGTATACTTAAGAATTCTGAATTGCTTTTGTTTGCTAATGATGCAAGAAAATTTATGCAAATTAATTGTCCACTTGATTGTTTAAAACTTCAAGAAGATCTCCATCATCTGGAAAAGTACTGTATTCAAAATGGGTTGAAACTTAATCAGGAAAAATGTAAAATAATATCATTTTTTAAAACCAAGAAGAGAATATCATTTCAGTACAAATTTAGTATCAATAACATTCTAACTCCTGTTTCACAAGTAATGACCTTGGTGTTTTATTCAGTTATAACTAGGGGGCGGATTTCTATGACCAGTCATATTTTTTCCCTTAACATTATATCTTATAGTCTTGTATTTTCAACACGTTTCCAAGCATGATGATCAAAATTAAACATGTTTTATTGGGCATATAAATGAATATTTAGGCTTTCTTAAGTTTTATGGCATATTTTCAACAAAATATTATAACGGCATATTTTGGTAATTTTCATTTTAATTTCGTATTATAAAAATCAGAATAAGCTCTAGAAATTATTTTTCAGGATAGACTGGAATATACTACTGAAGAACCATTATAAAGTAGTGTATGGAATGGTTCTAACAGGTAGGAGCTATTGTTTGCTAGCTGGGTCAATTCCTGGAAACCGGCCAATCGTTTACACGGAAGCAGAGGTAATTCTGCAGTTATTTGTCATTGTTCTTATCTCTCCCCTTCCCTCTTCCACCTTCAACACACTGAATGACCTTGGTCATTAGGGAGCTTCAGTCATTCAGTTCCTTTCAATATGCCTAAAACGAAAGTCTCAATTTGTGGAAAGTTGCGAAGTTTTGTTCGCGAGTTCGGTGAAAACATATTCAGTACGGATGGAGTGATATTATTCTGTAAATTGTGTGAGGTAAAAGTTACTGCCGAAAAACGCTTCTCTGTGCAACAACACTGTAGTACTGTAAAACGTAAGAATTGTGTAACTAGATATTCTGCACTCGAAAATAGGCAACGTCTGCTATTCGAAACCCCGACATCAAGTTCACAGTGTTCACAATTTTCACAAGATCTCTGCAAGATGATGGTTTCGTCCAATATCCCTTTAAAGAAACTTAACAGCCGAAGCTTCAGACAGTTTCTTGAAAAATATACAAAGCATCCTGCTCCCAACGAATCTACTCTCAGGAAGGACTATCTGAGCCCTTGCTATGAAGAGATGTTGGATATAATAAGGCGTGGCGTGGGTGACAGTAAGATATGGGTTTCAATAGACGAGACCACAGATGTGGATGGAAGATATGTAGCAAATGTGATCGTTGGCACGTTGAAGGAAGACCGGCCTGGAGATACATTCCTCCTGACATGTGAAGTGCTAGAGAAGACAAACCATTCCACCATTGCAGTTCTCTTCGACAATTCAATGAATCTGTTGTGGCCAAACGGGGCAAAGAGAGAACACATTTTTCTATTTGTAACTGACGCTGCTCCGTATATGGTGAAGGCAGCCAAGGGACTTAAAATGCTATACCCGAAAATGATACATGTGACATGTCTTGCACGTGCCTTGCATAGGGCAGCTGAAGAAGTTAGAAGTAGCTACCCTGAAGTTGATAAATTAATATCGAACTGTAAGAAAGTGTTTGTCAAAGCTCTGCTTCGCGTTCAGAAATTTCAAGAAGAAGCACCTTCACTACCCCTACCTCCCAAGCCAGTTATAACGCGATGGGGGACTTGACTTAATCAAATCAAATCAAAATCTCTTTATTTGCAAATGAGGTATCTACCTCGGTGGCAAATGGTACACTAAAATACATTATTGTCAAGCACTAAATATTAAATTAACAAGAAGAAAATTTTTCCCATAATACAATATTATACAATTTACGCTAACAATGTTTTCTATTAAACACACAGCTCATCCTTAATAAATTTATATTGTTTACAAAATTCTAATTATAATATCTCCTATACTACTTACAAATATAGTCAACTGATATACAGTATGTGGAATTGCTTCAAATGATACTATAAAACTGGTATAACATTAATATTTACATTGCATTTATTTATTTACTTATTTTTTTACCCGTTCTGGATCCTAAGTAGCATAACGACCTGCTGCGTCTTAACCAGAGCCCCTTTTGCCACCACTTTTCAGAGTTCCTGAAGGGCCTTCACAGCTACCGTAGCGGTCCCAGGGCCCTCGAAGTCCCCACTGTACTTCACCCCTACAGGCAGTCCCCTACTTTGGCTGTCCAAACTCCCTAGACCAGGGGATGGAATTAATTTATTCACACACATTTTTTTTATTTACAATAACCTGCACCGGTCGAATGCCCTCTAACACTTCATTTATTTTCTCTGTTGCTGTTTATTCTCTTCTTGAATATCTGTACAGATTTTGGAAAAGGATCAAACACTACCCCTGGTAAACTGTTCCACTCCTTCACACCCTTCCCAGTGAATGAAAATTTACCCCAATCGCTTCTGCTAAAATTCCTTCTAATTTTATATTTGTGGTCAGTCCTGCCGATATAATTATTTTCCAACTGAAGCCTCTCACGGATATCTCCCCATGCTTCTTCTCCTGTATAGGCTCTATATAATCCTGTAAGTCTAGTTTTCTCCCTTCTCTTACTTAAAGTTTCCCACCCAAGTTCCTTTAACATTTCTGATACACTACTCTTTCTCCTGAAATCCCCTGTTACAAATCTTGCTGCTTTCCTCTGCACACTATCTATTTCTTTTATTAGGTATTGTTGGTGAGGATCCCAAACACTGTTTGCATATTCCAATAATGGACGAACCATACTCAAGTAACTTTTTTCTTTTAATTCTTTGTTGCATCCTTTAAGTAGCCTCATTATGACATGTAATGATCTGTATGCTTTCCCAACAATGTCATCAATATGACCCTTCCAGTGCAAATTACTTTCAAATCTCACACCTAAGTATTTGCACTTGCCATCTTTTGGGATAACTACCTCATCCAAAGTATATTCAAATTCAGTTTTAAAGCTCCTGTTTGTAAAAGTTTAACAGTTGATTTGCCTCCATTAACCTTCATATTATTTTCTTCAACCCATTGTTGGATACTTTCAAGGTCCCTTTGTAATTCTGAACAATCCTCAATGTTGTTTATTTCTCTATAAACAATTATGTCATCTGCATACAATCTTATTTTTAATGTTATATTGTTCTCTAAATCATTTGCGTATATTAAGAAAAGTAACGGACCGATTATACTACCCTGTGCAATTCCCTTCCAAACTTTCTCTTCCTGCGATACATTATTTCCTACTTTGACTTTCTGAACCCTTGAATTTAGAAATGCTTTTATCCAAGTGTAACCCTTACGTCCAATCCTATTCCCTTCAATTTCTTTAATAATATTCCATGTTCCACTCTATCAAAGGCTTTGGAAAGATCTATGGCTATGCAATCTAATTGACCTCCTGAATCCAACTGATCTGATATGTCCTGCTGAAATCCCACCAGTTGTGCCTCACAAGAAAATTTCTTTCTAAATCCATACTGGCTCCTCATGAACCAATTTTTATCATCACATATCCCTCTGATGTACTTCGATATTAAACTCTCCAAAATTTTACAAACTATACTGGTCAGGCTGATTGGTCTGTAGTTCTCTGGTTTCCTTTTATCACCATTTCCTTTATAAATTGGTATTATTATAGATTCCTTCCATTCCTTTGGTATTACACTATTATTTATGACATAGTCAAAGAGAAATTTTAAATAAGGCACTATGTACCACCCCATTGTCTTTAATACCTCCCCAGTAATTTGATCACTTCCTGCAGCATTTCCTTGCTGAAGCAGTTGGATTTCTCTGAAAATATCTTTGTTTGTGAATGAGAAGCT
The DNA here is from genome assembly GCF_040414725.1 of Anabrus simplex. NCBI lineage: Eukaryota > Metazoa > Arthropoda > Insecta > Orthoptera > Tettigoniidae > Anabrus > Anabrus simplex. The sequence goes on along the minus strand of NC_090266.1, from coordinate 637,368,349 downwards.
TCTTGTTTCCCTCTGTCTCTCTCCCTCTCTATCTTCTGTTTCGGTTTCCAACTCTTGACAATCATCTACTGAATCTCTACATTCCCTACTAAATAGGTTTGCTTTCTCAGTATCTGTTAAATAGTGTTCACCCCCTTCTCCCACCATTGTAGGAATTTGGACTCCTTTTCCTTTTTGATTCCTGATATATGAATACAGCTTTTTCCATTTCCCTTTGTGGTCATTACCCTCTTGAAGTATGCCATTCATATAATTCTCTTTTGCTTCCTTTTTCACTCTATTCAGTTCCCTCATTAGCTGTTTTCTAGTTTCTCTACTCTCCCTACCCTCTTTGATTTTCCTGTTTACTATTCTACATTTTCTTTCTAATGTATAATAAACAGGGTCTGAGGTCATTTTACCCTTCTTAACAGGTACAAATCTCTTCTCTCCTTCCCAAATAATTCCTTTAAATTTAGCCCAAAGTGTATCCGCGTTACTCCCTTCACTTATCCAACAACTGAATTGTGATTTAAGGTAAGTCCCAAATTCATCAACTTTAGTTTTTCTGTACAATTTCTTGTCTTGTGTAACCCTCTTATTAAGCCTTTTTGGTACGAGTCCTACATCCATTATTACAGCCTTATGGTCTCCTATTCCTTCAATTACCTCAGTTTTATCAACAATTTCCCATGGTTTAACCAAGAATACATCTAGTAAGTTATTGAGACGAGTCGGTTCTTGTACTACTTGTGTAAATCCTCCCTCCCAAATTAACTTATTTGCCAGTTTCTGTTCATGGGCTTCACTTGCAGCTCCTTTCCATTCAACTTCAGGCAAATTTAGATCTCCCCCAATTATTACCATATCATTATTATTGTTTTTATGAGTATAATCTATTATTTTTTCAAAGATTTCCATGTCTCTTTCCTCTCTTCCAGGCCTGTATGTTCCTATAATTCCCACCTCCTTCATATTATCACAAACTAAATTTTATCCCTAATATTTCATCCCTTTCATCGGTAAACCATTCATGTGAACAGTAAGTTTCCTTCACCAGAATAAACACCCCCCCCCTCCCTTTTTATCTCCTCGGTCTCTACGATAGACTGTGTACCCTTCTGGAAATACTTCTCTATTACCCACCCCTTCTTTCAACCACGATTCCACTCCTATCACCACAACAGTCTCATAAGATTCCATCAATGTACCGAATTTTAATTGTTTATTTACTACACTTTGACAGTTTACCAAGAGCAATCTCAGACCCCCTTCCTCCCTAAAACTTGACTGTTGCAATTGGGTAACTTGAAATTCCTTACTATCCTGAGTTTCTTTTTCTAGTTGACTGAGCCAGCTTGAAGTACAGCTGGCTCTTTCTACTAGTTTTCCTGGTCAGTATTATAACTCAAGGGAGTTGCCTGTTTTACAGTACATATCTTAAGATTAATAAAATCTAGAACAATATTTGCTATCTTTCGTTTACCTGAATTGTTTAGATGGAGGCCATGTTTTGTATAACAGTATCTCTCAAAACTGCTGCATTCAATAACCTGAGTAGGGCCTATTCCGAAAATGTTTACAAATTTTAACAATATCTGTATTGACCTTGTCCACTTCAATGTTCACACACGAGTCTCTACTCAAATCATGCCTGTGGGGCACGTTCACTACAAAAACGTTTGTGTGGGTCAGCTTCCCTAGTGTATGTTTAAGTTGTGATCTTACATTCTTGGCGTCGTTGCGAGCTACGTCGTTCGTCCCACCGATGATAAGCACTGCATCGCCGCTCCCGAAGTTCCTAGTTGCTGCTTCTACGTTTTCCACAACACTGCTGATAGAAGCTCCTGGATATATTTTTCCGGTTGCTGCTATATTCTCGTCGTTAATCACTCCCGCAATTCCCCTTCCTTGGCTATCACCAAACACAGCTACCTTCGCTGATTTAGGTCTAACTGGGTCTTGAATCTGAATTCTAGGCCTAAATTTTAAACTCGGCACGGCAACGGATCGCGATGATTTGGTTTCACGCGCGCGATCACTTTCTTCCAGGATTAAATTATTTAGGGCAGAAAACCTATTTCTAATGTTTATTTCCGGAAATTCAATTGTAGATTTCTTCTTAGCCGGCCATCCACGAACTACTTGACACCACGTGCTCGAGTTTGTTACTTGTACCGGTATATCACTCGAAGAGTGGTCAGTCCCAAATTCTAGCGATCGCAGTCTTTCTTTTAATTCTTGATTTTCAACTTTAAGAGTCTCATTGTCCTTTTTTAGAATGTTTATAATTTCTAATGCACTTTTATATTCCTCATCGACTGTTTTCGGTGCTTCGTCAACGCCGTCCCCAACAACAACATTCCGAACACACTGCTCACAAATCCAGTCAACATTTTCATTAGTTTTTACGTCTCTAGGGCAATTTCCGCACTTATAATGCCACCATCGATCACATGAATCACACAACATTCCATTTTTCACTAATTTTCGACATTTTCCGCACTTTTCGTCACATTTTACGGTTAATTTACTCGGAGAATAAAACACTACGTCGTCATTACCGGGCGCCATTTTGAAAAAAAACCTTAGATGTCGTGGAGAAGATCGTGAAGTCTTTTCATCCTGCAGAATCGTCCTCCATAAAAACCACTCAAGATTTATTTTCAAGCACTACATTAAAAGCGGACCTGGCTTACATAAAGTCCAATTTTAATTCTTTATCTGGAGCAATCACGCAACTGGAAGTTTTAGGTGCAGAACTAAGCGATGCACTGGATGTTGTAAAGTGCATTGAACAGGAATTAAAGCATGCGAAAGGAACAATAGCATCTAGGGTGTGTAGAAAATTAGAAAAAATACTGGAAAAAAATAGCGGACTTGTGTACCTGCGTGGAATAAGTGACATTCTTTGTGGAAACCCTTCATCTGCAGATTTCCAGGAATTTTCTCCAAGTGATTTAACTCTATTCAAGTACGCTCCCGTTACATCATGTGATGTCGAAAGAAGTTTTTCTCGCTACAAGACCTTAATCAGCAACAACAGGAGGGGATTCTCATTCAACAATCTTAAGATGCATGTGGTCATAAATTGCAACAATTCTGATAACGGAGAATAGATCAGGTATGAATGTTTCATTCAAATAACATATGTTTAGTGTATAAATTAAAACTGATTGAATATTGAACAGTGAAATTAACTGTAGTGTTTATGTCTTCCACAGAGTCCGTCCTTGCCTAGGAGTATGCAGTGTAACCTTAACGAGTTCATGAAATATTCATCATTTTAGTTGATTTTGGGTTTAAAGATTTCGAAGAATTGAACATTTTTTAAACTGTAAATTAATTGCAGCCTGTAGCAATTGTAATAAAAGTGCTTCTATGTAACGTAGATGCTATTCATTAAGTCATATTTTGAATTTTATAGGTCATATTTTTATGTTTTTTAGGTCATAAGTGCATACATATTTCATACATTTTTAGGTCATAGAAATCCGCCCCCTAGTTATAACCTATCATTCGATGAACATATTGAAAATATTTGCAAGAAATCATTACAAAGATTGGGTTACATTACTAGATATTCCAGAGAATTTTCAAACTTAGCTACCTATTGATTGCTGTATGTATCGATGGTACGCCGTATCCTAGAATACTGTACACCTGTATGGAACCCATCTCATCAGACTATCCATAGATTACATTCAGTAAAACATAAATTTCTTCGTTTATATTCATTTAGAGCAGGATTATCATATGAAAATGTTGATTATACAGCCCTACAACAGTCTTTAAATCTGCATAGCCTGTCACAACGCCGTGAATTCCTGGATACACTCTTCATTTTTAAATTGTTACATTCCTTGGTGAATTGTCCACAACTCCTCAAAAAAATTAACATATATGTACCAGACAGACGAACGAAGTTCAAGAATACGTTGTCTACAAATTGGCATACAACTAACTATGCAATCACCGGGCCAATTGAACGAATCTCAAGATCTCTAAACAAAGTGGATATTGATATATTTAACTGCTCATTGTTAAAATTTAGAAATCACTTACATAATCTCCAGAATTGACTATTACTTACCTGTGCTTACTTGTAATATAACCTGTGTATATATCTGTACATATTTTTCTACTTATACTTCATGGAACTTTCTTTTTAGTGTGTTTTGTTTTGTTTATTCTTCTCTACTGTTATGTAAAATGGTATTACCGTTAATAAATTATTATTATTATTATTATTATTATTATTATTATTATTATTATTATTATTATTATTATTATTATTATTGGACCTTTATGTTTTCTTATATACTATATATAAATGACATGAGTAAAGAACTGGAATCAGAGGTGATGCTTTTTGCAGATGATGTTATACTGTATAGAGCAATAAATAAGTTACAAGATTGTGAGCAACTGCAAAAAGACTTTGACAATGTTATGAGGCAATGGTATGATGATAAACGGGGTTAAAAGTCAGGTGGTGAGTTTCACTAATAGGAAAAGTCCTCTCAGTTTTAATCACTGCGTCGATGAGGTGAAAGGTATTGTTATATATCACCTTGTCTTGAATAGCTGTCGTGGTTATATTTGGCGGAGAGAAGAAACCATCGCTCTGTTTCGCTTGTTCACAACATTCTTCATACAGACACACCAAGTTATCTGAGAATGGATCTTAAATTACTTGTCATTTCCAAACAGTATACCTACAAGGTCAGAAACCTCTTCCCTGCTGAGCTTCCCAGTTTACCGCACGACCAGTTACGGCAACTCATTCATACCTGCAACCATACGCTCTTGGAATTCCCTTCTGGCTGTAATTAGAGACATACATAGTAGAAATGTATTTAAAAAATATGTTATAAATGGTAGGCCTACATAGACTTAGGAAATTAGTATTTAATGTTTTTTTTAATAGTGACTCTCAGAAATTTACCTTTTGTTTATAACTATTATTTAAGTTTAAGTTTATAATTAATTATATGGAATTAGAAATCTTAATACTCTGTAGTTTGTACAATGTAGCATATATAAGAAGGTTTGGCATAACAGCAGGCTTCATAGTCTGAGCCGCGCCATGTAAAACAAGTCAATAAATAAAATAAAAATAAACTAAAAGTTCCTTTTGGGGATCATTGTAAGTACCTAGGTGTTAATATAAGGAAAGATCTTCAATGGGGTAATGACATAAATGGAATTGTAATCAAAGGGTACAGATCTCTGCACATGGTTATGAGGGTATTTAGGGGTTGTAGTAAGGATGTAAAGGAGAGGGCATATAAGTCTCTGGTAAGACCCCAACTTAAAGTATGGTTGCAGTGTATTGGACTCTCACCAGGATTACTTGATTCAAGAATGGAAAGATATCCAAAGAAAAGCAGCTTGACTTGTTCTGGGTGATTTCCGACAAAAGAGTAGTGTTACAAAAATATTGGAAAGTTTTGGCTGGGAAGACTTGGGAGAAAGGAGACGAGCAGCTCGACTAAGTGGTATGTACATTAAATCAATAAAAGTAAGTATCCACCTTTTTGATACTTATATTTGCTTTAAGCAAATTAATTATTTATAGTACATGTTTCATTACTCGGGAACATCTTCAGCTGTGTTACATTGCATAGGTGAAATTTCAAAGCATATTTTATCTTTTCAAAAAACATAAAAAGTACCTTTAAAGAACTATATGAATTTACAAAAGATAAAAATGAATACAATCTATGAGGAGGGTTGAATGAGGCAGTTCTAATCTATTTTTAAACAATCTGTATTCACTTGAACAGATGTTTAAAAAATTTTGGTTTCCAGCACTTTTGTTCACTGTGATGTGTATGTTTCCTTTGTTTATTATTTAAAAAGTTTTTGAAAAATAATTTTTTCTTGTCCATGTTCCGTTTTTATTAAACTTTTCTCTTCAGCTGCTTTTTTCCAAGGTGAATGTTGTCATTTTTTCTTTATTGTTTTATAAAAATGAGTCTCTTGAATTCTGTTTAATGCATATCCCTGAAACTGATTGCTGCCTTTCTGTTGTTATTATGAAATGAGCTTCCCCAAAATCTGCAATGAAATAAAATGGGGGATTGCTTTTGTATTAGCACAAGGGAACCTAGTATTCAAAAGAATGGTATTTTACCTTGTCATTATGGCAACCTACTGTGGCCTTGGTGGTGTCTAGCGGCAACTGATACAGCTTTCTGTCTTGTGAAATAATGATGTGTACGTCTGAAACCTGCTTCTTCTTCGGGGGAGGCAAGGCTGTGGAGTGGGAAGAGGAGTGTCGCTTGCAGTCACGGTTTCAATGGCTTCAGAAGAGGGAGTAGGGGGAATAGATATTCGGGAGGACAGAGGTTCGATCGATTTCTTTCTTTTATAGTCTGTGTTATTTTTTATGCCTAATGCTTCCAAATGTGCTAATATTCCTTCATATAATGGGTTATTATTATTACCTTGTTGATCTAAATAAATATACTTTCTAGCAGGTGTAGTAGACTGCCTTTATTTGTTTTACGTAAAATTGTCAGATCTTGCTCTAGAGTAATGAACTGATAACCGGTTGTACTCATATGTTGGCCCATAGAGGAAATTTTTTGTGCCTCTCAGCGTTACGTGCTCAAGATATCTTACCGTAAAACTGCGTCCAGTCTGCCTTATATAAGATTTTTTTGCATTGATGACAGTTCAATTTGTACACCCGTGAATCTGAACGATTGTCCTTCCCTAGGGAATTAACGCTATTGTATTTGTAAAAGTTTTGCTTCGTATTTTTACTAGTTGAATACGCAATTTTATAGTTATATTTTCTGAACAGATTCGTTACTGCATATATGTTGGGATTGTTAAAAGTGAACCTAGCATTTTTATCATTCTTCTTTATCTCAGGTGTTAGTTTAGTTTGGAACTTCTGTTTGAATTTTCTAATTATTTTATTTACCATATTAAGTCCAAAACCAGTATATTGGGCTTGTTTACTGATAAACAGGAGTTCTTTTTCTCGCTCTTCGCGGTAGAGAGGTATATTGAATGTTGTGTATATGTGGCTATAGTAAGCTGACCTTCTTTTGTGACTCCGAAATGTAACGAGTGATTCTTTATCATAGTAGGAGTAAAAGTGGGCTTTCTATGTATCTTAAAAGAAAACTCCTCCTTATCCCATCTGATATTTACATCTAAAAAATGTTTGGAACCTTCTTTTACCTTTTCTGCAGTAAACTTTATTTGGGAATCTAATGAATTTAAAATATTGAGGATGTCACTATTATTTATTCACTCTTTGATCTATGACTATAAAGGTGTCAAATTCAAAACATATCCACAGGTTAAGTCCTTATATTTGTCCTATATTTTGGTCTGTTGAAGATGATCCAGATAAATGTTGGCTAAAATGCCAGAAGCGGGAGCTCCTATAGGAGGCCTTCCTGTTTGTATATCTTTTTATTAAATGTGAAGTAATTGTGTGATATAGATGTTGATTCCCATAGGGAACCTGAAATATTTGTCCCGAATGAGTAAATTTATAATACCAATATACAGGGTCCGTTATTGGACATTATAAATTTTCCAGCTAACTCATTCCTGGTTGCCAGCGTTTTGCCCCCGTGTGCTAAGTTGGGCTCGTTAGTTGGTAAATAGCACACCCACCAAGACGCATGGCTAGTGCATACCATGGAGGCCACTGCGTAGGCTACATGGAGCCACCGGCAGTGCCAATGCACTATGAGAGACATTGTCTCATTGCCAAAAATTGATGCCTGCCTGGCCATCAGATGATATACACTAAATGTTGATTCCCTTAGTGGCCATTTTCAGCCAAATAAATATTAAACAAATTATGTTATAATTAAAACATATGTATACCAGATGAAGACAATGTTGTAGGAATAATTATAACATTAAAATATATATAATAACAATATATTATTATTATTATTATTATTATTATTATTATTATTATTATTATTATTATTATTATTATTATTATTATTATTATTATTATTATTATTTATTCATGTCAGTAGCACAATATAGATTAAAGATTGCAAATTAGATAAAATATATGAAATTACAATATTTCATCAAATTAAACAGTTATTTACAAAATATTGGCCCAGAATTTGGCCATGTTAACAGCACTGATACTGGCCTGTGCCAGATCAAGTTCTGTGCATTTAACAGGGCTTAGAGAGCAATTAATAAGGTCCTTTGTTGTTTGTACCATGCGGCATTCACATAGGGTCTGATCCCCCTTCAGGAGGCCCCATTTCTTCATACTGTCCTTTGAATTTCCAATGCCTGCTCTTAGTCTGTTCAGTGCCTTCCATGTAGTCCAGGTTTCTTCGTGAACAGGGGGAAGCTTTTCCTCCAATTTCAAGCGTTCTGGATGAAAAAAGATCTACTGATTCCAGAGTAGAAGTCTGGTCTTCCTTGCATTTACACTAGCAGGGGATGAGGAGTGCATAAAACTGTTCCTGGACTTCAATCGAGTGGGTGGTAGTTTGTGTCCATGTAGGGGGTGGGCTGAGCTGGTAGAAGCCCTTAACCTCTCCACATTTGCAGCTACTTCACGTCTGATCTCAGGAGGGGCTATTCCTGCAAGGGAGTGCAGTTTGTCTGTTGGTGTTGGTTTCAGACATCCTGTAATATGTCTGCATGTTTCATTTAGGGCGACATCAACCTTTCTGGCATGTGTAGATTTATACCAAACGGGACTAGCATACTCCCCTGCTGAGTAACAAAGTGCTAAAACACCCAAGTATTTCGGTGTGAAATTATGTTCTAGGACTCTGTCCTTCCAATTCACTTGCAGCTTCCTTGATGCTTGTTTGTTCTTCAGATGGAAAGCACATACTTGAGTTTTTGATGGATTTGGTTTGAGATTATTGGTCTCTTAGTAGTGAGACAAAATATCCAATGCTGAAGTGAGATTGTTTTCTACTCTTTCAAAGCATTCACTCTGAGTAGCCAAGACCAGATCATCAGCGTATAGGAAGCTTTTAGTATTAGCTGGATGTGGCTGGACTTTGGTATATATATTGAAAAGTAAGGGAGCTAGCACACTTCCTTGAGGAAGACCATTCTTTTGTGTTCTCCATCGACTTCGCTGACCCTGAAATTCAACAAAGAATCGTTGGTTCTGTAAAAGGGCAGCAACAATTCTGGTAAGCTTGAAATCCTTTGTAAAGCTGTACAGGTTTTGTAACATGATTTGATGTTGTACGATGCCATAGGCACAAGAAAGGTCTACAAACGCTACTCCTTTTCTTAAATGATCGCAAAGAAATTCGAAAATTATTGAACATTTCCCTTGGTAAGTTATTCCAATCCCTAACTCCCCTTCCTATAAACCAATATTTGCCCCAATTTGTCCTCTTCAATTCCAACTTTATCTTCATATTGTGATCTTTCCTACTTTTAAAGACACCACTCAAACTTATTCGTCTACTGATGTCCTCCCAAGCCATCTCTCCACTGACAGCTCGGAACATGCCACTTGCAAGTAACTAATCTCATTTTGTTCCATATTGAAGATACAATAAGTAAAACTCTTTCAAGATTAAAATCATTGTGTCCTCCTACTCAATACAAATATAACCAAATATAAGCAAATTTATCCAAGGTTCCGGTATTGTAACAATTCTTACGACTTAGGTGACCATAACTGTTGAAGAAACCCCAACTCATGCTGTGATAAATCTCTAGTCAATACAATTGGAGAAACCACAATTCACGCTGTGATCAATCCAATCTACATTTTGGAAGTCTAGTCATTATAAAATAAATTAATTCATTGTTCATAAATTCTGGCAAAGTTAATGTACATATTGTACATATTGTAAACTATGTAAAAAGCACAAGACCATTGTATTTAGTATTAAGTTTACTGTTAAGTACCATTGTTTTTAGTTTTAATTCTTGAACTTAAGATTAGTATTAGGCTGAAGATGCTCATAACCAGGGCTAAACATGTCCCTAACTGGTGTTTATAATTCTTGTAGAATTTAATCACTAAAAATATATATTTGTATTGAATAGGTGGACACAATAATTTTAATCTTGAAAGAGTTTTACTTACATGCCACTTAATCGAGCAGCTCATCTCCTTTCTCCCAAGTCTTCCCAGCCCAAAATTTGCAACATTTTTGTAATGCTACTCTTTTGTCGGAAATCACCCAGAACAAATCGAGCTGCTCTTATTTGGATTTTTTCCAGTTCTTCAATAAAGTAATCCTGGTGAGGGTCGCATACACTGTAGCCATACTCTAGTTGGGGTCTTACCAGAGACTTATATGCCCTCACCTTTACATCCTTACTACAACCCCTAAACACCCTCATAACCATGTGCAGAGATCTGCACCCTTTATTAACAATCATATTTATGTGATTACCCCAATGAAGATCTTTCTTTATATTAACATCTAGGTACTTACAATGATCCCCAAAGGGAACTTTCAACCATCAACACAGTAATTAAAATTGAGAGGACTTTTCCTATTTGTGAAACTCACAACCTGACTTTTAACCCCGTTTAACATCATACCATTGCCTACTGTCCATCATACAACATTATCGAGGTCATTTTGCATTTTGCTCACAATCTTGTAACTTATTTATTACTCTGTACAGAGCAACATCATCTGCAAAAAGCCTTATCTCTGATTCCACTTCTTTACACAAATCATTGATATATATAAGAAAACATAAAGGTCCAATAATACTGCCTTGAGGAATTCCCCTCTTAATTATTACAGAGAAAAAGCTTCACCTACTCTAATTCTCTGAGTTCTATTTTCTAGAAATATAGCCACCCATTCAGTCACTCTTTTTTTCTAGTCCAATAGCACTCATTTTTGCCAGTAGTCTCCCATGATCTACCAGGTACCCTATCAAATGCCTTAGACAGGTCAATCGCAATACAGTCCATTTAGCCTTCTGAATCCAGGATATCTGCTATATCTTGCTGAAATCCTACAAGCTGCGCTTCAGTGGAATAACCTTACCTAAACCCAAACTGGCTTCTGTCAAACCAGTTATTAATTTTGCAAACATGTCTAATATAAACAGAAAGAGTACTTTCCTGAAGCTTACATGCAACGCATGTCAAACTGACTGGCCTGTAATTTTCAGCTTTATGTCTATCACCCTTTCCTTTATACACAGGGGCTCCTATAGCAACTCTCCATTCATTTGGTATAGCTCCTTCAACCAAACAATAATCAAATAAGTACTGTATTTCAGATATGGTACTATATCCCAACCCATTGCCTTTAGTATATCCCCAGAAATCTTATCAGTTCCAGCTGCTTTTCTAGTTTTTACTTTTGTATCTTACTGTAAATGTAATTGTTATCACAGGTAAATTTTAATACTTCTTTAGTGTTACTCACATCCCCTATCTGGACATTATCCTTGTTACCAACAATCTTTATATACTGCTGACTGAATACTTCTGCCTTTTGAAGATCCTCGCATACACACTCCCCTTGTTCATTAATGATTCCTGGAATGTCCTTCTTGGAACCTTTTTCTGCCTGAAAGTACCTATACAGACCCTTCCATTTTTCACTAACATTTGTATGACCACCAATTATGCTTGCCATCATGTTACCCTTAGCTGACCTCTTTTCTAGATTCAATTTCCTAGTAAGTTCCTTCAATTTCTTCTTACTTCCGTAACCATTTCTAACTCTATTTCATTCCAACCTGCACTTCCTTCTTAGTCTCTTTAGTTCTCTGTTATAATACAGTGGATCTTTGCCATTCCTTACCACCTTTAAAGGTACAAACCTACTTTCACATTCCTCAACAATTGCTTTAAACCCCTCCCAGAGTCTGTTTACATTTTTATTTACTATTTTCCAGGGATCATAGTTACTTTTCAAAAACTCCCTCATGCCTGTTTTATCTACCATATGGTACTGCCTAATAGTCCTAATTTTAATACCTTCCTTTCTTTCACATTTATTTTTAACTACGACAAAAAAAGCTTCATGATCACTAATACCATCTATTACTTCGGTTTCTCTATAGAGCTCATCTGGTTTTATCAGCACCACATCCAAAATATTCTTCCCTCTAGTTGGTTCCATCACTTTCTGAATCAGGTGCCCTTCCCATATTAACTTATTTGCCATTTGTTGTTCATGCTTCCTGTCGTTCGCATTACCTTCCCAATTGATATTGGTAAATTGAGATCACCTGCTACAATCACGTTCCCTTCCTTATCGTTTCCCACATACCGATTATCTTATCAAATAATTCTGAAACAGCATCAGCGCTACCCTTTCCCTGTCTGTACACTCCAAAGACATCAAGTTGACTATAATCTTTAGAGATGAGCCTTACACCCAGAATTTCATGTTTTTCATCTTTAACTTTTTCGTAGCTTAAAAAATTCTTCTTTCACCAGAATGAATACTCCCCCTCCTACCATTCCTATCCTATCTCGACGATACACACTCCAGTTCCGTGAGAATATTTCTGCATCAATTATATCATTGCTCAGCCATGATTCAACTCCTATTACAATATCTGGTAAGTATATATATCTATTAAATTACTTAATTCGATTCCTTTGTTTACAATGCTTCTACAATTGAGCACTAACATTTTTATGTCATTCCTACTTGATTTCCAGTTCCCTGTTCGCTTAACACCGCTCCCTAGGCCACCCCGTTTCCCTTAATGTACCTGCCTGTAACCCTTCTAAGCAAGTTTCCTAACTTATATGTGCCACTGCGGTTTAAGTGAAGGCCATCGGAGTGCAGATCCCTGTCTCCTACCCACCCATTAGGATCTAGAAATCTCACTCCCAGTTTCCCACATACCCACTCCATAGTCTCATTTAAATCTCCAATCACCTTCCAGTCAGTATCCCTCCTACACAGTATTCCACTGATAACAATATCCTCTTCCTTATACTTCAACCATGCTGCATTTACCAGATCCCACACATCCTCAACTATGTTAGTTTATACCTGCTTGCCTTACATTGTTAGTACCAACGTGAAACACTACCACCTTCTCCTTTCCCTCTTCCTTCTCTTCTACTTTTCTCAACAGCTGCCTCAACCTGATTCCTGGATAACACTCTACCCTGGTTCCCTTTCCTGCACACACTTTCCCCACATGTCTAACGATGGAATCCCCAATGACCAGAGCCTCGACCCTACCCACCTCATTTGAACCCCTCCCCTCCTGGTCAGCCCTAACTTCTCTCACTGCTGAAGAAGCTACTTCCTCCTCCCTTTTTTTCCTCCTATGACCCTGTTCCATATGACTTTTCCTTTCTACTACACTACATTTCCCTTTCCTACCTTTACCCTTCCTCCTACTTCCACACATATCAGCATCTGTTCCCTGTTTCTCATCTTCCCTCGGTTGTTCTACGTTGTTCAAACGTTTTAATAGTCTCCAGGCTTTCATGTTGCTCTGCAACATATCCAATTCTTCCATCAAATTAATCCAACGTTCCATTTCAATTTATCAACAGTCTCTATCAGTTTATTGCCAGCCTGTATTGTTTCTTCACTAAAAGGATCCGCTGCAAAAAGTGAAATGTACTTTTCCAGATCTTTTACTGCACAAGGATCTAAACCTTGTATGTACTATGTTCTGCAACCACGTGGGATTGACTTGCGTGAACATTTCTTTATAGCATCGGTGAACTTATCATATGATTCTGGACTTGGATCGATGTTCAAGATCGTTTCATCTAGACTCTTGGTGAAGTTATCCCAGAAGTGTATATTTACATGTGATATTGCCATACATCCGGGTGTCTCCTGGGCAACGGACTAGGACTATTCCTAGACGGCTGATTCTCTCACTCCAGTAGCACTATTACTAATCAGTATCGTTAATAAATATTTCAAAGGGTCCTTTTCAGGTCCAAAGATAACAATCCTGTCAGTAAACATAGAGGGCATGACATCGAATAAAGAGAACATATTAGAGCAAATGTGCCACACACACACACACACACATGTGACGTTCTTTGTGTTCAGGAAACTCTCAGAAGTAGTACACAAAACCGACCAAAATTACCAGGAATACGACTTGTCACCAAGAGACCTCACAAAAAATATGGCAGTGCCATTTTTGCAAGACCTGAACTGAATATACCATCAACCTCTGTTTCTGAAGATGATGATATCAATAGAATTATCAAACTGTATGATAATGTCAGTTTATAAACCACCAAATGTTCCATTTCACTTCTCCCAGTCCGTTAATCTTCTAGGAAGTAAGATCCATTTTGTTATGGGTGACTTCAATAGCCACAGCTCCATTTGGGGATATAGAGAATATATATAATAACAAAAATTAAGGTTATGATCTTCTTATCACAATGTGATGTCTTTAAGTTGACTTAGGACCTCAGGCAAAGAAATCTTCTTCCTGATACGTTTCTGCCTATGCAGGTCATTCACAGGGCCTCTTCCAATCTTCTCTCTTTCCCACATTCTATCGTTCATCACTGTCGGCCACTGTAGTCCTCTTCGATTTATGTCATCCTCCACCTCACCCCTCCATCTTGTTCATGGTCTTCCAATTGGTCTTCTTCCAGATTCTGTCCATTCCAAAGCTCTTCTTGGTAATCTTTCTTGTCCCATTCTTTTGACATGGTTGAACCATTTCAGCCTATTTCTCTCCATAGTTTCTTTTAGAGGGTTGATCCGTAGCATGTTTCGTATGGTTTCATTTCTTATCTTGTTCCTGTCTGTTTTACCCAAGTTCCCTCACAGAAAGCACATCTCTGTCACTTGTAATCTACTCAGATCCTTTTTTGTCTAAGTCTAAGATTCTGATCCATAGGTCAATATTGGCAAATAATATGATTTATATATAATGATTTTTGAAGTCTGATACTATCTTTAATTTTTTATCCCGAATGAAGGTCTCTGCTGAAGCGGGTACTCTCCCTCCTTTCCTGAACACCATGGTGTCTGTTTTTGAGATGTTTATGAACAGCTTGTTTTCGGAGCACCAGTTTTGGACGTCATTTACAGTTTCCTGTAATTTTGTTATGTCTCTTGAGCCAATTACAATATCATCGGCATACGCGCAAGAAAATACTCCCTCCTTTTGGGTAATTCTTAGGATATCTGCGGTTGCAACTATAAACAGCAAAGGACTCAGTGGGTCACCCTGTAGGACCCCGTTTGATTGAGCTATTGGATCTGATAGAGTGAGGTTATCCGAAACTCGTACTTCGTTCCATTGTAGTATTGATGTGATGAGATAGGTCCATATGTTGTTCGTGCCTAGCATCTCCTTAAGCTTGTCTATCACTAGCTTCCTGTTTATCAGGTCAAAAGCTTTAGTAAAATCTATGAAGATGGTGTAATATTTTCCGTTGTCTTCTAAGGCATCCCAGATTTGGTTTAACAGGAGTTCAATAGCGTTTAGGGTAGATCGTCCCTTCCTAAAACCAAATTGGTTCTCTGGCAGATGCTCATTTATTTCCTCATTTATTTTTCCTGTTATAATTTTGGTGAATATTTTGAAGGGGCAGTTTTCCAGTGCTATGCCTCTGTACTTATTGGGATCTCTTGGGTCTCCTTTGCCTTTATATAGAACTTTTACAATTGACTTTCTCCACTGGTCGGGAATGGAAGCAGTTTCTATACATTTGTTATATAATTTTGTCCATATAGGGGCTAGCAGGTGTGCAGTGTCTTTTACATATTCATTATAGATCCCGTCCGGACCTGCGGCTTTCTTATTTTTGGTGCTGTCTATAGCGGTTCTAGTTTCCTCTATGGTCAGGGGTACCCAGTCTAATTGTATATGTGGAGTAGTGGTATGTAGATCTTTTCTGGGGTGCGCTGGACCTTCGATGTTGAGAATCTTACTAAAGTGCGATTCCCAGATTTCCATGTCTATGTAGTGCGTCTGTTGTTGTTTCTTTGGGTGTAGGGCTATGAACGGATTTTTCTTGGCTTCCTCTGCTAGCTTCTTGCTCTCCGATTCTAAGTAGGCGCGTTTCTTTTCTTTCAGTGTTCTTTTGTAGAGTTTCCTCTTCTCATTGTATATGTATATTAGACTTTGATTATTCAAGTTCTGCCTTAATTGTTGCAATTTGTCTAGGGTCTCCCTCCTCAGCCTATAGCACTCACTATCAAACCATATCTTTGTTCTTCTTGTGGCCCGCGGAATGGCGGCCTTCTGTAGGATTTCTTCTATTATTCCTGTTGCATCATCCAATTTTGAATTATCTATTAATGTATCTAGATGTGTAGTTGAATCTAGCATTTCTTTAACTTTCTCAACATCTATTTTCCTTGAAAGGGGGTGAATTGTCTTTTTCTGTAGTTTTTCCCACTCCCCTTGGATACGTATTTCAATTGGTAAGTGTTTCCTAATCACGGCTTGGTTTGTTGTCCATATTGTAGTCATGATGCCTGTTATTGGTCCTTTCGTAAGTGCAATATCTATTGTGCTCTTTCCATTATGTGAGATGTATGTAGGGATAGTGGGGTTGTTTAGCAGGATGAAGCCTTCTTCTTCCAGTTTCTCGAGGACTAGCTTTGCTTTGTAATTCGGAATGTCCAGTCTGCAGTTAAGGTCACCTGCTATAATTATTGGTTTATCTTGCTTGCTCTGAGTGATCATTTGGCCTAGCTCGTCCATTATGTCGATAGCTGTTATGTTCGGTTGGAAGTAAGCGGCTATAATTACGAGACCGCCTATTTCCAGTAGTAGGGTATGGTTCTGTTGCCTTGTTGATAATATTGGGGTTAGGTGTGGTTTTATGAGGATAGTTATCCCCCCAGAAGGTCTTCCTTTTTCTCCCTGTCTAGCTGTAAGATGAAAACCATAGAAGTCTGGGTGTTGCCAGTCGTCAGTGACGAATGTTTCCAATAAAATTGCTATATCGTACCCTAATAGAAAGTTTTCCGGGCTCATATTCATTGCACCTTTTAGCCCTTCTATATTCCACATCATGATTCTTAGACTTCTTGAAGCGTCTTTTAAGTTTTGGTTTCTTCCTTCAACTATTTTATTTTCCGAATTATTCGAAGGAGCGTCCATTGTCTCGCATGGGGCGAAAGGATCGAAATTGAAAACGTTTGATTGTAATCCCTTTCGGCCAGAATTCCTCTTCATATACCCTGTCCATTAGATCAAATGGAATCCCCACTTTGAAAGCTTTCGTGTCGTAATTGGTTATTATTTCTTCACACGTAACGTCGTCTTTGATTCCTCTGTTTTCTAGGTATTTCTTTATGACATCGGAGGTTGTGTGCGGGCTCAAACGCCCCATAAAGAGCCAAGCTTTCTTCTTTGCCGCTTGCAATTCTTCAACTCTTGGACCTGTGCTTATCATTGCGTATTGCTGTCTAGTTTGCTGTCTACTTGATTTGCTGGCAACTTGCTCCGGAAAATTGGCATATTCCAGGTCTGGAGTTTTTACCTGCACCAACTCATATTCCTTTCTCGGCGGTGTTTCTGCTTGTGCTTCGTTAGGACGGCGGATTTGCATATTTCTCCTTCGTGGAGGTGTTGGTCTAGGCTTCCATGTCATCTGAGTATTATACTTGTCTATCCCGCTGTTGTCTGAGGTTTTGTGTACAAGACTATCTTCGTCCATTTTCTGCATTCTTCTTTTCCCACCATTCTTCCACGTGTTATCGCGATCGCCATTCTCTTTCTCTCCATTCGTGCTCATTTTGGCTGCTGTTACGAACGAGTTCATTATTATCTGTTCCGCTGGCGAGATGTCATTTATTTCTTTTGCACTATTCGCATTGTTGTGTCCGTTGTCCTCCTGGCCGTTGTTATTCATATCCTCCATCTGGTCCATCTGGTGGCGCACCACTTTGTCCTCTGGCATGGTTTGTTGCATTGTCTCCTTCTCCGCTTCGTTGTGCCTTGTGACTGCAGTTGTGACTCTTCCATGGTTGATTTGGGTGTTGGTTCCACTTCCTTCCCTTCCCTTTTTTGTTACTTCTGGTTCAGTTGGTTCTTTTTGGTATAGGCGGTGGGCCCCCATCGTGTTTTCCAGCTCAGCCCTGACGGCATTACTGATTCGCTTTTCTAGCTCGGTTTCCATTTGCTGGGTCAAGTATTCCCTCAAATTGTCGAGCCTCTTTTGGAGATCTTCGATTAGGTTTATGCAGCCGTGTTCTTTTACCTGGACAGCACGCTTACAGGCGGTGCAGAACCACATGAGTTTCCGGTTTCTCCTTTTCAGAATGTCATACTCTCCTTGTGTTAGGGTTGAGCAGTCTTTGTGTACGTGCGAGTTGCAGCGGTCGCATTCCACCGTAATTTCGTCAGTAGTGATCGCTTTTGTACAGGTAAAACATTCTTCATCTGTTTGGTAGTTGTTGGTTGGCATGATGTATCTGCTGGATGTCAGATGTTAGTAGTATTTTACCTGCCAATTGCGAACGTTCGTCGGTTTGTCTTCTTGAATTAGATTCCTATCACATAATTCACCGTTCGTATCCACGTGCCAACATGTTCTCTAACTAACTACATAAATTTGTCTTTTCAGTGTCTGAATGCGTATCCTCATTTAGCGCATCTGCCAAACGTTCATCCCATGTGTGTGTGAAAGTCTCACCACAGTACGTGCATATAACCCATCAATGTAACCTATATTCTCTGTTATGGCTATTTGGCTGCATTAAATATATTAATTATATAATGATTTTTGTTTTGGTAGGTACTTTCCAATTTCTAATTGTGTCTGATACACAGTAATAAAATTTTGAGCAATTTCCTATCCTCTCCAAAATTTCTTCCTTGATGTTTCTTTTCCCAGTTAGCTTACTTCCTAGGTATTAAAAAGCATCTACTTCTTTAAGAATTTTTCTGTTACACCTAACATCCTTCATTTTTTTGTTTTATGTACTGTTTTTCATTACCTCACTTTTCGTTAACTTATTTCCATGCCTGCTTCTTCAATTGCCCTCTGCCAGGTATTTAATTGTTCTTCCAATTTTTGTTCATTTTCTGCCCATATAATTATATCATCTGCATATGCTTTGACTTTCATATCATTTGCTGTTGACCCTTGGCAAACTTTCCTCATAATGTTGTCCATCACTATATTAAAGTACACTTCCTTGTCGAACTCCTCTGTCTGTTCTAAACCATTCTGATTTTTTGCCATCTATTATAACACAGTTCAGACATTTGTTATACATGTTTCTAATTCTGGATTGCATTTCTCTTGACAATTCCAATTCTATTCAGCCCTTGCCATATCTCTTCTTTCTAACCGTGTCATAAGCCTTTTGTATATCTATGCATGCAACTGCGATGTCTTTCCCAAATTCCCATTTCTTTTCTACTATTTGTCTAGCTGTAAGTATGGCATCAATAGTTGACCTTCCAGGTCTAAATCCTTGTTGTTCTTCTCTTGATTGTGAATCTATCTTGTTCTTGATTTTTGGTAAGATTATCTTTTCATGAATCTTCATGCAATGACAAAGAAATGCTATTCCTCTGTAGTTCTCACAAAGTGCCTTATTACCTTTTTTTAAAATAGGTACAATAATTGCCCTTGTCCAATCATCAGGAATCTCTCCATCAGTCCATACTATCTTCATTATTTTATACAGCCACTGCATTCCAATAGGTTCTGCAAATTTGATTATTTTCACTGATGTCATGTGTTCAAGGGGCTTTGCCATTTTTCATTTCTAATACAGCTTTTTCTACATCTGACATTTGTAGATCTTCTCTTCCTGTTTCATTTGAACGTTTATTCGTTCCTTCCACTGTAATGGTGATATTTATTTTATCTTCATCTATTTCCTTGAAGGGGCTGCCTGGCCGAGGCAGTAAAGGCGTGCTCGGTTCGCCCGGAAGGACGTGGGCTCGAATCCCCGTCAGGAAGTTGTAAAATTTAAGAAACGTAATTTCCACTTCCGGAGGTGGATATGGCCCTGAGGTTCACTCAGCCTACACCAAAAATGAGTACCAGGTTAATTCCTCGGGGCAAAGGCGGCTGGGCGTAGAGCTAACCACTCTACCCCATCACGTGCCGAGGTTAACAATGGTGGAAGCCTTTACCTTCCACTCCTCCAAGGGCCTTCATAGCCTATACGGAGGTGTCTTTGCTTTCTTTTTTTTTTTTTCCTTGGGTTCTTTTGTTTCATTTTGTACTTCATATAGATTTTGGAAGTATTCTTTCCATACTTTCAAAACTTATTTTTCTTCCCACACAGATTTTCCATCTTTGTTGATGACTTTTGATGTATTTTCCTTTTGCTTCCTTCTGTTACCTAATATACAGTATAATATTTTCTTGTCATTTTTATAATTCTCTTCTATCTCTTTTGTAAATTTTTCCCAGGACATCTTTTTAGCCAGTGCTATAATTTTCCTTGCTGCTCTGCTTAGTCATTTCCATTTGTCTCTATTATATTCCGTTCTATTTCTGAACCATTCTCTCCATGTATTATTCTTCTTCTTGACTGCATCTACAATTCTCTCATTCCACCATGGAGTTTCTTTGTGTCTGACTTTTGTTGATGCCCTTCCACAGGTTTCTTCTGCTGCTTTGACTAAAGCCTGTTTGAACCTTTTCCATTCTTCCTCAACATCCTTCCTCTCATCTTTAGGAAGTTGAGTTTTAATCTTTTCCCTGTATATCTTTTGGATATCTCTATCTTTTAGTTTCCAGCATTTGATTTTTGCCTGTCTTTTTCCCCATATTTACCCCTTCTGAATTTCATCATTGTCACCACAAATAGACTGTGGTCACCATCAAGATTATTGCTTGGTATCACTTTCACGTCTGTCAAGCATCTTCTGATTTCTTCCATTATTATACACAAGAACCTCATTTATCCAGATTAAGTGGGACCGGAACTGATCCGGATTATCGAAAATCCGGATAATCCAGAAAAACTAAAAAAACAAATACAGTACATCTATATATATAAAGTAGCTTGTCCTGACTGACTGACTGACTGACTGATTCATCATTGCCGAGCCAAAACTACTGGACATAAAGAAATGAAATTTTGGGGATATATTCATATTAAGATGTAGGTGCTCGCTAAGAGAGGATTTTTGGAAATTCCGTCGCTAAGGGGGTGAAAAGGGGGGTGAAATTTTAAAATGAGTGTGTCTATATCTCAAAACTTTAAAAGTTTACAGATGTGAAAATTGGTATTTAGAATCTTCTTTAAAAATAAGGAAACACGTATTTTTTTGTTTTCAGACAATCCCAATAGGAGGGGTGAAAAAGGGGTTGAATGCCTTTAATCCGGATACGCTACTTATATCTCAGAGACTGAAGATATTACAGACCTCAAAATTGGTACTTTTGATCGCTATGAAAAATAAAGAAACACGTATTTTTTTGTTTTTGAAAAATCCAATTAATGCGAGGGTGAAAGGGGGGGGTGAATTTTTAAAATGAGTGCATCTATATCTCAAAAGTTTTAAAGTTTAGAGATGTAAAAATTAGTATTTAGAATCTTCATTAAAAATAAAGGAACACGTATTTTTTTGTTTTCGGAAAATCCCAATAGGAGGGGTGAAAAGGGGTGAAAAATGTGTTGAATGCCTTTAAAGATAATACATATATCTCAGAAACTGAAGATATTACAGACCTCAAAATTGGTACTTTTGATCGCTTTCAAAAATAAAGAAACACATATTTTTTTGTTTTTGGAAAATCCAATTAATGCGAGGGTTAAAAGGGGGGTGAATTTTTAAAATGAGTGCATCTATATCTCAAAAGTTTTAAAGTTTAGAGATGTAAAAATTGGTATTTAGAATCTTCATTAAAAATAAAGGAACATGTATTTTTTTGTTTTCGGAAAATCCCAATAGGAGGGGTGAAAAGGGGTGAAAAATGGGTTGAATGCCTTTAAAGAGAATACTTATATCTTAGAAACTGAATATATTACAGACCTGAAAATTGGTATTTGGGATCTACTTTAAAAATAAAGAAACAGGTATTTTTTCATTTTTGGAAAATCCAAATAATGGGGGGTGAAAAGGGGGGCGAATTTTTAAAATGAGTGTGTCTACATCTTAAAACTTTAAACGTTTACAGATGTAAAAATTGGTGTTTAGAATCTCCCTTAAAAATAAAGGAACACGTATTTCTTTGTTTTCTCTAAATCCCAATAGGAGGGGTGTAAAAGGGTGAATAATGGGTTGAATGCCTTTAATGAGGATACATATATCCCAGAAACTGAAGATATTACAGAACTGAAAATTTGTAAATGGGATCTCCTTTAAAAATATAGAAACACGTATATTTTTGCTTTTGGAAAATTCAATTAATGGCGGTTAAACAGGAGTGGCAAATTGGGGTGAATTTTTTGAAAGACTATATCTACAGAATATCTGAGAAGCATAAAATGTTACAGACGTAAATAGTGGGTATTTGGAATCTCCTGTATGTGTAAAGAAACATAGGTGATTTGTCTTCGGAAACTCCACTTAAGGGGAACTAAAATGGGGTGAAATTTTAAAATGAGAATTTCTACAGTATATCTCAAAAAACTTAACATGTACAGAAGTGAAAATTGGTCATTTTTTTATCCTATTAAAAATAAAGAAAAGTGTATTTTTAGTTTTCGGAAATACAACTTGGGTAGTGGGGGGTGGGGGGTAAAAGTGACTGAAAATGGTGTTGAATTCTTTTAATTAGGCTACTGATATCTCAAAAATGAAGATGTTACACACGTGAAATTTTATTTTTGGAATCTGCTTTAAAAGTGAACAAACACGTATTCTCGGAAAATCCAATGAAGGGGATTTGGAGTGTTAAAGGATAGAAAAAATTAATTGACTTAATTGTATGAGAATACATACATCTAATAAAAACTAAAGTTGTTACAGACGTGAAAATTGGTATTTTGATCTCCTTTAAAAACAAAGAAAAGCGCGTTTTGGGGGGGAAACAATCTTAAGGGGGGGGGGGGGAGTGAAAAGGAGTTGAATTCCTTTCATGAGGACACATAAATCAAAAACTGAAGAGGTTAGAGTGGTGATAATTGGCATTTAGAAGATCCTTTACTATTAAAGGAACAAGTATTTTTTGCTTTAATATCACTTTGTGAGGGAGGGGGGGGGGGGAATGTGGAAGGAAGTTAAAAACGTGAATTATTTTTAAGGGGATACTTATATCTCAAAACTGAAGGTAATAAACGTGAACATTGGTATTTGGAATCTCCTTTAAACATAAAGAAACACGCCTTCTTTTAATTTTTTGGAGGGTGGGGGTAAATAAACTTAACGGCGGTGGGGTATAAAAGGAGGTGAGACCAATTGATTTTACTGTTCGTAATGTACTTATAAGGAGCCTCCGTTGCTCAGTCGGCAGCGCGCCAGCCTCTCACAGCTGGGTTCCGTGTTTCAAATCCCAGTCACTCCGTGTGACATTCGTGCTGGACAAAATGGAGGCGGGACAGGTTTTTCTCCAGATACTCCGGCTTTCCCTGTCATCATTCATTCCAGCAACACTGTCCAATATTTCATTTCATTTGTCACTCATCGATCATTGCCCCAGAGGGGAGCTTCGGCAGCCGGCACAATTCCTTTTGTCGCCACTAGATGGGGCTTTATTCATTCCATCACTGATCCTGTCGAATGATAGGAAACAGGCTGTAGACTTGCGATGTACTTATTCTGATCATAAACCAATCATTTTTAATCTTTCCTGGGTTCTTTTTCAACAGCCATATTTTCCTTCGGAGAACGTTCTTAGATTAGAGTAGATTCTCCTGGCATATAAATAAAAATTTAAACACATTTGAAATAAACGATAGGAATGAGATTGGCCGTCAAATTGTTCACCTCTATAATAAGGTCAATAATACACGGAGGTATGTCATTCGTATCGCCAGAAATTCCGCACACTTGCCTACGCGCAACAATGGTGCTGGTCACATTGTTAGCAATGACAATGGCAGCAGATGTATTTTACCGCCAAGTAGCGGTCTTGCATATTGCTGTGGGGTCCAGAACATCAATAATAATAATAATAATAATAATAATAATAATAATAATAATAATAATAATAATAATAATAATAATAATAATGCCTAAATTCAATTAATTTCACCACCCTAATAATAATAATAATAATAATAATAATAATAATAATAATAATAATAATAATAATAATAATAATAATATCCTGGACCGTCGTCAACATGTGCGGACCGTGCTGGAAACGGGTCCTGGACGGGTAATGACTACGATTGCTGTCCGGCCGCCGGTTTAGTACCGCCTAGGCACCTAAGAGGACACCACGCCGCATCTCCTCAAGGATTTGATCCACATTAAAAATGCTTATAGGAAAGCATGGCTAAGATTTAGGAACCCAACTGACCGGGTGGAATACCTGGACCTAGACCAGGAAATACGAAATCGATTGCTGGAAGGAAAGATTGAAAAATGGGAGGAACGTTGCCGTAATCTCTCAGTAAACGAGTCAGATCACGAATATCGGCGGGATGTATATAAAACGATAAGCATTCAATTATAAATTTCAGTATATTACCGTAGCGAAGCATGGGTATCTTGCTAGTGTTATATAATATATTAAGTTGTACAGTAATACCTTTTCTCAATTGTACAAAAAAATATAAGAACACTTTTCTTACATTTACGACTCTGTTTTATGCACTAAAGTAATGTGTGAGCTTTTTCTGTTTTACATTTGTATAGCGCTTGCATGCAGCACGATCACAAAGACATTTTACTAACATCAGTTGTGCCGGTCTGGTTTCAGTCTGGGATTCTAAATAGGCCATCAGTTTGTCCAGCTGCATTATTGCATCTCCACGAGTCACTGTTTCTTATGATGGAGCGCCGGTTTCAATTTCGAATTCACCATCACTCTTGTCATTACCTGCCAAGGAACAAGAGGCAATAATTTATTCATCTGTCATTATGCCGTAGCCTGAATTACAGTCATTTTTGAACCAGCCATTTATGTAATTCACATCTACGTCCGAGCATCCGGGAATGCGTGCAAATGTGTCAAGGAACTCGGAAGAGTCCACAGTTTCCCATTCTCACTTCCAGGTGAATGCCGGGATTGTTCCTTTGATAGACCGCGGCTGACTTGCTTCCAATTCTTGTCCTTAACTATCCTTGGCAGAAAAGACATTCAAGAAGAATCAACCCCGTAAAAGAAGTACTGTACAAGTAAAAATATATTTTTATTATTTTCAATCCGGATAAACGAGGTTTTTGTGTATAATCAATTATGGATTTCTGTTGCAAGTTCCAACTGTATCTGATAAACTTGTGTCATCTCTTTTCTTATACCATCCATTACCAATGATCCATTTATTTCTCAGACACATGTCTAATAACATCTCCCCTTCATCATTTCTGTGATCTTCTCCATGGCTTCCTATAACTGTTTCATATCCTCCTCTATCATTCCCAACTCTAGCATTGAAGTCTCGTATAATCACAGTCTTGTTAGATGTTACAGCATCCTCCAGTTTAGTGATGAACTCTTCCTTTTCATCTCTTTCACAACCTATCTGAGGAGCATAAACCTGGATTATATCAAGGATATTTCCTTCCATTATTAAATGAACTTTAATTATTCTGTTGCAAACATAATTCACACTGAGTACTTTGTTGACCAGTTCTTTAGCCACTATTATTGCAGCACCATTTCTTCTTTTGTCTCTTCCTGATCACCACATTTTATATCCCCTCTCCAGCACCTTACTACCACTCCCTTTTTTCTTATTCCACTTGGTCCCATTATCGGTATGTTTCTTTCTGTCATTATCCATGTGATTTCTTGAATTATTTTCTGAGGATACTACATTAATAGCCCCAATTCTTATATTTTTCTTTGAACAGATTTGTCTAACATCAGAGCCATTTTGGCCATCATACCTGACAGATCTGCACAAAGGCTTTGTCACTTTTGGTATTTGTTTTACGTTCGATCCGAGGCTCGTTTGATTGTTGAAAGCAATATAATACGCTACCACTGGCTTGCTAGGCCTATCATGGATCTTTGCATTAATATTTTGTTATGCACTAGCTGGTCGGTGCCTGACATGCATTTCCTCATGTCAGTATGGTTTAAGTAAATCTGGAAATGATACCCAAAATTAGGAATGAATAAATATAACCCCAAGGCACTACAGCTCTGAAGGGCCTTGGCTTACCAAGCGACCGCTGCTCAGCCCGAAGGCCTGCAGATTACGAGGGGTCATGTGGTCAGCACAATGAATCCTCTCGGCCGTTGTTCTTGGCTTTCTAGACCGGGGCCGCTATCTCACCGTCAGATAGCTCCTCAATTCTAATCACGTCGGCTGAGTGGACCTCGAACCAGCCCTCAGATCCAGGTGAAAATCCCTGACCTGGCTGGGGATTGAACCCGGGGCCTGCGGGTAACAGGCAGGCACGATACCCCTACACCACGGGGCCAGCTATGAATAAATATACAGAAAATAAATTTAAAAGGAGAAAAATTATTTATGAGACTCACCTCTAATGTATGATGTAAACAAAGGAGTGTATAGGAAACAAGCACTGACTTGCTGTAGGAAGCAGGCAATGTGAACAAAGGAGTAGATAGGGTGAGGAGGAGAGAGGATAAATAAGGGAGGGGAAGGGGGTGGGGAGAAAGAGAGAAGGGGTGTCTAAGGTGGGGCTGAAGGATGAGGAAAGAAAGACTGCTGCTGAGAGGGGAAATTAAAGATTATAAAAGAAATAATTATTTTTATCTGAGGCATGGTTACTAAAAATAGAAATTAAAAGGTCAAATAAAATGTTTGATTTCTCTGAAATTTCATTTAGATTGATTATAATCTCTATAAATTCCTCTCTCAGCAGCAGTCTTTCTTTCCTCATCCTTCAGCTCCACCTTAGACACCCTTTCTCCCCTCCCTCCCTTGTTTACCCCTCCCCACCCCTCCTCTCCCTATCTACTCCTTTCTTCACAATGCCTGCTTCCTCCAGCAAGTCAGTGCGTGTTCTACATCAGACATTAGAGGTGAGTCTCATAAATAATATTTCTCCTTTTAAATTTATTTTCTGTATATTTATTCATTCCTAATTCTCACTATCATTTCCAGAGTTACTTCTTTGCCTGAGGTCCTAAGTCAACTTAAAGACATCATGTTGTGACAAGAAGTTCATAAGCTTAATTTTTGTTATGATATATATTTCAATGTTATAATTATTCCTACAACATTGTATTTGTTTAGAAGGGTTACAGACAGGTACATTCAGGCAAACGGGGTGGTCTAGGGAGCAGTGATAAGGATACAGAAAAATGGAAATCAAGTAGGGATGACATAAAAATGTTAGTGCTCAACTGTAGAAGTATTGCAAAGAAAGGAATCGCATTAAGTAATTTAATAAATATGTATTAACCCGATATTGTAATAGGAGTTGAATCATGCCTGAGAAATGACATAATGGATGCAGAAATATTCTCATGGAACTGGAGAGAATATTGCAGAGATAGGATAGTAATGGTAGGAGGGGGAGTATTCATTCTGGTGAAAGAAGAATTTGTAAGCTACAAAAAAGTTCAAGGTGACAAATATAAAATTCTAGGTGTAAGGCTCATCTCTAAAGATAATAGGCAACTTGATGTCCTTGGAGTGTACAGACCAGGAAAAGGTAGCGCTGATGCTGATTCAGAATTATTTGATAAGCTAAATTGGAAACGATATGGAAAGGAATGTGATTTTAGCAGGTGACCACAATTTACCAAATGTCAGTTGGGAAGGTAATACGAACGACAGGAAGCATGAAAAACTAATGGCAAATAAGTTAATATGGCAAGGGTAGCTGATTCAGAAAGTGATGGAACCAACTAGAGGGAAGAATATTCTGGATGTGGTGCTGGTAAAACCAGATGAGCATTATAGAGAAACTGAAGTAACAGATGGTATTGGTGATCACGAAGCTGTTTTTGTCGTAGTTAAAAATAAATGTGAAAGAAAGGAAGGTATTAAAATTAGGACTATTAGGCAGTACCATATGGTAGATAAAACAGGCATGAGGGAGTTTTTGAAAAGTAACTATGATCCCTGGAAAATAGTAAATAAAAATGTAAACAGACTCTGGGAGGGGTTTAAAGCAATTGTTGAGGAATGTGAAAGTAGGTTTGTACCTTTAAAGGTGGTAAGGAATGGCAAAGATCCACTGTATTATAACAGAGAACTAAAGAGACTAAGAAGGAAGTGCAGGTTGGAATGAAATACAGTTAGAAATGGTTAAGGAAGTAAGAAGAAATTGAAGGAACTTACTAGGAAATTGAATCTAGCAAATAAGTCAGCTAAGGATAACACGATGGCAAGCATAATTGGTGGTCATACAAATTTTAGTGAAAAATGGAAGAGTATGTATAGGTACTTTAAGGCAGAAGCAGGTTCCAAGAAGGACATTCCAGGAATCATTAATGAACAAGGGAAGTGTGTATGCGAGGGTCTTCAAAAGGCAGAAGTATTCAGTCAGCAGTATGTAAAGATTGTTGGTTACAAGGATAATGTCCAGATAGGGGATGTGAGTAACACTAAAGAAGTATTAAAATTTACCTATGATAAAAATGACATTTACAGTAAGATACAAAAATTGAAAACTAGAAAAGCGGCTGGAATTGATAAGATTTCCGGGGATATACTAAAGGCAATGGGTTGGGATATAGTACCATATCTGAAGTACTTATTTGATTAGTGTTTGCATGAATGGAGAATTGCTATAGTTGCCCCTGTGTATAAAGGGAAGGGTGATAGACATAAAGCTGAAAATTACAGGCCTGTCAGTTTGACATGCATTGCATGTAAGCTTTGGGAAAGCATTCTTTCCGATTATATTAGACATGTTTGCAAAAGTATTAGCTGGTTTGACAGAAGGCAGTTTGGGTTTAGGAAAGGTTATTCCACTGAAGATCAACTTGTAGGTTTCCAGCAAGATATAGCAGATATCCTGGATTCAGGAGTTCAAATGGACTGTATTGCGATTGACCTATCTAAGGCATTTGATAGGGTACCTGGTAGATCATGGGAGACTACTGGAAAAAATGCAATTGGACTAGAAAAAAGAGTGAATGAATGGGTGGCTATATTTCTAGAAAATAGAACTCAGAGAATTAGAGTAGGCGAAGCTTTATCTGACCCTGTAATAATTAAGAGGGGAATTCCTCAAGGCAGTATTATTGGACCTTTTGTTTTTTTTATATATATATATCAATGATATGTGTAAAGGAGTGGAATCAGAGATAAGGCTTCTTGCAGATGAAGTTATTGTGTACAGAGTAATAAATAAGTTACAATATTGTGAGCAACTGTAAAATGACCTCGTTAATGTTGTGAGATGGACAGTAGGCAATGGTATGATGATAAACGGGGTTAAAAGTCAGGTTGTGAGTTTCACAAATAGAAAAAGTCCTCTCAGTTTTAATTCCTGTGTTGATGGTTGAAAGTTCCCTTTGGGGGTCATTGTAAGTACCTAGGTGTTAATATAAGGAAAGATCTTCATTAGGGTGATCACATAAATATGATTGTTAATAAAGTGTACAGATCTCTGCACATGGTTATGAGGGTATTTAGGGGTTGTAGTGAGGATGTAAAGGAGAGGGCCTATAAGTCTCTGGTAAGACCCCAACTAGAGTATGGTTCCAGTGTATGGGACCCTCACCAGGATTACTTGATTCAGGAACTGGAAAAAATCATAAGAAAAGTAGCTCAATTTGTTCTGGACGATTTCTGACAAAAGAGTAGCGTTACAAAAATGTTGCAAAGTTTGGGCTGGGAAGACTTGGGAGAAAGGAGACGAGCTGCTTGACTAAGTGGTATATACAAAGTATGTTACAAGTGTTACAAGAATTAGAACATGTAAGTGGTATGTTCTGAGCTGTCAGTGGAGAGATGGTGTGGGAGGACATCAGTAGAGGAATATGTTTGAGAGGTGCCTTTAAAAGTAGGAAAGATCACAATATGAAGATAAAGTTGGAATTCAAGAGGACAAAGTGGAGCAAACATTCGTTTATAGGAAGGGGAGTTAGGGATTGAAATAACTTACCAAGGGAGGTGTTCAATAAATTTCCAATTTCTTTGCAATCATTTAAGAAAAGGCTAGGAAAATAAGAGATAGGGAATCTGCCACCTGGGCGACTGCCCTAAATGCAGATCAGGATTGATTGATTGATTGATTGATTGATTGATTGATTGATTGATTGATTGATTGATTGATTGATTGATTGATTGATTGATTGATTGATTGATTGATTGAAAATGAGTGTGTTTATTCTATTACTGTGAAATATTTGTGTGGTATAGTATCTGTGGTATCTGTAGTAACTCTCTTACTAGAATTATGTTGTACTAATTTGGGTAGAGTTAACTGCAGTTTAGAATTATGTAATTATTGTGTATTAGTTTCAGTTTTCAGTAATTAACAGCAATTTTTATTCTGTTAGGGTGTTGTACAAAAAAAAACATACAACTGAGTACTATCGTAGTGTAGTTGTAGCCTATATTAATTACCTTGTTATTGTATGATCTTTGTGAACTGTCCTAGACAATATTTCTTTCCTGTCATTTTTATTTAGCACAGAATAAGGTATAATATTTTTCCTTTCTTTTCAACATTCCATAAAGAATGGCTAAGGAGTGCAAGTGTGGGAACTGTGGGTGTGGCCAGGCATTAAGGAGTATGAGGGAGGAGTTGGAGAGTTTGAGGGAGATAATTAGGAATCTCTCAGAGGACAGAAAGGAAAGTAGGCCTCCCAAAAAAATGTACGGGATACAATAGGTGTAAAAGAGGGATGGGAAGGAAAGGGGGGAATTGTAGAAGACAGATGGTCTAATGTTTTAAGGGGAAGGAGATTGCAGGCTAAGGGCTCTATTCAGGATCAGAATTCAGGACAGGTGTCCGTGAGAAATCATTACGATTCACTGCAGTTAGAACAACTGAGGGAAGATGAGAAACAGGGAACTCTTGCTGAGAAGTGTGGAAGTAAGAGGAAGGGGAAAGGTAGGAAAGTGAAATATGGAATGGTAGATAGGAAAGGACAGGTGGAACAGGGTCTTGGGAGGGAACAAAGGGAAGAGGAAGTAGCTTCTGCAGCTGTCAGGAAAGATAGGGTTGACCAGGAGGGTAGGGGATCAAATTAGGTGAGTGGGGTTGAGGCTCTGGTCATGGGGGATTCCATTGTTAGACGTGGGGAAAGTGCACAGAGGAAAGGGAACCAGGGTAGAGTATTACCCAGGAATTACGTTGAGGCAGATGTTGAGGAAAGTAGAAGAGAAGGACGGAAAGGAGAAGGTGGTAGTGTTTCACATTGGTACTAAGAACGTAAGGCAAGCAGGTATAAGTACGAACATAGTTGGGGATGTGTGGGATCTGGTAAATGCAGCACGGGTGCAGTTTAAGAAGTGGAGATTGTTATCAGTGGAATACTGGAAGGTGATTGGGGATCTAAATGAGACTCTGGAGTGGGTATTTGGGAAACTGGAAGTGAGATTTCTAAATCCTAATGCATGTTAGGAGATAGGGATCTGTGCTCAGATGGCCTTCATTTAAACCGCAGTTGTACATATGAGTTAGGAAATTTGTTTGGAAAGGTTATAAGGAGGTACATTCAGGGAAAATGGGTGGTCTAGGGAGCAGTGATAAGGGTACAAAGAACTGGATGTCAAGTAGAGATGACATAAAAATGTTAGTGCTCAACTGTTGAAGTATTGTAAAGAAAGGAATAGAATTAAAACTGGAGTGTGAACCGTAGAGATAGGATAGAAATGGTAGGAGGGGGAGTATTCATTCTGGTGAAAGAAGAATTTGTAAGCTACGAAAAAGTAAAGATGACAAACATGAAATTCTAGGTGTAAGGCTCATCTCTAAAGATAATAAGCAACTTGATGTCTTTGGGGTGTACAGAACGGGAAAGTGTAGTGCTGATGCCGATTCAAAATTATTTGGTAAGATAATCAGCTATGTGGGAAACTATATGGAAAGGAACGTGATTGTAGCGGATGATCTCAATTTACCAAATGTCAATTGGGAAGGTAATGGGAACGACAGGAAGCATGACCAACAAATAGCAAATAAGTTAATATGGGAAGGATAGCTGATTCAGAAAGTGATGGAACCAACTAGAGGGAAGAATATTCTGGATGTGGTGCTGGTAAAACCAGATGAGCTCTATAGAGAAACTAAAGTAATAGATGGTATTAGTGATCACAAAGCTGTTTTTATCATAGTTAAAAATAAATGTGAAAGAAAGGAAGGTCTTAAAAGTAGGACTAGTAGGCAGTATCGTATGGCTGATAAAACAGGCATGAGGGAGTTTATAAAATGTAACTATGATCGGTGGAAAACGGTAAATAAAAATGTAAATATACTCTGGGATGGGTTGAAAGCAATTGTTGAGGAATGTGAAAATAAGTTTGTACCGTTAAAGGTGGTAGGGAATGGTAAAGATCCACTATATTCTAATATGCCCTATGTATCTTAATATCCCCAATTAATTGGTATGGATTCTGTGGCAATATTTTATTAACAACAGCACTAAGTTATTGAAAACATAGGCCAGTACTTTGGGAGGCCATGTCATAAGCTTTGTAAACCAGTATTCCGGCCAGCACAAACGAACTTCTTGTTTGAATCGAGCCGGTAGCCGAGCTCTTGGTCACGTAGGCCGCGTTTAAACTTTCCAATTTAACCGACTGTGAGCTGGTAGGGAGAAGATTTGAAACTGGCAAACTACTTGACATTGAGTTCAGGCTGGCCAACTTTGCTTACCCATGGCTCGGATCACTTGACTATAAACCAAGATATCCATTACTAAGCATTATTCCACAGGATTGATGGCATAAGATGTTGAGATAAGAATTATCAGCTACCTAGCAACGATGTCAATCAATCAATCACTACTAATCTGTATTTAGGGCAGTCGCCCAGGTGGCAGATTCCCTATCTGTTGTTTTCCTAGTCTTTTCTTAAATAATTGCAAAGAAATTGGAAATTTATTGAACATCTTCCTTGGTAAGTTATTCCAATCCCTAACTCCCCTTCCTATAAACGAATATTTGCCCCAATTTTTCCTCTTGAATTCTAACTTTATCTTCATATTGTGATCTTTCCTACTTTTAAAGACACCACTCAAACTTATTCGTCTACTGATGTCCTCCCATGCCATCTCTCCACTGACAGCTCAGAACATACCACTTAGTCAAGCAGCTCGTCTCCTTCCTCCCAAGTCTTCCCAGCCCAAACTTTGCAACATTTTTGTAACACTACTCTTTTGTCGGATATCGCCCAGAACAAATTGAGCTGCTTTTCTTTGGATTTTTTCCAGTTCCTGAATCAAGTAATCCTGGTGAGGATCCCATACACTGGAACCATACTCAAGTTGGGGTCACACCAGAGACTTATATGCCCTCTCCTTTACATCCTTACTACAACCCCTAAACATCCTCATAACAATGTGCAGAGATCTGTACCCTATATTTACAATCATATTTATGTGATTACCCCAATAAAGATCTTTCCTTATATTAATACCTAGGTATTTACAATGATCCCCAAACGGAACTTTCACCCCATCAATGCAGTAATTAAAACTGAGAGGACTTTTCCTATTTGTGAAACTCACAACCTGACTTTTATGCCCATTTATCATCATACCATTGCCTGCTGTCCATCTCACAACATTATTGAGGTCATTTTGCAGTTGCTCACAATCTTGTAACTTATTTATTACTCTGTACAAAATAACATAATCTGCAAAAAGCCATATCTCTGATTCCACTTACAATATGATTGTAAATAAAGGGTACATATCTTTGCACATGGTTATGAGGGTATTTATGGGTTGTAGTAAGGATGTAAAGGAGAGAGCATATTTGTCCCTGGTGAGAGCCAACTAGAGTATGGTTCAGTGTTTGGGATCCTCACCAGGAATACTTGTTTCAGGAACTGGAAAAAATCCAAAGAAAAGCAGCTCGATTTGTTCTGGGCGATTTCCAACAAAAGAGTAGCGTTACAAAAATGTTGCAAAGTTTGGGCTGGGAAGACTTGCGAGAAAGGAGACGAGTTGCTTGACTAAGTGGTATGTTCCGAGCTGTCAGTGGAGAGATGGCGTGGGAGGGCATCAGTAAACGAATAAGTTTGGGTGGTGTCTTTAAAAGTAGGAAAAATCACAATATGAAGATAAAGTTAGAATACAAGAGGACAAATTGGGGCAAATATTCATTTATAGGAAGGTGAGTTAGGGATTGGAATAACTTACCAAGGGAGATGTTCAGTAAATTTCCAATTTCTTTGCAATCATTTAAGAAAAGGCTAGGAAAACAACAGATAGGGAATCTGCCACCTGGGCAACTGCCCTAAATGCAGATCAGTAGTGACTGATTATTGATTGATTATGCACTTCTTTACACATATCATTGATATATATATATATATAAGAAAACATAAAAGTCCAATAATACTGCCTTGAGGAATTTCCCTCTTAATTTTTACAGGAACAGATAAAGCTTCACCTACTCTAATTCTCTGAGTTCTATTTTCTAGAAACAGAACACCCATTCAGTCACTCTTTTTTCTAGTCCATTTGCACTCAGTTTTGCCAGTAGTCTCCCATGATCTACCTTATCAAATGCCTTAGACAGGTCAATTGCAATACAGTCCAATTGACCTCCTGAATCCAGGATAGCTGCTATATCTTGCTGGAATCCTACAAGTTGGGCTTCAGTGGAATAACCTTTCCTAAACCCAAACTGCCTTCTATCAAACCAGTTATTGATTTTGCAAACATGTCTTATATAATCAGAAAGAATGCTTTCCCAATGTTTACATGCAATGCATGTCAAACTGACAGGCCTGTAATTATCAGCTTTATACCTATCACTCTTTCCTTAATATACAGGGGCTACTATAGCAACTCTCCAATCATTTGGTAAAGTTCCTTCATGCAAACAATAATCAAATAAGTACGTCGAGTATGGTACTATATCGCAACCCATTGTCTTTAGGATATCCCCAGAAACCGTATCAATTCCAACTCCTTTTCTAGTTTTCAACTCTTGTATCTAATGTCATTGCCGTCATAGGTAAATTTTGATACTTCTTTAGTATTAGTCACCTCCTCTATATGGACATTATCCTTGTAACCAACAATCTTTACGTACTGCTGACTGAATACTTCTGCCTTTTGAAGATCCTCGCATACACACTCCCCTTGTTCATTAATGATTCCTGGAATGTCCTTCTTGAAACCTGTTTCTGCCTTAAAGTTGTAACCATTTGATGATACTAATAAATAGTCATAAATGATCATAAAGAAAATTACTAAAAAAATTACATAAAATACTTTAAAATAAATTAAATTAATAAAATAGTTAATCGAAATGTCCGTAATATGTGCGCCAGAGTTCACCAGAATGGATCCCTCGAAATTTGATAGAGCATGATAAACTTTATATCCCAGGGCGTGTACATAATGCTGCGTACTGGTACATCTGCTACAGGCCTTACCTAACCTCCTGAAACTGACTAAATAGGTAGGAACTGCTCCTAGGTTCATCAATACCTCCTCTGATTCTAAAATATCTAACTATATTCTCAATGAAATCCGTGCATGAGCATCTCATCAACACACCAAAATACACTTATAATACACAAACACAAGATTGCTGGAAGACTCCATATTTAAAACAACAACAATAATGAAAACAGTGGGAAAACGAAAGCGTGAACTTAACTACAATTTGTAGATAGTCCGATGAACAATGTACATACATGTAGATAAATACCCTTCACTGTCTCTGCATCAATACTACTTGCCAATTCTCATAATCAGCACTTCTAACATCACACAGATACTGTACCTCGTAATACTGTGTTCACAGACTTTAACACTTGTTGTAAAGATATATACATTTAAGTAACACACGCTTGTTGACCCTGAACATAAATTATGGAAAGTCTGAGATAGCTTTCACCAACATATAATGCCAGGCCACCACAAGTGCTACAATACTTAATGCGCAAGCACTTCAGAATCCGTCGATCAACCACTTTCCACAAACATAACAAGACTACGCTCCACGAACGTTTGAAGTCCAGTCCATTGCAGCCGTGTCACTCCAGTACCGTGTATCAGCACCACTTCCTTCCCGTACAGTGTGTCAGTTGTGGTTCTCTCATACAGTGATGTCGAAGTTTACATAAACATCCGCTTCTCCCTTCCTCTCAGATGATACGTCTGGATTGGTCCTTGCGAGCCAATCGTGAGTGATCCTCAAGTCAAGACCATGCCCTGAACTCATACTTGGTCCCAAGACATAAACAAATGCTCGGGTGTTCCACATGAGTCATAGAACTTTCCTACTACCACAACAAGCTTATCTCATCAGACACTGGGATATCCGCATGAGTCATACAAATTACCTGGGTCCAATATAGCAATGTTTTCCCACTCATTGTTCAAAACAAATTACTCATACCTACATATGTGGATATCTCCCAGCTTACAAATATAAATGACAAAATATACAAATGAAATACTGATAATATTATTAATAATAATAATAATGATTATAATAATAAATCGAATACTGACAATAATATCTCTAACTTCTCTATACAGTGTGAGGGTGTGATATATGTACTATCACAAAGTACCTATCCATACTCTTCCATTTGTCACTAAAATTTGTATGGCCGCCAATTACGCTTGCCATCATGTTATCCTTAGCTGACTTCTTTGCTAGATTCAATTTCCTAGTAAGTTCCTTCAAATTCTCCTTACTTCCACAGCCATTTCAAACTATATTTCTTTCCAACCTGCACTTCCTTCTTAGTCTCTTTACTTCTCTGTTATAATGTAGTGGATCTTTACCATTCCTTACCACCTTTAAAGGTAAAAACCTATTTTCACATTCCTCAACAATTGCTTTAAACCCATCCCAGAATTTGTTTACATTTTTATTTACCGTTTTCCACCGATCATAGTTACTTTTTAAAAACTCCCTCATGCCTGTTTTATCAGCAGTATGGTACTGCCTAATATTCCTAATTTTAATATCTTCCTTTCTTTCACAATTATTTTTAATTACGACAAAAATAGCTTCGAGATCACTAATACCATCTATTACTTCAGTTTCTCTATAGAGCTCATCTGGTTTTACCAGCACCACATCCAGAATATTCTTCCCTCTAGTTGGTTCCATCACTTTCTGAATCAGCAGCCCTGCCATATCAACTTATTTGCCATTTGTTGGTCATGCTTCCTGTCGTTCGCATTACCTTCCCAATTGACATTTGGTGAATTGAGATGACAAGCTACAATCACATTCCTTTCCTTATCGTTTGCCACATATCTGATTAACTTATCAAATAATTCAGAATCAGCATCTGCGCTACCCTTTCCTGGTCTGTTCATTCCAAAGACATCAAGTTGCTTATTATCTTTAGAGATGAGCCTTACCCCTAGAATTTCATGTTTGTCATCTTTAACTTTTTCGTAGCTTACAAATTCTTCTTTCACCAGAATGTTACTTCCCCTCCTATCTCTACGATACACCCGCCAGTTCCGTGAGAAAATTTCTACATCCATTATATCATTTCTCAGCCATGATTCAACTCCTATTACAATATCTGATAAATATATATCTATTATATTACTTATTCTATTCCTTTCTTTACAATACTTCTACAGTTGAGCACTAACATTTTTATGTCATCCCTCTTTGATTTTCAGTAGCCTGTTTGCTTAACACTGCTCCCTAGGCCACCCTGTTTCCCTGAATGTATCTCCCTATAACCCTTCCAAACAAATTTCCTAATTTAGACGTACCACTGCGGTTTAAGTGAAGGCCATCTGAGCGCAGATCCCTATCTCCTACCCACCCATTAGGATCTAGAAATCTCACTCCCAGTTTCCCACATACCCACTCCATAGTCTCATTTAAATCCCCAATCACCTTCCAGTCAGCATCCCTCCTACACAGTATTCCACTGATAACAATCTCCACTTCCTTAAACTCCACCACTTGCTGCATTTACCAGGTCGCACACATCCCCAACTATGTTTGTACTTATACCTGCTTGTCTTACGCTGTTAGTACCAACGTAAAACACTACCACCTTCTCCTTTCCCTCCTCGTTCTCTTCTACTTTCCTCTGCATCTGCCTTAACCTAATTCCTGGATAACACTCTACCCTGGTACCCTTTCCTCCACACACTTTCCCAACATGTCTAACAATGGAATCCCCCATGACCAGAGCCTCAACCTCATTTGATCCCCTCCTCTCCTGGTCAGTCCTATCTTTCCTGACAGCTGCAGAAGCTACTTCCTCCTCCCTTTTCTCCATCCCGTGACCCTGTTCCACCTGTCTTTTCCTATCCACTACTCCACATTTCCCTTTCCTACCGCTTCCCTTTCTCCTACTTCCACACTTCTTGGCAATAGTTCCCTGTTCCTCAACTTCCCTCGGTTGTTCTACCTGCAGTGATTCGTACCGATTTCTCACCGACACCTGTCCTGAATTCTGATCCTGAATGGAGCCCTTAGCCTGCAATCTCCTTCCCCTTAAAACATTAGACCACCTGTATTCTACAATTCCCCCCTTTCCTTCCAATCCCTCTATTATACCTACTGTATCTTGTACATTGTTTGAGGGAGGCCTACTTTCCTTCCTGTCGTCTGAGAGAATCCTAATTATCTCCCTCAAGCTCTCCAACTCTTTCCTCAAACTCCTTAATGCCTGGCCACACCCACAGTTCCTACACTCACACTACTTAGCCATTCTTTACTAAATAATGAAAAGAAAAAATAGGATAACTTATTCTGTGCAAAATAAAAATGAAAGGAAAGAAATATTGTCTAGGTTAGTTCACAAAGATCACACAACAATAAGTTAATTAATTTAGGCTACTACTACATTACAACACTTCTTAATTTTACAATTTTTTATACCTACAACACACTAACAGGATGAAAATTGCTGTTAATTGCTGGAAACAGAGAATAATACACAAGAATTACACAATTCTTAACTGCAGTTAAGTCTACCCTAATAACAACAACAGGATTCTAGTAAGAGAGTTTCTACAGATACCACAGAAATGGTACTATACTACACAAATATTTCACAGTAATAGAATAAAGACACTATTTTCTAATAAGATACTATAATACACTACAATAATTTTAAACTAAGTTCAGACTAAGTACAGATACTACAATACACTACAATAATTTTAAACTACGTTCAGACGTATTCTAATTACAACAGGTTATTACCAAGCACAACAGAAGAAAAATGACCATTAAAGTTTGAAATTAGCAAAATTATTCAAAATTATAGAATAGGCACTATAATTTCTAATAAGTTACTATACTACACTACAATAATGTTTAAACTACATTCAGACATATCCTAGGTTATTACTAACCACAAATAGAAATGAAAATTCCAATTAGGCCTAAATTAGATATTCGCAAGAACTACCGGTAGGTACTGAAAGATTACCAACAAATTTAAACACGTAGACAGATTAATATTAGTACTACTTTTTCCTACTATGCTGTAATAGAAATTAAACCTGCCATTTGCACAAAAATACACACGAATATAACAGGCAAGATACTATCTAATATACCGTTTCTACACTACAATTCTCAACTATAATGTGGTTATGTGATTATCACAGATGGTGGATTACTATTTTCCCTACTCCGCGGGATGGAGAATAAAAGTGTCCTTAAATGCTGAAAAATATTAGGTTGTTTACAATAATTTCTCAAAAGTATTTCTGTCTAAACTACGCCAGGGACTTTGATTGCAATTATTGGAATATAGGAACTTGATTATTAGCTAAGCGCTCATAAATACTGAAATATCGAGGGTGTGAAATATAAATTATGGATACTTTAACTGCCTACTCAGAACTACAAATGATCAGAATACAACAATCAGCTGATTTTGATTTATATTTTCTTGATACACTACACCCTTTGTTCACGACTGTAGCCAACAATGCCAATATTTGAATACGATGATCGACAATAATCAATAACAATTACGGCTGTTAACTATTTTGCCACTGAAATACTGTCTATTCTGTTGAAATCCTTTCTTTAAACAAAATTTACAACAGTATCGTGTAATTTAAAGAAGTTATTACTTTCATGATAGGTGGGACCATTGAACTGCTATTTGAAATACCCTGTCCAATGCCTGCACTAATAGACTATAACTGCTGCCAAAGTTACGACTTTTTAATATCCCGTCTTTGAAGTATTTTATCAACAAACCTATTGATATTATAATACTATTAAAAAGAAAGAGATATTTCTTCTTTCACGCTGTCCTAAATTACAGGTTGTAATCTAGCGAACGCCTACGGAACTACTCGGTGTGAAAACTGTAAATAAATACCACTAATTGCAGATTACTATAAACAAACACTAAACACAATTATTTGTGGAGCTAAATGTATCACACACGCACACGCACGCGCGCGCGCGCGCGCGCGCACACACACACACACACACAATTTGGTAAATTTCTACAATTATTAACTACTTTATTACTGTAATAACACAGAGCTCTTGGAACCATTCGCTAGTGCATCCAACAATTTGTATTTGATCACTTGTGATATTTCATTACGAGATGTATTTGAATGAGAATCTGTAGTGTTTTTTAAGAAAACTGTGTATGAACTGTGAAGATTTATATGTCGGACTACTTTTACTGTTTATAATTGGTCTAATGAGAATTTCTGTTTTGTGTATTTTTGATAGTGTTCTAGCTGTTGGTATATTGGGGTTCATGTTTATTAATTTTTGTGATGAGAATGAGAATTTGATGTATGAACTGAGGACATATTTTACAGGCTCAGCTGACAGTAAACTCTCCAAAATGTAAAACTTTGAATAATAACTTTCATTTTAAAGCCATAGCGAAGCATGGTATCTTGCTAGTTTGTTATATTTTGTGATCTAGTTATTATATTACTCATGCTACAGGTTCAATTCCTAATTTGTTAAAGACTATTTGCAATGTTCAACTCAGAGATAATCTAGTTTCTTTTTGTTAGCAAATGTTATACAGGTAATAATTCCAATATAATTGGTCCATTATTGGAAAATTTTTCCAGCTAACTCATTGTTGGTTGCCAGCATTTGGCCTGAAAGGAATGTGCCAATT
Source organism: Anabrus simplex (assembly GCF_040414725.1). Lineage (NCBI taxonomy): Eukaryota > Metazoa > Arthropoda > Insecta > Orthoptera > Tettigoniidae > Anabrus > Anabrus simplex. The sequence continues at coordinate 637,327,225 of NC_090266.1, read as the reverse complement.
TGGGCTCATTAAGTGGTAACTAGCATACCTACCAAGACACATGGCTAGTGCATGCAGTGGAGGCATCATCATGATAAGTTTTCATTCCTCCCCTGAAGGGAGATGTGGGCCACTCAGAGGGTAATGCCTTCTCTCTGGCCAGAAGATTTGGATGGGTTGAGATGAAGTGAAAGATTAAGCAGAGTGTTAAGAGAAAGTGTAGACAAGAGAGATAGAATGGAGTTTTCGGCCTCTTGGCTAACTGGTTTATTAAATTTCATCAGATTTTAACTTATGATGAATGTGACATGAATCCCGCTGATTACGATTTTGTTTGCTGTGAGAAAGTTGACGGTGGATAATGGGTGGATGTATGAGGTTATTTGGCTGGTATAATGAGTACCAGAATGAAGATTTCTTTGAATAATTTATGTATATGAAGACTTGATGATGATAATGTGAATGGGGCCTAGGCTTGAGGGGGGTGTATGGGGATTTAAATAATAAAGATTGGGCAGGAGCTGGGGAGGGGAACTAATGTTTCCAGTGGTGTGAATGAGAAAGGAGAGTTTAAACCGGAATGTGATGTTTGGTAATAAAGATTTAATGTCTGGTTAGCGGCAGCTTTTACAGTAAGTGGGCAAGAACAAGGGAAAGATGGAATGTGTGAATTTAGTATAGTGCCAGAGTAAAGAATCTTATCATATCTTCAACAGTTGGGGCCAGAACCTGTGAGCGGGCTACAGAAATAGGGGTGTAAATCGTACATAATGATGTGACAAACTCATGTTGATTAACGGATGGAGTCAGGTCGGGTAGGGTGGGGAACACTTTGCAGTGCCTTGAATAAGTTGTACAAGATTCCCCACAGGTGTGGCAGCAGGGAGGCTGAGTTATATTTAGGCATCTGGAGATGGGGTGGTGTGTACAATGGCCGTACACTGGATGTTCTGCTTTGCACTGGATGGTGGTGTGCTGTTGTAGATTAATAACTTAAGTGCTTGTAATGGATTGGCTGCAGTGGGACATGTTTTGATGGTTCCACCTTGTGTTGGTGGCGGTGGATCGTTACCCCCACTCACGAGTACCCGATCAACATCCTCGAGAGGAGGGAGGAGAATTCTCACCATATACATGGGCCTAGCAGTTTTCTTGATATGAAAAGCTTTTCTGGCGGGAATACCCTCTGGGTTCGGTTCAGTAAAGACAATGTTTTCTGGAATGGATGCGTCCCCACCCACCCACACACACAGCATGGTGGTGGAGCTTTGATCAAGAGGTGAAATGGTGATGTGGAGCCCAGCTGGGTTGAGCCAATGGAATGCACAAGTTTCTCTGCTAAATCCTCTCCATTGACTTTTAGAATGACCCCATTTGATGTGGGCTGGATATCATTGATTTCTTCCTACCACATGTTGAAGCATTGAAGAGTTGAGAATATTTTAGAAGGAGAGCAAAACTCTGGGGTGGGACTGAGCTGAAGAAAAGTGTGAGTACTGGAGGAGGTCGTCTGAAGATAGCGAGAGTTGATTAACGGGTGGTGTGCTCCAGGTATGGGAAGATCAGATGAAGCAGAGGAGTTAGGAAGAATGGGGATAGGTTCACTGTCTAAGAGCTGATCACACTAGCCTGCAAAATAAAACTTTTTTTGTGCGGTAAAAACGAAACTAGGTGGGTTTTATGAATTTCTTATCGCAGAATTCGAGAAAAAATTTAGTTTTGGCGAATCACGTCTGGTTTGGTGGCAATTTTACAAAATATTATTTTGTTCTTACGTAAAATTGTTGATACATAGTATTGATTAAATTTGATGTATTAATGTAAATTTCAGCTTGCAAAATGCAATCATATTTTTCATGCATTGAATACACATAAATGCTGCTTTGTAAGCAAGTAGGTAGTATGTATTATATTTTAAATGTATATTGAAATTCGTGAAACTGAAGCATAAAGCGCCTATTTAGTTTCGACTGTACAGTTGCTTTTAAATTAATATAACCGTACCTTGAATAAAAATTACATGGTTAAACATACATAGTTTTGTTACTTACATTATGTGCAGGTTAGATTCACACCTCCGTCTTTTCCCGTTTCCCGTGGAATTTCCGGGTTTTTGAAGTTCTTGAATGATCTCTAGAAGAGTCGTCTTGTGCAATCGACCAACAGTAATCGGCCATCATATTCACATCCCAACATCCCTGATAGCGTCGTTCTGCATCTATGAGATCCTGGTGAAACCTTTCACCTTGTTCTTCACTGACAGCTCCGAAATTTAGAGGGAAATAATCCAGATGCGAAGCTAAGAAATGAAGCTTAAGGCTCATATTACAACCGAGTTCCTTAAACTTTACCAACATTTTCCTTACAATTTCTTTGTATTGAGGGTCCTTAATGTTGCCAAGGAATTTAGTCACTACATCTTTGAATGCGTTCCATGCCTCTTTCTCAATTTTGGTCATCATGTCTGTGAAAATTTTATCCTTCATCTGATTACGAATCTGTGGTCCATCAAATACGCCTTCTTTGATTTTTGCATCTAATAATGAGGGAAATTTAGTGGATAAATATTGGAAGCATAGGCTACTTTTATCTAATGCCTCGACATACAGTTTCATCAATCCAAATTTGATGTGCAAGGGTGGAAGTAAACTTTTTTCACGGTCAATAAGACTTACATTCAAGACATTTTTGGATTCTGGTTGTAGTTGTTTCCTTTCTGTCCAATTCACTGTATCCCAATGTTTATCCCGTGCCCTGCTATTCCATTCGCATAGGAAACAGGGTAATTTTGTATAGCCTTTTTGTTGTCCCAGCAACAATCCAATGATCTTCAAAACACCGCATATTTGCCACCCATGCTCATGATATTTAATTTTTTCAAGCACCAACTTCAAGGTCTCGTATGTTTCAGACATTTTTGTGGAGTGTGCAAGTGGACGGATGCCAGAACATTTGTATTCTGAAGCAAAACAGCCTTTAAACTTATTTTGGAAGAGTCAATAAAAACACGTCACTTACTAGGAACATACTCTTTCTCTCCCAATCAACGTAGAAGATTTGAAACATCCGTACAAAATACAAGTTCATCTTTTTGAGTATAATACTTTCGGACTGTTATCATTGAAAGGAAACTGCTTTATCAGTCCATCATAAACATTGCATAAGGGCTGGGGCTTTTAACATGTCTGATTATTCAAGTGGTCTAAGATGAAAGACAAACTCTCAACTGTCTTATCTTCAATCCTACATACCTCGCGGTCTATTGCGTATCTGGGGGAGTTTGTTATGAATTTACCAGGAAATCCCCAACTACAAAATGAAAATTTAGACAGCAATAAACCTATAATAAAATGCAAACAATAACAAATCAAATCACATAATTGTATTCTAAAAAATGTTGCGCGAGAACATCCCTCAACATTACATCTTACGAATTCATGCAGATACTAAAACACCGAATTGCGTCAAAACTAGACATGATAGGAAAAAAATAGCATCATTTTCGGAATCAGGGCAGCGATTTCCATAAGAATTACATATTTTCTATTTTACCGCAAAATCATGTTGGCTAGTGTCATCGGTGTGTGTGCTGGTTGAAGCGGGAGCTGCTGGAGTGCCCAGAGTGAGACGGCATGAAGCTGGTTCAGTATCGGGGGAGCTGTGGCACAGTTCGTTTGTACTGGACCCATGCATCCATTCTCTGAGGAGCCAGCGACAGACAGGTAGCGGGTGCAGTAGAATGGATTGGTGTGAATAGATATTAAGGCAGAGTGGTAGGTAATGACGCTGAGCTGGCCACTGATTTGGTAGTAATGATGGTGGTGGTACTTGGGTTGAAGAAGACTGGAGTATATGGTGTATAGGGATACATCATGATCTCTTAACAGAGAATATTCTAGCTCAATTGGCTGGATATCATTGATTTCTTCCCACCACATGTTGAAGCATTGAAGAGTTGAGAATATTTTAGGAGAGCAAAACTCTGGGTCGGGACTGAGCTGAAGAAAAGTGGAGTACTGGAGGAGTTTTATAGTTTTTGCATTTAAAAAAAACATAGTTATATATACACACAAAATGAAATGCTTCTTCTTGCAGTTTAACATGCCTCTCACTGATTAAAGTTGTTAATTTCTTTTAAACAGTCTTCAGTGCACTGCCATTTACTGCCACACATGCAACCCACTTAAAATACCCAGAGGGGATGACTTCTCTCAATACACTACTTAGTCTATATGACTGTACACCTTTTCAAGTGGCAATAAATCACCGTGTAAGATTTGGGCGTAGAGGTGATTGTTGGACCCGAGGAAGATCTGGCCACTGGAGCATTCTGTCCACAAATTATAGTAGTGGAGGCATTTAATTCATTTATTTGTTATTTTATTCTCCCTTATGGGAGTGGGCCTTCAGCACTACTAGGAGCTCTTCAGACAAGGATACATAACTTATGATTGACATTTTTGTTTTGTTGGGGGATGATGTACTATATCACACATTTTATAGTTTTTGCATTTAAAAAAACATAGTTATATATACACACAAAATGAAATGCTTCTTCTTGCAGTTTAACATGCCTCTCACTGATTAAAGTTGTTAATTTCTTTTAAATAGTCTTCAGTGCACTGCCATTTACTGTATACAAATTATATTACATACAAAATAAAGTTTCAAAATTAATTGATTTCTTCTTTCTGTTTTAAATATTTTTCACTAAGTGAAGTTTTTAAAATCATAATTTTACTAATCTTGAAGATTTTTAAGGCCACAAGGGCAGTAGAGTGGAAGAAATGACAGGGCCTAGGATACTGGACAAATAACCACACAAAAAACTTTAAATTTTGAATATATTTCCTAAATGGTCTTTCCTTTCTTTTGCTGTTTATTTTCTCAAAATAACAATAATAATTTATCAACTAAACTTAATGATAGTATAAGTATTTAGAATAGAATATAACAACATTTAACAGTTCAAGCCTTTATAGCTTAATAAATAATGGACAGAAGAAACCCCCTATTCACAAGACTTATTAGCCTCTACAAAACCTTTGGAAAGAGAATCTTTGCTATTTCATACTAGTGTTGGCTACCCAGTGCATGATTCTAAGCAGTGCATTGATTCATTCAACTGTCCGAGTGAATCAAATCGCAGCAACGGCAAGCTCACAGCACAATTCATATGACTTGTAGCAGACAGTGCTTGAGTGGCGCACTCACGGATCAGTGCACAACACTCACACAGTTCATTATCATTATGCTGGACATTGCCGGGGAGCTGAATTTCCGTTACGAACGAGACATCCAGAAAGAATCGTACGCTATAAAGGACTCTCGCTCTCAGCTTATTTGAAAAAAAAATACCCATTGCCATTCACTGTCCTCTTCATACAGGGAAGTTTAAATAATAGTTGGATTTATTTGCAGGGTTAAAAAGGTAGTTGAAATATAGTTCCAAAGTACAGCAGCTAGTAAGTAGGTAGGCTATTGGATTATTTATTAGTTTAATAAATTTTAGTATTATAACTTCATTGACATTTGACGATTAATTTAACTCAGCTCTGTGGCCTACCCTATGACTTTGAGTCATGCTCGTGACCACTCAGAATTATCTGTTTTCAGTTTGTATGTTGCATCATTGCACAAGACTTCAATAATCGAATCACGAGATCAGTGGCGTACAAGGACAATGACTGAGTGAGCCGACTGATGCTATAACATAACTAAAAAGATGTTGAACCAGAAAACCATGAATACAGTGAAATTTCCAAAATTTTATCCTTCATCTGATTACGAATCTGTGGTCCATCAAATACGCCTTCTTTGATTTTTGCATCTAATAATGAGGGAAATTTAGTGGATAAATATTGGAAGCATAGGCTACTTTTATCTAATGCCTCGACATACAGTTTCATCAATCCAAATTTGATGTGCAAGGGTGGAAGTAAACTTTTTTCACGGTCAATAAGACTTACATTCAAGACATTTTTGGATTCTGGTTGTAGTTGTTTCCTTTCTGTCCAATTCACTGTATCCCAATGTTTATCCCGTGCCCTGCTATTCCATTCGCATAGGAAACAGGGTAATTTTGTATAGCCTTTTTGTTGTCCCAGCAACAATCCAATGATCTTCAAAACACCGCATATTTGCCACCCATGCTCATGATATTTAATTTTTTCAAGCACCAACTTCAAGGTCTCGTATGTTTCAGACATTTTTGTGGAGTGTGCAAGTGGACGGATGCCAGAACATTTGTATTCTGAAGCAAAACAGCCTTTAAACTTATTTTGGAAGAGTCAATAAAAACACGTCACTTACTAGGAACATACTCTTTCTCTCCCAATCAACGTAGAAGATTTGAAACATCCGTACAAAATACAAGTTCATCTTTTTGAGTATAATACTTTCGGACTGTTATCATTGAAAGGAAACTGCTTTATCAGTCCATCATAAACATTGCATAAGGGCTGGGGCTTTTAACATGTCTGATTATTCAAGTGGTCTAAGATGAAAGACAAACTCTCAACTGTCTTATCTTCAATCCTACATACCTCGCGGTCTATTGCGTATCTGGGGGAGTTTGTTATGAATTTACCAGGAAATCCCCAACTACAAAATGAAAATTTAGACAGCAATAAACCTATAATAAAATGCAAACAATAACAAATCAAATCACATAATTGTATTCTAAAAAATGTTGCGCGAGAACATCCCTCAACATTACATCTTACGAATTCATGCAGATACTAAAACACCGAATTGCGTCAAAACTAGACATGATAGGAAAAAAATAGCATCATTTTCGGAATCAGGGCAGCGATTTCCATAAGAATTACATATTTTCTATTTTACCGCAAAATCATGTTGGCTAGTGTCATCGGTGTGTGTGCTGGTTGAAGCGGGAGCTGCTGGAGTGCCCAGAGTGAGACGGCATGAAGCTGGTTCAGTATCGGGGGAGCTGTGGCACAGTTCGTTTGTACTGGACCCATGCATCCATTCTCTGAGGAGCCAGCGACAGACAGGTAGCGGGTGCAGTAGAATGGATTGGTGTGAATAGATATTAAGGCAGAGTGGTAGGTAATGACGCTGAGCTGGCCACTGATTTGGTAGTAATGATGGTGGTGGTACTTGGGTTGAAGAAGACTGGAGTATATGGTGTATAGGGATACATCATGATCTCTTAACAGAGAATATTCTAGCTCAATTGGCTGGATATCATTGATTTCTTCCCACCACATGTTGAAGCATTGAAGAGTTGAGAATATTTTAGGAGAGCAAAACTCTGGGTCGGGACTGAGCTGAAGAAAAGTGGAGTACTGGAGGAGTTTTATAGTTTTTGCATTTAAAAAAAACATAGTTATATATACACACAAAATGAAATGCTTCTTCTTGCAGTTTAACATGCCTCTCACTGATTAAAGTTGTTAATTTCTTTTAAACAGTCTTCAGTGCACTGCCATTTACTGCCACACATGCAACCCACTTAAAATACCCAGAGGGGATGACTTCTCTCAATACACTACTTAGTCTATATGACTGTACACCTTTTCAAGTGGCAATAAATCACCGTGTAAGATTTGGGCGTAGAGGTGATTGTTGGACCCGAGGAAGATCTGGCCACTGGAGCATTCTGTCCACAAATTATAGTAGTGGAGGCATTTAATTCATTTATTTGTTATTTTATTCTCCCTTATGGGAGTGGGCCTTCAGCACTACTAGGAGCTCTTCAGACAAGGATACATAACTTATGATTGACATTTTTGTTTTGTTGGGGGATGATGTACTATATCACACATTTTATAGTTTTTGCATTTAAAAAAACATAGTTATATATACACACAAAATGAAATGCTTCTTCTTGCAGTTTAACATGCCTCTCACTGATTAAAGTTGTTAATTTCTTTTAAATAGTCTTCAGTGCACTGCCATTTACTGTATACAAATTATATTACATACAAAATAAAGTTTCAAAATTAATTGATTTCTTCTTTCTGTTTTAAATATTTTTCACTAAGTGAAGTTTTTAAAATCATAATTTTACTAATCTTGAAGATTTTTAAGGCCACAAGGGCAGTAGAGTGGAAGAAATGACAGGGCCTAGGATACTGGACAAATAACCACACAAAAAACTTTAAATTTTGAATATATTTCCTAAATGGTCTTTCCTTTCTTTTGCTGTTTATTTTCTCAAAATAACAATAATAATTTATCAACTAAACTTAATGATAGTATAAGTATTTAGAATAGAATATAACAACATTTAACAGTTCAAGCCTTTATAGCTTAATAAATAATGGACAGAAGAAACCCCCTATTCACAAGACTTATTAGCCTCTACAAAACCTTTGGAAAGAGAATCTTTGCTATTTCATACTAGTGTTGGCTACCCAGTGCATGATTCTAAGCAGTGCATTGATTCATTCAACTGTCCGAGTGAATCAAATCGCAGCAACGGCAAGCTCACAGCACAATTCATATGACTTGTAGCAGACAGTGCTTGAGTGGCGCACTCACGGATCAGTGCACAACACTCACACAGTTCATTATCATTATGCTGGACATTGCCGGGGAGCTGAATTTCCGTTACGAACGAGACATCCAGAAAGAATCGTACGCTATAAAGGACTCTCGCTCTCAGCTTATTTGAAAAAAAAATACCCATTGCCATTCACTGTCCTCTTCATACAGGGAAGTTTAAATAATAGTTGGATTTATTTGCAGGGTTAAAAAGGTAGTTGAAATATAGTTCCAAAGTACAGCAGCTAGTAAGTAGGTAGGCTATTGGATTATTTATTAGTTTAATAAATTTTAGTATTATAACTTCATTGACATTTGACGATTAATTTAACTCAGCTCTGTGGCCTACCCTATGACTTTGAGTCATGCTCGTGACCACTCAGAATTATCTGTTTTCAGTTTGTATGTTGCATCATTGCACAAGACTTCAATAATCGAATCACGAGATCAGTGGCGTACAAGGACAATGACTGAGTGAGCCGACTGATGCTATAACATAACTAAAAAGATGTTGAACCAGAAAACCATGAATACAGTGAAATTTCCAAGTTCTTTTGAAATCATTTAAGTAAAGACTAGGCAAACAATTGATAGGGAATCTGCCAGCTGGGCGACAGCAGATCGTCGATGAATGTGTGTACAGATTTTTTCATCTAATTCTATATACTTATGTAATGGAATTGTCACTGTGGGGGAAAGGGTTTGTAATATCAAAATTTGACGCGAAGAGGTGGCTGCAGGAGAAACCTGAATCTGAAAGATGGATGCCGCTTAGGAGAGCAGTTCATAGAATGAAGACCAGAGAGCAGCAGAGAGCAGTGAATACTGTTGCTGTTGTCTATCAGCACACACTAAACAGATGTAATAGGAACGGTTACTCTAAAGTATCGATTCAGTAACATGAACGGAATCGAATGAATTGATTCAGTTAAATGAAATGAATATCTCATCACTATTTCATACAATCAAGAAACATGAGCTTTCATAATTTACATTAACACTCCAAAAGGATATCTAACTTCCAACCTTAACTTTCACTGGCCGAATGGGCCTAGAATCCATATCGTGGTACCTTTTAGTACACTTATAAGCTCATCAGCTTTTACCCTATTTGACACTTGCTGTCCTTACTCAACAGGGAAGCATGATTCAGAAGGATCCAGAAGAAGCAAGAGCAGTAACTCATACTACATGGTGAGAATGACTTAAATTAAAACTTAATAGAAAAGGCTGAAAACAAAATAGACTGGGATGCCGAACCACTCATGTTTTACAATAAAACCTAATGGGGCAGGAGGCCCAGTGGCACAAAGGAAAAACCATACTACATTTGTGACTAAGCGACGAAAAGAAATATAAAAACCTAAAAGCAAGAAGGAAAAAGATTAAATTTGGGAAAGTTTAGTCAAAAAAAAAAAAAAAAAAGTGAACAAGGGTCCACACTTATACATCCTTAATACATAGCACCTGCTTGGGTGGTTACTCTTCATAGCAAGAAACCTACATTTTACAGATTAATTTAAATTGAGAGAAAACGTACTTTAAAAATTAGGTAAACATGGCTCGACTCTGTTACATGCTAGAGGAGAATGCTGGTATCTTCCTGTCACCACACACAAGCAAGTTTACATGACAGGGTAAATTCTTTAGCTGCCTACCTCAGAAGTGCCCCTGAGCCTTGTGTGAGGAGAACCTTACCATCCATAGGACTGATCAAGACAGATAAGGCTACTACTACTACTACTACTAAACGTTTTCATTCCTCCCCTGAAGGGGGAGGAGGGCCTTGTAGATGGTGACGCTGTCTCTCAGGCCGGGAGATTTGTTATGGTGAAGGAGATGTGCGGAGAAGGTGAGGGGGTGGGCGGCCGTGGCCTATACTACGAATTGTCCTGTCATTCGCTTTAGTGGAGGAGAACGGAAAACCATTCTCAGGACAGCCGATGGGTGGAGCCAGGCGTCAAGTACGGCACTGTGCCCCAGGCCCGTCTCCCGAATGCAGAGTCGTAGAGCCGCGGTAGAACCGTGGCCAACTTTCCTCCGCTCGGTTGGCCGGTCAGAGTACAGAGCTGTTGGACCACGGGCAAGCCATGGCCTCTTAAGGGATGAAACCCAAGGGCCGAAATCCACTCTGCATCCACCGACCAACAGATAAGATCCAAGAGTGTTCCTAGCGTTCCTAGGCTCGTTGGAATTAATTGAAATAAATGAATGAATGAATGAATGAATGAATGAATGAATGAATGAATGAATGAATGAATGAATGAATGAATTTATATGGGCGTTCCTAGTGTTCCTAGGCTCGTTGGAATTAATTGAAATAAATGAATGAATTTATATGGGCAAGCTGAGTGATGATTGGTTGATTTAATTTGAAATCACAGTAGTAGCAACTTAGAAAGAGATTAAATAAGCTACTGAGTGCCAACCCCATAACAGTTATATTTCTCCACTAAAGAAAGTTTATTCCAAGTCCCTATGTAGTACTCAAAACCAAAGTGTTGACATCTGTTAATAAACTTGAAAACTATGTGGCTTTCACTAAGTTCAGACTCTCTCAGTAAGACTTCACTGCCCTAAGGCATTTAAGGTATTGCCTACCATTAGGGAGATGCCATACAGATGTTACAAAATTTAATTTAAATTGAGAGAAAAAATACTTTAAAAATTAGGTAAACATGGCTCGACTCTGTTACATGCTAGAGGAGAATGCTGGTATCTTCCTGTCACCACACACAAGCAAGTTCACATGACGGGGTAAATTCTTTAGCTGCCTACCTTAGAAGTGCCCCTGAGCCTTGCGTGAGGAGAACCTTACCATCCATACTTTTTACCAATAGGAATAAACATATTTTCAAAATGAATATTCTGTTTACATTAATTGATGGTATCTTATTTCTAGTGAAAATCTCATTATTTCACTTCTACATCCATATAACGGGGGTGGGCCGGCCACTAACTAAACTATGTAGTTTATTGGCCATTGAAAATGAATTTTTATTTTGGGTTTTTAAAGATATTTATGTATTTGAAGAAAGAATTGTTTTGATCTTCCCGGATCAGGAGCCACCACAACCTTCAAGGTGCACCCCAGAACAGACATGCACCACATCTGCCATAACTGAACCCCACTACCCCCTGTTTAGTGTTCAGAAACATATTACACTTCATTTGCATATTAGTAGGTACATAATATTTACATACAGTATTTGAAAAATGTCTTTTGATAGTTATGCTTATTAACAATCTGAAAAAGAACAGAGTATCAAATGTTTCACATTTTAGTTAATTGATATGCTTGGAGTTTACACAAATTTATCATGTTTTTGGTTGTACATTTTATGCAGGCAAAAATTTAAACACAGCATGTTCTTATGCCTTGCATCTCATGGGACTTTTCAAAAAGTTCACAACAAAACACAAGTAAAAATTAAAAGTTCCTTGCGCCAGACTTTTGGCACTTGATAAAGGTAAAAAATAAATAAATAATAAAGTTGTTGTTTGAGTCATCAGTCCATAGACGGGTTTGGTGCAGCTTTCCATAACACCCTATCCTGTGCTAACCTTTTCATTTCTACATAACTACTACAATACATCCTACATCTGCTTGTCACATTCGTACCTCGGTCTACCCCTACCATTCTTACCACCTACAATTCCCTCAAAAACCAGCTGTACGAGTCCTGGGTGTCTTAAGATGTGTGCTATCATTCTATCTCTTATTCTGGTCAAATTTAGCCAAATCAATCTCCTCTCACCAATTCGATTCAGTATCTCTTCATTTGTGATTCTACCTACCCATCTCACCTTCAGCATTCTTCTGCAACACCACATTTCAAAAGCTTCCATTCTCTTTCTTTCTGAGCTAGTTATCGTCCATGTTTCACTTCCATACAATGCCATGCTCCAGATGAAGGTCTACAAATAAATCTTTCTAATTCCTATATCAATGTTCAAGGTGAACAAATTTCTTTTCTTAAGAAAGGCCTTCCTTGCTTGTGCTAATCTGCATTTTATATCCACCTTACTTCTACCATCATTACTTCCTTTAAGACTTCACTTCTTAATCTAATATTTCCTGCATCACCTGACCTTGTTCGACCACACTCCATTACTTTTGTTTTGGACTTATTTGGTTTCATCTTGTATTCTCTCCCCAAGACTCTGTCCATACCATTCAGCAATTCCTCCAGATCTCTTGTAGTCAGATAAAATAACAATATCAACAGCAAATCTCAGGTTTTTGATTTCCTCTCCTTAGACTTTGATGCTGTTTCCAAATTCCTCTTTGATTTCCTTTATTGCCTGTTCTGTGTAAACATTGAAAAGGAGAGGGCACACACTGCAACTTTGCCTCACTCCTTTCTGGATAACTGTCTCTTTTTCAAAGCCCTTGATTCTGATCACTGTAGACTGATTTTTGTACACATTGTACATAATTGTCCTTTCTCGGTATCTGATCCTGATCACCTTCAGAATCTCAAATAGCTTGGTCCAAACAATATTATCAAATGCCTTTTCTAGATCTACAAATGCCATGTACATAGGCTTGTCTTTCTTAATTCGGTCCTCTAAGATCAGATGTAAAGTCAGGATTGCTTCATCTGTTCCCACATTACTTCTGAAGTCAAACTGATCTTCTCCCAACTCATTTTCAAATTGTCTTTCCATTCTTCTGTAAATAATACGTCTTAAAATTTTGCAGACATGAGATACTAAACTAATGATGCAGTAGTTTTCACACTTGTCAGCACCGGCTTTCTTGGGAATAGGTATAACAACATTCTGCCTAAAATCGGATGGCACTCCTCCTGTATCACAGATTTTACACACTAAGCGGAATAACCCCACCATGCTGGTTTCTCCTAAGTCAGTCAGTAATTCTGAGGGTATGTCATCAATTCCCGGTGCCTTGTTCCTACTTAGGTCTCCCAAAGCTCTGTTGAATTCAGACCTCAAAATTGGGTCTCCCATGTCATCAGCATCAACAGACTCTTCTTGTTCCAGAACCCTATCAACTACTTATTTACCTTAATATAACTATAGGATATGTTCCTGCCATCTTTCCCTACAAGTGGTTATCCATATGAGCTCTTAATATTCATACACCTAGTTTTCCTTTCTCCAAAGATTTCCTTGATTTTTCTGTATGCAGCATCCACTTTTTCTAGGACCATACAACCTTCAACATCTTTTGCACATTTTTTTTCAGCCATTCTCCCTTACCTTTCCTGCACTTTCTAACTAGTTCATTCACCTGTATTCTTCTCTGCCCTCTTCATCTTTTGATTCTTGTACTTTCATTGTCTGTCAATCAGATCTAGTATCTCCTGAGTTATCCATTGATTCTTACTTGATTTTTCCTTTTTTCCTAACTTTTTTTTCCAGCAGATTTACTGATCTCATTCTTCACAACTGTCCATTCTTCCTCTATCATGTTTCCTTCAGCCTTTTCATTTAGTCTTTATGTTACAAGTTCTTTGAAACAATCCCTCATACTCCTTCAACTTCTTTATCCCATCTCCTTGCATACCTTCCTTTCTTCAATTTCTTCAACTTCAGATGGCATTTCATAATCAACAGGTTGTGGTCAGAGTCCACATCTGCTTCTGGGAAAGTCTTCGTTGTGGTAGGTTAGAGAATCTGAAAAGGGAAATGGATAGACTAAAGTTAGATGAAGTTGGTATAAGTGAAGTACGTTGGCAGGAAGAGCAGGAATTTTGGTCAGGTGCCTGGAGAATTATCAACAGAAAATCAAACAGTGGAAATACAGGAGTCTAGGAAAGTCTATTGATATCTTTCAGCATCTCCAGGTCTCGTCTATGTATACAGCCATCGTTTGTGGTGTTTGAACCAAGTTTTAGCAAGGACTAAATTATGATTGGTGCATAATTCAACCAGCCGGCTTCCTCTTTCATTCCTTTGTCCCAATCCGAATTCTCCTACTCTGCTACCTTCTCTTTCTTGGCCTACCTCAGCATTCCAGTCTCCCATCACAATTAGATTCATGTCACCTTTTACATATTATATTAAATCTTCTATCTCTTCATATATTCTTTTGATTTCTTTATCACCTGCTGAACTAGTAGGCATATAGAAGTGCACTATTGTGGTGGGCATTGGCTTGGTATCTATCTTGACAACAATAATCCTTTCACTATGCTGGTCATAGTAGCTTACCCGCTGCCCTACTTTCATATTGATTATTAAACCAACTCCTGGATTTCCAATGTTTGATTTTGTGTTGATAATTCTGCAGTCACCTGACCAAAATTCCTGCTCTTCCTGCCAACGTACTTCACTTATACCAACTACATCTAACTTTAGTCTATCCATTTCCCTTTTCAGATTCTCTAACTTACCACGATTCAAATTTCTATCAATCCACACTCTGACTTGCTGAATGTTGGTATCCATCTTCCTGATGATTGCCCCCTCTCGTGTAGTCCCTACCCAGAGATCCGAATGGGGGAATATTTTACCTGGGAGTAAGTCATCATCAGTACATCATTCATACAGAGAGAGCTGCTTGTCCTCGGGAGTTAGTTATGACTGTAGTCTTCCACTGCTTTCAACCATGTAGCAGTATCAACACAGCTAAGCCATATTAAGTATTATTACAAGACCATATCACTAATCATCTAGACTGCTGTCCTTGCAACTTCCGAAAGGCTGCTACCGCCTTTTCGATAGAACCATTCGTTAGTCTGGTCTCTCAACGGATACCCATCTGATAGGTTTGCACCTACTGCTCGACTACCTGCTTCATTGGGACACGCAAGTCTCCCCCCAAATGGTAAGGTCACATGCTTCACAGGCGAGGATAAATAAAATATACTGATTAAATTTTAACAGAAAGAGAATACATTTCTTGTATTGAAGAAAATTGTCCATGAGCTTATGCATTTGGTACTGTTGAATACAAAGTGAGTTAATTATTACAATACTGTCATACGTAAATTAGCCTTCGTAGTAGGGCAAAAGACAATAATGAAAATATTAATAAATGATAATAATAATAATGAGAATAATATTTTGGATACTAAAATTAATTAGCTGGTTCGACAGAAGGCAATTCGGTTTTAGGAAAGGTTATTCCACTGAAGCTCAACTTGTAGGATTCCAGCAAGATATAGCAGATATCTTGGATTCTGGAGGTCAAATGGACTGTATCGCGATTGACATGTCTAAAGCATTTGATAGGGTGGATCATGGGAGACTACTGGCAAAAATGAGTCCAATTGGACTAGACAAAAGAGTGACTGAATGGCTTGCTATATTTCTAGAAAATAGATCTCAGAGAGTTAGAGTAGGTGAAGCTTTGTCTGACCCTGTAATAGTTGAGAGGGGAGTTCCTCAGGGCAGTGTTATCGGACCTTTATGTTTTCTTATATATATAAATGATATGAGTAAAGGAGTGGAATCGGAGGTAAGGCTTTTTGCGGATGATGTTATTCTCTATAGAGTGATAAATAAGTTACAAGATTGTGAGCAACTGCAACGTGACCTCGAAAATGTTGTGAGATGGACAGCAGGCAATGGTATGTTGATAAACGGGGCTAAAAGTCAGGTTGTGAGTTTCACAAATAGGAAAAGTCCTCTCAGTTTTAATTACTGCGTTGATGGGGTGAAAGTTCCTTTTGGGGATCATTGTAAGTATCTAGGTGTTAATATAAGGAAAGATCTTCACTGGGGTAATCACATAAATGGGATTGTAAATAAAGGGTACCGATCTCTGCACATGGTTATGAGAGTGTTTAGGGGTTGTAGTAAGGATGTAAAGGAGAGTGCATATAAGTCTCTGGTAAGACCCCAACTAGAGTATGGTTCTAGTGTATGGGACCCTCACCAGGATTACCAGATTCAAGAACTGGAGAAAATCCAAAGAATAGCAGCTCGATTTGTTCTGGGTGATTTCCGACAAAAGAGTAGCGTTACAAAAATGTTGCAGTGTTTGGGTTAGGAAGAATTGAGAGAAAGAAGAAGAGCTGCTCGACTAAGTGGTATGTAAATGGAAATTCTAAGTTCCCATGGAGGGAATTAGATTCTTTTCCACCAATAGAGCATATCAAAAATCAGATCAAAAATTAGATGGATGGCTTTTCCGGCGTTTGCTCTATTAACCAGCGTTTCGTCTTAGGTCTGACACTAGACTCTTCAGAGTGGGATGTGTCAGACCCTACCCACTGACGCTGGGGTGTATGCAGGTGAACTTATCAGAAGCTTATTTATGAAGCACAGTCTGATAACTGCATACGGGAGATAAAACTCCACAATGGAATTAATGGAATTTCCATTTGGAATTGCTAGGCGGGCATTAATTCCATTGTGGAGTTTTATCTCCCGTATGCAGTTATCAGACTGTGCTTCATAAATAAGCTTCTGACAAGTTCACCTGCATACACCCCAGCGTCAGTGGGTAGGGTCTGACACATCCCACTCTGAAGAGTCTAGTGTCAGACCTAAGACGAAACGCTGGTTAATAGAGCAAACACCGGAAAAGCCATCCATCTAATTTTTGATCTGATTTTTGATAAGTGGTATGTTCCGAGCTGTCAGCAGAGAGATGGCGTGGAATGACATTAGTAGACGAATAGGTTTGAATGGCGTTTATAAAAGTAGGAAAGATCACAACATGAAGATAAAGTTGGAATTCAAGAGGACAAACTGGGGCAAATATTCATTTATAGGAAGGGGAGTTAGGGATTGGAATAACTTACCAAGGGAGATGTTCAATAAATTTCCAATTTCTTTGAAATCATTTCGGAAAAGGCTAGGAAGGCAACAGATAGGGAATCTGCCACCTGGGCGACTGCCCTAAATGCAGATCAGTATTGACTGATTGATTGATAATAAGCTGTGAAACTATACCTGCAGCCACTGAATTAGGTGGGTGAGGAAAACTGCTCTGTTGTCAGATATGGGAACAGCGAAGTGACAGATACCAATATTAATGGTCTGTTGTTGGACATTATAAATTTTCCAGCTAACTCATTCTTGGTTGCCAGCATTTTACCCCCGTATGCTAACTTGGGCTCATCAGTTGGTACCTAGCACACCCACCAAGACGCATGGCTAGTGCATAACCATGGTGGCGTGTTGTGTGTGTGTGAAAAGTTTTCATTCCCCACCCGGAAGGAGTGGGGCAGGCCACCTGAAGGGTTACGCCCCCCCCCCCCTCTGTCCAGGAGCTTGGGTGGGGTTGGGAAGATTTGTGAGAAGTAGGAGGTGGGAAAAGGTGATGTGAAAAAGAATAGGGGATGTAAAGGTGTCTTGGCTAAGGGAGGTGTAGTGAATTTTTTATTTTTTAAGTAGAGTGTGATGTTTATTAACAAGAGATACAATACAGAATATCGAGAGAGTACATAACATAAATGTAGTGAATTACTCTAAAGTGCTAGGGAGAAGATGGAAGGCTAGGATGTGGTAGAAAGAGGAGAAGTTGACTAGGAAAGTAAGGGGAAGGTGGTGGTGGGGGAAAGTAGGGTGGCGGGGGTGGGACTGAAGATGATCGAAAATGAGGACGGGGTGATGTAGGAGAACGGTCAGGCCGGGGGCGACTGCGAAGTGGAGTAGGTTGGTGCATGGGTTGTGGGGGAGAATGAGAGGGTTCGACGCGATGATGGCGACTATAGATGTGTAATCCTCGAGCGATAAGGCGCTGGACATCGGCAGGAGTTGGCAGCTGGATCCGCACCAGGAAGGTAGGTCCGTCAGAGTTATAGATGCGGAAAGCCCATCGTACAGGGAGGCCTGCCTGGTGAAGGTCTTGAGCGATGGCTGCAGGCGCTACGCTGGGATCCACACCTTGGATGACACAGCTGCAGGTGGAGTGATGTGCAGATGGCAGTGGTGTCAAAGGTGGCCGTACCACGTTCTCTGCAGGATCGGTGGAAGGTCCCTAGGCAGATGTCTGAGTAGATGGAGGGTGAGTTGTGAGAGCAGTGGTTGGAGGGATGGGGAGAGAAGTCGTCAATAGGGAGGGGAAAGATGGTACCTAGTTGTGGTAGTAAGAGGAAGGAGGGGAGAGAGGTGTATGCAGAAGTGGTGATGGTGGTGGTAGTGGGGACAGGGAGGGTATACGAAATATGAGCAGAGGTGGGAGCCAATACGGTGGTAGTGATGGGAGGGTAGGAAGATGCAGGTAATGGGGGTGAGGAACACAGAGGAGGTGTTTGTACAGCACGCGCAGGAAGTTCTGTATCGGCGTCGAGCTCAGCTTGAATGTGTGGTGTTGTGGGGATCACATGGTGGAGGCGGCAATTAATGAGCGCTCTATTATCCTGGACTGAGAGGCATGCAGTTGCAGAGTCAAAGTAGAGGAGGACCTCTGGTGCTGGATCAGGTCCGTGGTAGAGTCTTTGTACAAAAGAGACACCGGTTGTGTGGAGGTCACTATAAATGTCCTCGTCCGAGATGGCGGGGTCAGCAGAACAGACGACGCAAGAAAACATGGCTGGGGAAGGCCATCCACCAACTTGGGGCCAGCCGATATACGTTATTGACTCGGCGAGGTGCTGAGGTATAGATGTAGCGGCACCCCGGCCGAACAAAAAGGTATAGAATGTGTGGGAAGAGAGAGTAGTCCTCTGAGATGGAGATGTCGATGAAAGACCCCCGTGGAGGCCACTGCGTAGGCTACTTGGAGCCACCGGCAGTGCCAATGCACTATGAGAGACTTTGTCTCATTACCAAAAATTGATGACTGCTTGGCTATCAGATGATATACTTAGCACTTAGCACATGGGTGCAAAACGCTGACAACCAGGAATGAGATAGCTGGAAAATTTATAATGTCTAATAACAGACCATTTATATTGGTATTATAAATTTACTCATTCGGGACAAATATTTCAGGTTCCCTATGGAAATCGACATCTATATCATCTGATGGCCAAGCAGGCATCAATTTTTGGTAATGAGACAAAGTCTCTCATAGTGCATTGGCACTGCTGGTGGCTCCAAGTAGCCTACGCAGTGGTCTCCACAGTATGCACTAGCCATGCGTCTTGGTGGGTGTGCTAGGTACCATCTGATGAGCCCAACTTAGCACACGGGGGCGAAACCCTGGCAACCAGGAATGAGTTACCTGGAAAATTTATAATGTCAAATAACGGACCATTTATATTGGTATTATAAATTTACTAATTCAGGACAAATATTTCAGGTTCCCTATGGGAATCAACATTTATATCAGAAGTGACACATGGTTGAAAGTCACTTACCTCTGAGCACAGATTGGCAACGCTGACCGTGCAGTGCTTCTAGTCCAAGCCGGTCCACTCAAGGTCTGTGTATTCTTTAGAGTACTTCTCTTTTCTATATTACGCAGTCCAATATATATGGTATTTAAAGTTATATTGTATACCATAAGCAAATATTTAAATAAAACAGATATAGATTAATGTATAATCCGAAAGTGCTTACCATGTCCTGTGTCCTATGCTGGCTGGTATTACCTGAATGAACTCGGCTAGCGAGATTTATTACAAGTTATAAATCTCATCATTGGGTCCATATTGAGCCACGTATACCTTTCTAAAAGAATGTATTTTTGAGAGTTTACCTTTTCAATACATAATGTTTTTTTACAGATTTCGATAAATATTTTTACATTATTGTTATGTATTAAGCGGGACATGTTTCGCCTGTTTCTTAGGCATCTTCAGCTGCTGTTCCTACTACCTAAGATCAAAATAGCCAGGATCCTGGGTTTTGTTTAATAATAAAATACTTAAAATCGTAAAGCTGACATGAATTGTTTTAACTAAAAATATTTTTGTGTGTATTATATATTCTGTAGAAACATTCGGCTGATGTGAATTGTTATGACTAGTGAATTGTGTTTACATGTCCTATATATAAAAACATTTAGCTTGAATACAATTGCTCTGTCTAAAAATGGGTAAGTTTGCAATTATTATACATTTGATAAAAACATTATTGATATGCTTTATAAACGTGTGATGACATTGGTTGGTTTGTGTTATTTAGTCTGTAATATCCAATGTACGTGCTCTCACTGGAATCTTCATGGACTTGAGTGTCACCTTGGGAATAAAATTGGGTGGCGTTTTTGTAAGATATTGTATGATCCGTTGTCTGAATGATGCTTTCTGGTAAATAAAATGATGTATAATCTTGCTGCCTGTACTGTGTGGGTTTGAAGAGGGGCCTTCTCAAGGTCGTTATGACATTTGTTGTGGTCTTGTTGCTTCGTTTAAGTGTTGATTATGGTGGATTGAGTCTGTAATGAAAAAATGTGTCTTTGTTGTGAAGTTTGTGTGAACTGAAGTATAAAATGGGGATGTTAAGCAGGCTCTTACTCACCCCCTCGCCTCTCTTGTGGCTGGCTTGCTCTTGTGACACCAGATTCTGACTGACGATGGCTAATTCCGTGTGTCTAATGTTGTATCTGTGTATGTTGCGCAGAGGTGTATGGGTTGGAGAGGGGTGGACAGATGAGGTATTGGCTGTTCTCGGAAGAGGGAGTTTATCTGTGGGCAGAGCTTCTACAAATGAAAATGTATTGATGTTTTGGAAAATGTTTGTTTTTTATTTGTAATATTTTTAATAATTGCAGGATTTGATCGTATAAAGGATTTTTAGTCTCTATAGCGTCATTTAAATTGTGGTTTCTGTTGAAAAACTGGTATGTGAAAATGTAGATGTCTTCGTATTCGTTCATCAATTTGCCTTTTTTTATTTCCTTTAGTATAGTTAAATCTTGTTCTATGGTCATATAGGCATGTCCAGTTTCTTTCATATGTGCACTCATTGCCAAGAATTTATTATTGCATTATAGTTTTCTAAGTATCTTGTTGAGAAACTCTGTCCTGTTTGTCCTATGTATGTGTATAAGACGAAACATTGGGTACAGGTGAGTTTGTAAATCCCAGATCCTGAGTATGGTCTTTGTTGAAGTTGATACTATTGTGATTTAGGAACATGCTTTGGGTGGTGGTGTGTTTTGAATGAAATTTTGAAGTCATGTTTCTTAAAAGGGTTAGAAATTTGATATATGTTAGGATTACTGTACGGGAGTGTGACATATTTCGACTTTTTTGTTTTTCCAGAAATAGTTTGAAATTTGTCTATTTCTAATTTTTCTTATTATTTGATTGACGATTCCTATGTTAAACCCAATAAACTTGGCTGTGTTCCTTATATACTGTAATTCTTTGTTGAGGTCTCTAGGTGTGAGGGGTATTTCAAACGCTCGATGTATTAAGCTATAGTAGGCTGCCCCTTTTTGAGTGGTGGGATGTAATGAGTTGTTCTTGATTGTGTTAGGTGATAAGGTTGGCTTCCTATAAATGTATTCAAATCTATTGTCTTCGTGTTATGGTAATGTCTAAACAATTTATGGACTTGTTGATTTCATCTTCTGCTGTGAAATTTATTTTTTGATCTAATGAGTTGAGGTATTGCAAAATATTTTTACTGTTGTTAAAATGTTAGTCTATGTTAATGAACGTGTCATCGACATAGCGCATCTATAGACTTAAACCTTGTATTTTCGTTTTGATTTCTGTGTATTCTAAGTGGTCAAAGTAGATGTCTGCTAAGATGCCTGACGCTGGATCTCCCATTGATAAACCTTTCTGACGATATATTTTCTTATTGAAGGTGAAAAAATTGTTGTCAACGACAAAATTTAAGATGATGATAAATTCATCGATTTCCATTACACTGAGATGGCCGTATTTAGTTAAATTGTCTTTAATGATGTTAACTGTTTCTCTTGTTGGAATGTTTGAGTACATATTGGAAACGTCAAAGGAGCACATGACGTGATTTGTTTGTACTTTAAATTTTTGTAACTTCTCACAGAAATCAATGTAAATTTTTAGTGGAGAATTATTATGGAATCTATAGTATTTTTTAAGAAAACTGTATGAACTGTGAAGTTTTATATGTTGGACTGTTCTTACTGTTGATGATTGGTCTAATGGGAATTTCTGTTTTGTGTAATTTTGGTAGTGCTCTAGCTGTTGGTATATTGGGGTTCATGTTTATTAATTTTTGTGATTCCTGTTCATTTAATAAAAAGGATGATTTTTTTAGCAAAGTCTTGAGATTGCATTGGGTTCAGGCTGTGGGATCCTTGTTTATCAAAGAAAAAGAATTATCTGTGAAAAAAGGTTTCAGTCTTATTAATGTAGCAATTCTTGTTCATTATTACTGTGGTGCAGCTTTTATCAGCCCTTGTGATGATTGTGTCATTCTGCTTTATTTTATTTTGTAAATCTTTATTTTGTTTGTGATTGATGTGTGTTGAATTTATGTTTATTTCATTCGCCAAACTGGCAAGTTTCTTCTTGATTTCGCATCTCGTGTCATTTTGTTGCTCAATGGGAAGCTTGGCATTATTAGACTCGACTTCGCGATTGTCGTTATGTCTTTTTCTTTGTGGGCATTGGGCCAATTGAATTTGAGGCCTTTGTTAAGTAAGTTTAATTCGTTTTTGAAAAATGCACATAGGACAGGTTTACGGTAAGAAGAGTGTTGTTTAATGTTGGATGAATGTTTTTGATTTCTGGGGTTTGTTCTTTTTTTTTTGGGTTTGAGCCATTAAGGCATGTGAGTTTGCTATCTAGAGTTTTTTTGTTTGTTGCTTAGAATAGTTTCCAATTTGTTTGAGACATGCATTTGAAATGAGCCCCATTCTATTGGAGCCAGCTGCTGGGAAGTGTTTAACACTAGAACGGCCAGAGAAGTCATTTTGACCATTAGCCAATTTCCAGGTATTTCCACGCTCGTACTTTTTTATGCACGAGTTGGTGCTTTTGTGTCTTTTAATCTTTTAGGGTTATGTACATTCATGGCAAAAATTATATCCGTAGATTATGAGGGAACACCGATATTGTCCATTGTACCTAGGAAGGCCATGAGCAGTCATTCTGACCACTTCACTTCCATGATAGCCAACGGCCGTAGCCGTGTTGAAACACCGGATCCCGTGAGATCTCCCAAGTTAAGCAACATTGGGCGTGGTCAGGAGTTGGATGGGTTGCCACGCGCTGTTGGTGGGGGGTAAGGGAATGGAGGAGCGGAAAGGAACTGGCCACCCTACCGCACGTAAACTCCGGCTCAGGAACACCTCTGCGGAGGTTCGGTCCTGCCTTCGGGCAGAATTACCCTTACCTACTTCCATGATACGGAGAGCTCTATTCTGTTCACTGCTTGCTTCCTTTGATATATTTACAAGTGGCGCTATAGGGGTGTATGATGAAACTAAATAGTATACCTCTAGCAGTGGTCACAAGTGGAAGCGTTAGTGCCTGTCCCTTGTGTAGTGAAAATGAAAATCCACAGCCTGTTTCCAGTCATTCGACCGGGTCAGGAATGGAATATAATGTCTAATAATGACTTGGCGGCAAAAACTTACTCCTGTACAGGTATTAGCAGAACTTGAAAAGTTAAGAGAAGGCGAATCAGGTGATGAAGATACATTATCAAATATAGATGCAATGAGAGACTATGAGGATTTTATATTTTAACAGTGTGGTAATATGTCGGTTAGTGATAGTGATTCGGCTGATGTAAGTATACACACAGTGGATGTTGTACCTACAATAGACGCAGTTACTCCATCAACCAGCCGTGATCAATCTTGCAGCAAAGGACGATCTCATAGCAGTGGGCAACTTGTTCAAAGAGGAAGGGGACGAATTGGGAGAGGTCATGAACTGGAAAAATCTTCTTCATTTGCACCAGGGGATCAGTTATGTGGTAAGGATGGAACAACTATTTGGACTGTTATCGACAGTAGTGGGAACACCCCTGGAAGGAAGGCTGCTCAGAATGTACTGAAAGAGGCAGCAGGGCCTACTTCTCACGCTATGCATAATGTAGAGACTAATAGCAAGGTTAGTACTTGGCGATTATTCACTGACACATCCATTTTGAAGCATATAAAGATTTGCAAAGAGACCAAAGCTTGTAGACAGACAATGTATAATAACTGGTCTATTTCTTTGGAAGAATTAGATGCTTTTATTGCTTTGTTATACACCCGTGGAGCTTGTAAACTTACTAGTCTAGCCGTAGATCATATGTGGTCTTCTTTATGGGGTCCCCCTGTTTTCACTAACACTATGCCAAGAAATAGGTTCAAAGAAAGGTATTTGCACTTTGATCTCCATAAAACTAGATCTACTCATTTGCAGACAGATACATTTGCTTTGGTGTCTGCTATTTGGAATACATTTATTGAGAATTGTTATGCATGCTATAAACCAGGAGCGAATGTCACAGCTGATGAACAACTCTTCCCCAGTGAAGCGGTGCAGGTTCACGCAGTACATGGCCAACAAGCCAAATACATTTGGCATAAAATTCTGGCTACTGGTAGATGTTGATTCTAAGTATGTGTGCAATGGGTTTCTTTACCTTAGGAAAGACAAAATGCGACCTGCCAATAAGTCACCCCCTGAAAATGCTGTCATGAAATTTATGGATCCATACCCCATGAAGGGACGTAACGTGACCACTGATAACTTCTTTACATCAGTAAAGTTGGCTGAGAGACTGAAAGAGAAGAAAACTAGTATTGTTGGAACAATCAATCGAGTGAGGAATGAAATCTCAGAGTCAATAAAAGCATTACATATGAATCTGTACAAGAAGAAGGAAGATCACACTACTCTCACAGTATACCAAGGAAAAGTGAACAAGAATGTGCTTCTGCTAAGCACTCTACACCCCAGCGTTCAAGTCAGTGAAGATAATAAGAAGCTCCCTAGTACTACTGATTGTTATAACAGAATCAAGTATGGTGTGGATGTAGCTGATCAAATGACGCGCAAATACACCACTAGGGCTGGATGCCTAAGGTGACCTGTACATTTATTTTACAACGTACTTGATCTAGTAGCAACAAATTCATGAATAGCCTACAAGGAAGTTACGGGACAGAGAAACTCTCAATATGATTATTTTCTTGAAGTAATACAAGGACTAAGATCTGATTCTGTAAAGACAAGATTCCAGTTGATTGAACTCCCTACAGTACAGCCTGAGCCTTAGACTCAGGTCCAATGTGCCAGTCGCAAGCAACGACAATGTAAAGTGAACTCCAATTGTAAACACAACAAAACCTCTGACACGTGTTCTTCGTGCAACAAAGTAGTCTGTGGAAAATGTTCGTGTAAGGTAATCACTTGCATAAATTGCTTGTCAAGTGTCTGAATAGGCTTGTAAACAAATAGAGACTGTTATTTTTATCATAAGTTTTCACAAAGACATTCAGTAGCAAGTCTGCCAAAATATTTCATTGTTACCTATTAGAAGTGAGAGAATATGAACAATTATTAATATTCAACTATGGATTGATCTGTATACAATGCACCCCAATGTTTAACTGTGTTGTTTTAAAATAAATTATTGTACATTCACATGTTTCCCAGATCCTGATTGCTAGATATATATCAGTAAGCGGCAACGGTCAAAAAGACTGCCTGCGGACTTTATAGGTATGAGGAAAGTTTGGTCATTCTAGTGTTAAATGTGTTCTGTAAAGTTGCGTGTTGAGGTGTGTTTTCTTTTTGTATAAAAGTTTTATTTCACTTTTTATCCATATTTTGTTTATTTTGTTCTGGGTTTTACTTTGGTTTGATGATGAATTAAACTTCCTTTGGGCAGATTTTAAGAAGTTGGGAACTAAATTGTGATTCAAGCATTCCTTTAAGAAGTCTATGACCTTTATTATTTTTCCTATTTTGATCTTGAGATTAAGGAACTTATTGGGAATTTTATTAGCCTGGTTGGCTGTAATATTACAAGTTATAAATCTCATCGTTGGGTCCGTATTTTAAGTATTTTATTATGAAATAAAACCAAGAATCCTGGCTATTTTGATCTTAGGTAGTAGGAACAGTGACTGAAGATGCCTAAAAAATAGGTGGAACATGTCCCGCTTAAGACATAACAATAATATAAAAATATTTATGCAAATCAATAAAAAAACATAATGCATTGAAAAGGTGGACATTCAAAAATATATCCTTTTAGAAAGATATCGACATTTGTATGGCCACTTTCTGAACAATTTTCCAGGGAAACAAAAAGACCCATGGAAACATGTTCCAGATAATAAATTTCAGTTAGACAATTTTCTAAATTTTTCTGGTAGACGACATTTTATTGGCTAAAAATTTCAATGCATGATTTTATGGATTTAAATTTACTTGTTTTTATTCTTAATAATTACAAGCATTTTAATTGGTTTGTGTGGAAAATAGTTATACCGCTGAAATCAGCCGTCTTTCCTGAAGCTTGCAGTATAATTTTTTTTTTTAATTGTAGGGGTTAACACCAGGAGCTTGGGAGAGGACAAACAGCCTTGCGCTCCAAAATGATGTGTTCAATTAGGCATTTCTTCCCCAGTTGCTACATAAGCTTGGCAACAGTGTAATTTCTCTGACCCACCTAATTTGGTGGCCGTAACAATAGTTATAATAATAATAATAATAATAATAATAATAATAATAATAATAATAATAATAATAATAATAATAATAATAATAATAATAATAATAATAATATTTTTGATATTAATAAGATCAATGATCGTCATGCTAAAGATGAAGTACAAAAGTTGGTGAGTAATGATGATGATTGAAAGTTATTGAAAAATGGATTTGAGATGAAGGTGACTGATCAGTGGAGTGATACGAATTGTGATACTAGTACTTGTGTGCTCTAGTGCGCAGCATACACCACTGTGGCCAGGAGCATCTTACAGTTATTGTTTACATTTTAAGGGTAAGGCTTACTGAGGGAGCAGTGGTGGTAAGATGGGTGGAAGTTACATGATGACCAAGCTCGATAGCTGCAGTCGCTTAAGTGCGGCAAGTATCCAGTATGAACATTAAAACAAGAATAATAGTTAACACCACCTTTCCAATACTTATCTTTCCTATATTTAGGAAATAAACATTACAACAGGCGTTGTAAGATGGGACATGTTTCGCTTAACAGTCGTAAGCATCATCAGCCAAAAATAAATCTTAGCCTAAAGTTAGGTCAGGGCCCTGAACCTAGTGTCCTTAACATCCAGTATCCAGTATTCAGGAGATAGTGGGTTCGAGCCCCACTGTCGGCAGCCCTGAAGATGGTTTTCCGTGGTTTCCCATTTTCACACCAGGCAAATACTGGGGCTGTACCTTAATTAAGGCCACGGCCGCTTCCTTCCCAGTCCTAGCCCTTTCCCGTCCCATCGTCGCCATAAGACATATCTGTGTCGGTGCGACGTAAAGCCAATAGCAAAAAAAAGAAAAAGTTACATGATGAGAGGTGAAGAGATGTGAGCTATAGTAGGGATACGATTCTGTTGAAGAATAATGGAAGCAAGTGTAGAGAGAAGGAGGGTTTCAGTAATGCACGAGTTGTGTTAGAATTCTGTTTGTAGTTATTTGAAGCAAAAGTCATGGATTTGGGTTAAGATGGTAGGGAAAGAATATAGAGGGGAAATGTTGGTCAGCGGAAGAAGTGTCATAAGGGAAGTAGTGGGCTATATGCATTGTGTGTATATTTTGAGGAAACGTAGGTAGTCTTTGCTGTTGACAGTTAGCCGTTTCACTGAAGCATACGTAATAAGTGGTCAAATGAAAGTCTTATACACATTGAAGATTTGGAAGGGCTTGAGTCCCCACATTTTCCTAGAGGGTATACAGATTATCTAAGGTTATCCAAGGAGTTGAAAGGCTTTTCTATAAACAGGGTGTCTGAAAATAAGTTACCGAAAATTTATGGGCATAATAAAGCCAATAATATAAGAGAGGATCCGTCATCCATTTTTTCCTAAACTGTTTGGTTAATTGCCAGGGATAACTAGTTCATATCTCTCATGTCCTGTGACGTAGTGCACTGAATTTGCTACAGAACATTAGCGGCAAAGAGTGTTAATATTAGCATTCAAAATTCCCAAGGAAAACATGAAGTACGCAGAAATGATCAAAATTTCTACTAGCGAACTTAGTACAGACACGAGCACGTGATTGAGTTCCGCATGGTATCGGCTGTTTACATGTGCTGTGCAGTTGGCAAGCAATGACTCAACACATGTAGGGATGGGAGTAGAGAAGCGGGGCATCAGGAAAGAGATATTTGAAGCATTATTTTCTTATGTTTTCACGTTTGCACCCTGCGCAGCATGAAACACACTAAAACAATTTTAAAAATAAAAAATAGTAATATTCACAGTATGTACGATACATAGACAATTAACAGAAATAAATCACCACTAAACATGGCCTAAGAACTCTGAAAACGGGCAAGTTGGCTGTGTGGTTAGGGGCGTGCGGCTGTGAGCTTGCATCCGGGAGATAGTGGGTTCAAATTCCACTGTCGGCAGCCCTGAGGATGGTTTTCCGTAGTTTCCCATTTTCACACTAGGCAAATGCTGGGGCTGTATCTTAATTAAGGCCACGGCCGCTTCCTTCCAACTCCCAGGCCTTTCCTATCCCATCGTTGCCGTAAGACCTACCTGTGTCGGTGCAACATAAAGCCACTAGCAAAATAACTCTAAAGTCGAGTTGTAAAGGCCCGAGCTGCTATGTTGGGAAATCTAAATAATGTGAAAAAGATGTTTGGTATTAATAGTGGTGTACATTTCCAATGAACACCTATCAAAACATAATAATAGCGTATGCTACTTTGGACTTAAGCTTCATGAGCTTATATCCTAGGATACTCTGTTCTAAACTTAGCCTTTAATACTTGTCAACACCACAGGATGTGCTTGCAATGTTTACTTTTATTACATAACTTATGTTACGTGCGTATGTCATTTCAGTAATTATTTTGTAGTGTGGCGCACTTTGACATGCACAAAATGTACTGTATTTACCGACAAGCTTCATAAAACAAATGCACTGTGTTCATCCAAAACTGGGAGGAGTTTTACTACTAGCATTTCAGTTTTGTACGCCAGTCGGTTCAGGATACCTTAGCGCATAATAATCAGAATAAAGACACTATATTATCCGGGCATGATGATTACATGCTGCTCTGTGATATGCTGGCATTACCAGCAAGCTTGTATGTGAGCGAGCAACACATCAGTATACTATGGTAGCACATCGCCCAAGGTTATCAAGCAAGAGAGCCAGCTACATGCTGCATAGGCTGACACAGAAGTTGCTCACGACTGAACTTATATTTCTTTGTCGATTTTCCGGTGAGCCTTCACTGGGAGGAAATAAAATACGCTGCGGTTCGATTTCTGTTTCAGAACACTATGTCCTCTTACAATTTCTGTAACTTATTTTCACACATCCTGTATACAGGTGAGGTGGTGGTTCAATTTAGGTTATTTTGGAATTTCATGTCTATCTGTTGTAATGTGGTGTCTAGGATGTCATAGGCGGGATTTTTTCCTAAATACAATGAACTGGGTTTTAGCGGGATTGACTGTGATATACCAGTAATTTAGCCAAGAATCCAGGAAGTTTAGGTAGGTCTGGAGTAAGTTAAGGTGATGGTAGTTGGGCCGAGGATGGTTAAATCGTCTGCATATTGGTATCATCGTAATGGAAGTTCAGGATGGGTATATTGTGGGAAAAATAGGATATTAAAAAAAAAAAAAAAAACGGCAATAGCGGTGATCCTTGGGGAAGACCAACTGTCAGGAGAAAGGTATAGAAAGGAGTGCCATGAATTATTATGTGGGAGGTTCTATGTTTAAGAAGGTTATGGACTAGCTGGATAATGGTTATAAGAAGTCATAGATGACAAAGTATATATAGGAGGCCTGGACGCCAGCCACAGTCAAAGCCTTTGTCGAGATCCAGACATATCAATGCAGTGTTTTTGCAAGGACAGTGGTATGAGTTGAGGGAGGCACTGATATGGAAGAGGTGGTCTTGAATTGCATGATGTGGTGGGCAGAAACCAATTTGTGGGTTGGGAAGGAGTCCTAGAGAACTGAGATAGGAGGACATTCTCCTACTCAAGTTTCCTTCTAGGATTTTGGTTAATATGCAGAGGACACTTATGGGATGATAGGAATTAAGGGCTGATGGGAGTTTGTTGGGTTGAGGGAAGAGGAGAATATTGGCATTACCCCAATGTTTGGGGTAAAAACCTGTATATATAATTTTGTGTGGCTATTTCTAGCCGAGTGCAGCCCTTGTAAGGCAGACCCTCCGATGAGGGTGGGCGGCATCTGCCATGTGTAGGTAACTGCGTGTTAGTGTAGTGAAGGATAGTATTATGTGTGGTGTGTGAGTTGCAGGGATGTTGGGGACATCACAAACACCCAGCCCCTGAGCCACTGGAATTAACCAATTAAGGTTAAAATCCCCGACCCGGCCGGGAATCGAACCGAAGGCCAGTACGCTGACCATTCAGCCAACGAGTTGGACAAAAAAAAAAAAAAAAAAAACACCTGTATAAAGCATAAACATGTAAATTCAACTTTTTTCTCTTTTTTTTTGCAAGTTGCTTTACGTCGCACCAACACAGACAGGTCTTATGGCAACGATGGGACAGGAAGGAGCTAGGAGTGGGAAGGAAGGGGCCTTGGCCTTAATTAGGTACAGCCCGAGCATTTGCCTGGTGTGAAAATGGGAAACCACGGAAAACCATCTTCAGGGCTGCCGCCAGTGGGGTTCGAACCCACTACCTGCCGAATACTGGATACTGGCCGCAATTAAGTGACTGCAGCTATCGGGCTTGGTAAATTCAACTTAGTAGGATGAGAAGAATTGAAGGATTTATCTCTATACGGTAGGAAATCTGGTCTGTCTTTGTGAGTCTGTGATAAGTATACAAGAATTGTTTGGGGTCATGGTAGTTAGCTAGCTCATTACATTTGGTAGTCCAGAGTTTACATTTGATAGCTTCAATATAAGATCAGGCATGACATAATGTGCACTGGTGTTGTTGTACCATTGTAGGGTCTTTAGTTTGTGAATAATAATAATAATAATAATAATAAGAAATCAACTACCACCTGGATTCAAGAAGTCAAGAAAGACCTGGAAAGGAACAACATACGAGAAGAAGAATTATTGGAAAGAAAGATTTTTAGGAAGAAAGTCTTACAAATGGAAGGATTCCAAGGGAGGAAGGAAAAGAAAACAGGCACAAAGTGGACTGAAGACAGGAAAAAGAAACACAGTGAAACAATGAAAGAATACTGGAAGAAAAGGAAAGAACAACTAAGGAGGAACAATTGAAATTGTAACGTGGTCCTTAGAAGGCCGGAACGCAAGAATAATAATAATAATAATAATAATAATAATAATAATAATAATAATAATAATAATAATAATAATAATAATAATAATAATTGTGTACTAGCTGCGGAAGTCGTAAGACTTTGGGAGGTATCGGAGTTGTGGTGTGTGTAGGTTGTCGGCAGTTGTGATAGCTTGTTCTATTTTGGTAATGACTGTACGAAGGTTAGGGATTGAGGAAGGAAGGGGTGTGTCTTTAAGTAGGTCAGTTATGGTACTGCTGTACCTATCCCAGTTGGCATGAGAAAATCTTCCAGTAGGAGGAGGTCAGTGGTTGATGTCTGCATGAGAGTAGTCCTGGGAGAGTAATAAAAGAAGGTGTATGGTCACTACCAATAGACACAAGCTTTTGAGAGTAATAAAAGAAGGTGTATGGTCACTACCAATAGACACAAGCTTTTGAATTGTTTGTGAGGTTACTAAGAAGGGAAAAGAGAGGCACATCCCCAGAGATGAGAACATATATCGTTAAATTCTGCCATTTGGGGTGGGGTATATAAATTAATATAGATATCAGCGAGGGTAATATAATCTGTAAATGTCGCATCAATGAACTTAATAAAATCAGATGGGATAGTGTTGTTGTTGAGAACGTGTATCATTCCCTACCCGAAGGGCAGGGCGGGCCCCTTAAACGGTGATGCCGTCTCTCGGGCCAGAGTTGTGTGGAGAAAGGTGGTGTGATGGGAAAAATATGAGGGAAGGACGAAGTGAATAAATTGTGTGAGGTGTACCGTGGAGGCCTCTTGGCTGGGGAAATGAAAGAAAGTGAGGATTTTAATGAGGGAGAAGAATTTGGAGATTTAGACGGGAGTATTGCGAGCAAGGTGAAGGGCAAGGATGTGAAATGTTGAAGCGTAATGTGCGAGGGAATTTAGAAGGAGTCGTAAAAGGTCAGATGTTGGTAGTGGTGGAGGAAAGAAACCAGGTGGGACAGGATGAAAGCGGATGTGATGACTGGGTTGGTATGGAGGAGGATTCGGCCGGGGGTGGCGACGGGTGGGTGGATGGGTCAAAGGTTGGGTTGGGGAGTGAGAAGATTCAACGTAATATTGGCGGCCATAGAAGCGTGCTCCGTGGGTAATAAGGCGATCGACGTCTTCTTGATGCAGGAGATGGATGCGTATGAGGTATGTCGGCCCACGTGCGTTGTAGATTCGGAAAGCTCGGCGGATGGGGAAGCCTTCCATGCGGAGTCCTCGAAGGATGTCATTGGTAGAGATGTCGGGAGCGATGCCACGAATGACACAGCTGAAACTGGTGGCAGGGGGTGTCGGTGATTGAGGTGGCGATGGCAGTCATACGGTGTCGGCGGAAGCTTCAGTAGATTATTCAGGCCGTTGGAGGTTTATATTCTGCTGTTGAGGATGGTCAAAGGCAGGAAGGATAGGAAGGGATGACGTCATGATAGGGGAAGGATGAGACATGACTATGGTAGTAACAGGAACTTGGGAAGGGGTATACACCGATGTGGTGGTTAGGGTGGTTGTAGCAGGGATAGGGGGGAGGGAAGATGAAGACGAGGACTGCGCTGGCCACAGTGGTGGTACTGCTGTTGCTGGTGTGGCAGATGTGTCAGCAGGTGACGGCGGTGGTATATGGCGACGACTTGGTTCCACTTGATGGAGCTGGCAGAAGATACACGCACCGTTGCCGATGAGGTACTGGACGTCATCTTCAGTGGGCAAATATAGTCGTACGAAAGGTGTTGGTGAGAAGCCTCGTGTAATCCAGAATACGTGGTGGACTGGGACGCCCTCTATATGAAGTTCTTTTAGAATTGTTTGGGCGGAGTAGGAGATGTCGACATCTCCTATGATACAGGAATACATGATGGTGGGGTGGCTAACTTCCAACGAGGTGTCAGCCAATGTGCTTTTTTTGAAGTCGGCAAGGTAGCTTAATTATAGATGCTGAGCCACCCGGCCGAGAAAAAATGCGGGAGTAAGGGGAGTAGCTACGATGAACAGAGCTATTCCACTTGCAATATATAGAGGTGTCCGATGGGATAGTCTGTCTGTCGAGAAGTTTTCATTCCCCACCCCGAGGGTTACCCCCTCTCTCTCTCTCGCCAGGAGAGGTGACGGGGTTAGGGAGAAGTGAAAGAAGAAGAAGATGGGTAATTGGCGGTGTGAAAAATGAGAAGATTTGGGCGGGCCTCTTGGCTAGGGAGATGTGACGTATTTACATGCAGAACAGATAGGTAATGGGGGAAGGTTTACACAAAATTACCAGGGAGAAGATGTAGTGCTAGCGTGTTGTATAAAGAGAAGTTGACTAGGGAAGTAAGAATAAGGCAAAGGAGATCGATAGATGGTGGCGGTGGTGGAAAATAGTTGGGTGGGGGTGGATAATATCGAAGATGTGGATGAGGTGATTGAGGAGGAGGAGCCGGCCGGGGACGGCTGTGGGGTTGGTAGAACGATGTAAGGGTGGTGGAGGAGAACGAGAAGGTTCAACACAATGTGGCGGCCGTAGAGTTGTAGTCCTTGGGCGATGAGGTGCTGGATGTCTTCGGAAGTCGGAAGCTGTAGTCTAACTAAGAATGTAGGTTCATCTGCGTTGTTGTAGATACGAGAAGCTCTTCTTACAGGAAGGCCTGCCTGGCGAATTTCATGTGCGATGGCTTCAGCTGCTATGCTCGGATCCACTCCACGAACGACACAGCTATAGATGTTGCTGTGATGAGACGGTGGTGGTGTCAATGGTGGATGTGCCATGGTTGGAGGTGGATCGTTGGGAGTTCCTTCGATAGGAAGTGGAAGGGATTGGCTCTGGAGACTGGTTTGATCAGAGGTGGGAGGGAGGGGTTGAGGGGACATCGTTAGAGGAAAAGGATGGGACATTACTGTGGTAGTAATAGGAATAATGGGGGGAGGTGTGAGCAGAGGTGGTCGTGGTGTTGGTAGAGGTGGTCGTGGTGGTGACAGGGGTGGTGAAGCAGGAAGACGAAGATAGTGGAGGTGATGTATATGACGGTGGTGTTCTTGTAGCAGGCTGAGAGGCTGTTGTACTGTAGTTGTAACAGGTTCACCGTCATCTATGAGCTGGGCTAATATGTGTGGCGGAATAGATTCCACTCGGTGGAGGCAGCGTTGGATGAAAGCACCATTAGCTTGAATTTTGAGAAGGTCTTCTTTAGGGGAGAAATACAGCAGTACGTCTGGTGCTGAGACTGGGCCGTTGTAGAGTCTGGTGACGCTACAGACGCCGGTTGTACGAAGCTCAACGTAGATGTCCTCCTCGGAGATAGCAGGGTCAACATGTACGATGCAAGAGTTCATGGTTGGGAAGGCTGACCTCCAACTTGGTGCCAGCCTATATGCTTTTACGGTCGGCAAGGTGCAGAATTATAGTTGAGGCATCACCCGGCCGATCAAAAATAGATGTAGCGAAATATTGATGAGTCCACGCATGTAGAGAGATGTCGATGAGAAGCCAAAAAGCCTGGATGGGATAGGTTGTTTAGGGGGTAAATAAATAGTAGCTATTGTTATGGCATTAAGGGGGGTAAGAATTTCTAGGATACGGTATTCATGAAAATGAGTTATAAAAGGGAGGAAAGTATGTTGAATGAGTGCGAATCCATTTCTGACACCAATTGCTACATCACCCCAGCCTTGCCTTGACTGGGGCAGTCAGCTCGAATAAAGCCAGTAAGAATTGAATCTTGGAGTTTGTTTTGGTGTCAGACAGGTTTCATTAAGAATGAAAACATCCGGGTCATGGAGGGAGAGAGAAGTATCCAGCAGCGACCAGTTAACTATGACTGAAAAATATGTTCACACTATAGATTTTCATAATATTAACAAATAAATGGGACAGTACTCAGGGAAAGACATGCAAAGTACATTTTACTCCCTGAGGATACCACATCAACGTGATGGTTAAGAACCATCTTACCGAGCTCGATAGCTGCAGTCGCTTAAGTGCGGCCAGTATCCAGTAATCGGGAGATAGTTGGTTCGAGCCCCACTGTCGGCAGCCCTGAAGATGGTTTTCCGTGGTTTCCCATTTTCACACCAGGCAAATGCCGGGGCTGTACCTTAATTAAGGCCACGACCGCTTCCTTCCAATTCCTAGGCCTTTTCTATCCCATCGTCGCCATAAGACCTATCTGTGTCGGTGCGACGTAAAGCAAATAGCAGTAGTAGTAGTAAGAACCATCCTGGCCACTAATTAGACTTGAGTCAGGACATAAGGATGGCACAAGGATAAGACATTCTGGAGAACCATGAACTGACCATGGTTCTCAGAACTGGGGGTAGGAAGAGCGGAAGCAGGGCTGGAAAGGTCTTGAAATGTAACTGGGATAAAGGTTTCAAGCTTGTTAGGTTCGGGGACAGATTTCACCTTACTGAAGGCTGGGTGGGTTTGAGCACCATTAACATATTGGGAGTTGACTTGTTTGGGCAAGAGAAAGAAGGGTGCTCATGACAACTACAGATGGCACATAACTTGGGCTGCATGTACAGCATGCCACTTGGGTGATCATACCGCTGGGATCTTCCGCATTAGCTGTTCTGTGGCATGAACATCCTCGGTGGCTCAACCCTGCAGCGCTGAGTGTAAACTATGGTGCCAACACGAAGGGAATCTGCTACCTGGGCAACAGCCCTAAATGCTGATCACTGATGACTGAGCAGGGCATCCAGGGTGGTCACATCACGTGACAGAATACGGTCAATGCTGGTAGGTCCCTGAACATTCCGGATGTGGACTATCCGGTAGATTTGGTGTCCGTCCATCTGTAGTTGGGCAGCCACCTCGTCAATGGAGTAGTCCTGGACCACTCCGTAGGCGACAATGGACAGGATCGGCACTGGTCTGGTAGGTGGTTTAGGGCATCTGGCTGGGCATTGCCGAGTGAGGTTTGTGGCAGAGACCATATTGCTACAGAAAATGTCTGTAAAATACTGGTATTATTTCGGTATTTGCCAGTACCACTATAGGAAACCGTACATTGTTAATATCAGTATTATGTCATAGGAAGGCGTGTGTACCGGTACAGATATACATCAGCAAAATACTGGTAAAAGCATCCGAGATTAAAACCTGAATACTTTCAAAGGGATTTAAGTAGTGACTCCGATAGGCCTTGTAATTATGTTTACATGGTAAAGAATTAGCCCTTCTGAGTGATTGCTTATTGTTTCATTGAGGTAAGCACTGATCCATGCAGTTTGCTGTTTCGTTATGTAGTGGGGTCATACGGCAACGTTTAGTCGAGCTGCAGTTGCAAACACCTGTGGTGAACAAGTTAAAATGGGTACGAAAAAAGTCCTGTATACTGGTACTTTGAATATCGGTGAACATCAAATTCACCCTGATGCACAATAAAAAACTGCTTGCATGTTGTGAAGGTTTGTACATTACTTAATAATAAGAAGAATAATACTTGAATTCCTGCACATCGCAGGCTTATTGTGCTATGCTTTGGGTGAATATATGCTCTGTTGTATCCACAATGGACAACTGCTGAGAATATAAAAATATTAATATGATCCTTATACGGACTAAATTATTTCTAGGTCAATCATGGGAAGAATTTGGAGGTACATTTGAGTAGCACATCAATTCCATCCATACTAGCAGCGTCGAAAGACCTTTTTGTCAGTGAAGTACATACTTCCTCGTCGTGGTTGCAACTTACGCAGTGACACAATAAAGGATATATTGTTAATCAGGGCTAATCCACAATAAGCATTGTTGTCTGGTCATCATAGCACTCAGAATACATGTACATGATATTCAGCCGGGCCATCCCAACGTGGTTGTGAAGGAACGAGGAAACCAATTAAAACGAAGGCACTAAGTCAGAGGTGCTCCCGGTGGGCATCATTAGAAAAATGTCTAATATAATACAAAGTTAAGGTGGATAAGTTGTGGCTTGTGGTTACTTGGACTTAGCTGATACCAACAATCCAATCATGCCTACCGGGAAGAACATCAGTTAGGTTATTTATTTGAAGCCATACTGTGGATCTATTTGGTAGATGCATTCATATATTTACATTGTTGTTGTACTTCAATCTTGGATAGTAAATATCTTTGTCCTCACTTGTGATGAAACTCACTCGCTATTCAAAGGCTAGCAAGCAGTAAACTTCTTGAATTATGCAAATATATTATGTTTTGCTGAATAAATAACAGGAATTTTACTTTTTTAAAAATTTGAAATACTGTCATTCCCATCCAAGAAAGTGTAAATCATTGCTTGTATGTTTAAACCCTGTATCATTGTAAATTGTAAAACAAAACTGTCTGTTTATATCGATCACAGTATAAATCGAACCGAATATCTTGAAAAGGCCGGGTTTCTTTCGACTATAGTATCTTAAACAAAAAAAAAACTATACCCCAATCAGTATCTTGCTGAGTAGTGGAGGAGAGCTTCGTAGTCCAGTCGAAAGTCACGGTTCCACTTCCCTGCAAATTGTGTTCTCTCTCTAGCTTCACTGTGATGTACGCATGCTATGTAACCTGCCCGGCTGCACTGGGCTAGCCTCAACGGGCGCCTAGTTGAGCACCTTTGCATTAGGTCTTTCCACTAATAATTAAACATTTATTTTCTTTATTTACAATTCAGGATTCTCTCTCTCAACTCAGTATGGCTAAGCTCAATAGTGTGACCTATGTTCATGAACTTTACTCTGGAATCTCTATCTTAATCTATATTCTAATGTATGAATTCAATCACCGATATACGAGTACTGGACGTATTTTGCCGGTAATAATAATCGTTTCAACTATTAGGATTATATATGGGTACAGGTACAGTAGAGTCTCAATTATCCGACCTAAACGGGACATGGAGTACGTCAGATCACCGAAAATGTCGGATAATACAAAATAACTTTGAAAATGAACTAAAACAAACAGGAAGGCTATAGGCCTACTGTATTACTAAAACAATTACATGTTTTACGGTACTCTATTTATTGAATTATCAATTCAATTGTACAGTACATGCAGTATTGAATGAAGACATTCCAAATGTCTTACATAAAAGAAACTTGTCAGCAATGTCTGCTTGCCTGCTGATTCACGTTTCCATGCTGCGAGACCCCGCCATCGACGAAAAATCAACACCTCCGTTGCGCTTGCTTCCGGCTGTTGCTCAACGTAGGTTAATGCCATTTCCAATGCACTTAATTCTTCACTGTGAGTCATAGTTTTCTCCCTTTGTTCTGCAATGCCTCTTTCTTCTCCATCATCATCATTTTCGTTAGCATTCACAAAATCAATAATATCAGGGTCAGTTAGTTCAAATAGCTGATCTTGTGCACAATACTTACTCACATCTTGAGTCAAAGTATCCTCACAGCCAGGAATGCAGTTCAGTAAGAGAACAATGTTTTCCATGTCTTCTTGTACCACCTCCCCTCGATGTTCAACCACACTCAACAAAATGTTCCAAGACTTTGCTAATGTTGTAGTTTCAACTTTTTCCCAAGACTGCACTATCCAGTATACAACGTCTTTCATGTTGATTCGTTTTAACTTTTCTATCATTTCGTTGGCATTGTCCATTTCCTCTATCAGGGATGAAAGGAGTTTCCGCCGATATTTCCTCTTCAATGTTTCCAGCACACCTTGGTCCATTGGCTGGCATAATGACGTCATGTTAGGTGGGAGGAACATGACTTTGATGTCACCACTTTTACGTTGCTCTTCATTTGGGTGTGATGGAACGTTGTCTAGTAGAAGAAGAGCTTTTATTAGGGAGTTGGTTTGAAGCTAGAAATTTTTCTACATCTGAAACAAACTGTGTCTTCAAAGATCTCAGCAGACATCCAGGCAGCCTTCTGATTCATGTAATGGGTGCCAAAGCCTGTCGCACTCCTCTGGGGCAATGATTAATGACTGACAGATGAAATGAAATGATAGTGGAGAGAGTGTGTTGCTGGAATGAAAGATGACAGGGAGAACCGGAGTACCCGGAGAAAAACCTGTCCTGCCTCCACTTTGTCCAGAACAAATCTCACATGGAATGACCGGAATTTGAACCACGGAACCCAGTGGTGAGAGGCCGATGCGCTGCCGCCTGAGTCACGCAGGCTACCAACATTGCATTACACTGAGCAAATGCATGAAAATACCACCAACAGTTTTCTTGATGATACACTACACTTATCTTGCCTTAGTATTTGATGTTACCACCTTTGGTGATGATTACGACCTCTATCATTTGCGGCATGCTAGCTAGGAGGTCCTTGATCGCTGGGGAATGAAGGCCCACTCTTCCAGTAGTATTGCACGCATTTAGTTAAGGGCATCAAAGTTGCGATGCCGGACATTTCGGCCAAGCATATCCCACAAGTGTTCTGTGGAATTGACGTCTGGACTGCGAACTAGCCAGTTGAGTGTTTGTATCTGACGCCGCATAGATATTCCGTCACGCAGCGAGTGGCATGGGGGTGTGCATTATCATGCATCAGGATGAAATTTTTACCAACTAAGGTAGCACAGAGGTTTACAAGCTCTATTAACATCTCTATGATGTAACGGTGTGCATTCAGAGTAGCTCCATCAATGAAAAGAATTTCTGTCCAGGCCTCAAAGCTGATACCGGCCCATACCATCATGGAGCTATCCGCAAATAGTGACCTCTTGGAGATGCCGCAAGTCGAATATCACTCTCCAAGTCTACTCCACACTCTCTCTCTAACGATTAGGTGACCAGAGGCATAATCGTGACTCTGAGAACAGTACCACTGACCAATGCTCCACAGTCCAATTCTGATGTTCATGTGCAAACTGTAATCAAGCTTCTCTGTACTGGGGAGGGGGGTAAGCTGTGGACGAGTTGCAGGTCTTCTTGAGGTCAAATTGGCTTCTCGGAGTCTTTGTCCGAGAGCCCTTGCAATCACAGGTGTTACTGCCTCGAGTCAATTTCTGGCTTGGACAGCGGTAGTTTGGCATTTGCTAAAGACTTGGACAACCAGAAAACTATCGTCCCTAGCAGATGTAGACCTCCGACGGCCTGATCCAGGTCATCTGTGGTAGGTACTGAGTTCACAAAATCGTCTTAGAGCAAGTTGAACATTTCCATATGATGCACCGATGACATTAGTAGTAAAAAATGAAATGGCGTATGGGTGTTAGTGCCGGGAGTGTCTGAGGACATGTTCGGCTCGCCAGGTGCAGGTCTTTCGATCTGACTCCCGTAGGCGACCTGCGCGTCATGAGGATGAAATGATGATGAAGACGACACATACACCCAGCCCCCGTGCCAGAGAAATTAACCAATGATGGTTAAAATTCC
The DNA here is from genome assembly GCF_040414725.1 of Anabrus simplex. Taxonomy (NCBI): domain Eukaryota; kingdom Metazoa; phylum Arthropoda; class Insecta; order Orthoptera; family Tettigoniidae; genus Anabrus; species Anabrus simplex. The sequence continues at coordinate 637,286,221 of NC_090266.1, read as the reverse complement.
CGACCCTGCCGGGAATCGAACCCGGGACCCCTGTGTCCAGAGGCCAGCACGCTAACCATTTAGCCATGGAGCCGGACAGGCATTAGTAGTGATGGGCAGTCTAAGACAAGGTCTCAAGATTTCTTGCAACTAGCGCAGGCACTGTTTCTCGCGATAAATTTTGAGAGATCTCGAGAGCGCTGTCCCCGCTTTATGTGGCAAACAGTGTGTCGCAGGCCTACAGGCAGAGGGAGCTGAATGTTGTTTGTGCTGAGTATCCGAACAGCCAACCACGGGCCTTCTTCATTCCGTAAATATGTGTCAACAAGCAACTAGAGCGTTCACTTCTTTCATTTCAACTAAGGTCTATTTTGACACAGTGTAACATAATTATAAAGGATATGCATTCTGGCACTTTATGCAGCGGTAAGTACAGAAATGTGTAGGCTAAGTACAGAAACTGACAGCTACTGTAGGTACACCTACCGGGATGCTAGAAGAGTGAATTATTCAAACTCAAGATGGGGCAAAATGCGCCTTGCTTCATATGCAACCACCATTACGTATGAGTGGAATGTGTAATTAAAATGTCAGTGTTTGCTCCAATTCTTTTGACAGGTAGGTGTTCATCATTATCCTCAGACCCCACATTCAATATCATATGCCCACTGCTTGTGTTTACCGGTATTTTGGTGACAAAGGAAATAATTCCTTACAATGTTATGGAGTATTTGCATCATAATTAGATAATTCGGTATATGCAATGTGTATTTGTGTCTAACTGTACGCGACAACTTTAAGACGATGTCCGAAACGCACCGTAAATCATGGATGTAGGTTATTTTGAGGAGATGCGACATAGCACAGCACGCTTTGTTGTTTATACAAAAGAAGTAAAATACGTCAGTAGAAATACTTCTGGGATATAATAATTTCATGTGGCTATTTCTAGCAGAGTGCAGTAGGGATGTTGGAGACAGCACAAACACCCAGCCCCCGAGCCATTGGAATTAACCAGTGAAGGTTAAATTCCCCGACCCGGCCAGGAATAGAACCCGGGACCCTCTGAACCGAAGGCTAGTACGTTGACCATTCAGCCAATGAGTCGGACATTTCTGGGATGATCTGGCACTTAAAAACATATATCAGTGAAGGGGAATCATCACAGTGAACACCTCTAATAATAATAATAATGTTATTTGTTTTACATCCCACTAACTACTCTTTTATGGTTTTTGAAGACGCCGAGGTGCCGAAATTTAGTCCCGCAGGAGTTCTTTTACGTGCCAATAAATCTACCGACACGAGGCTGACGTATTTGAGCACCTTCAAATACCACCGGACTGAGCCAGGATCGAACCTGCTAAGTTGGGGTCAGAAGGTCAGCGCCTTAACCGTCTGAGCCACTCAGCCCGGCATGTGAACACCTCTGGCCCGGTCTGCATCACAAGAAGCTATCCTGTCAACAACAGTTGCGAGGTATCCAGGTAGGTGTACATCCTATCTACAGTTATTCACAAATTATGCAAGGTTATTCAGATAAGAGCCTCCGTGGCTCAGACGGCAGCGCGTCGGCCTCTCACCACTGGATACCGTGGTTCAAATCCCGGTCATTCCATGTGAGATTTGTGCTGGACAAAGCGGAGGCGGGACAGGTTTTTCTCCGGGTACTCCGGTTTTCCCTCTCATCTTTCATTCCAGCAACACTCTCCATTCTCATTTCGTAGCATTTATCATTCATTAATATATCACTTTGGGAGTGGCGACCCCATCGTAATAACAGCCTATATATGATTCATTCATTACATCCCTGACCCGGTCACTGACTGGAAAACATTCAGATAAGACGTCCACCTCAAATAACTTGTGAACCGTTTAAGACGCTGACATTGTGTTTTCACTTTCATTAATGGTATTAAGGGGCTCATCGTTGAACATGCAGTACCTTTCTAGGAATTTGACAAAATTTATTGGGACACACGTTTCCATATGAGAATATTGATTGTATACTATGAAGCTTACATTCGTAGTTACTGGGATGTCACATAGATCACAGCACAGGAGGGTCGATCACTAACCTGTCGAAAGAATGGAGCAAACTCAGGAATTTTAGATTACACGTTTCACTTATGCATAATGGTAGTTGCATATGCAGCAAGGCACATATGCACATCTTGCCCCGTCTCATGTTCGAATAATGCACTCCTCCACTATTCAGGTAGGTATACATGCTATTTACAGTTATTCACAAATTATGCAGATTTATTCAGTTAAGATGTCCAACTCAAATAAGTCGTGAACAATTTAAGATACTGACATTGTGTTTTCGCTTTCGTTAATCGTGTTAAGGGGTTCGTAGTTGAACATGCAGTACTTTTCCAGGCTTTTGACAAAATTTATTGCCACACAAGTTTCCATATGAGAATGTTACTTTATGCAAGAGCTGCTGTTGATATACTATCAAGCTCACACTCGTAGCTGCTGGAACGTTGCACAGACCGCAGCACACAAGAATCTGTCTCCAGAACCTCGTGAGAGTCTCGAGATCTGTGACGTCAGTCTTGAGAGTCTCGCCCAACACTAGGCATTAGCCGTATAACAGATGCTGTGTCCATGATCCACCAACGCCACTGCTCTGCTCTTGCAAAGTCTTCTGGGCTGAGGCATCTTAACTTGTCAAATGTGAAAGAGAACCTGAAGGAAAATGTTCCTTTGTAACAGATATTGCATCACATACTGATAATCCATCAAAAGCTTCCATCTCAGTATCGTAAAACTTAAGATTTTATTGCTAGCTGATGCAATAAAATTGAGTGGCTAGCATTCAGGGGTGGAAAGCAGCTCCTTATGCTTATTTATGATCTCTTAACATCATATTCTTCTCCAAAACTGCAGAATACACATTAGAAACTGCCTTAATATAAAAATTAATGTCATTAATGGAACAATTCTCTCTAATAATTGGTTTTTAACAATTACAATTTTGTTTTTACGAAGTGATCAACTTTTTTGTTCGCCAGTGTATTCCCCCCCCCAAAAAAACTACCAGGCGAGTTGGCCGTGCGGTTAGGGCCGCGTAGCTGTGAGCTTACATCCGGGAGATAGTGGGTTCGAACCCCACTGTCGGCAGCCCTGAAGATGGTTTTTCGTGGTTTCCCATTTTCACACCAGGCAAATGCTGGGGCCACGACTGCTTCCTTCCCACTCCAGGACCTTTCCAATCTCATCGTCACCATAAGACCTATCTGTGTCGGTGCGATGTAAAGCCAATTGTAAAAAAAAAAAAAACCTACTTGTTTGGTACAAAATCCAGAGGACAGGATAGTTTGTGTTTTTCTCAAAATTGTAACAAGTGACTTGGGTCCGTTTTAACAATCACCCATTCATTTGAACTTTTAAATTATATTTCTTGTGGTTATCCATAGGGTTTGTATCTACATGAGAAGTGAATTATATATTTTGATAATAATTAAAATTAAGTATAATAAAATATAAGCATCTGATCTTTCAATAGATGAAGTTAAGGCCTGATTTACATGATGCCAGATGAGGTTGCCCATCACTGGCACCATGTAAACATTTCATGCCAGTCACTGGAGAGGCCAGCATGCCACAGAGTTGGCAGTACGTGGCAGCTACAGCAGAACATATATTTTTGTTTAGCTGGCACATCAGCTCCCCGTTCACCATACTGCCGCAATGATGCTAGCCAAGTGTCATTTTGTAAAATGACAACTGCCGCCTGCCAGTCACTGGAATGTTCCAACCCAAGAGAATACGTGGCATGGCACATAGATTGTGTATTATATATCAAAATAACATATCGTTGGAATGAGGGTAAAATTTTGAAATCTGAGCAGTTAATGAACATCTTTAGCCCAAAATACAGCAATCGTGAAGCAAGGAGTGCGATGGTGCAAACTCTCATAGGTGAAATGAACGATTCAACTTTGACAACAAAGGATGTACCCATCGCCATAAGACATACCTATGTTGGTGCGGCGTTCAAAATAGGAGGAGGATGTCCTAAGAAAGTATTCAAACTTTGGGGTCAATGTATTATTTGGAACTAGCAAAATTTGAAAAATGTAAGGATAGTGGTGGGGGAACTTATTTTATTTATAAGCCATCATTCAGTGGTATAGGCTTCATCATGTAAACAGCCAAGGAGAAAGAAACATCTAGTAATTTGGTAAGTTACAATAATTTATTGCAAATATTATATTGTTAGGCCTACATTTCTAATATTTTTTTAGATTTTATGTAAGGTCAAACAGAGGTAAAATCTAGAAAGCAACCTCCTGCAAATACCAAGATTTAAATATCTGATTAAAATAATCTGTGAAGTTCTATTGAAGGTTAACACTAAAATTACACCCACCACGTTGCACTACACCCACACAATACCCGGATTGTCTCAGCAATGTTTAGACGGTAAAGCACCAGTAAGTTTCCAGTCAACTTCTCAGCTAGCATGCCACCCACTGGCAACATGTAAATCCAGCCTGATACTTTTTTTTGCTAGTGGCTTTACGTCGCACCAACACAGACAGGTCTTATGGCAATGATGGGATAGGGCAGGCCTAGGAGTTGGAAGGAAGTGGCCGTGGCCTTAATTAAGATACAGCCCCAGCATTTTGCCTGGTGTGAAAATGGGAAACCACGGAAAACCATATTCAGGGCTGCCGACAGTGGGATTCAAACCCACTATCTCCCGGATGCAAGCTCACAGCCGCGCACCTCTAACCACACGGCCAACAACTGATACTTTTTTAGCAGTAAAGTGATCTCATATCCTTACTGCAAACATGCTGAATGTCACTCACAGGAACACAAGTAGGAGCACATAACAGAACAAATATGACAATAGGAAAATGCAAGAAGAGGGAGTAATACAAAGAGAAGACAAGGACAAACATGAAAGGACACCATCACACACTGCCATCTTCAAATAGACACACTCTCTCCTCATTGGTCCCAATTCATCATCATCCATTTATTCTCAGCTCCCAATGAGTTTGTTTCTGCTTCCCAGTTTCATCAGGAATGCAGGCTTCATTCAACACTCACAAAGTGGCCACCTTGACAAAACTTCAGTCTTGACGTGGGAAATGTACAACCTGTGACAATAAAGTTCAGTGAATAGTCCTGTACTATCAACATAGATGAATACTGCACGACAGTGACCTTACTGTCCTTCGAAATAGTCCCCTCCCATAACTATGCACTGCTGAGATTGGCGATACATGTCCTGGAAACTTTGCAGGAAGGCTTCCTTTGGGATGGTGTTCGAAAGCCTCATCACGTTTCGTTGGATGTCAGGAATATCATCAAATATCTTTCCTTTCAAAATGAGTTTGAGTCGTGGGAATAGGAAGAAGTCTGGAGGATTGAGATCTGGCGAGTATGGGGGATGTTCAAGTTGCACCACCCCCTTTTTTGCCATGAACTGTTTGACGATATTGACTGTGTGTGGACGAGTGTTGTCATGGACAAGAAAGCATGAACCTTGTTGTACCCTGCATAGACGTTTCATGAAACCGGTCAAAATTTCAATGTACCGTGCAGCATTCAACGTCGTTCCCTCAGGTAGAAATTCCTTGCAGATAATGCCTTGACTATCGAAAAAGGTGATGAGCATCGTTTTAATACATGACTTTTCAGCTCAGAACCTTTTTCTGACGAGGGGATTCTGGAGAACGCCATGCCATGCTTTGCCGTTTCGTTTCAGGGTCGTTCCTGAGACACCAGGTTTCATCCTCAATGACAATACAGTTCAAGAAATTTGGTGTCAGATCCACCATTTTGACAGGTGAAGCCTCTAAACGTGCCTTCTTCTGATTGTCAGTGAAGTGATGTGGCACAAGACGAGAACACGTTTTCCTCTTCCGTAACCTCTGGGTAACGATTTGTTGCATGGATTCAAGGTTAATTTGCAGTTCATCCGCTATCATGCACACAGTTAATCGCCGATCGTTCGTGATTAATGTCCTCACCTTCTCAATATTTTTGTCACTGACGGCGATCGCCGATCTTCTGCTATGGGGGTTGTCAGAAACACTTTGCCGGCCTCCTTGAAAACGGGCGAACCACTCGTACACACACTTCAAGCACAGTGCTTGATCTTCATAAACACATACCAGCATCGCATGAGTTTCTTTCGGTGTCTTACCAAGCTTAAAACAAAACTGTACATTGATCTTTTGGTCGTTCATGTTCGTGTTCACAGTTCAGAACCAACACACTAAATATGCACTGTGTCAAACAGGTCTTACACGGCACACACACGATGCTAAACTGAACAACGTTGCGAGCAGGTGGTCAAAACCTGCTGCTGTGCAGGTGCAGCGTTATGTGTCGCCAGTGTTGCCAGATCGACCGTTCTGACTTCATTCACCGAACTTTATAGTCACAGGTTGTATGATAAGATGAAATCCACACAAACACAGAAAAAGAGAAAATGATTAAGATAAATACAGGTGGTATGTTATGTTTTCCTTGCAAAAATAAAATAAAAATGTGAGGATCACAGGCTCATCAGTCTCATTAGCCATTCCTTTAAACTATTTTTCAAAAGGTACTAATCAAAGTTAATTTAAGATATGTGAGAGGATCATTAGTAATTTGCACTTTGAGTTTAGACAGGGTTTGGGTACATGAAAAACAATAGTCCCCCTCCAAGTTGTAGTGCATAATTGTTATAATCAGAGGGAAAATTTAGAGCTATGTTTTACTAACTGACAAGAGTGCAACATTGTACACTTATGGAAATTCTCAGAAGAATGAACATAGATAAAGATAGGTTGATAACAAGGTGACTAAAACAGTCAAAATCTGTAAAGGAGTCCAGCAAGTATGTTTTCTCTCACCACTCTTATTTAACTCGTATTCAGATGTAAAGAAAGGTATAAATATTTAATGGGTCTGGATCAACATTTCCTATGTTTAGGACACAGTACCAACAGCTAATAATTTATATGATCTTGAACAAATGAATGCAGTTTTAATCTAGACCTGAATATTTTCAGGACAAAAATTCATGATTGTAACATGAAGGTCTGGTACCTTTACCAACACTAGCCTAACACTCAGTGGCTCATCAATAGGAAGAATGATTAAGTTTAAATACCTTAAGACCATGACTGTGACAACTGGACATCAGACAGATAAAATGCTGTATAGAGAATGCCTGTAGTGCTTTCATGAAATTCAGGCGGGTCCTCACATATACAGATTTGGATATCAATCTTAGGGTAAGATTTATAAAAATGTTGCGCTTAGAAAAAGCAATATGTGATAATATTTCAGCTTAGAACTCTGACCAGAAAGGTTCTGTCATCTGATTCAGTATTGTATGAACTATATCAATGAAATTTTGTTCTAAGTTATGCATGTATTGCAGGCCAGTATTTCCCCACCTCAAAATTGTCACAGAACAGTATTTTGAGGAGCAACAATGAAATGTTACATCTGTATGATGTTAAGTGGCAGACACTAAAGATGGCTACAGCAAAGAATACTGAAGCCTGTGAAATGCAGACTTTCTGTAGGATGCTTAAAATACCGTAGATTAACTAATTAAGAAGTCCTGAAACTTATGAATATAGATCTAGAACTGCTAGTTACAGTTTAAAAGGAGAAAGACTGCATACATGGGACATATCTTGCGGAAATTCAAATGGTACCTCCTACAGTTGATTATAAAAGGGAAGGTCAAAGAAGAAGAGAAAAAAAAAAGGAAGAGGGTGAAGAAAAATATCATGGCCACCCAACATAAAGCAATGTACTGTACAGGGCTACTACTGTACTACACCATGCAAGCAATCTGACAGAAATGCAACATGTGGGCACCAACATCCATGAATGGATATGTGGATTGCAGAAGAATTCATGTTCTTATCTCTCTGCAAATATTTCCCTAGGTCAGGGTCCTGGGCCTCCTGTAAATCACCTTGGCTGTATATTCATTAAGATTGAGAATAATGTGAGGTACATGGAAGTAAAGACCTACAACTACCTTCTGGTTAGTAATATTCCTCAAGTGTTTGGATGTAAACTTTTGATAATTCACTAGAATCCCCTAGTAATTTGCAGTGGTCTTATGAAAACTACAATTTTACAGAGTAGAGTAACACCCTATTTATATAGTTTTCACAGGTATGTTTTGTGTTTACAAAGTACATACATAAATAACATGGCATTAAGTTATGTCCAGCAGCAAGAGGAATAAATTTTTATTCCTTAGATAGAAATACACAGTTCAAAAAAATTAGGAATGTGTTTTTGAATGTATGCCATGCTCCACAAAACAATACCTCACACCCAGGTAGTGTACATATATTAACAACTAAACCTTTATTCTTTACCGTTGAAGTCTACAAAAGAACATTGATGGATTTGCGTCCATTTTCAGAACACAAACTGAAATTTCCAAATAGGGAAAAAACAAAGTGATAACAGTCCTCCATGGTGGATTTTTATCACAGTTGGGGAGCTTCAGTATGGTGTATGTCCTCCACGAGCATTTATCACTGCTTGCTATGACTTCCAATCATAAAGATTGATTCATTCAAAATAAATATCTGAATTATATTTATTGTTTCATCATTCACAATTATTCTAGCATCAATCGTCATAGTCTTGGCCTCAGTCCTGTATGCTCCGTATAAGTCAACGGAGGTCACGTTGCGGTATCAGGTCCCATTCTTCAATGACAGCCCGTTCGAGGTCTTGGAGAGTCTGTGGTGGAACAGGACGCACACGAACACTTCTGTCAAGCCTATTCCACACATGCTCGATGGGATTTAGGTCGGGACTCACTGCTGCCCATTCCATCTCCTGAATGTCCAGTTCTCGCAAGACAGCTCTGGTGATGCTCGCTACATGAGCCCTAGCAATGTCGTGCACGAGTACGAAATCAGGGCCAACACTGTATGCAGCAACCAACAGATGCTGTAGCAGTATCTGCTCGATGTACCCCGCAGCGGTAAGATTACCACGGACGACAACAACATCCGTACGGCCATCAATACTGATGCCATCCCACACCATCACAGAACCTTGTCCGAATCGGTCGCCTTCCTGGACAACATTTGGCATGTACTGCTCACCACGGCGTCTCCATACACATTGACGTCCATCACGCTGTGTCAGGGAAAATCTGGACTCATCTGTAAACAACACAGGTCTCTATTGGTGAAGTTGCCAGTTAACATGGGTACGGGCAAACAGTAGGCGAGCTGCGCAATGCTGCTGCGTTAAATGGGGCACTCGAATAGAACGTCTGGGTCGTAAGGACACTTCTCTTAACCTGTTCCTTACTGTCTGGTCAGACACCGTGACTCCAGTGACCCTCTGAGGTCTTGTTGCAGTTCTCTGGCAGCTGCTGAATGACGCTGCAACGCACAGATGGTCAGATATCGGTCATCCTGTGGGGTTGTCATGCATCCACGACCTTGTCCAACCCTCCTTGTGAACTGGCCTGTCTCACTGTAGCGATTCCACAAGTGGTGAATAACTGACGGAGAGACATTGAGATCCACAGAAACAAGATGAAAAGTCCATTCTTTCTGGATCAAAGTGACGGCCCTTGTGACTTGAACTTCATTAAGATGTCTCATGGGATGTGCTGGTTGACGTACAACTTGCTCAAACAAACACAGTAGTCTGTGTACCTCACAACGACACACCACTATTCACTTTGTTTTAAGAGGTCACCTGACAGTTTAATGCATGGCTACGCCTACAGATGGAGTATAACTTCGATTTGACATAACCTGAGCAGCTATGGTCTCAAGGTATGCTGTAAGACCATTGAAACCCTATCTACCAAATTAACGTTCACATACCAGACGTTACAAAACATGTTCCCCTAATTTTTTTTGAACTGTATATATTTGGTTCCATCTGTTCAATACTTATTTGACCGAGCTCGATAGCTGCAGTCGCTTAAGTGCGGCCAGTATCCAGTATTCGGGAGATAGTAGGTTCGAACCCCAGTGTCGGCAGCCCTGAAAATGGTTTTCCGTGGTTTTCCATTTTCACACCAGGCAAATGCTGGGGCTGTGCCTTAATTAAGGCCATGGCCATTTCCTTCCTACTCCTATCCCTTCCCTGTCCCATCGTCGCCATAAGACCTATCTGTGTCGGTGCGACGTAAAGCAGATAGCAAAAAAAACTTATTTGCACTATTCTAATTAAACAGCCAATATTTAGGACATGTTTTGGCCCAATTAGGCCACATATTGATATTTAATAGCTCATCAAACAAGTGTTAGATTTTTTCTGTAATTTGAACGTTTGTAAAAATTTATTGATATTTAAAAGCTTGGTAAAAATTACAAATTAAAACACTATTAAAAAAAAACAAAAACAGTTTCACCATTGATTATGACATGTTATAAAATGTTGAAAGAGACACTAAAACACAATGCAGGGCCGATGACCTTCGATGTTAGACCCCTTAAAACAACAAGCATCATCATCATCATCAAAACACAATGCAAATCCCTTATAAAACAATCTTCATTGGCTTTGATGTGTGGTTGAAGATGACTCACTCTTATAAAAAGCTCAATGTTGTTATAAGTGTACTGGTGTATGGAGGCTCATGAACAACCACTGTTCATGTGTATTAGCAGTCATTATGGCAGCCTGTGAAGTATTTTTACAACTGGCTTTACGTTGCACCCACACAGATAGGTTTTCATGGTGACGATGGGATAGGCCTAGGAGTGGGAAGGAAGCAGCCTTGGCTGTAATTATGTAATTAAGGTGCAGCCCCAGCATTTGCCTGAGGAGAAAATGGGAAACTACAGAAAACCATCTTCAGAGATGCCAACAGTGAGGTTCAAACCCACTATCCCCCGGATGCAAGCTCACAACTGCGCACCCTTAACCGTACAGCCAACTTGCCTGGTATGCCTGTGAAGTTTATTAATTTGTAGTATAATTTTATTTTCTATTATAAGTTCTATAATAAAATGAAAGATCGGAAGATATGCAATAGTGCTCTATGGAAGAGAAAAAGATTAATGACAACAGTACTTATGTTCTGCCGTTAGCCCTTTTATTTTGTCCAACTGTGACTGCTGTCTGTGTGTGTATGGAGTGAAACTTGTCTCGTTCTCTTGTGAGAGAGAAGAGCTAAGATTGGAGGGGTGGTTTTGTTGATTGGAGAAGACTTTTTAACTTGATTCAAGTATAACTGCGAGAGATTTGAACATTTGTAAAAATGTAATGATATTCAACAGCTCGTCAAACAATACGTTAGTTTTTCCTGTAATTTGGTCGAGAAGATAAGCAGAGTTATATCGTTAATCAATTGTTATATGTAGACTAGCAATTACCCACGGCTTCGCTTGTGTGGATTTCATGATTTGATCAAAGTAATCGTTCCTTGGCATTGTACTAAGACATTATCTGAAAATTCCTACGGTATAAAAAATTGCCCTAAAATTGACTTTCATTTACCCCAGAAATTCTTTGTAAACCATCTTTGTTGTATTACCTTTTGGGGCTAAGACGACCATGCGACATAGAACTGTACATGTGAGAAACAGTCTTCTCTCACGTCGAAAAAATAAATACATGTTTCTTTCTTTTTTTTTTTTTTTTTTTGCTAGTTGTTTTACATCGCACCGACACAGATAGGTCTTATGGCGATCTTTATTTTTAAAGGAGATTCCAAATACCTATTTCCACACCTGTAACATCTTCATTTTTTGAGATATACATAAGTATCCCCATAAATAGAATTCAACCCCTTGATCAGTCCTTCCCCAACCCCCACCCAAATGTATTTTCCGAAAACAAAAATACATGTTTCTTTATTTTTAAAGGAGATTCCAAATACCAACTTTCACATCTGTAACATCTTCAGTTTTTAAGATGCAAGTATCCTCATAATAATAATTAAAATATTTTTCACGTCTTTTCACCCCCCCCCGTTAAATGCTTTCTCCGAAAACAAAAAGGTACATATTCCTGCATTTTAAAAGTAATTTCCAAATACCACATTTCTTGTCTCTAATATGTTAAGTTTTTGACATATAATGTAGATATACCGGTACTCATTTAAAAATTCAGCCGCTTTTCCAATTCTTTTCAGCCCCTTAACTCGATTTTCCGAAAACAAAAAATATGTGTTTCATTATTTTTAAAGGAGATTCCAAATACCAGTTTTCATGCCTGTATGGCTCTAACACCTTCAGTTTTTGAGATAAATGTATATTCATAAGAATAATTCATCTTCTTCTTCTTCACATCCTTCCACCCCTCTCCCACCTTAAGTGGACTTCCCTAAAACAAAAAATAAGTGTTTATTTATTTTGAAAGGAAATTCAAAATACCAACTATTACGTCTGTAACAGCTTCAGTTTTTAAGATAAAGTATCCTCATAAACATATTTCAACTCCTTATTTATTTATTTTCAACCCCACACCCCGTACATTGATTTTCTGAAAAAAAGAAATGCGTGTTTCTTTATTTTTAAAGGAGACTCCAAATACTAATTTTCACGTCTGTAACATCTTCAGTTTCTTTATTTTTAAAGGAGATTCCAAATACTAATTTTCACGTCTGTAACATCTTCACTTTTTAGGATATAGGTATCCTCATAAAAGTAATTCAACTCAATTTTCACTCCAAATGCCAATTATCACGACTGCATCATCTTCAGTTTTGAGATACCGGTATGTGTATCCTCATAAAAAAGGAATTAAACTCCTTTTTCACCGCCCCCGCCCCAAGTTGATTTCCCCCAGAAAATGCGCGTTTCTTTGTTTTTAAAGGAGATTCCAAATACTAATTTTCATGTCTGTAACATCCTTAGCTTTTGAGATATAAGTATCCTCACACAAAGAATTCAACTAATTTTTCAATTAATTCACCCCTCTTAAGTGGATTTTCCAGACAAAAGATTACGTGTTTCTTTACTTTGAAAGAAAATCCCAAATACAAATTTTCATATCTGAACATCTTCAGTTTTTGAGATATAAGTATCCTCATGAAAAGAATTACACTCCTTTTTCACTCCACCACCGCCCGTTAAGTTGGTTTTCCCCCACCCAAAAAATGCGTGTTTCTTTATTTTTAAACGAGATTCCAAATACCAATTTCCATGTCTGTAACCTTCAGTTTTGAGATATAAGTTTCTCCAGAAAAAAGAATTCAATTTTTTTACTTCTTTTCACACTCCCCACTCAAGTAAATTTTCCAAAAACCAAACAGTACCCATTTCTTTAAAAGAGCTTCCAAATACCAATTATCATGACTAACATCTTCAGTACTGAGATATATGTATCCTTGTAAAAGGAATTTATCTCCATTTTCATCCTCCCCGCCCAAATGCATGTTTCTTTATTTTTAAAGGAGATTCCAAATACCAGTTTTCACGTTTGTAACATCTTTAGAATTTTTGGTAGATATATATATATATATATTACATTCTCATACAAATAATTCAACTAATTTTTCAATTCGTTCACCCCCCGCCCCATTAAGGATTTTTTCACCCCGTTTGTCACTCCTGTTCACCCCTCATTCATCGGATTATCCAAAAGCACAAAAATATGTTTTTCTTTATTTTTGAAGGAGATTCCAAATACCAATTTTCATGTCTGTAACATCTTCAGTTTTTGAGATATAAGTCTCCTCATAAAAGGGGTTCAACCCCTTTTCCCCTTAATGAGATTTTCCGAAAACCAAAAAATATGTGTTTATTTATATTTAAAGGAGATTCCAAATATCAATTTTTATGTCTGTAAACTTTTAAGTTTTTGAGATATAGATATCCTCATTTTAAAAATTCACCCCCTTAGCGACAGAATATCCAAATATCCTCCCTTAGTGAGCACCTACACCCTTATATAAATGTATCCCCAAAATTTCATTTCTTTATGTCCAGTAGTTTTGGCTCGGCGATGATGAATCAGTCAGTCAGTCACAACATGTCATTATATATATATAATTTTCTAGAAAATTGAAGCAAGTTCTTTTATTAGCTGTTTGAAGAATTACCATTATCTCAAAACATGTCCTAAATGTTGACTAATTAGAATTAAGTACTGAACGTGTGGAACCAAATATACACTGGTGGAAAAAAAAAAGTGGATCAATTTTATTTTATTTTAAGAGCAAAAACTGCATTTATTTATCTTAAACCTTGCTTTTTCTTCATTCCTACAAAATATTACAAAAATAAGTTAACTAGTGCTCAGCATACTTCATACTGATTATCAAAGTTCTTTTTTCGAGTTTATAAAAAAAGTTCTTAGATGCTGTAATTCATGACAATGTTATTATCTTAAATAACTTCTGAACATACCTCTGAAAGTTCTCTTGACACTTGTCTTGCCTTAGTACAGTATTGCGCGTTACCGCCTCTAGAGATTATTACGGCCCCCATCCTTCATGGCATGCTAGCTAGAAGATCCTAGGTAGTTTCCTGGAGGATGAGCACCCACTCTTCCAGTAATGTTGCCTGCACTTCGTTGAGGGTGTCAAAGTAATGAAGCCAAACATATCCCACAGGCTTTCTGTGAGATGCATCAGGATGAAATTTTTACCAATCAAGGTAGCATAGGGGATTACATGCTCTGGTAACATCTCTATGATGTAACGGTGTGCATTCAGAGCACCTCCATTGATGAAAAGAAGTTCCATCCAGGCCTGAAAGCGGATACCAGCCCATACCACGATGAAGCCACCCCCCAACGGTGACCTCTCGGAGATGTAACAAAGTAAACATCGCTCCCCACTCTCGCTACCATTAGGTGACCGGAGGCATAATCGTGACTCATCTGTGGACAGTACCATTGACCACTGCTCCACAATCCAATTCCGATATTGACGTGCAAACTGTAATCGAGCTGCTCTGTGCTGGGGGATAAGCTGTGGACCAGATGCAGGTTTTCCCGAGGTCAAAGTGGCTTCCCACAGTCTTATTCGGACAGTCCTCACAGACACCGCGACATTTCTTACTGCCTCGAGTCAATTTCTGGCTTGGATGGAGGTAGTTTGCCAACTTGTCAAATGTTAAAGGGAAACTGAAGGAAAATGTTCCTTTGTGACAGATATTATGTCACACACTGATAATCTGTCAATAGCTTCTGTCCCAATATCATAAAACTTAAAAGGTGTTATTGATAGTAATAAAATAAAAATGAGTGCCTTGCACTTAGGGGTGGGAAATGGCTCTTTTAAGTTTATTTATGATCTCTAAACATCATATTCTTCTCCAAACCTGCAGAATACACATTAGAAACATTAACATAATTAATGGAACAATTCTCTCTAATAATATTGGTGTATAGCAATATTACAATTTTGTTTTTACAAAGTGATCCACATTTTTTGTCCACCAGTCTATTTCTGTCAAGGAATAAAAATTGATTTATGTTAAGTCAACACAGAAGCCATAATGAAGTTTATAAGTTACAATCAGTGAGCGTAAGCCACGCTGACTGACACTGATTCTTACAAGGTAGCGAGACATTGCTATTCAAAACCGAGGCTCTATCTTAAAACAAGACTATGGACAATTTCTTTAAAATGTAATTGTGGATGTCTTTTATATCTGGCGATGTAAGCCCATATCTGACACAGGTAGCCTATGTATTGTTTAACCATTTTTGAACTCACTAAACATTCATTCATTCATACATTACACTTTGATTTGTCCTTATTTCCATGCAATTCGAGTGTACCAGTATCTTGAGGTAGCAACAGCTCCAATTAGCTTGATGTTAAGAGTTCCAGTTTTATGTTATGGCTTAAGATTTACCAACACCATCCTTGTGTCTCCACGCCGAGTGTTGGGTGGCAGTAAATAGCCTGACCCACTATAAGGACCAACGGCTAAGGGCGGAGGAGTCCTTATAGAAGGGAAATCGACCCTCAGTGGAGGAAATGCTACTGAAACCCCATATCGGTTGTAGCGTCTGTACTTCAGAGGAGCGGCTACAAAAGGCGTCTGTTCTCCATGTTAGGAGCGGCCTGCAAGTTTCGGCTGGCAGTAGCTCTAAAATGCCTTTGGGAGTGGCAAACCCATCGTAATAAAAGCCCATATGATGACAAGTGTACTGAAGCCTCGGAAAATGCTAGGGCGCTCCCCACAAGCGACGTGCAATTCTTGTGATGCTGGGAGAAATGTGAGAAATGGGCGACCAGCAACCAAATACATCAAGATAGCAACCATCAATGTTATGACACTAACAGGGAAAGTGGAAGAAATTGTAGATTTTATGGTTGACAAAGATATATAGCATTGCTGGGAATCAGTGAGACCAAATGGAAAGGAAAAGTGAGAGGAAACTAAAGAAAGGATACACCTTATACTATAGTGGAGGGAGAGAAGCCAAAAATGGTGTAGGTCTCATAATTAGAAAAGACCTAAAGGAATACCTAGAATTGGTGGAATACATAAATGACAGGTTGATTAACCCTCGAAGTGGCAGTCATTTATCCTGTAGTGGCAGCGATATTTTACCGGTGTTGCAGACTCTTAGTATAAATTGTGTTAAAAATCGTTGACATGTTATACATACATGAACAGCACACCCCTTTATCCACAAAAATACAAGGAATATGATGATGATGATAATAAAGTTTTTATTTACCATCCACAAAGTGTAAGACCACAAATATATTGAATGTGTTTTTATTATTTACTTTTGCAAAAGTTTTGCTATATATAATATGTTTATATTTAGGTAAATTTTAAAAAATGACATATACAAAAGCAGCACCCATTCATAGTAAATAGTTGCGTACCGGTATGTAGTTTATAATACTGTTCTTAGCTGGAAAAATTATACTACAATGTATACAACAATTGTATGCTACCACTTGTACATTTTACTCAGAGTCACTTGGGTGGGTCTTTCTTTTTACTCCACACTTGTCAGGTCTCCAGAAGTGCACTAGTTTATGATATCACCCCTGGTGAATACCACCATAACATCCTGGTCAACAGAATTTAGACTTCTTCTTCTTCTTCTTCTTTACTTGCAAGCACACAAAACACAGGCGATTGTTATTCTGTGGCAAATTTTCAAGAGCATGAGAGGGGCCTCCTGCATGACCTGTTGGCCTCACAACTGGAATACTGACCATGAAGTCTCATCTTGCTAAACGCTTATCAGTGTTCTTTATGTACAGCATGCATGTGTCAAATAATGTCATATCTAGAAGATTTGAAAAAAAATTGCTTCCAGTACCTTCTGGTGGGTCTGGAACAAGTGGCATGAAACATGCACTTATCTTTATTATCTACACCTCCCATGAAGGTATTGTACTTATGAATCAGTAGTGGTTTCAACCCTTCATTTCTCTTTCGACTCCTTACAACATTGTCCTCAGTGTGACATCCCGTTGTGAGGCAATAAACTGGCTTCCGCGTTTTCGTCTCTTTATAAGCAACCAGTAGAACGTCACCTTGCCTAAAGTAAAAAGTAAACGGTTTGCCTATGTTCAAGTTTTCTACCTAAAACAATCTGAGACAGTCCCTTTGAAGATTTATTCACTGTCCCTGTGATGAAATTATTCAGTATTGCTGACATGAATGCATATCAACACTTCAGATTGATATCAGAAGGAAAACTGGCGACTAAATATAGCTGGCTCAGCTGAGACGTGTGGCCTGCTGCTTAATATGTAGCAGCTAGCACAAGACAGCGGGATTATGACGCTACTTTGGCAACGATTTACACTAGATTAGTGCAAGATGCTATTATACAAACTAGTTCATGATTATGACCAAATATTTCTCCTTCAATTCATTCATAATTAGCACATTTCGATAAATAATAATTCGATTATCGAAATAAAATAAAGAGCCTGTCAAAACACCAGATGTCAGGCGTATGCCACTTGGAGGGTTGTCAAATTGAGACTTGAAACTGGTGTTACAAATATAATTCACGGGTATGCTCCACAAACAGGAAATACAGATACGGATGTAGAGGAATAACTTGAATATCTGGCAGACCATATAGAGGACAAACAGGTTGTGATCATAGGAGACATAAATGCCCAAGTAGGTCAGGCAAGAAAAGGAGATGAAGAGTTTATAGGTCCATTTGGATATGGGAAGAGAAACAAGGCTGGAGATATTTTGGTAGACTTTTGTAGAAGAAATGAGCTGATCATTGGTAACACATGGTTTTGAAAGAAAAACAGTCAGAAG
This sequence comes from Anabrus simplex, assembly GCF_040414725.1. Classification (NCBI taxonomy): domain Eukaryota; kingdom Metazoa; phylum Arthropoda; class Insecta; order Orthoptera; family Tettigoniidae; genus Anabrus; species Anabrus simplex. Next base: position 637,268,054 of record NC_090266.1, on the reverse strand, counting down.
ATAACAAGATATTGTTGGGATAACGAAATCAAAACTCTGATAGATTACATTTTGATCGCGAAAGGTAACAGGAAAATGTTGGTAGAAGTAACAGCCCTCCCGAGTGAATCTTTCAAAGGAGATCACAGAGTTGTGATAGCTAACATAAAGATGGCAAAGATACAAAAGATGACTGTGATTAGGGAGAGAAAGATAACGGTGTGGAAATTACAGGAGAAGGAAATAAATGAAGAGTTCCAGACACACATTAAAACAAGTATACCTAAGGAAGACATTGGAAGGGTCGAAGAAGAATGGGCATACTTTAAAACAGTCATGGTCGAGTCTGCAGAAAAGACCTGTGGAAGAGTATCAGGAAAGAAGAAAGATCAAGAAATGCCCTGGTGGAATGACAGGCTAAAATATATAGTTAAAAGGAAGAAACAAGCTTGGAAAAGATGGCTGAGAAACAGAACAACAGAATGCAAAACAGAATACAAGCACTGCAAGAAGGAGTGCTCCAAGGTGGTTCGAGAAGAAAAAAAGAAATGCTGGCAAAAATTCACTGAATTTCTGCTAGAAGATACAACCAGAAACAAAAAGATCTTATTCCAGTGGGTTAAAAAGAAGAAAAGCTCAGGTGAAGGTGCTAACTTATTACAAATGAACAGGAGGAAGTGATGACACAGAAGCAGGATATATTGCAGAGGTGGGGAAAATACTTTGAACAGCTTTACAACGTGCAAAATACCTCGGTACAAGGAGAAATTGAAGAATCAGATTTAGTGCAGATAGAAGATAAGGAAAACAAGGTGTCCATGGCAGAGATTGAGTGGGCCACTAAAAGAATGAAATGAGGCAAGGCAGCTGGAATTGATGAGGTTACCATAGAAATGATAATAGCAGCAGGGGTAGTTGGTCTACAGTGGTTGTATAGACTCTTCAGAGTAATATGGAGAGTAAAAACTGTTCCAAAAGAGTGGACAAAAGGGGTCATTATACCAATTTTCAAGAAAGGAGACAGGAAGCAATGTGAAAATTACAGAGGCGTGATACTGATACCTCATACAGCTAAGATCCTAGAAAGAATCTTGGATAGTGGAATAAGAGACATAGTAGAGGGAAAATTGGCAGAACACCTGTATGGATTCAGAAGAGGCAGGTCCTCATTTGATCCAATATTTACATTGCGTCAAATGATGGAAAGGTATTGGGAATATGGAAAGGACACGGCAGTAACGTTTCTAGATATTGAAAAGGCATATGACAGTGTCCCAAGGAATTTGGTATGGACAACATTGACAGAGGCACAGAATGGGAATGAAATAATGCAGATGGTAATAGCATTGTATCAAAATTGTGAAAGCTGTGTTAGAACCAAAGTGGGTCAAACTGAATGGTTCAGAGTGGAGACAGGCTTAAGACAGGGAAGTGTATTGTCTCCCTTACTCTTCATTATCATGGATAGAGTTCTACATAATATCAAAGAGAAGATGATAGGTGAGCAAGTAAAGTCTATGCTCTTTGCTGATGACATTGTAGTTTGGGGAGATAATGAAGAGGAAGTACAGACACAAGTTGATTTACAGAATGAGGAGATAAGAAATTTTGGAATGAAGATCAGTACTGCGAAAAGACTTTGATCATGGCAAGAGGTAACAGAAAATCCAGGGGAGTGATAAAAATAGGAAATAAACCTCTTGAAGTAGTGAAATTTTTTAAATATCTGGGCAGCGAGATATTACAACATGGAAATTTGGATGGAGAAATTGATTTAAGAATACAGCAGTCTGCAAGTTTCTACCAGTGTGCGAGACATTGTATGGAACAAAGATGTGCGAATGAAGTGCAAGAAGGTTTTATACTCGTCCTATTATAAACATATACTGACCTATGCTTCAGCAGCCTGGACATTAACTAAGCGGAACCAAAGTAACATACAAGCAGCTGAAATGAGGTTCTTGAGGAGCATACAGGAAAAGACAAGACGAGATCAAATACAAAATGAGGAAATGAGGAGAAGCGTGGGAGTGTGTAAACTTCAAGAAGAGATTGATACAGCAAAGCTAAAATGGTTTGGACACATGATGCGAATGCCAGGAGAGAGAATACCAAAGAGAACATTCATGGATACAGGGACTGGAAAGAGGCCTATGGGACGTTCTAGAATGAGATGGAGGAACTCTGTTGTGGACTGTATTACAAATAGACGAGTCGATAACAACAATACTAGAAGAGGAATGGTGGAAAGATCGAGTAAAGTCGAGGGCTTTGGTACACTACCCTACCCAGAGAGAATCTGGAAAAGGGAATGGATGAAGAAGATCCTTTCATGTTATCTACATAGATAAAATTACCATTTTGCCTGTACACTAAAATTTTCGGCTTGTACATAGTTTTTAACATGGATTAGGTATACAAAAGTCGAAAGTGGGCTCAGTTCAATTTTTGTCTGCCTCTATGAACATTACACAAAAACAATTATACAGAATTTAACATGGTATTTAAATTCAGGGATATTCGGAGAGTGCACTAGGCTATATAGTGTCCCCTTCAAATTTGGGTCCAAATAAGCATTTTATTATGTCTTCAATGGCTAGTAACATTCATTACCGGGCGAGTTGGCCGTGCGCGTAGAGGCGCGTGGCTGTGAGCTTGCATCCGGGAGATAGTAGGTTCGAATCCCACTATCGGCAGCCCTGAAAATGGTTTTCCGTGGTTCCCCATTTTCACACCAGGCAAATGCTGGGGCTGTACCTTAATTAAGGCCACGGCCGCTTCCTTCCAACTCCTAGGCCTTTCCTATCCCATCGTCGCCACAAGACCTATCTGTGTCGGTGCGACGTAAAACCCCTAGCAAAAAAAAAAAAAAAAAAAAAGTAACATTCATTTCATTGGGAGTGCAGTGTTACATTTTATTCAAGAGTAGCTGTGTATTCAGTCAGAAAGTGGTCTGACCAGTTTTTGGGCAAGTGCAGACTATTATTTTAGCCTGTCGATCAATACCATATGCTGGCCACGTGACCAACAAGAAATTTTCAAGGTTGCTTCCGACTGTACGCTGAGCGTGTGGAAGCTCGCTCTGGGCCAAGGAACTTCTAGTAGGACAACCACCAATTACAGGACATCAGGATGTCCAATTGTGTGTTAAAAAACTGCCACACTTCCTCGGCAAAGGACACACAAGCTCGGGACCGCTATTAATCACTCTTATTGCTGCAGATTTTCAAGAGCTTCAAGTTAAAGTGTCTTCGTCAAGATATTTAGTCAACGTGTTCACATTTGAACAAATTCTAAAACTGTTCGTGTCAATTTCAGACATCATCAAAACTCAAGAAGGAAGAGGACCTCTCCAATTCAGGACAATAATTTACACCAGTATGCTTCACCTACCTTCAAGAGATGATAATTCATCGCTGGAAATGGACTTAGCTGTCATCATGCCCTGCTAAATGTAGGCAACCCGGACAACCTGCATTATGTGAGCAGAATCAACCAACCACAAGGAGATAGAGTTCCATTACATATTTAAGTGCACTTTTATGATATTATCACTGCCCATCTATATAGAAATAGTACGTATCTGTTCATTGAAATAGATATTTCTATTACATTAATGCAATTTTTCAATATTTTCACATTTTCCTCTATTGGTGTCATGGTAGTGTTGGTACATTGAGTGTTAATGTAATTTGGATTCTGTTAGTGTAGTTTGCTCTAGAATGTATTTGGAGATTATCTCTAATTTCCATGCAAATACTTTAACTTAATATTTAAAGGTAATGGACCTCTTGGATAAAATATATGTGTGTATCAATGTGTACACACTAATCTAATTTAAATAATTCTAGATTCGTGAAGTCTTGTGGGACAGAACTTGCGTTATGTCTCATATGATGAATTTCAGTGAGTATTTCATCTCATGCATTACTATGGATTTAGGCAGGATAGTGTCATCAAATTCAGACTTATGGTAGAACTAAAAATCACCACTAATAATAATAAACTTCGAGATCGGGTTAAATAAAAGATTAATGGTCATGAGTGATAATATTTGTTGTTTCTTGTGAGATATTTAATGTGTGCTCTGTTAATGAATTATGAGCCTGGATTACGGTGATCCTGCAGGATTAATTTGTGGATTATTTTTGAGAAGCATATGTCTTGGGTTACCATGCGTTTTGTGAATTTTGAGCCCGTGTTGAGTGATATTTATGAGATTTAGGAATAATAATTTATCGGAACTTGTTGAACACGTGTCCGGTGACATTTATGTCTAACCCTACTGATGTGCGTGAGGATTGTCGACCAGTTCTTCTGATTGTAAAACTGTTGAATTTCTACAGATTGACACTGTAATACTCCTGCTGTTTTCTTTAAAGTGATTTCAGTTATTCAGTCAAATGTCACTGATTGTCAAACATGATAACTTACCGAATAAAGTCATCTGACTATTTTCCACTGATAGGATGTTATGATAAAAATCACAATATAAAATTAAAGTCTAGAATTCGTCTGTAAATAGTAAAAATAAAATACATGTGTCCTATGTGTGAATGTGGAATGAATGATGTAGTTAGAAATATTTTTCTCATGTGATTTATTGAAATGTGGTTTTGATTTGACCGCGTGTTCACCACGGTGGGCTCAGGTTATTTCGGCGTTGTTTGTGCTAATTTATCTTGTGGAAGTGATTGTGTTTAGTGAATTTTATTGCATATGTAAGTAAAATTCTACATTGTCGTGATCTTAAAACTGAATAAGCCTGTACCGAACCTCGCACGAACAAGGCTAAATAAAGTTATTCAATATAAGATTTTCAAGGTGTATTGTAACGTTAACTTGTTAATGTCATAAATTATTTCCAGTCACACTTTGAATGATTTTACTGGGAAAGTCGCTTCTGTAAGACTGTAATAATACTTGTAAAATCTTAAATCAACATAATCATTTGAATACCTTCTGGCAAAAATGTTGTAACCCTCAAAATGCAACTTTGTCCACTGATACGTTTCTGCACCCGCACGACCCGTGGCGAAATTTAAACAATTAAAAAAAAGCGCTTAACGTTCAAGTTTGCCAACATAACTTCCTACATGCCTCACTCTGACCGCATACATCATTTATGAACGGAAACCCAGCATTCTAGAAAAGTGAGGGTTACAACATTTGAGATTACAGTAATTAAAATATTTTCCAGAATGATGAAATTTCCATTTTTCTATCTTTGTCAATGTGCTAAAGCGATGGCCTGTTTCTGTTAATATTATTGCTCAAATAAGTTAAGACGAGGTTCACCCTCTACATTTTGATTTTCCTCAAGCCAGATAAAGGCTAATTTTGGATTTTGTTTATATTTCAGTGTAATTCAGGCTTCAATGTGGAAGAACCAGAATGTTGCAATTTTGTAAAACCTTATGAGAAAAAATAAGAAACTACATAAAGAATTTTTTTTTAAAAAAATTTGTCAAATATTGTGTTTAAAATGTGCTATTAACAATAAATATCAAGCCGTTGTTTTAGAATATTTCTTCATTGTCGTCGGTCCTTGTCCTATTAGCTGCCTCTAAAAATAAGCGACGCCAGTTAACGAACGGTCCACCTCAGGATCTCTCGTGCACCGGCTGAGCCTGCCTGGGATATAGGGGGCAATCATTTGATTAAAACAGTGGATTTGCAATATTAAGGGAATCAAAACAGGAAATGTCTAATTTCACCATTAGCGATGATGGTTATTGTTGTTGAGATTGATTTTTGTGTGATACTACAGAACTGTGTGGACATCAGATCATACTGATCACGAATGTAATTCAGATAACCAATGAACTTAGGACAACACAAAGAAAATAATGGCATCATGAAGGGAGTTGGAAATGAAAGACTTCCTTGACCTTCGATGTCCCTGTATCGCTGAGCCAGAAGAAAATTAAACGCGGTGGCTTACAATGTCCTAAGCTCATAAAAGTGATCAACATAACATTACACTGACTATTGTTAACCAAGATGACATTTTGCTCTTTGGCTGCCTCTCATCTCCACGAATTGCATCACTGCTACAACTGTACAAAAACCAACCTGTCAATGATGGGTTCAACAGCTACTGAACCATAAGGCTCCTTTCACAATGTGCGGTTTTGACCACGTGGCTTTACGATGGAGATAATGTTTCTACACTGCAACTGTTTCTTGCCATTGTAAGCTCAAAGCACATTTTGATGCTAGTCATACAAGAGAGTCTTGCAATGAATTGTTAACAAATTATTGCGTTACGGTTATTCCATAGTCGCCAAAAGAGACAAAGATGAAATCCCCCCTTTTTGGGGGCATCCTATCAGAGGAGAGAGGAAGTGGGATTATTTTACATTGTTTGAAGATCTAAGGAACAATGAAAATAAATTAACCACTTCCGTATGTCCTTTACGACAGCACAGGATTGGCTTGGACCAGAATAACTTCAGAATCGACATTTCACAAAATCCACCAAGCAATGCACTGAACATTTTACCAACACAACAAAACACTAGTTTTTTGCGGATGAAATTATTCTGTATAGAGTAATAAATAAGTTACAAGATAGTGAGCAACTGCATTAAGACCTGGACAATGTTGTAAGACATACAGCAGGCAATGATATGGTGATAAAAGGGGTTAAAAATCAGGTTGTGCGTTTCACAAATAGAAATAGTCCTCTGTTTTAATTACTGCATTGATGGGGTAAAAGTTCCTCGTGAGAATTTTAAGTACCTAGGTGTTAATATAAGGAAAGATCTTCATTGGAGTAATCGCACAAAAGGGACTGTAATAAGGAGGTAAAGGAGAGGGCATATAACCTCTAGCGTCCTGATGTATCATATATGATACATTCAGTTGTTAATCTTTTTCTCCGTAACGGTGCCTCTTCTTGACGGAACGCCGGCTGTATCACGTTTCTCAAGGCATGCGCTGCGAGATATCCATTGTTTAAAGTTGCTTTGTTGAACGCAGTATTGGCGGGAGGTCTTTAACTACAGTCGTGGAAGAGGTGTCCGTCATGGCTAGCACAATAAGAGGTATTTATAATCATACTGGATTTAATTTTCGTTCTTATTATGTTCACTACAATTGCAAAAGTGCATGTTTTCATGTGAAATTATGTTCATTGCCATTTGAAAATCATGACCGTTTTTGATGTATCATATATGATACATCAGGTAGCTACCAATACAAATCGGCAATGCAGTAATGAACAGAGGGGTTGAAATATTTTCTAGTTAAGATCCATACTGGTGCATATTTCGAGTCAAAGCGTTACAAAAATGATTTTCCATATTATGTAGAAAGTTTATCTTTTAAAAGTATGATTTGGTATAGTAATTTTCACCAAAAATTAACTTTTCTTTAAAATTATTTTACAAATTTTTGCTGCAGGATTGAAAGATAGTGAGATATTGGAGCTCGTAGATCAAATTGACCCAAATTCGTCAGATGCAGAGCAAGGTCCAGATGACGATGATGTTGATGATGAGTTCTCGGTTTGTTTACCGAGTACAGTGAACGATGGTAGTGATGCTAGTTCTCCCTCGGACTCGGAGGATGAGCCCGAAACTCCTATAGGAAGTACTCATTTCAGAGGTTCAGGCTGGTTACATAAAACTGCGTAAGTTAAATTTACATTCCGTTGTTCAATTTATTCACGTATCTAGTAATCTGAGTGGTTAAATAAGTTTTCTTTTTTTTAGTTTTGAACCACCCCCTACTGGAAATCCTCAGGCACCACCAGACAACCCAGATGAACAACATCCTAAAAATCCTTTCGAATATTTCACCAAATACGTTGTTCAGCCATCACTGTTTGAAGATATGTCTGAGTACATGAACATCAGGCAGGTGGCAGTAACTGGAAAATCACTGGGCTGCACTGGGGAGGAAATCTGCATATATGGGGTTCTGCAATTGTAGCATCTTTGTTGGGTTTTCCGCGGATAAGGATGTGCTGGGAGTGAAGGACTCGTTACCCCTTAATTGCAGATAATATCTCAAGGGATAGATTTTATTTAATTAGAAATGCACTGAAAATAGTTGATGACAATGCAGTGTCTAACGAGGCTAAACAGCAGGACAGTTTTTGGAAAGTTCGGCCACTCCTGGACACAATTAGGGAGGGATGTCCAAAAAATCCTCGGCCTAAAGAAGTGTCCATTGACGAACAAATTATACCCTTTCATGGCCAAGTGAAAATGCGACAGTACATCCGAGGTAAGCCCAATCCTGTTGGATTGAAAATTTTTGTCATGGCCACACCAAGTGGTCTGCCTCTTGATTTCCTGATGTACCAGGGAAAAGGAGGGGAAATAATCTCTGAGAAAACACCCCTCCCTGACAAAATTGATTTAGGTGGTAGGGTAGTGCTAAAACTCTGTGATTCACTACTTCCTGGTTCATCAGTTTTCATGGACAGGTATTTTACTTCACTGGTACTTCTTGAGAGCCTCCTTACCCATAGATCCATATTGGCAACTGGGACCATAATGGTCAGCCGCCTACCCAAAGGTGTCCAGTTCAAACAGGACCTAGACATGAGAAAGGAAGGAAGAGGCACCTTTGATCAAGTTGTCAGGAGAGATGAGAAGTTAGTCGTGACCAAGTGGTTTGACAACAAGCCTGTTTACGTCGCCTCATCAGAGTTTGGAGCTCAGCCAGTTGATGAATGTAAGCGCTGGTCAAAAAAGGATGCACGTTACATTCAAGTCCTAAGACCCCACGGTGTGAAACAGTACAATCAGCACATGGGGGGAGTTGACTTGCTGGACAGAGTACAGGGAAAATATGCTATGAGAAGCCGAACAAACAAATGGACAATACGAGTAATCCACCATTTCATGGATTTTGCCTTGGCAGCGGCATGGATAGAATACAGACAAGATAGTCTACGAAGTGGTTTTAGGAGGAAAGACATTCTGACTTACTTCGATTTCAAACTGGACGTTGCAGAAAAACTTATTTACTTTTACAAGGACAACGTAGGGGATGAACTAGCCAGCGTATTGGTAGGTGTGCTAGGTACCAACTGATGAGCCCACCCTAGCACACGAGGGCGAAACGCTGGCAACCAAGAATGAGCTAGCTGGAAAATTTATAATGTCCAATAACGGACCATTTATATTGGTATTATGATGAAGAAGAGATCGAAGACAGTGAAGACGATACCAATGAACATGGAAAACGTAAAAGGTCAAGAACACCCCAGTTATTACCTCCACCACGCAACAGGTTTGAAAACGCTCTGCATATGCCGGAAATGATGAGGGACAAACAGAAGAACCAGTCCAGATGTAGACTTCCCGGCTGCAATGCATTAACTTGGGCCCGTTGTACACAGTGCAATGTTTTTTTGTGTTTATCCATGGACAGGAATTGCTTTCTTGCTTTCCACAAGAGGTAGAACAGCACATAACATGGGATTTTCCCAGACAATTTGATATTCCTTCTTAGCATTCTCAGTGAATTCAATTTTATTTTCGTAAACATGTGTTCATTCAAACAAGACTGCTAACTTTGAGGTTTTTTAAATTTTAAAATTCCAATGTAATGAATAATATTTAAAAAAATCCTTATTAACATTTTATATAGCTATTTAGTATTAAGAAAAGGTCTAATAATCCTAAAATATAAAAATAAAACATTCTAATAAAAATTTATTTACCATTCAGTTCAGGATATTTTGTCTCCATAGCGTCCTGATGTATCATTGGTGATACATACCCTCCTGACTTTGTTAAGGGATGAAATTATTTTTTGTCAAATTTATAGTCCTACTGAACATCCATAGAGACAAAAAAAGTGAAATTTGATAACTTTGCCGATCAGATGTAGCTCAGGATGCTAGAGGATAAGTCTTGTAAGACCCAAACTAGAGTACGGTTCCAGCCAATGTATTGGGACCCTCACGAGGATTACTTTATTCGAGCACTGGAAAAGATCCTAAGAAAAGCAGCTTCACTTGTCATTGATTTCCTACAAAAGAGTAGTGTTACAAAAATGTTGCAAAGTTTGGGCTGGAAGGACTTGGAAGAAAAGAGACAAGCTGCTCAACAAAGTGGTATGTGGCTGTCAGTGGAGAGATGGCATGGAATGACATTAGTAGACAAAAAAGTATGAGTGGTGTTTTAAAAAGTAGGAAGGATAACATTTTTTTCTTTGCTATTTGCTTGACGTCGCACTGACACTGATAGGTCTTATGGCAACGATGGGATATGAAAGGCCTAGAGTGGGAAGGAAGCGGCCGTGGCCTTAATTAAGGTAAAGCCCCAGTATTTGCCTGGTGTGAAAGTGGGAAACCACGGAAAACCATCTTCAGGGCTGCCGAGAGTGGGGTTCGAACCCACTATCATCCCAGATGCAAGCTCACAGCTGCGCGCCCCTGACCGCATGGCCAACTCGCCCAGTGATTAAAATATCGGCCAACAAACTTCACTGCAGAGCCGATGACCTTCTATGTTAGGCCCCTTGAAACAACAAGCATCATCAAACTTCACTGCACAAATGTGAAGACTTATCTCTATTCAGTTCATAAAGCCAACTGAAAAGTCTATATTAAGGTATATTTCACAACCTTTTCTTTTTTTCCTTACTAGTGGTTTAATGTCTCACTAATACATCAAAGGTTTTCGGCGATGCACGGACGGGAAATGGCTAGGATTGGGAAGATGACGTACATAGCCTTAATTAAGGTACAGCCCCAGCATTTGTCTGGTGTGAAAATGAGAAACCACAGAAAACCATCTTCAGGACTGCCGATAGTGGGATTTGAACCCACTATCTCCTGAATGCTTCATAACCTGTAATCATAGAAGTAAACATCTCTTGCTGTTTAGATATATCTGACTCCCTAATTTTAAAAGCACACTGGGAATTTTATTTCCCTTCACAGTAGTTGGAATGATAAAAATTACCCCTATAAATCTCTGTAATGAACCATCAATATTTTGCAATATTAGTAACATTACTGCTTTATAAGGGGAAGATTAAATAACAGGGTCAATTAATCCTACAAATGAGTTCATTAGAAAGATAAGTCAACTTCTTTTTTCTTTTACAAACAACTTACTTTACTTCTGCAGACATTATGACCAAGTAATATTTCACTAAAGTCATCATAACATTACTGTGGCTCATATCTCCACTGCATGAACCTTCCCTTAAAGAGCAATGGAGCAAAGCCACAAGTACATCTTAAAAAGACAGATGTGAACTTTACAGAATGTAATTTCATGCAGTAGAATTTCTCTTTCTTTTCAAAACTTGCCATGAATCTTAGAAACATAAATGATTATTTTCCAATGTCATAACAAACATGGTCCCAGAATCATTGAGTTTCCAATCACAAATTAAACAAAAAGTAGTTCTGCCAATGACCTCAAGAATATTTTTCTCCGTTTGCTTTTGGTATATGCATTACGTCGCACCAATAGACACGTCTTATGGTCAAGATGGGATAGGGCAGGACTAGAACTGGGAATTAAAGAGACTGGCCTCAATAATGTTACAGCCCCAGTCAACATTTGCTTGATGTGAAAATGGGAAACCACTTTATGGCTGCCGACAGTGGGGCTTGAACCTATTATCTCCCAAATGCAAACTCATGGCTATGTGACCCAAATCTCACTCAGTATGTTTCTCTTTCACCATGAGGTAGTTTCACATTGAACAATTGGATTTTATTTGCCCCTGAATTAAAAATTCCTAATTTCATGAAATTAAGACTGCACTTCTCTGGTTACAGGCTGAAATTAAAATATTCAGAACCATTACATACCATAAGGTGGAGTCAGTATTACCATTAACAAATTGAACACAAGGACTAGTATTATTCAGTACAGACTGTACAGGCTAAACTATACACCATCCATCTTCCTTTCATTAGAATCAAAAGACCTGATTTATACATATTTTTTAAACGGGCTATACCAAATGGAAAGCAGCCTTAGAGCAGCTATACCTACTTTATGTTCCAAATTTTACACTCTTTTGTAGTCATGTTATTCACTTGTGATCCATCAGATAAAACTATTACAAAAGAACCCTAACATTCAGTTTGAGCATGGTCATGATCTCTACTATAAACACAGGAACAGACCTAGATGATCATAGAAAAGAACACTGTTAATAATTGAAGTTTCGGCTGTTAGTGGTTTATATTGAGGGTCCTGTAGGACATGATCAACTGTACATAGTATTAAAGTAATAAAAATGGTGTAAACAACTGTGTAACATATCCAAAATATTATTTAATTTGGGTAAAGCTGCACTGGGGTTTGTTTATTGCAGTTGGTAGATAGCAGCGAGCATGTCAGTGCACTGAGTACAATAATTAAGTGGGTCCTGCATTACTGATGAAATAAGGTTTAATTTTAGAGAAGAATTTATAATTAATACAGAATGGAACGCGAGTTGATTGTTCAGGGGCTACCGATGTTAAGAGCACAAGGAATCACACCATGGATTAGCTGATCACACACCTTTACCTGGTAACAGAGTATCAGACATAAATAAGCAGTAGTTCTTAGCATGGCTGAGCACAAACATATTTTGAACACGTAATAACATAAAACACATGCAAAGAGCACAATGACAGATCAGGGGGAGGTCGAGGGTTTAACAGGAAAGTTCAAATACAAAAAACACAAAAGACAAAGATTTTCTCACAAAGCTACGTTCGTTCCCCCACCATCAATCCAGTACTATTTCTTCCCAGCCCTCTACTAGCTCATTTTGACTTCCAAGAAAGGATGCTTGACAATGGCTCCTAAATAAGTGTGGATGTCCAGCTGCTCGATGAAGTTGGAAAAAAAAAAAAAAAGAGATCTAGGATTGGTAAGGGGAAGCCCACCAATATGGCAATGTGTACAAAGATATGGAGTTTGTCCTTGTTCTGTGTTTTCATATTTGTTCTCATGCCTCTTTCTGATTCTCTCCCAGTCCCTAATAGCTTGTCAGTGTTTTGCCTTGCACAAATTCCTATCTGCCTCAACTACTTTTAATATAATTGCCTTTTTTTATTTTGTAAGTCATAGTCCTCCTGATAACTCGTATGGATCTGTTGTGATATTTGCATTTAACTAGGTCAAACATAAGAATGGACATATGTTACGTCCTCAGGAAATCATGGAAAAAAAAAACTCCCAGGATGACTGAACATGCTTATCTACTCAGATGTCATCACGAAACTCACTGCATCCACCTCTTACTGTCAAACCAGTCTAAATAGTTGAAATGCTAAGAGAATTTTCTGTTGCCTCTCGACGACTGAACGTAATAGCCTAGCAATATCGTCGCTGGCTTCTCACCAAAGTGACCCTGGTTCGATTTGTCAATGCTTTCAGGATTTTTGAAATTACAAGCCATGTCCCTGTAGTTCAGACTCCCACTTTTAATTGTAGGTCCCAAGGCTACAATATCCATGTTCACGTAAAACAAGCAGCTTGCTTGAGTCTGACAGCAAGAGAGAATTTCACTACATCCCACGTGAGGACATACAACATTTTATGGCGATTTGTCCATCGGATGGCGACATTAAGTCAAGCAAACCCCTTGACGTTACTTGACAGCAGTAGGCTATATGCCGACCCTGGGTCTTATCCTCTCCCTACCTTATCATAATCTCAAACCCAGATGCACAGGTCATCCATTGGCATCAAATAGGACATGCACCAGGTGAGCCAAACATGTCCTCTTACACTCCTGGCACTAAAACTCACACGCTAAATAACTACATTCATTGTTTGAATATCAACATCACAGGCACATCACAGATGTACAGATCTCGTACTGGAGAGAATTAAGCTACCAATCAAAGAATTCAACCATTATGCTCAACATACTCAGATTAATTATTTAAAAAAATTACATGTATAGAGAATGTATTCACTCAAAATATTCAATGAATATTAAAAATTATGCCTTTGCTGGCAAGATGTAGTGTTTACAGTGGACTATATCTTCTGGTAATGGCTACAATAAATTTGTTACCTTCATTGACCTGCCTGTCTGTCTCATCCTTGGCTTTGACAATATGACAGTGAGTGAGGTATAAGGGACCATTCCTTATGCAGCCAGTCCCTGTTATGAATGGTATGAAAATATCAGTCATTGGGTCAGTTGGAGCATGCATTTCAGTCGGCTTGGCAGAATGATACTTAATAGCAACTTCTCATCACAATATGAAGATAAAGTTGGAATTCAAAAGGACATATTGGGGCAAATATTTGTTTATAGGAAGGTGGAAGAGGTTTGGAATAACTTACCAAGGGAGATGTTCAATAAATTTCCAATTTCTTTGCAATCATTTAAGAAAAGGCTAGGAAAAGAACAGGGTAGGGAATGTGCCACATGGGCGACTGCCCTAAATGCAGATCAGTAGCGATTGATCTGATGACAGCGACTATAGGCAAACTTGGTACATATATGCTCCAAAATTCAAGATAGAAAGCATAAAAACAATTTAGAATTGATGGGCTCGGAGGAAGATAGTGCAATGCCACATTTCCCTCACTGTCGCTAGGTGCAGCACTATCCAATATCTGTCAGTTTCTCATATTAGGCTACAGATAGCAGCATAGGCACTCAAGCTTCTTATTGCCTGAAAGAAATCCCACTGAATATTTCAGCAGGAGTAACCAAAGCCACAGTTTCACAAGATGGCGTCGCCTGATTGTAGCAGTGGAAAGACATCAGTATGGAAAAAAGCTTTATATTTCAGGAACATCTAGTAATTCGGAAGCTCTTCTCTCAGATTCTGAAGATGAATCAAATGCATGAAAACCATAACAGTATAAGTGACATAAAAAAAAAAAAAAGAGTTAAGTGCAGGATGTATCCTTTCACCAGCAAAGAGAAACAAGTAATGGTAATATTCTGCGCTTTAGTGATAGGTAGTATAACTACAAATAGCATGCTTTATACGAGTGTTAAGATGTTTAAATGCCTTTCTCTGAATGATCAAAATGCTACTTATACCGTTATGGTTTTCATTCATTCAATCTTCTGAGAAAGAGTAATCTGGGGTACGTATTACATTTTCTTTGATATTACAGCATAGCACTGCATTGCTGAAATATGCCCAGTTAATGTTGCATTGTGTGCTATAACCAAAATAATTTATCTGACCTTTATGGAATATGTATGTAATGTATTTAGTATATTAGGAGGTGCTTAGTTGTATATTAAGCTTATACAGCATGCTACTGTAGATTAAACATAGACCTCATAACTCTCGAATAAGTAGCATAGTATTCTGCAGTGGGCATAGCACAATACTGCCAAAATTTTGTCCAATGTATTTATAGTTTCTCAAAGTCAAGGTTTAATTGGTATGCAACAATAATAACCACATGCAGATTGTTGACAGTCTGTTTTACTTAGTAAATTGACACATCATCTTCAAGAAATATAATAAAATTTAAAACTCTTTTTTTTTGCTATTTGCTTTACGTTGCACCGTCAGATAGGTCTTATGGCGATGATGGGATAGGAAAGACCTAGGAGTGGGAAGGAAGCGGCCAAAAACTGAGGTACAGCCCCAGCATTTTCCTGGTGTGAAAATGGGAAACTACAGAAAACCATCTTCAGGGCTGCCGACAGTGGGGTTCCAACCCACTATCTTCCGGATGCAAGCTCACAGCTGCGCGCCCCTAACCGCATGGCCAACTCGCCCGGTAACATGAAGTATTTTAAAAAAAGGTCAGAGGGAGAGAATTTTACCCTGAGAAGAATTTCTTCAGCATTACTGTAAACCTATTTATGCAGGTCTCTCACATTCAACGGGATGTGTTGAAACACCATATACCATTCGATTTCTGAAATGAAGCACCACTAGTCACGGACATTAGTAGGATAGATGACCAGAGTAACAGTATGCTGTTGACTGGGAAGACCAGAAGAGAAAGGAATGTATTCATCTCTACTACCACCTGACCTTGCATATACAGCATAATACACAAAAATATATATGGATAAAATGATTTTTTTTTAAACTATGAATTGTTTACCTGATATAGCTTGGGTATGTGTAACAGTTATTAGAAAGGCTGCTAGCTATGCAAACCCAGACTGAATCTCTGAGAAATGCTGTAGGTGAAATGTTAAGTTATCTAGTAGACAAATACTAGTTTCAACTAGAGAATTTGCCGAGGATGAACGTATGTTTTAAACAACAGCAAATTTTATAATAGATGCCCTGTTTCTTCCCCATTCAGGAAGTTAATTCTTGATCTGAAAATGCACCATTTAGATATGCATGCCTCAACCCTATAAATATAAAATGAGATATTCAAACAAATACAATAACTAACCCATGCCAGAATAAGGGAAATCGACCTTTTGGGAATATTGTGACATAAGCGAACACCCTCTTTAGCTATATAAATACTGAACGACTACAAAAATCTTGCAAATAGAATGCACCTCATAGTGCAGATGTAGCTTGTCTCACTTGCAACACCATTCTTAGCAGGATATACGGTGTCAAAACATGAGACAATCAAAGAATTAAATCAAACTCTGTACACACTACAATCATAGTTTTCTTCATTTCTCTTTTGACAAATCAGTATTTCAGCAGTTTCTTTCCTGTGCATGTAACTACTCAGCTTATTATACTGAATGACAAAAGAAAATTTTTTTTAAGCAGGTAAATGTATATATTTCTTAAGTTATCGGTGATTTTGAAATCTACTAATAAGAAAGAACAATTTTTAAAGCAGGCCTGTCAATTCTTTTCTCATGAAAATTGAGTTTCACACTGCGAATTTTCTCAATCCATGCTGTCACTTCGTAGCGTTGTCAGCACAGTTCCAAAACAATCTGAAATACCAGCTACTATATGGAAATGGCACTTGATGCTTGTACATTTCATAGCAAGGATAAGAACTATTTAGCTTTGTGCCCACCCCCCTCCAAAAGGATACTTGGGTAATTAAGACCGATCTGACTAGTGCAAAATTGAAATAACCGAAGTTTGGTGGTATCCAAGACTTATTCGCCAAAATGTTACGTTATTTTACATCAAAAGATCTTGATTTTTGTACATTTCAGAGCAAGGATAACAGCTTTCTTTTCTTTTTAAATGAAAGGTTAGCCAAAATTCCAAAACTTCAGTAATTTAAGATGGATCTGATTAATTTAAATTTGAAGTAAATTAAGTTCAGCAGCATTAAAAACTTATTCACCATGTAAGAAAATAACGTTATTTGTGCTCTCTGATACTTCTCAAGCGCACACTGTGTGATAGAACATCTCATTTGGAGCTTATTGGTGTTGTCAGCTCCCGCTTGGAGCACTGTACCAGCATACAGCGAGCCACCTGGTGATGAACAATCGTACCACTATAATTCTCCAATAATAAAATATTGTTAAATTCAAACCCTCATTATTGTAGAAGACTTCCTCGCGAACAGTCAAAATTTTCTTTTGAAGATGTGGAGCAAAGTTCTCTGCGAAACATAAAAAGTTTCGGCTTGTTTTTCTTGACAGGAGACAAGCCCAATGGCCCACATCATATCTACAGTAATGTCATTTGTTTTACTATCCACACACTAATATTACAGTTTTTGTTGAAGGTGAGGTATCGGAATTTTGTCCCAAGGAAGTTACTTTGAATGCCAGTAAATCTACACCTTCAAATACCACCAGACTGAGCTAATCCAGTTGGCCTGTAAGAAAATCAACAACGTGAAGAGAGCCTTTCCCTTTCTTATAACAAAGAATAATTTATACTTTCTTAAAATTTCAACTTCTTGTATAGTTATTTGTCCAATAATACTCTAAATAATATGTACATCCTTATATGCTATTAATAAAATATCCTATGTAAAATATGCCCTGATGACTTTACACTGATGGTCTCTATCTTATAGGAATATACCCTTTTATAATTTCTCCAGACGGCCCTTTCAAATAGGCAGACTGAGGACTTTTACCAAACAACTTCTTGGATAAATGCAACAAAAACAGCACTGGTATGAAACACTGAAATACCAGCTACTTCAATGAGATTTCTAAAACTATTCTATTTTGCTACAAAAGATTAAATATGACAGCAACACTAAATGTTTGGAAGCCAATAAGCAATTTGCAGAAAAATAAGTATTATGTATAGAATCACACATTTCATACAATTCCTACAATGATATCTTATAAATTAACAACTCTGATATTAAACAGACAACGTTTAGTAAAAATATATACAAAACTCTAAGATGAATTTAACACATATTCACAGTGGTATTGCTTTTCATTGAAATATCTTATCAATAATTTAAAAGCACAAATGATTTGTTTGGATGAAAAAATAAATTCAAGGGAGTTTTAATAATAAATTTCATTCAAATACAATTACTGTAAGTACAGCCCTTCGACATAAAATTTTAAGAAAACGTAAGGAATATATGAACATTTTAAATGTCATTCAACCATATTATTATTATTATTGTCAATAAATCAAATGTTAAGAGAAAATAATGGCAGAGAATGAATAGGTTAAGAGCCATCGCTTAATAGGTAAACCCATATTCCATCTTGTTTTATGAGAGAAAAGTTCAACTGACTACAGGCTTACACTGCTGCCAAAGATATAACAAACCTAACAATTATAAAGTTCAAAACTGAACAATGATAATGTTACACCATACATTAATATATAATTACCAAAGTCCGTATGTGGCAATTTTTTTTTTATCTAGAAATATGTGTGCTTCATTTACTTGCAACCTCTCCATTCATGCTAGGTTAAAAGAACTTACAGTCAAAATCTCTCTCCTAAAGCCAATATGAAAGTAAGGTCAACCTTGTCAAGCCTTTAAAATAACTACTACTTTTGTAACTGTAAGTAGCAGATAAACACTTATGAAATCACCACCTTAACATACTGAAGTTCACCAAATTCATCATACAACAGTTTCACACAAGCTATGTTGTAGATTTTGTACCAATTAATGATACTTGAAGAATAAATGCTTGGGTAACAAATATGCAAAACTTTAATTATCACTAAACATCAGAAATTAGGATAAACCATGCCAGTTACTTCATCCTAGAGAAACCAATTATAGGCCTACTACTTGACAAACAATGCTGGCATCAACTCCATACACTTCAAGAATTTAAAGGAACAATGTATTCCAAGTAATATGCAGTTATATCCAAAAATTACCTTGGAAGTTCTGTTTGAACTTTCTATAAACAAATGAATTTTCCTGTTGGCATAACTCCACAGTGTACATTATAAGCCAAATACAAGTTTGAATCCATGTGAACTAAAATATAAACCACTAGTGGACCTGCCAGTAATGGAAACACAGAACGTGTGTCTGATCGGTTCATATCACACTGGTTCTCTTTGTGTCTGATGGACATTAGCACCTGTGATTTCATATCCATTCAGATATAACTACACAAATAAACAGTTAATGGTTGTCGATGAAATTAGTAAGAACACAAAATTATGACAAACTCAACTGACACGCAATTTTCCAGAGGGTACCAAAATTTGATGAAATCTACAATTATTGCTTTCAAACATCAAGGCATGACTCATGAGCTCAGATATGCATTGTGACCAACCTATTCTATTGAGAATAAGAAAAAATGTACACATTTACAAGACAAAAAGGTATTTTACTGTAGCCTTTTCAATCTATCCTTCCTCATTACAACAGTTCACAGTTCATGCCCAAGCTCATGAAAGATATCTCAGTTCAAGATTAGTCTTTCACAATCACGGCAAATGGACGAAAGACAGTTCAAAGTGAGAAACACTTACATTACGATAATTTTATTGCCTTCTGATAAAGTGTGTCAACCACTTTTCCCATACTATGAATTGTTTCTAGAGCTGTTTCATAGGTCTTGTCCGCACGAGTTTCCTCAAACACTATTAGAACAGCTTCGCCTTGATCCAGAATACCATGAAACTTCTTATCCAAGATCATTTGAGATAATTTCTTCTCAACTTGCAGCGTGGGTAACTTAATGGACTGAGATATGTAGTCCACTTCCACTCTAGAATATGGTTCAATAATACGGCACAAGTTCTGTTCAAGCATATTATCATACAAAGTACCAAGATGGGCACGAACTATAACATCATCTTCCAACTCTTTTTTAAAGGATTTAACAGTCTGCTGAAAATCAGCCAGTGACCTCTTATGACTAGCTAAAGCCACAGATTTCATAGCTTCAATGTCTTTCCCAGCATACTTGAGAGCTAGTTTACCACTGATTATTTGTTGCACATCATCAGGAGTGTTCAACATTATTTTTGAGAGCAGCATATATTTCAATGCAACTAATGCCTTAGGGCTTTCTACACTATCATAACCTTCAAAAGCCTCATAAAAATACGAGTATGCTGTTTTAAAATCTCGCTCATCAGCTGCATGAAGTATTCCTGATTGTAAATCTAAGGCTGCTTGAAGCTTTGGAGGGCAGTATATGGCATTAGCAGTTGTTCTGGCAGACGTAAGAGCAGCACGAGCCTTCGGAAGATTACCTAAAGCATGGTAGGTTTTGCTTTCTAGCAGTTGAACTTCAACTAACAAGTTCTTGTCATCTAATTTCTTCAGTTCCTTTAGTAAAGTTGATCCCAGAGCAAGGGCTTCCGTAAACATACCGGTATCAAAATACAGGGCGATTAGCCGAGCTTCGAGAGACTGCCTTAAAAACGTTCTTCTTTCTTCTTTAGCCCATTCGATACATTCTGTACACAGCTGAACTTCCGTACCAATTCCTGCTTCCAGATCAAGGAAAAAGTCAACCAAAGATCGCACCAATTTTGCTGCCTTGGCTTTACTTATCAGGCTAAGAAATGGTCTTGTAGCTCTTATTAACTCTGCAAGTTCCTTTGCCTTGCCCTCCTTCTTATACAACTCACCTAACTGAAGTATGCCCTGCTCTTTGGCTCTGATGTTTTCTTCATCATATTCGGAAATGTCTTGATCTTGCACTATTTCACTCATTATGAGACCACTATCCGGTGTATTTGAACCAGACATACTTCGCACTCTTTCGAACAACAACGCACCCGCCATACTAGCAACTACCGAAAAACCGCTCCGTCATTCCTTGAACATCCTTTTAATGTTATCCAAACATCTATCGACCACGAGCGAATAGCACAGAACGCTAATAAACAAGGTAGGCTGTTGGATGCTCGAAGGGCAGGACGAATAGAAATGCATAATGTGACGACTTCTGCTGGTTGATATGTTCCTACACTACGCGGCGCTGGTGTCTCCGAACATGTGATTCTAAATGAGATCTGATGTGACTTAATTCGGAATTTACCGTTTAAATAAATGATTTAAAATTACTGTGATGTTTCACGACTGTGCATTCTGTTTACTGACCGATGACTGTGTTTATGGGCGACAGTGTTTTCGTTCAAATTAAGATATACAGTAGTGTTCCTTGTTTTGAAAGCAATATGTGAAAACCACATAGGAAATATTTTGCATTTAGTGATAATTTAATGACATTATTTCTGAAATTGGTTCGTCAGTATCTTCACGAATATATCAAACGTGCATGTGTCTATAGAGCTAAGTGATCTTTCATTAATTCTCTCCGAAATCAAACTCAGTTGCAATTATCAATTATAACCTTAAAAAACCTATGTTCAACTGTTTGTGTACATGCTACGTAATATAAACATATTATAACTCGTCTTTACCTGCGGTGCAGTGAACATTGTGACTCAGTGTAGCATAGTTAGTGGCGAGTGAAGTGTGCTAAATGGAGAACGAGCATGGAGGTGGTAGCACCAACCGTCCCCCGAATCTGGACATGGATTTGGAGGTCGACCACGAAGAAGAAATTCCCGCAAAGAATGAACAGATAGCAGGGAACTCTAATGATGACAGGCCTCCAGTTGACCAACAACAAAATATCTCAAAACGCGACACTAGCTCATCACCTACAGAATTGTATCCACGTACTCATAGGGGTCCTTATTTGATTAATGTTGAACCTGTGGGTAATAATAATACAGGCAATTTGCGTCCTATGGCTTTGGGTCGACTTTTTTATGACAATCAAATCAGTGTCATAAAAACTGTTAGTCGCAAAGGTGCTCGCCGGATTAAAATTACATTTAAGTCTGGTCAACACGCCAATAGTTTTTTGCACCATCCAATCTTACCAGAAAAGAATCTTAAACCCTAAATTCCATCCTCCAGCATTTATCGTATCGGAATTATTCGTGGTGTGGATAAAAATTTATCCAACGAAGACATAATGCAATTCATTGAATCTATAGAACCCATTAAACAAGTGCAAAGAATGAACAGAAGGATTAGTGTTGGTGATAAAATAGATTATGTGCCTACTGGTTCGTGAAAGTAACCTTCAGATCTCAAAACCTACCGGATCATGTATCTATTTTTAATGTGCTCTTAGAGATTGAAGTATTTATTTATAATCCAATTATATGTCAAAACTGTCAGCGATATGGACACATTGCTAAAAATTGTAGGACCAGCAATTCTCGTTGTGGGAGATGTTCTCTATCCCATTCAACACGGGAATGTCAGCAAACAATGTTAAAATGTCTACACTGCAATCTTAATCATTCAGTGAGATCACATTTATGCGAAGTTCATAAAAAAACAAGTTGCTATCAAAACAATTATATGCATTCAAAATGTATCTTTCGAAGAGGCACAAAATAAAGTACAGAAGGCATATAACCCACTTTCAGTAACGCATCAATTTCCCCCATTGTACTCTTCCGAACCAAACCAAACAGTAGAGCTTCCTAAAAAAAGGAAATTTACGGAAGTTATCTATCGTGAGCCTCGAGTCACCCCTTCCCCTGGCTATGATAGGGACGGTTACCTTCAAATAATTGGAACCCCCAGAACAGAAAATCGTTCATCTCCCATAACTAATAATACCCACGCACTGAGTAGTTCAGGGATTCGGTCTACAGTGTCATCCTCATATAATGAACCTGGAAGTAGTTTCCAGAAGGACAATCCATTACCTTTAACCCAAGTAAACTGCAATCGGCACTACGTGCTGAGTTTTTAATACTCTTGGAATTATTAGGGGGTAACCCACAATGGAGTCACTTGGTTAAGAGCATAAATGACAAAGTAAATAGTCTAATCGAACATGGCAATTTCGATCCTCCAGTGGAATTGTAAAAGCATACTAGGTAAGAGACATGAGTTAGTTAAACTTATTAATGAATATCATCCCCATATAATATTAATTCCAGAATCCTAGTTTAAACCAATGTATACTTTTAGATTTGTGGGTTATAAAACGGAAAGAATGGATGGTGCTGGATATGGCGGCGTACTAACGCTTATTGCCACTGGAATAACATATCAACGGTTGGATGTTGCCCATCATATCACAAACACCTTTTTTGTAGCAGTGAAAATTAACGAACTGATCATTGTGAATATTGTCACCCTCGTATACAGGATACAGCTACACAATGGTATACTTTCTTCTCTCAGTTTACTCCTTATCCTAATTTTATTGCCGGAGATGTGAATGCCCATCACACTGCATGGGGATCTCAGAACATTTCTGCTAAGGGTAGGAAAATTCTTAATGTAACGCAGATCCTAGACCTACTAATATTAAATGATGGATCTCCTACACGACTCACTGCACCGGGCAAGCTAAAAGCGCTATAGATCTTTCTATTTGTAGTCTCTCATTGGGTCACCGTAGTTTTTTGCAAACAATTAAAGATACCCATCTCAGTGACCATTTCCCCATATTTATTTCACTTAGTGGGAATATTGGCCATATAAATTTCGATTCCTCTACAAATAACCAAAACCGGCCCGACAGGTCACTCCATGGTTTTGATTTTGATATGTTTCACTGCTATTTAGATGCCAAGCTCAAACTCAGTTCTTCCCCTATAATCCAATATTCCTCATTTCTAGATGCAATTACCGAATATTTCAATATTTCTCATCCTATTCACCCAAAATCATGCACGAACAAGCCTGAAAAAATTGTAATACGATGGTGGGATAAACAATGTGATGCAATGGTCAAACGCCGCAAAATTCTCTTTCGACAGCTTCGAACTAACTTCACATATCATCACTATATCCTTTACCACAAGTATACAGCACTGATGCAACGCACCTTTAATCATAAACGAAATGAATCCTGGAAAAAGTTCATCGCTACTATTCATAGAAATACTAATCCACAAATCATTTGGTCTGCTATTCGATCCCTGGGTCACATTCGACGACGACACAATACTGTTACCATTCATCCTGATAATCTACAGACATTTTATAATGAACTCACTCCAGATTTCGTGATACCCCATTTTCCGCTGTCTTCGTGCGCACATAATGGTCGGTTTGACACACTTATGCAACCCATTGATCTAACAGAATTCCTTACTGCTGTTGACGGAAAGACTTCTACTTCCTCGGGTCCAGATTGCATTACTTACAAAATGATACAACATCTTCCACATAAAGCTCAAAAAATTTGAATCACTTACTTCAATTCGGTTTTAACATCCGCCACAACTCCACAGGATTGGAATCAATTTCTCCTAGTGCCATTAGAGAAACCCCCAACTGAAGGACATGTATATCCACGGTACCGAGGCATAACCTTGGGTTCCTGTACTAGAAAGGTTTTTCTACGTATACTGCTCAGTCGCCTACTATGGTGCTTGGAATATTATAATTTATTGCCAAAATACCAATTTGCTTTTATCAAGGGAAGAAGTACTTTTGAAGCTATAAACATTTTCTTAACGGATCTCACTTTAGCTCGATTTCGAAAACATGATACTCTTGCCATTTTCATAGACATCAAACAGGCATATGATAATGTTATTATTCATGTATTACTCCAAAATTTAACGGACAAGCAATTCCCTCCCAATTTTATAACTATCATAGGGCAACGTTTATACTATCGATGCCTACACGTTAAATCATCGTGGCAGCCTCCTAACATTCGTTATAGTTCCAAGGGATTACCTCAAGGTGACGTACTAAGTGGTATATTATTTGCATTATACCTAAAAGATCTAGAAACACACATTACTCGTGATGCTCGCATAATTACGTACGCTGATGATGTCCTAATATACGTTACTAAAAGTACCGTATTGGAGGCCAGACAAAACATCTCTCTAGCACTAGACAATGCAAATAATTGGTTCAAAGACCATGGATTTGAAGTTTCGGAGAGTAAGTGTGCTGCCATGGCATTCACCAATAAACGAATTTATGATCAGTCTCCTATACAAAGTAGTAATTTACTCATTCCGATTCGCACAACCCTTAAATATTTATTTATATATTTAGATAATAAGTTAACCTGGAAATATCATTTTGAATCCCTACAATATAAAACAAATAACTTTTCAAATATTCTCAAAGCCATTGTAAGGAGGAACTGGGGGGCGGACCCAGTCATGGCGTTGACAATCTATAAGGATACCATACGATCAAGGTTAGATTACGGATGTTTCTTTTTTAACATGGCATCTGCCACCCTTGTTCATAAATTAGATGTTATTCAATACAAAGCGATACGACTATGCATTGGTGCATTAAATCACCCCCCACCAACGCGTTGCTGGTTGAAACCGGAGATATGCCGTTCTTCCTACGGAGAAAGTTTCTAGCAAACAAGTTTTTAATAAGAAAAATCTCGCTTACCTCCTATTTGTTATTTCCTAAATTACAACTTCTCTCGGAATATTTTCAAAAACACCCTAATACCTAATTAAAACCGCCTGACCTCTTAACAGCCTTTGAAAACATTAGAGATTATAACAATCAAGTAATTAAATGTCCATCTCTACCTCATTATTCTTTCCCATACTCTGTATCATTTTATAAACCACAACTTCTTATAGCCCAATTTGAATTAAATACCAAACAAAGCATACAATATTCTCATATTATTCCTGTTCCCTTCCCAGTATGCCTATCTTCTCATCAGGAGGCATTAAGAATTTACACGGATGGTTCTCGAAATGACCAAGGTGTTGGAGCAGCCTACTACATACCGATACCCTCATCTACAACCTCCGGTAAATTCACACTACCAAAACAAGCTTCTATCTTCACTGCTGAATAATTTGCCATTCGACAGGCCCTATTATATGTCAAACATCATGCTATACCCAAAGCCATCATATTTTCTGATTCACAGAGTGTTCTAAAATGCATACAATCCACTCAAAGTCCAAGTTCTTGGTATGTCCTCAATATTAAGAAAACTATTATTTAACCTAGACCAAAACCATCAGGATATAACGTTGGTCTGGATTCCAGGCCATTATAATATTACCGGCAATATTAAAAATTGATCTACTTGCCAAAGACGCTGCGTTAGGAAATGGGTTCAACTGTAACATCGCTATTCCCGCTACCGACATTCAACCTCTCATAAAACATGCACTTTGTCAGGAATGGCAGGATGATTGGAAAGGATCTGCGACTTTAAAGGGTAGTTTTTATTTCAATGTGCAACCTTCCATCTGCCTACGGCCATGGTTTGCTAAGGGGAAATACACACGTCGGCTTGTTACCACTATCATTCGCCTTCGTTTTAACCATGTACTCACACCCGCCTATAAATTTAGATTTCATTTAAATGACTCACCGATATGTAGTTGTGGTAACGCTATTGGGGATGCTAATCACATTATTCTCCAATGTAAAACATTTACATCACAACAAAACCTTCTATTCCAACGATTACTAGAGCAACAGGTTGCCTTTCCCACACGTGTCTCTTGCCTAGTATCCAATCCCACACCAGAAATTTTTCTGGCTATCACGGACTACTTAAATCAATGTAAAATTTGTCTCTGAATGCTCCCACACAATTGAAATTACCAAATGTGATGTATCTAGTTCTTCCTAATTTCAACACACATTCTTGCGACAATAATACGCATACAGTAATTTCACTTAATAAGAAAACAGTGTCTACAGTGTTCAAGCGAGTATACATTTGGTGACTGGGTTAATTGCCGTGTGCAGCGCCCAACAACGCACGAGAAGAGGAAGAATATTACAACTCTGCAGGCACCCACATGATTATTACGTACTGGTACGTCATACACATTTAATTACTGTATAACTACTTAAATTATATGTTAACATGCTCGGCTTAATGAATCTTACCAGCACTTCACCCCATCAGTCAGTTAACTGGACACATTTGACATTTTCCGGATATGTTTTGCTGTCGTACGAGTCTGCATTTCATTCCTTACTTCTTTTACTCGGAAATAAAATCGGTATGGTATGTAATGGGAAATTAATTTTGGTACCAAGTCCTGAGCATGTCCAGTACAGCACCCAACTCCATGAGAAACAGTAATTGGAGGTAAACTATCCAGGCAGAACTGAAATATTTCTCCCCATAATACTTCTTGTACACTAAAATTTCTCACAACTTCCTCTACATGAGAAAACAAAAATGATAATTAATACCTCATCAAATCAAAACACCTCCATCTCCTCTGTATTAAATAAAATGGCGTATGGTTTTTAGTGCCGGGAGTGTCCGAGGACAAGTTGGGTCGCCAGATGCAGGCATTTTGATTTGATGAGGCGACCTGTGCGTCGTGATGAGGATGAAATGGTGATGAAGGCGACACATACACCCAGCCCCCGTGCCAGCGAAATTAACCAATTATGGTTAAAATACACGACCCTGCCTGTAATCGAACCCAGGACCCCTGTGACCAAAGGTCAGCACGCTAACCATTTAGCCGGACTCATCTGTATTGTTTTGCAGAGAACCAATAAAATCTGTCACTTTGCTTGCATGTTTAACAAAATACCCACAGAGGTGATGAATAACATTCACTTTTGACCTGGTGAAAGGAACTATTAGACCGCCTCTGTGATGTAGTGTTTCGTGTGATTAGCTGCCATCCCCGGAGTCCCAGATTCGATTACCACTCAGCCTCGGGAGGTCAACTGAGTAGAGGGGGTTCGATTCCCTCCTCGGCCATCCTGGAAGTGGTTTCCATCTTCTCCTCCAGGCAAATGCCGGGATGGTACCCAACATAAGGCCACGGCCGCTTCCCTCCCTCTTCCTTGTCTATCCCTTCCAAACTTCCCCCCCAACAGGCCCCTCTTCAGCATAGCAGGTGAGGCCGCCTGGGCGAAGTACTGGTCATCCTCCCCAGTTGTATCCCCGGACTGAGAGTCTGAAGCTGCAGGACACTGCCCTTGAGGTGGTAGAGGTGGGATCTCTCGCTGAGTCCGAGGGTAAAACCGTCCCTGGAGGGTAAACAGATTAAGATGAAGAAGAAGAATAAGAATAAGAAAGGAACTATTTGTTCCTCTTCCCAACTTGACAATAGTGGCTGATTCAGAGGTAAGTTAGCTGTAATATTTGTCCTGAGCTGTACTTACGATTTTGGCATTCTCTTTGACAACAGCTTTTGCCATGATACTAATCTGACTGAAAAAGTATGTTAAGGGTACTGTCACTTAAAGGCAGACCTTGACGTGAGATAGGCTTCGACCACTTTGAGAATAGAGTGGGATCTTATGGGGGTGAAAAAGAATGCCGATTTTCATTCGAATGTTTATCGTAACTCGACTTGCAACCCTGGATATAGCAAGTTGTATTTGCATGCGTTATTATATTGAAGCACATGCCAAAGTATACGTCCTACTTCTCAAATGCTTAATCTTTCTCACTTTTCAGTTCGCGAAAAGTTAACACCAGATATTTTGCATGTATATATCTGGAGAACGTATAAAACAACCGAAAAGACCAAAAACTGTTTACACACTTCCACATTAAGCCGTCAAAAAGAGCGCGTACATGGACTTTTATCGATACCTGCGCTGCAGGTGGCGGAGGACATGTACACTGTGTCTGTTAACATGTGATTCAGAGGAAGTCGTCACACTATTCATTTCTATTCGTCCTGTCAAAGGGCCTGCACAAGGGATGAATGTAAGCCCACGTCCACCATTTATCACTATTACAAAATACGACTTGACCGCTGAAAACGGTACATCGGTACAAAGTATATTTGGAAGATTTTTTGACTATTTCTTTAAATGTTTGAAAGTAGGCGCAATGATATTAATGATATACATCTGAAGGAATACTGCATACGTAGAAATAATACAGAATGCTTTTATATGTAAATAGAGCGTGCAATGTAGCATTTGCGTACAATAGTTTAAATCTGGCTAAGACGAAATCACTAAAGGTGACAAATAGCTGATGAACGCAACAATAAATTCATTTGCGCATGATTTTAATTTTCACTGTCGTATCTGCCATACTTTTTGTGTACAGTGAATCATTAACAACATTTCAAAATATTATGGTGTAAGTTTATGTCTTTTGCTGGACAGGCTTAGTTTGAACGTCTGCTGAAGAGACCGGAACGTACCTGAACAAAAATCCTTCTGGCAGGTCTGCGTTACACCCATTAAACTATTCAACACACTTTCCAATACTGTATACGACGTACTGTATACGACGGATTACTGTCAAACACCGAGTCTTCATTGTTTTATTTTAACGTATTGCAAGCGTTTGTTAGGCTACGTCCTGAAATACATGTTTACTGAGGTGCATTCAAGTAGTTGAAATTTTCATCCGGTAATAACGTGTAGGTTATTAGACACTATTAATTTGTATAACTGAGATCACCTCCTCCATGGTGCCTCAGTGATCCCGAGAGCGATGCCGGCGGGAGCTTCGGCTCCTGGCAGGGTCACCCTTGCCGGTAAGGTCGAGGATGAGGGGCCAGACTAAATGACAGACCTTCAGCTGTAGGTCCTGAAGGAAGAAAATCTTTGTCTCAGGGAGTAGGGAATGAGAACACCATCAGTCCTGAAGTCGCAGCATGGCAGGGGCAGAGGCCAAAAGAGGGCAGCCCCCTCACTGCCCTATAGGCACTGTGGGCCCATATCTCACATGCCCGAAATAACTCCCATGAAAAGTCAAAACTAGAGATACACCGGACTGCTGAACTCGATGGCAACATGGCGAGGATAAAGGATTATGAGATTTGGAACATGGAATATAAGAGGATTAGCCGGAAAGGAGAATGAATTAGTGGCAGAATTCGAGAGAGCAAGACTTGTAGTGCTGACACTGACATAGACAAAAAAGAAAGGTCAAGGAGTGGATACAATGGTGAACGATCATGTGCTCATTTATAGTGGAGTTAGCATCAGATTAAGGGCCAAATCAGGAGTAGCACTACTGATCCACAAGAACTTCAGAAACAAGATTCAGGAATGGAAATTCCACACGGATAGAATTCTAACGGTCAGCATACGATTAGATCCAGAGATGGAGCTGATGACATTTATTGTGGTTTACGGAGTGAACGACGATGTAAGAAAGGAGGAGAAGGATAGGTTCCACGAAGAGCTGCAGAATGTGGTGGATGACACTCGAGGGGAAATCATTGTATTAGGAGATCTCAACGGCAGAGTCGGAAACCAGCCAGAGGGAAGTGGCGGAGGTGTTGGCCGGCATGGTGAGCCTGTGGTTAACAACAATGGTGAGAGGATTGTTGATTTCTGCGTTGCCAATAATCTCGTCTCAGTGAACACCATGTTCCCGCATAAGATGATGCATATGTACACGAGGGAGGAACCCAGCCGAGATGAGCTCTCCATCATAGATTATGTGTTAGTGAAGAGAGATCACCTCCAGAAGGTGACAGACTGTCGAGTATACCGTGGCTATGAAATAGGAAGTGACCATTTTCTCTTGATAACAACAATGGAAACAACAGCAAAGGTACAGAGGAAACAACCTAAGAACAAGAAGCAAGAAAAGATTAAGGTGTATAAGTTAAGAGAGAACAGGGAGGTACAGGAGCAGTTCACACAGGAAGTGGAGGAGGAGCTTTATGAAAATGTCATGATGGGATATGACATAGTGATTGGTTTATATTTTTACGGCGAGTTACTCATGCAGATTTTGATTGGTACTTAATTATTAGGGTTATCCAAGTATTAATAATGGCTAGTATTAGATTAGATTTAAAGTGTGATGTCATGAAACAGATATCTAATACTGGAAATAAATGATGTAAATTTTCTTCCAGCTGCTCGATTCTAAACGACGATAAACTATTATAAACAATTATAAAATATAATTACGTCAGAATATGAGTAGGGACTTGTTAAAGAAACCATTCTTCCGCGGAGATAGAATTTGTTGTTAATTAAGATTCATTAACTCATTTAAACTTATTAAATTATTAAATTCAGTGGAAATCGTATTTGTGAAATACCTTAAAACGAAGTGAGTAACTTGAAGGTGCATTCTGGAAATGTTAGTTTACTTTTTGGGAAAGTTCAAATATTAACGCAACGCTTAAGGAGACATATCCGAAGGTAATGGATTTCACTGCCACAAAGTATTGTAAGCGCTGTTGTTGTTGTATTGTTTGACTTTGCTTGATGGAGCACTGAATGTGCTGGGATGATTAAAGTGGAAACTTTGGTCATCAACCGATGTAACTTAATTGTGTTTAGCCTTCAGCTTAGAAACTTGGATCGTCATTGGGTCATCAACTTCAGTGATTTAGATTAAGGCCATATGCCACTGTAGCATCATTTTCCTTGTGGTCATCATCCACAACGACCTTAAAGTAAATTAGAAGTTTAGAAGTCGGTCCATGACATAGTCGCAAGTCACATAGTTTCAATTAATGGTCCATGCCGTACAACCACTGTGTAGCACACACCGATTGGACTGCCTTAATTATACTCAGAGTCCAGAGTTTGTGTTACGAGGGCTGGACCATCACGGGTCATTATGATGGTACATGCAGTCTCACGTGGAAACCAAACTTACGGATTTCCAGACTTTCTTTCCTTCATTTAATATTTGAGACAATAGTTTCTAGTAAGGATGTTCATCAGGCCGTTAAGTCAAAGGCTCAAACCAGTATTCTGCTCCTCTGTGTTTTAAATTGTAGTGGCGTCGAGTGGACAAGATTGAGTCCAAATTATATTAAATTTTAATATTTTTCATCCTGAATTCATTAATAAAAAATAAATATTTCTTGAATATATCTTTCATTTGAGTAGATAGGTTAGCATTACTGAACCCTACATTTACTTCATCAAGTGACGAAGAACCCGCAACGACCGAAGGGACAGATCTCATGAAAGAAGCTGATAGGTAAGGAAGGTAGGTATCGATCATGGCCCAAGTGTTCAATATATAGGGTAAAACATTAAGATGTAAAAATAAACCAACTTGTTCATATTTATTTCAATTTATTATTTACAATAACTGAAGTTATGTCAGTCCTAATCACTATGAGAAGGTGTGTCTGTACAGTATTTTCTGTTAAGTTATGGATAAAGGTAACTGTATCTAGTGCTAAGTAAAGCCAGTTTCTTTAAGTAATTTAGTTTTTCTGACTTAATAGGTATTAGCTCATCATAACATTTAACAGACTGAGAAGGGAGTTCTTGGTGAACATTGTTTTTTAACAATGGAAACATGTATGTTGGTGCAACGGAAGACATGCCTTTACCGACACTTATATCATTCTTTTTTTCTTTCTTTCTTTCTTAATCTGCTTGCCCTCCAGGTTTGGCTTTTCCCTCGGACTCAGCGAGAAATCCCAATCCCACCTCTACCGCCTGAAGGGCAGTGTCCTGCAACGGGAGACATTGGGTCGGGGAATACAACTGGGGAGTATGACCAGTACGTCGCCCACGCGTCCACACCTGCTATGCTGAAGAGAGGCCTTGGTGGAGGATGGGATTATTGGAAGGGATAGACAAGGAAGAGGGGAAGAAGCGGCCGTGGCCTTAAGTTAGGTACCATCCCGGCATTTGCCTGGAGGAGAAGTGGGAAACCACGGAAAACAACTTCCAGGATGGATGAGGTGGGAATCGAACCCACCTCTACTCAGGTGACCTCCCCAGGCTGAGTGGACCCAGTTCCAGCACTCGTACCACTTTTCAAATCTCGTGGCAGAGTCGGGGATCAAACTCGAGCCTCCGGGGTGGCAGCTAATCACACTAACCACTACACCACAGAGGTGGACCACTTATATCATACTTGTGCAATTGTTGAAATGTGAATGTTTTGTACTCGCTCACCTCAAACTTCTCAATATTTTTGGTTACAGATGGTCTAAAGAATCTTTGTACGTGATCTGTGAATTTTTTATCATGTCCCCTTCCATCCTGACAACCTCAAATTTGTTTCGACAAGTTGCACCCAACCTTCATACATCTCCGTCCTTTCTACCTTTCGTTTCGTTTTATCAATAATGGCAAATTTTCGGTCACATGGAAGGAAGCTGTGACCCATTATTGGTACTTATATAAAACATTGGTGAATTTAGCTGTGAATACCAGCGTGAACAAGAATCTGATCATTGTGTAATTCTGGTTTTGACCCCTGAAATTGTCTGAAAAAAAAGCTTAAGTATTTTTACATCTTTGTTCATGTAATTTTGGAAATACTGAAACAAGCATGATAAAACTTCTGTTTCAGGCCACAAATACATCACGGCTTTTTTGATTTGCAACTGTATATGCAAATATTATATAGCCTCAACTGCCGAAAATAGAAATACTTCACCTACTTTCAGATGAGGAAAAGGAATATTGTGTTGAAAGTCAAAATTCTATATGGACATGATCCTGTGATTCTTGCTCAACTTTCTCAAGTTCTTTGTAAAATGTATTTGTCCTACATTTATGGACTCAAATCTGTAGCCAGCTTCTCCCTAATGGTAAAGTTTTCCCATGGTCAGTTTTGAATTTCAGAAGGGCACATGATCCACAAACTTTTTTTGGTGCTTCAAAATCGCAATTAAAGTGATGGCGAAAGTAATCAAGATAAAATGCATAAGTAACCTCGCACTTAAGTTTATGTACATCACTCCCAGATTTCAGGTAAAGAAAGGCATCTGGATAATGTTCTTTGCTGAAAACGGTACGTATTTGTAAAACATTCAGTTCACTTGAGAAAAACCTGCATTTACTATGGTTTCTTTTGTACCGACAAACTGTATAAAGAAATCGTCTAATATGTCTAGTAGTAGGGCTAGGTATATTCTAAAACAACGGGAGCTGATTCAGCATTTTCCCACGATGTCATTGACCCCTGGCAAGGCCATTGACCCACTAGTACCACGTGTTATTGTTTACACACAAGACCACGTGCTTTTGTTTACAAACATAAGCACGTGTTAGGCGCGGAGTCTGAATAAGAGAACGACCCTAACCTCACAGCTGTCATCTTGAAGGCTCCTAACCTCACTTTTTGACCACGTGCTCCTGTTTTAACAGGTGTGAGGCGCGGAATTTGAATAAGTGTGCAAGGCTATCCTTACAAATTTCATCTTGAAAGGACTTAACCTCACTGCACGTGCTTTTTGATTGACCACATGTTCGCGTTTGACAGCTCCAACACGAACACGTGCTCTTGTTTTGACAATTGTGAGGTGCGGAATTCGAAAAAGTGTGCAAGGCTAACCTTACAGACTTCATCTTGAACTTAACCTCACTGCATGTGCTTTTTTTATTGACCACGTTCTCGTCTTTGACAGGTTTCAACAAGACCGCGTGCTGAGGCACGGAAGTGTTCAAGGCTAACCTTATAGACGCCATCTTAGAGCTGCGTATATTCTCTCCATGTGCTGTTTTGTTTGACTGCGTGCTTGTGTTTGACAGGTGTTATCACGAACACGTGCTGACGCGCGGATGAGTGCAAGGCTAACCTCACAGACGCTATATTGGACGGGTCTAACTACACAGAGCTTAGTTTTACGGTCAGATGTACTTCTCGACACAACGCTATCTTGCAAGATGACCTTCCCGACGCTATGTTAAAGGGGCCTATCCTTCCAGCGTATAGTTTTAAGGCTAGATGCCCTTCCCGTCGCCATGTTGCGAGATGCTCTCCCCATTTAATCTTATTTGCCTTGTGTAAAAGTGGGAAGCCATAGAACGCCATCTTCTAAGATGCCTTTTCCCAAGACCATCTTGGAGGGGCCTCACCCTCCCTTCACCACACCATCTTAGAGGCTTTACGTTTCTATCCAATAGACAAATAACTATGAACGGCGAGATGTCCTTTCCCGATGTCATCTTGCCATATCCCCCTACATTCCTGACACTATCTTTGTGGGCCTTTCGTCTCCGTCTGAGCGACAGATAACTATGAACACTCCTCCTCATCCTTCTCAAAAATCAAACCCCGTGATTTTTAAACTGAAGGCTTGAACGTAATCCAATCAGCTAATATAATGAACAATAATGTACATCTACTTTTACGGTTTTCGAACAAACGAAATCACAATTTTGTTGTTAATACAATTGAAGAACTATCTGATGTCGATCCCCGGTCTAGTTTGCAAAGAATAACGGATGAGACGATCAGACTAAATAATTTAATAAATTAACATTACATGATAACTATACATTAATAATACCTATCATCCCGTTAGGCTGCAGATACACTTACGTTATTGTTATGTTATGAAACTGGCATGCATGGTGTAGAGTTGTCCTCTTGTTCTTTTCACATTCTCATAAGATGTGTCGCGTAAATTTTACAATTTTTACTCACCTTTCTTTACCCTTTTCGTTAGGTAAAAGATGAGGAGGGAGCGGTAGATGTATCACGGGGGTGCGGTAAGAGGAAGATGAATTT
The DNA here is from genome assembly GCF_040414725.1 of Anabrus simplex. NCBI lineage: Eukaryota > Metazoa > Arthropoda > Insecta > Orthoptera > Tettigoniidae > Anabrus > Anabrus simplex. Next base: position 637,232,390 of record NC_090266.1, on the reverse strand, counting down.
TGCCCTTTTTGAATTTTTTCTCATTCATAACAGATTTTACAATATAATATAAAAATCATTTTAATTTTTGTATAGATATTTAATGTTAATCTATTATAGTAAAACTAAAACAATATAGTTTTTTTGCATTACTCATCATCATGATCATCGTCATCATTAAAAGTGATTTTTTGAATATTGTAAACAATTATTATTATTATTATTATTATTATTATTATTATTATTATTATTATTATTATTATTATTATTATTACTATTTGTGATTTTATATAAAGATAGATGTTATAATTTTCTGAAAATGTTGTTAAAGATTCATTATTTTTTCGAAAATAAACATAATGTTACATATTCAATATGTGAATGAAATTAGAAATTTAAAAAAATAATTGTTAAACACTATTAGAGATTTTCGTATATTGAAAACATATACAATTGATATAGAAATGATAAAAATCGAATTTCATTTTTTAAATAATGCTGATAAATATAAAAATCTAGAGAATATTATATTTTACATAATACTACATTTTGAATATAGAAATAAGTATAGAATTTTAAAATGAATGAAATCTTTTTCATTTTTGTATATACTTCTATTTTCAATATTTTTAGATAATCTTTTCCCTTTTACACATATTCATTATATTTGCAATAATGAAAGTTTCATGAATATTATTTACATAAAAATCATGGCAAAACAAACAGCTATACGTTTTTGTATACCCATGGTACACTCGCAAGAGAAACACTACTCCACTGACGTTTATTATCAAATGGAATTAATGAACATTTATTCTGTTCAATAGTAAAAACATGACGTCTGCGTGAAAGTATTCTCATCTATCCACAAAAAGCAGCATTTTTAGCTGCTAGTACATTACGAAAGTGTTGAACATATAAATGCCTAACTACACTTTAACGTACACCTATTGCCTTTTTCACAGATTGTGAATTTTCTGTCTCATATGCATGCATTTTTGATGCTGAACCAATGAACTCAGTCATAATATTCATACTATATTCATCTTCCATAAGACCTATGACTTTCTTATTAAGTGGCTTAATGTCAAATTGATAACATGGTGAAAAAGAAGAAGTTTTGAAGTATTCAGAATGGTTACGCATCACATTGTAGACGTTCGTATTCCGAATATGATAAATCTATTTGCTTTACGTCGCACTGACACAGAGAGGTCTTATGGCGACGATAAATGATAAATAAAACTATCTGTATCCATGTACAAAAATGAAAGATGTTTAAACTGCTGCTTTGCAAATCCATAATGAAAATCATACATTTTTAGTTTGGATAAATCTAGTATTACCATTCCCAAATATATTGGCTTTGCATAAACTATCCCACTTCTTTCACTTCAACAGTAATAAGGTCACGATCAATGACATGATAGAATTAAAAATTCGGTTTCTAGATGTACTTGCGTGCCCCATCCCGTCCATTCCATTGATTAATTAAATGAATGTAACGATGTTTGCGTACATTTTCCATACATTTTCCATAGACGGAGTTATACATGAGTTTAAAAGACGTACTTTCAAATGTTGAAGTAGCACTTTGACGATGCTCTGCATTTAAATCCATGTACTTTTTAAGCCACGCTTCCTGATTAAACGCGTTAATACGATGAATACACTCTAATTGTAAACCATATTCTGGACATTGAACAAGACATTGAATGTGAATAACATACCGCTTTTTTGGAAATAGGGTAGCTAGCAGTTTAACATGCTTTGACGTATTACCAGGGGGAATCATTTTTTTCAACACAAAAGGGAAGGTCATAATGTGATTTAGCACTTTAGAAGGGTATGCAAGAGAAACATCTGACACGAAACCGCGATTAAGATTTTTAGCAGCCAGATGAACATCAAAATGTTCAATTTCGTCTTCTGTTAGTCATACAAAATATTTATATGATAAAGCCTGTGACATTGTATACCCACACAGATTATTAACATCAAAATACATACGATTAGAACTTTCTCAGACTCATAATTGTTGAGGTATGGATTAATTGCGATTGTATGTCTGTTAATAAGCGAAACAAGTCCACCGCGAATTCTGCGTTGAAAAAACTAAAGCATGTCAACATCAGTAAGAAGATGAAGTCTAACACCTGTATACTTTAACATTGCATCTCACGAAAGACCGGGAGACGTGTAGTATTAGCAAGGGTCTAATCCTTAAAGAGTTAAGCACATTTTACGGAACTTTTCAAATACATCACAGAGTAAAGGTGTGTCTACTTTTAAATACAAGTCAGCATATTCACGTAATGACTTTATATTAAATGTTGACCACACATTACATGCATGCAAACAGTCTTCGTCTGAAATGGATACTGTATGCTTATCATGTATGGATGAGCTTAGTGATGGTCTATTTCTTCCATTTAATACACTTGAAAATGCTGACTGGGGAGGTAATTTTATTTCTTCTAACTTTTGAAAGCTTTGAATATAGTCATATGGCAGAATACCTTTCTTATACAAAGTTTAAATTTTTCAGGATCTGGAAGATACTCATGAACGTATTTTAAGTCCTTGCTTGAAAGTCCATTTGTTATAAGACAGTAGTGACTTGTGTTTTCACTGCAAACGTACAAAAGATGAATGTGATGTTTCTTAGGTGAAAAAGTGTATACAGCAGACTTACAATTCTCTCACCCTTTACACCGTACACAGAAAATAACAAATCATGATTGTTTTTATCAACTTTAGAAATGTTTGTTATGTCCATTGGAAAAGTATCATCTTCAGAATTTAACTATGTTGCAACACAATAAGCATATCTTCATACTGTGAAGTTCTTGATGGATTATGTGTTGCTGGATTTAAGGCCATTGCCACACACCATAAAAAGCAATAGTCATCATTATTCTGAATGTTGATAACGGATTTTTTGTCTGCAATGGCTTTCCGAAGTGAGATATATTGTCTTCCTGAATTAAATGAATCAAACTTGCAGACATTAAGATGAAGATGAGAAATATTTTGTACTGCCTTACTGCTCGCACCCTCTTTAAACTTTTGAAATTTTGCAAGCAATTCGTCTATAATGTCTTAACGAAACGATTCTGAAATATTATCAGAACGTAACAGTTTCATCATTTCGATGTTATATAAAAAGGTTTCATGAATTTCATTATTATCTTTAAAATAATAAATTACATGTTAATGAGCCATTTAGCTTAAGTGCAGAAAGTGTAGTTAGCAAAGAAGATATTTTATCTTCAAACACATTATGTCATGATATTAAAATGAAATTGGACCTGAAATATTCATTGACATTTTTATAATACCACTTATTATACGTGATGAAAAACGTGTATTAATAATTTCCCAATTAGATGCCATGTCAAGAAATAGGAAAATAAAAATAAAAATATGTACTTAATTCATATTCAATTCATGCTATGTGTGCGTTAATGTTTACGAGATATAATATTCAATTAAATATCGTTAAAACTAAGAATACAGGTGTTGTTTTCTAATCCGTGATATGATAAGGCAATTGTTCGTTGATTTATATTTTCAAGATCAGAATCGGTTAGCGTATTTAATCTATTAGGTAAAAATACGTTAAATTCTTCGCAGGTGCATAATATTCTGTCTCCATATTTCCTAGATATTCCTTCAAGTGAAATAACTCTAAAATGTTCATTGAGAGGAAGATCGGTTACTTTTCTTGTAGGGGTTCCACTAAATCGTCCGAGATTGCTAATTCTAGCCATACTATAAAGAACATACTTATATTAGTCTAGTTTCACAATAAACAAACGCACGATAGTTTTAATAAAAAGATAAAAATCATACCTTCAAAAGGTAAATGATGTATGCGGCGAAAGAGGTTACAGCAAAGCACCCAATCCTTTATGCGATGTGGATGCACCAAAAACATATCAATCAGTAAACATTTTTCATACGGCGTTTGTCGCTCTGGTATTGTGTGCCTTCTTTTTACGAAAATAAAGATAATATCTAAAAAAGAAAAAGAAAAATTAAAAAAATACCGAAAAAAATATAATAGCAATATATTATAATTTTTAATCAACTTACTTTTTCAGATGAATGTACAAAATCAAGAAACAAGATTTTTGTTTGTAAGAGAAGATAGCAGATAACAATCACCGATGATGATAGCGATGATGATTTTCCTAAAAAGAAAAAATCGTAAAAATATAATTCATTTTACTTTCTAAATATAAATATATATAAAAAAATTTTCAAACAGTACACACGTGCTTACCTTAGCTCAACTTGTCGCGATAGCTGCTTTGATAAAAGTAAGAGAGGGCGGATAATTGATTGTCCGCTTATATACACACGTATCGATCAATGTTCATTATCCGTCCTCGCTTTATTTTATAAAACGATGAACACATTGGGTTGGGTCCACCTCCACTTTTACACACATATATTAGAATTGTACAATGCTCCGAATAACCAAAATAATAATTATTGAATTTTACAATTTTATAAAATAAAAATGCACTGATATACACAGCCGAACAGAGCGAGTGACTGAGCATAACTGCACAGTGCACAAGTACTGCACTGCTGTCTTTTGTTCTCACAAACGAAAACGATACGCCATACACGTAAGAAAGAGGTGGCCAGAAAAGATGAGTTTTGCTAGCCACGGAATAAATAATCCATACAATATTTATTATGTTGACGGACATGTTAAAGAACCTGCCATCCTGAGCTTAAAAGGCCAGCGCTATACCACCTGAGATATTCGGACCGACATAAATAATTTTAAAATTTAATAGATAACTATCATCACATTTTTACATGGTTCGTCATTTCGTAACCTCTGGTTATTATTATTATTATCGTATGGCATTTACAAGCATAATCTGTAAAAATATACAATTAACATACACATTAAAATATAGAGGTAATTAAACTAGAATGTCCAGCTTCGACAACCAGTCCACTGCACTTGGTGTCAATTCATGCAGAGTCCGTAAACCGTCCTTAAATGCTGACAGTGGACAGCTCTCAACAACATGAAGCAATGTCTGCTTCTCAGCACCACACTCACACGCAGCACTTTCACAATATCCCCACTTTTTCATCATATATCGGCACCTGCCGTGGCCTGTTCTGAAACGGTTGAGTTTTGACCACTCATGTCGAGGAAGATCGAAACCTGGCACTTTCCTCGTTGGGTCTTTAATCAGAAAGGCGTTAGTGGGTGGACATTGTTCCCATCGCTGTCTCCATTCTGCTGTTACACTGAATTTTTCATAGGAGTGTAGATCAGTCCAGAGTGGATTCCTGGATTTTAACCTCTGGTGATAGGAAGTTATGTAAGATTTCTCTCTGCCTGATTTCAAGCTTGGAAAATTAAACCACAATTCTAATTATAAACAGAGGTGTCTAGCTCAATTGCATGTTTTTACTAACTGAGTACTGAAAAGCACAAGAGTATAAAATGCCATGCTTTTTACAGTGCACTGACACAGATGGCAACGATGATGGGATACGACAGGACTAGGTCTTAGAAGGAAGCCTTAACTAAGATACTGCTCCAGCTTTTGACTGGTGTGGAATGTGAGAAAACATGGAAAACCATCTTCAGCGCTGACGACAGTAGGATTTTAACCCGTTATTGCCCGAAAATTCACAGAGAGTCTGAAATTAAGCTGTGTAAAAACATATTACATGCCAGAATTATTAGAAAATTCCGATTAGATACTAGGAGTTGCCACGTCCTACTGAATGAGAGTACAAGAAGAATAGAGAAAGAGAAATAAGCGCTTTAGTCAAGATATTTATTAATTTTTAAACAACAGTGAGGTATCGCTCCATAACTACGGACTGATTTTCGATTACTACAATAATCCTCTCCGTTACTTTGTTTTGTAAACGTCCATTTTCAGCCTGCTGTAGCGGAGCCTTGGCCATAAGCATTGCTGCCTCAGCCTGCTGCTTTGCAGCTTCACTGATCATCTGCAAGAAGTGAACAATTTACGATTAATATTTTATTGTTAAAAAACTTTTTTAGTATTGGTTTTGTGTCGCACATACTCGAACAGGTCATATTACATTATCATCATAACACTTTTCTATGTCAGTACAACGTAAAACAAATAACAAAAATACCCACGTGCACTTGCTTACTTATCAGTAAACACAAAAGTTAAAATACATGAATCATTTGCTAAGGAAATCCAATTGGTGAAGTTTGCATATATATTAGTGGGAGAGAAAAGGGTGAAGTAGATTATACATTTCATGCATACCGCATGTTTCTGGACAGCTGGAGTAATATTCATAGGTCACAATATTTAAATAGAAGAAATCTGCTGTAGACATTAATTGTTATTTATAAAATCACATTGTTTTGCAGATATGGCCACTCAATTACTCAACACGTTAATATTTTGTATGAATAACTTTTGAAGTGTGGCCTATATTATACATTGTATAGCCAATCGCATCAGATGTGTGGACAATAAGGATTTCAATATCTACGCTTTAAAGGCATATTTGTATGCAAAGCAAAGACATTACTCTTACACTGAATTCTTCAGTCAAACTCCTGTTTGTAACAAAAATTTCACTGAACTGTCTTGCTATCCTTGTGTTCACTTGCCAAGAGTGAACGGCACATGTAAAATAACACGGGCCAACTCTTTTTCACAGTACATGGCATACGCAATTACTTGATATAATATATTTTATTGCAGCCAATTACCAAAGAATATTTACATTAATAACACAACATTAGTCATCTTTGCAGAAGGCTGTTATCGATTCGCGCCGACAAGTACAAATCATGGCATAATAACGTTCACAGCTCTTACCATAACGTTCACACATACAGTCCGTGTCTGGTTGATGGAATTTCTTAATTTTACACAACTTATAATGAAATCCGTGTATTTCAAAGCGTGGTATCAAGTGTCTGAACTCATATCCTCCTCCTTACCAGACTTTGTAAATCATTGCGTCCGTCGAGTAAAATTCGCTCCATACGTCTTTCTTCTTTGCTCTTCATTTTTCTATGAACTGTAGATATGTTGGTGTAGTAGTTGGTAGCGGTAGGTGATAACGGAAATCCTCTACGTGGATAGGTTCGCGAGTTAACTCATATACAAGCCTTGAATGCGTATACTTCGAGACACATAGTGCCTTTTTCAAAAACGTAGCTTTGACTTTTTCTATTTGCTCGAACTGTTTCATTTGTAGACGTGGCCATACAATTTCTAAGCCATAGGTGATCGGTGGTGAGACTTTGGGATCAAATCATTTCAGGTCTGTTTTGATGGGCAAGTTATTCAAATTATGTATGTCGTTGATGGCCCAGATTGCTGCAGATGTCCTGTCATTGATGTGAGTAGAGAAATCATTATCTCTAGTTTGTAGTGTGACTCCCAAATACTTGAAGTTCGATACATTCTTTAGAGGTCTCACATATATATGAAACTCTGATGCTTTACCTCCTTTCCTAAATGTAATTGATACTGTCTTTTCTCGTTTAATTGAAGTTTATTCTCTTCTGCCTACTTCATCCAACGCGTCAAGTGTCTCTCGCAATTTCTCACTGAACCTCGAGGCAATCACGATATCGTCTGTGTACATAAAAAGAGCAAGAGACACTTACTTGATATCAAAGTGTAGACCAGTAGCAAATTTCGTAAGGACATTATGGAAGCATACTTTTCTCGTTCTTATTGATGGTCATTTTTGATCCTGGATCACAACCAAACATGTCACCTATTCCTGTATAGGAATTTCCCCTTTATTCAGGCACTCTTGTAAAAATAACTTAAAAGCATTCCAGGCTGTTGAACGCTTATATTATAACTCGTACAACACTATAACATACCTGTAAGAAACACCTAATGGTTTTACATGTATGTTACAATGTTGTAGGTGTTGCAATTTGTGTGTGACTGACTGAAAGGCTTTTAAGTTACATTAACTGAGTCAATATTGAGAAACATGGTTTCATTCTTTAAAAAATTCTTGTAAATGGAACATACCAACTGAGTTTTACTATTGTCTTCCTGTAAGGCTGTAAATGTCTCACAGGCCTCCATCAGTTGAACTCCAATTCCCTCCTTACTTGGAGCCTTGTGTTTCTTCACAGCTGAAACTAAAGACTGATTGTATCCAACTAAATAAAAGATAATGTGTCTAAGAAGTATTCTAAACAAAACCTTTTTTTGCTATTTGCTTTACGTCGCACCGACACAGATATGTCTTATGGCGACGATGGAATAGGAAAGGCCTAGGAATTGGAAGGAAGCGGCCGTGGCCTTAATTAAGGTACAGCCCCGGCATTTGCCTGGTGTGAGAATGGGAAACCACGGAAAACCATCTTCAGGGCTGCCGACAGTGGGGCTCGAACCCACTATCTCCCGATTACTGGATACTGGCCGCACTTAAGCGACTGCAGCTATCGAGCTCGGTCTAAACAAAAACATACCGCAATCCAAAAGATGACTGTGTTTGTACACTGTGTAATAACTTGTGCAATCGCTATCACCTCCGAAAGTGTAAAAGCAGACAAAATACACTGACTGAATATAGCAGAGTAAATTTTCAATAAAACTTAATTATCATTTGCTTTCCCCTTATCATTATCAAACTAAAACGTACTTGCAATTCTGCCGTGACCCTGAGCTGTGAGTAGGTGTTTCTGGTGAAGTTATTTACAAACATACCTTTCCCTCCATTGAATTTTCCAATTCAGGAGGCACCTCTAACTTCTTTTGATGATTACCTATAAATAAATCAATTTATTATTATTATTATTATTATTATTATTATTATTATTATTATTATTATTAATATTATTATTATTATTATTATTATTGAAAATTTCAAATTATGTACAGAATACGTACAATATTGCAGTTTGTGAGAAAACATGCCAATATCTGCATCTACCAATTCCAGTGGTAGCACTGTACGAGTCTTTGTCACATCTTGCAACATATATGTTTGCGGAAGAGCCTGTAGGACTGACACATCCCCTATCTCGAGTTTAAGCTGTAGGCACTGAAATACAATCTATATTTAACATTTTTAAGAAGACTATACAAAAATGGTTATTATGTCTACTGTAAATAGTTACCACTTATTCTGACAAGTGTCAAGACATGCGGTTCCTCCACGTACACATGGCCAGTCACTTCCAACACCCTTAGCTCAATAGCCTTAAGATGTGTTGGAGTTATGGAATTATTTCCAGTTGCATTTGTAAGACGTCTGATATTAGATGCTTTTTCTAGAAGCAGAGAACTTAAGATCCCTCCAAACCTGTACATGAAAACTGTATTTGATAATGATTAAACACAAATGCAAAATTATTACTTATGAATATAGTTAAACGTACAACTTGCCACTGTTTATTATCCTTGACTGTTTAGGATGTCTGTCAGAAACTTCCACCTTTAACTTAGGCCTTGTTTCCCACCTTTCCTTAGAAAATTTCCGTCAGCAAACAGATTGTGTTTCTCCATGTAAGTCGCCAGTTCTTCTATCTGGCTTTTTGTAGCTCTACCAGTTCTTGGAGTTTTAAAGCTGAAAGTAATATCCTACATTGTTTAATCAACATAGTTTATACTGCAGAGCAATATTTATTAATAATCATTTTTGTGGACAAAGAGATATTGTAGAGAAATTCTACAATTCTTTCCAGTAAGCATAACACAGCGATCTGAAAATAAACATATTTGCAATATAATGTAATTTGATACTAGCTCTGTATCCTGGTGTAATTTCTATTAAATACCGAACCTAACCTCATCACTTTGGTCTCCCTCTACTACTATTACCGAAACGAGACTATTATTCATCTAGGCAACTTATCCTCGTTCATTCACCTGAATACAATGTAATAATATTTACATGGCCTCAGATGAGCACATACATGTTAAAGAGGAAGTTTAATACATTTAACAGCAATAAAAGACACATCTATATCAAAACATACTTTCAAAATCCTATCTCATCTGCTATATATACCCAAAACCTATTACAATTTATAGTATCTGCATACTGCTATCAAACCACAGTGGAGTAATCACAAAATGAATGGAAGAATATTTAAGGTAGCCTGGCACTAACAAAGAACACTACCGTAATTCATTCACCAGGATGTAGTAGTTATATAGAAAGGAGATGAAAGAGTAGGGTGTCATGGAGAGCAGCATCAAACCAGCATATGGACTGATGACCCAAACAATAACAAAAATTCGGTACGGGAGCATCGTACTTGAATTGATATAAAACATGATTTTGAGCGCTTAACCTTGCGAGTCTGTTAAAGCTAAGAGCGACGTTTGGTTGTGTGATAGCAAAGATAATATTATTAACGGCTATCTTTTTGAGCGAGTGTATTTCATTTGAATGTGCAAATCGATAACTTAAAACTTCGCTCTATTTTAAACCAATAAAATACATATATATTTCTATTCTCTCTCATATAACACGAGTACAGTAAATACCAAAGTCAAACACTAGATTACCACATCTATCACTCTACAATTAAAATAAGAATATTCTGAGCCACGTAGTTCTATAGGCCTAAAATGGGAATTCGATAACTTTTTCAATCCACACATTCTAGTAATTCCTATAAGATTATGCTGTTCATAAAATGGTATTAACACTTACCTCGAATAGTTTCTTGAAGAAGTATCCTTTCCAACAGCAAAAACCCACAGACATATAGTAAATAGACAGGCAGTGCCGTATCTCGTAGCATTGGTAGTAGTGAAACGCGGAAACTTGCGGCCGCGGCCATCTTACTTCACTAGAGATTCACAATAAATATGCATGTTAATATGTAACGTGCAGTTTTGTTTTATGTTGTTTTATGTACATTTCACATTAATTTTTCGGAAAACTACTCTGTGGCAGAATGATGAATACCCGTGCAGTGTTTGGGTGTGGGTTTTCCTATTAACGAATAAAGAATGAGGAAGGAATAGGAGTTTCAATACATCGGTAAGTGGCGTGCTTGTGCTCATATACACTTGTTGCCTACTTATTAATGCAATTAAATTTACGATAAAAGATGCCTAATTCGCTTCCTTCCGGTTTACATTTGTCGGCGATAGGCCCCTTGTGATTGAGTGCGGCATAGAGTCTAATAATAATAGTTTTTTATTGCATTGTATTGTATTTAATCCAACAGATCGTACAGTGATATGGGGCACGTCAATAATCATACTTACAGTAACAAATGATAAAACAGTAATATACATGCCATGAGAAATAAACGGAAATATACAATTTGGTAGAGAGGCACAGATTTAAAAAAGGCGATACTCAAGTTAATTTTCAAGAGCTAAGTATTCTTCAAGAGAATAAAAACTATGGTCAGAAATAAATTTGAATAATTCTTTCTTAAATTTTGAACATGGTTTTATATGCTTAATGTAATCTGGCAATTTATCAAATAAATGTACTCCTGCATAACTCAAACTTGATTCATATTGCTTAGTTTTGTGTGGTTCAATGTGCAGGCTGTATCTATTTCTAGTATTATACCTATGTACATCGGAGTTTATGGTGAAACTGTTTACATTCTCCTTCATATATAAAAGTGTATGGAAGATATAAAGGCCAGGCAATACTAAAATAAAGTTTAATGTATTTCTTGCAGCTTGTCCTCCTGCCGACACCGGCCACTCCTCTAATAATTTTCTTTTGTAACTTAAGGATGACTTCTCTATATCGTGAATTCCCCCAGTAAATGATTCCATAGGTTAGTATGGGAAGCACATAATCAAAATGCATTATTCGGTATGCCTCTAAATTAAAACTATTTTTCAAAGATATTATCATGAAAAATTTCTACTAAGCTTTTTCCCTATAAACTCTGTATGTTTTTCCCATGTTAATGATTCCTCCATCCAAAAGCCAAGAAACTTTGTTGATGATGAGTACTCAACTATGGTCTCTCCAAATGATATTGGACTAATTTCCATATTTAGATTAATCTTATGGTGAAATCTAATCACAGAAGTTTTCTGTTTACTAAAAATTAATTTAATATCTTCAAGCCAGCTCAAAATATTACTCACTAGGCTATATTGCCTGCCATTAATTCTAAACTTCAGAAACTTCCAACAGTTACAAAAACAGTAATATCGTCTGCAAACAAAGTTAATTGCACTCCTTGAATATCACCGACGATTTGGACAATATCATTAATAAATACTAAAAATAATAATGGTCCTAAAACTGACCTCTGTGGAACACCATGATCTGTGTTTCTGGCACAGGAATACACATTATTAATTACATTTTTGCTCAAATCAGTTTTGGTATATGATATTTCAATAACCTGTCTTCTATCTCCTAAAATGATTTGAACCAGTTATAGGCCATTCCCGAACTCCATACATGTATAACGTTTCTAAAAGCAAGCGGTGGTCAATTATATCAAAAGCTTTTGTTAAGTCTAAGAAAATACCTATACATGCACCCTTCCCATCTAGTGTGTCAAATACCCGTTCAATAAAGTTAACGAATCCTGTGGTTGTTGATCTATTTTTACGAAAGCAATTTTGGAAACCAGCTAATATCTTATGCTTCTGTAAGAACAAATATTCTATCGTACATAATTCTTTCCAGTATTTTGGAGAATACAGAGGGGAGGCATACAGGCCTATAGTTACCAGCATCTCTTCACTACCCTTTTTATGCATCGGAACAACTTTGGTTACCTTGAATTTGTCTGGAAATATACCAGTGGTTATTGACAAATTTATCAAATAACAGAGAGGCTTGATTATGTATTGGTAACAGCATTTAATAAGGTAGTTTGAATAACCTTCTAAACCAGAAGACTTATTTTTACCCATCTGTTTTATTATCTTCTCTATCTCTTGCTCAGTCACAGGAGTAAGAAATATGGATTTTACATTCCTGTGAACTGTATTCAAGTTTGTTCTTCTCATTGATGTTTGAAAATTTTCCGTTAACCTCAAAACTGCTTCTAGAAGATAGTTACTAAAGATTTCTTCAACTTCTTCTGGTTCACTGACTACTTTCCCTGTATTTGTAAGAGTCATATTCTTTTTTATTGCAACTAGAGTATCTTTCTCCCTTTTTATAATGTTCCACATACATTTAGACCTCTTTTTAGAATTTTCAGCTCATTCTCATTATGCGATCTTTTGGCAGCCTTCAAATCTTCTCGATATATGCACTTATAATAATCCTTCAATTCAGATGAGGTATTCCTCCCTTTCACAGATTTGCTTAAAAACCTTAATCGTCTACTTGAATTTCTAATTCCTGTTGTAATCCACACATTCCCACAATTCTATACCATTTTGACTGGTATTGCCACTTGATAATAACAGTTCAACAAACCGAAAAACTCACTGAAGGCCTCATTAGTTGAGTTATTTCTATATACATTCTTCCAAGTTTCCTTGGCCAATAACTGGTTAAAATATAAAATATTTTCCTTGTTACATATTCTAGTTTCCCTGTAAATTACATTGTTATTTTTTAAATTACGGTTTCCTATAACCCTAAAATTTAGATGCACAATTTGTACAAAATCTGAAAAACCTGCATCATAAATTTCTATTTCATAATTCCACATTTCCTTATTCAATAGAACTTGATCTACTGCTGACTTTGTATACTCAGATATTCTAGTTGCTTGATTAACAACTGCCTTTAGACCATACAAGGAAAGCAACAATTCTAGCCTTTGCTTATCTCGTCCACCATTATTCCCAAAAAAATCTACATTAAAGTCGCCCATGATTATTACATTTTTGTTCCTATTCTGTAGGTCGTCTAAAATAATTTCAATATTATTATAAAAAGTTTCAGTATTAACTTATAATCCAATAGTTCAACAAAGCTAGCCTCAAAATGCTTCTCTACATTCAGATATTCAAATTTATCTAACTGCTTACATTTGATATTATTATTCACATATATACATGAACCTCCACACTTCATTTTCATTCTACAAAACTTACTTGCAAGAGCAAAACCTTGTAATACACAGTTTGAAATCTCATCATCTATCAACCAATGTTCAGTTAAACATAAAACTATGTTATCTGCCAACAAAATCCCCATACTTAGAATTTTATTTCTTAAAGATTGAACATTCTGGTGGAACAAATTTAGTTATCCCTTTAAATTACTACTATTGCAACCTTTTACCTTTTCAAAATCCTGCTGTAGTAATACTGGTCGTTTCCTTGTCCTACTTGACGTTCTTATTTATGGTTGTTTAGCTTGTCCTCCTTACTACCATATTTGGTTATAAGTTAAGTTTTAGTTTTGCTGGTGTTAGTAATTGAGTAACAGCGGTCTCGATCTTTCCTAATCTTTAAAGATATATTATATGGATGTCAAAATTACTGTTAAAATTAGAGTGGAAAGATTGGTACGCTTGCATCAATCGAAATAGGGTGTTAGGTTTATTATCACAGAATATTACAGAATTTATCTCAGGATTTGTGATAAAGATATTAGCCACTTCTCTACAATGTGATAGTTGTAAGGAAGATGGTGTACAAAATAACATCCTTGCCGGGCTACATGGCTCGGACGGCTGAAGTGCCGGCCTTCTTACCCTATCATGGCAGGTTCGATCTTGGCTCAGTCCCGTGGTATTTAAAGGTATCGGTATATAAATATGTCGGTACATTTACTGACACTTAAAACTTTTGCAGGACAAACTTCCGGCATCTCGGCGTATCTGAAAACCGTAAATGTAATTAGTGGGACGTAAAATAAATAATATTAAACAATATTATTAGAAAATCCTTATCCATTCATTTCTTTCCAGAATATTGGTGATCTGTATTTTCCAACGAAAGATGATCATGTGTGCAAACTTACTGAGATGTATTTCGGAGAGAATACATGTAATGCTTCAAGCTCAGTCGTGAAAGGGATCATATCAAATGAAGTTACAGCTCAGTTGTATGTAATATTTTTTCAAGTTAAAACTCACATACTTTAGAGCTAAACTCATAGTCCACGCACGTTTATAGCCTTATTAGTGTAGTTTCATCACTGTACCTTCAAATACGTGGGATAGCTCGTCTAGTGGCTTTGAAGTCGAAACAGTCTAACACCGTGGTTAGCCGATTCACCATCATAATATTAGCCGGCAGGGTAGTAGAGGAGGTGGTATACAATTTGTAATCAGTAAATTGCATGAAAAAAGCCGGGACTAAATTCCAAACCTCTCCGCAATACTCATTTGGAGTGAGGTCATATGACGCTGTTGATTGTGATTCGTCTGTCGGATGGAGACGTTAAGCATTGAGCAGACCCAATTGTGCTAATCGACAGGAGTAGGCTATGTACCGGGACCGGGTTTCACCTCTCCTTTCCTAGTAACATATTGTAACAGTCCATTGCCCGGGGATATTGAAGGTTCGTGGATGTTATAATAAGCCTCGGCCGAAGTCAGTAGTGATGCATCAGTCTCCACTCAGGGCATGGACGTTCAATAAGTATTTATGCAGTTCGACTGACATTCTGACGCAAGATTCTTATGATCGTAATAATAATATCCAATAGACTATACAAGGCTAAGTGTATCTCATTTAAATAAGAAGATGAATGTTAGTTTCTTGGAAGGATTTTTTCAGCTTAATGAAGTCAAATATTTAAGTTAATACAATGATAAATACATCATAGGATGATTGGATAATAGTTGAATAAACGAAATGAAAGTTTTTGTTGGCTAATATTTATAATCCATCATTATCAAAATCTTAATTGAACTGAAACACAAACTTGATGGAAACGAATACGGACCTTGCTGAAGGCAATTCATCATTATTTGTTACTAATCGTCCACCCATCATAAATAATGGAATGCAATGAAATTTCAAAATCAAATTCACTTAACTTGCTTTATCATAAATTATCCAAAATTTCATCTTCAATGCCCTACACTTCATCCGTTATCTCATAAATCGCCTAATTGCTAACCAACTTGAGTTCCCTAATGGTGACCAGTTGCCGGTATGACTATCCATAAAGTGCGATCATACTGTGTAAAAATACATAATAATTAGATCTCACAATGACATAATCTAATAGACAACAGCATGTCTCAGGAATTCACATAAGCCACCTAAAAGAACACAATATTTACCTGATACTAAAATAATCAATGATCTAAAAATGATTAACGGCATCTGCTTCCACCGGCACTGTCCTCCTGAAAGAAAAGTCTTGAAGGCACACTATCTACAAGAGACATACTGTAAGCAACTACGCAAGAATACAACCTAATACCAGGTGACGATAATTTGATTGGTATGACCTTCTACTACACACATATTAGGCTTATTAAATGTTGAAGACTTCTTATTAGTGACCATTCCTTCAACTAAGCGGTATCTGTACCGTATCATGTCGCGAGAAACAGTGTCTCGATGACCCTACATCAATCCCTACTCCTAACCTTCGGACATATTACACAGTAGAGAATAATGACGACATAACTGCTTGCCTATTTCGGGTTCCTAATTTGTATGACGAGCGCTTAAGTCCATTTCTTAATCGTAAGTTCATTGAAATCTCGAAGAATTATTTATCACGCTCCCATTATCTATTTCTCAACGAACCACTTTACCATAACAGCATTAATTCATCATAAACATTCTACCGACGACCCTATCCTTATTATTCACCGTATTCAAGCACACCATACATATTCACACTTACTTACCCAAGAAATTCACAAGCATTTGTCCGAAGAATTTTATCATCATCACCAATGTATCACAATCAACGCAACACTAATATCACGAAAATATTCACAACTGCACAACGAACGCACACGGTATTATTACGCAAGAAGACCTTCTACAAATGAATATTAAATTACATCACCTCACGAAGTATTTGTGCAATACTAGTATGATTCACTAATGAGGACAACGCCTTCTTACATTCACCGTAGACGTGAAGAAAATTCCGGGTAACTCACGGTAAGACACGCATTTACAAGCTAAATCTTGCGTATGACACATGATCTCGATATTATAACATCAGACTTAACCGTAATCACAAATAATTGAGCCCTAGTGACAGTCGCATTAGGTCACTCAAGTTGTTTTAATTTATGTAACTTCATCATGAAATTAAAATGCACCCTACTCTACCGCTATGCAACTACAAGAAGATAGGGTAAGGAAATGAAATCTTGGTACTTATCGATGAAGATTATGTGACACCGCTCTCAGTCCTTCGCTCCATTGATCATAGTTTGGCCCTCATTTCTGGCATAATCTTCCGGGCCTGTTAGGACATTGGGTTGTTTAAGCCCTCATATTCGCTTTCATCATTACATCATTGGAAAAATCTTCACACATTTTTGAGTTCACGGACCTGAATCTTAGGAAACAAAATTAACACGGTTTTATAATACACTGACTGACAGAGCAAATGCAACACCAAGAAGGAGTGGTCAGAACTTTATGCCAATTGCAGGGTAGACTGACGTCACTGAGGTATGCTCATGATGTGAAATGCGCCGCTGTGCTGCGCACGTAGCGAACGATAAATGGGACACGGCGTTGGCGAATGGCCCACTTCGTACCGTGATTTCTCAGCCGACAGTCATTGTAGAACGTGTTGTCGTGTGCCACAGGGCACGTGTATAGCTAAGAATGCCAGGCCGCCGTCAACGGAGGCATTTCCAGCAGACAGACGACTTTACGAGGGGTATGGTGATCGGGCTGAGAAGGGCAGGTTGGTCGCTTCGTCAAATCGCAGCCGATACCCATAGGGATGTGTCCACGGTGCAGCGCCTGTGGCGAAGATGGTTGGCGCAGTGACATGTGGCACGTGCGAGGGGTCCAGGCGCAGCCCGAGTGACGTCAGCACGCGAGGATCGGCGCATCCGCCGCCAAGCGGTGGCAGCCCCGCACGCCACGTCAACCGCCATTCTTCAGCATGTGCAAGACACCCTGGCTGTTCCAATATCGACCAAAACAATTTCCCGTCGATTGGTTGAAGGAGGCCTGCACTCCCGGCGTCCGCTCAGAAGACTACCATTGACTCCACAGCATAGACGTGCACGCCTGGCATTGTGCCGGGCTAGAGCGACTTGGATGAGGGAATGGCGGAACGTCGTGTTCTCCGATGAGTCACGCTTCTGTTCTGTCAGTGATAGTCACCGCAGACGAGTGTGGCGTCGGCGTGGAGAAAGGTCAAATCCGGCAGTAACTGTGGAGTGCCCTACTGCTAGACAACGCGGCATCATGGTTTGGGGCGCTATTGCGTATGATTCCACGTCACCTCTAGTGCGTATTCAAGGCACGTTAAATGCCCACCGCTACGTGCAGCATGTGCTGCGGCCGGTGGCACTCCCGTACCTTCAGGGGCTGCCCAATGCTCTGTTTCAGCAGGATAATGCCCGCCCACACACTGCTCGCATCTCCCAACAGGCTCTACGAGGTGTACAGATGCTTCCGTGGCCAGCGTACTCTCCGGAGCTCTCACCAATCGAACACGTGTGGGATCTCATTGGACGCCGTTTGCAAACTCTGCCCCAGCCTCGTACGGACGACCAACTGTGGCAAATGGTTGACAGAGAATGGAGAACCATCCCTCAGGACACCATCCGCACTCTTATTGACTCTGTACTCGACGTGTTTCTGCGTGCATCGCCGCTCGCGGTGGTCCTACATCCTACTGAGTCGATGCCGTGCGCATTGTGTAACCTGCATATCGGTTTGAAATAAACATCAATTATTCATCCGTGCCGTCTCTGTTTTTCCCCAACTTTCATCCCTTTCGAACCACTCCTCCTTGGTGTTGCATTGTCACTGTCAGTCAGTGTATTTCACAATTATTCTAGAAGACTCGCCTTATTCAGTATTAGAATCTCAGATCGCTATTCGATACAGTAATATTATCTTTTACAACGTCCTTTAATATTTCTTTTAAGTCCTACTGATGCAGACGTTCCCTTTAAAGACGTGCGAATTACTATCAGTTCAACCTTCAATCTCAATTTTTATGCGATACAATTGTTCATAAAACAAAATTTTATTGAAATTGTTATACTAATAATATTGTCTGCATTTCATATGTTAGGCTCAACTCGCTGACTTGTAACCTCTCTTCCATCTGTTTTGACAGTTAGAAAGTGAATTCCAAGATAACGTCATCCCATTCGATTGGAAAGGTGCACAAAGGAACACTTCACCATTTTGTCTTCATGACGTATGTAATTGATCTATCCTCTTCAGTGCCTTCTTGATCATTTAACCTGTAGTATCAAGTCATGGCCTCCTCTGCGTCATCGCTTGACCTGAGTACCTTTTGGCAGACCGGTTTCTTAATGCTGTTGAGATTGTAAACTTATTTTACTAACTTCTGCCCACATATAAAATAATATTTCGTGACTGTAAGCGTCCGGTGACCACGGGGTTCTGAGCTTATGAATTTCGTTCCTCATCTTATATCCATCCAATTTCCTGTTTGAATGGGCGAGTTATTCCAGGTATTTGATACAACTGGATGTATTTCCAAGTAATTCCTGTTAATCATTTCTTTAGCATAACCTTCAATGGCTCAACAGCTGACTCACTCGCCATTGAACGGTTATAATATATAACGTGATTTATTTCATGTCATTACATCCTCTGATGAGGTTGACGTCAGGAAGGACATCCGGTCATAAAAGCTCGCCACGGCAGATTCATCTCACCTCATACCCGACAACGGGACAAGGATTGGATACACAAACAAAAATGAAAATAGTGTGAATCATGCTGTGAAAGAGTCGAATGGAAATAGATTTGACCAAAGATCGGTCTAAAACAGGTTAGTTGTTCTTAAGCATTGGTAAACTGATATACCAGACTTTTTAGCAGTAAAATAAAAGTCCTAATAGGTCTAATTAATCAATGTTAATGATATTATTCCGATGTGCTTTTTCTAAAGGAGATGGACGAAAACGAGAGGGTTGAGGGTGGTGAGAGGACAAGGCAAGATGGGAAGAAGAAAGAAGAAAAGAAGAGGAGGAGGGACGTGGCAGGAGAGGAGAGCATCTCAGAAGAGAATGGGCAGTGCAGCCGGGAGACAGAAGATCAAGATAGTGAAGTGGACGGTGAGAGTGAGCAGCAACAAACTGGGAGAGTAGAGTGTAGTGTTGCAGTGAGCAAGAAAGGACAAGGGAAGGTGGATTCAGAAGTCCAAAAGAGTGAGGGGGTGAGTGGGGGTGAGCAGCAAGAAGCGGTGAGAGCAGGGTGCAGTGGTGTAGTGAACAAGAAAGGTCAAGAGGAGACAGATCGACAGGAAGGTAAAAAAATTATGAGTAAAGTCAGAAGTAAGAGCTTAAAAGACATATGGGGAAAAGTACGTAAAGGGATGGAGGATACAGAGGACGAGAGGTCGATAACTACTAGAAGTAAGAATAGAGGGGGAGACCTAGAAGGGAGGGAGGGAAAGTTATAACTATATTGGAAAATAGGATGTGTGAATATTGAGGGACTAAGGAACAAATTAGGAAACAAGAAAGTTCGGGAAGTAATTGAAAGTTTTGATGTTGTGGCACTCTTGGAGACGTGGTTGGAAACAGGGAGGAAGATTTCATGGAAGGGGTTTGAGATAAAATATATATATAGAGGAAAAGAGAGGAATAAGGGACGAGCACCAGGAGGGATGATAGTTCTAATTAGGGAAGAAATTAGTGAAAGAGTAGAGGATATAGAGACCGATATGATGGAAACCATATGGCTGAGATTGAATTTGGGAGGGGGTGAGGGAAGGAGGAAGAAAATAAATCTAGCTTTTGTTTACTGCCACCCTAGTAATTCAGCATATGCAAATAAATATTTTTTGAAGAGTTATTGGTGGATATTGGTAGGATAAGGGGAATGTATCCAGGTGAGGAGGATATGTTGTTATTTGGGGATTGGAACGCGAGAATAGGGGAACAGAGCCCAGTTTATAGTAGGGAGGATGGAATGTGTTTGTTGGAAAGTAGAAGGAGTGAGGACAAAATTACAAATAGTTATGGAGAGAAGCTCCTAGAGATGTGTGCTGTGGGAAATTTGTATATTCTGAATGGTTGGATAGAGGGTGACAGGACGGGGAAATTGACATATGTTACTGAGAAGGGTGGTAGTGTGATAGATATGGTTTTAAGTTCGGAAGGGATGATTGAGGAAGTAGTAAGAATGGAAATAAGAGACTGGATTGAATCACACCATTTCCCGGTGAGGGTTATGCTGAAAAGGGAGGAAGAGAAGTGTACAATGAAGGAAGATGAGACAAATGATAAACGAGGGAGTGGTTATAATAAGTATAAATGGACAGAGAAGGTGGGCCGGGATTGGAATAGGGTAGTAAAAGAGGAGTTACATCTTCTGAAATATGGGTGGGAAGGGGCGTTAGAAGAGAATAATACTGATAAAGCCTTGGAATTGTTGCTACATCCAATAAAGATGATAGCGCAGAAGGCGAAAGCTAGAAAGGGAAATAAGAAAGAGGGAGAAGAATGGTTTAATAGGGAGTGTGAAGGAATGCGGAGGAAGGTGATGGACGCGTTAGGAGAATATAGAAGGAAAGGTGGGAGCCAAGAAAGGGAGATTTTCTGTAGATTGAGGAAGGAGTATAAAAAGAAAATTTGTGAGACAAAAAAGACGTGGTTAGAGGAACAAATGGAAGCCATAAATAATGACTGCAAGACAAATAATTTTGAGAGAGTTTGGGATAAGATTAATAAAATTATTAAGGGTGGAAGGAATATAGAGAGAACGAGCATTGAGGAAGTGCAATGGGTCAGGCATTTTGATGAATTACTAGGGAAAAAGGGGGATGAAAGATGGAGAGGTTCGGGAGAAGAAGTAATTTGGAGGAATAGGAGAGTGGCAATTTATGACCTGGATAAAGAAATCACAAGAGAGGAAATCCTGAGAGTGATAAGCAGAGCCAGAGCGAAGTCGGCCGGGGGGTGTAATGGTATAAATAACAAGTTTTGGAAGGAAATCAGTAAAAATGAGATAATGATAGAGGGCATGGTTAAACTATTCAATAGGATATTTGAGGGAGGTAATTACCCTAAGGAATGGGAAACAGGAATTATATGCCCTATATAAGGGGAAGGGTAGTAGGAACAATGTGAACAGTTATAGAGGTATATCTCTGTTGGATTCTTTGAGTAAAATATATACTGGTGTGTTAGCGAACAGAATAAGCGAGTGGGCGGAAGAAAATGAAATTTTGACGGATTACCAAGGGGGATTTAGGAAAAAGAAAAGAACAGTGGATAGTATAATGATAGTAAAGACTATTTTAGAAAAGTATAAGAATATGGCTAGAAGTACGGTTTATGTAGCAGCAATAGATTTTGAGAAAGCTTTTGACAAGGTGAATAGAGAGGCCCTATTAGAGAAATTAGGCAGGCTAGGGATTTCGGAGAAGATGTTGAGGGCAGTGGAAGGAATATATAGGGTTGTCAGGTTTTGTGTAAAATTGGAAGAAGGGAGACTAAGTGGACCATTAGAGTCCAAGGTAGGTTTAAAACAAGGATGCAAGTTATCGCCAATACTGTTTATTTTATTTATCAACGATATTTTAGAGGGGCTTGGGCCAGAAAATTGGGCTGTACCAGTAATTAATTGTTTTGAAGTACCAGGACTGATATTTGCGGATGATGTGTTATTGATGACGCTAACCTCAGGGGCGATGAATAGGGCCTTAAAGTCAGTGACGCTATTTGCGAGGAAATAGGGATTGAGAATGAATGGAAATAAGTCTAAAATATTAGTAGTACAGGTGGACAAAAGAAGAAAGATAGAAGGTAATTGGGTAATTCAGGGAGAAAGAGTGGAACAGGTAAGGAAGTTGGGATATCTAGGAGTTATTTTTAATGATAAAGGAACTTGGAGTGACCAGATCAAAAGGGTGAAATATAGAGGATTGGCAGCCTTAGCCTCAGTCAGAAATTTGCTAGTCAAGTACCCGGGGATCAGTTATAAAACACTGAGACTTGTGTTCAGGTCGGTAATCGTTGGGAGGGTATTATACGGCTCAGAAGTTTGGGGGCTGGATGAGAAAATAGAGGAACTAAGAAGGATTGTTAGTAGTTTTGCTAAGTTAGTAATGGGCTTACCGAGGTGTACAGCAAATGTAGGGGCGGAATTAATGTGTGGGGAGGATTTGGAATCAGAGGGTGTGAAAAGAATAGTTAGATACTGGATGAATTTAAAAAGACAGGAAGGTGGGAGAGTATTACAGGCAGCGTATGCACAGCAATTTAAGAGCATGTATAAGGGTGGATGGTTAGAAAAAATAAAGGGATATTTGGAGAGGATAGGATTAGGACACCTGTGGGGGGAGGTTTGGTCGAAGACAGAAGTGAGAGGGATGAATATACTGGAAAGGAGAATTAGAGATATCCATAGGCAGAAATTATTGGGGGAAAGCAGACTAAGAAATTCGCTGACGGTTTTGACGAAAATAGAGTAGATAGCAGGGTTGAATATTAGATACGTCGATAGGTCAAAACGGTATGGGATGATGTGGTGGCTTTTAGGTTTGCAAAGGAATACAGGGTGGATACAGGGGAAGGATAAGACAAGATGTGTACTTTGCGGAGATGTGAATGATGATTTTCACTTGCTAAGAGACTGTGAGGTAACGAGGGGGTTAAGACATGGATTATTGAGTGCCGAGCATCGGGAAATATTGGGGAGAGGGGATGAGAACGCAATCCTGATATGGATTATTAAACAATGGGAAAAATGGGGTGAATTGAACAGGTATTTATGTGCGACAAAAACGGCATGCGAGAGTAAAATGAAGGAGAGTGAGTTAGAGGGTAGGCAGGGGAATAGGGGGGTGGAATAGTTATGTATATAAGGGAAGGGGATAGTATGATAAAATTCTAATGGATTAGGGAATATAGGGATAGAGTACTTAGTTATGTGGAGTTGGGTAATGATACAGGATTGCATGGTCTGTTTGTTTTAAAGTTAGCTGGAATGCAAGTGCTGAAATGCTGAGTGTTGTTGTTTGATTTATTGATTAGGCGTAGGTCAGGAACAATAATGTGACGCAAGTACAGAGCACAATAAGGACACTGGATGAATATGTTTGAACATTGAGTGACTGCTACAGCTAATGACTGCTAGATATTATTCTTATTATTATTATCCTTATTATTATTATTATTATTATTATTTATTTTACTTTGCATGTGAACATGTATAGGGGCGAAGTCGCCTGTTATGTTCAATAAATGTATGTTCTATTCCGATGTGCTTTTAATTACCGTATTTTAATTATCTCCTCTCCAATATACCCGTTTCGGCTACTATTTTACATTAATGCATCGGGGTAGTGTAGTGACGTAGGATGGCGGGGGCCTCACGCTTCCGGCTTCAGAATCCTGCTGCTCATTGCCTGTCTAAATCTATACATCTGTGCAGAAACCAATCATTGAACGAACGATGTTTACGCTATTACCACGTTTAAGTTGATGCTGAATTGGTTGCCGCACTTAATGCGTTTTAATAGCAGCTCTGCTCACTCTCCTGTAAGAGATCATCACTTCTTATTGGTGTCAGACTCGTTGGCTGAATGGTCAGCGTACTGGCCTTCGGTTCAGAGGGTCCCGGGTTCGATTCCCGGCCGGGTCGGGGATTTTAACCTTCATTGGTTAATTCCAATGATCCGGGGGCTGGGTGTTTGTGCTGTCCCCAACATCCCTGCAACTCACACATAACACTATCCTCCACCACAATAACACGCAGTTACCTACACATGGCAGATGCCGCCCACCCTCATCGGAGGGTCTGCCATTCAAGGGCTGCACTCGGCTAGAAATAGCCACACGAAATTATTATTACTTCTTATTGGTCAAAAATTCTAGTAGCCTTCGACCGGGGTGTACCGAAGAATCTATTTTTAGCGACCGAGCTGAGTGACGTCACACAGCTCTCGTTTGCACCGATTCGACAGAGTACAGAAGAGGTCGGCTCCAGAACTGTCATCCCTGCAACCTATAATACTCCGCGACATGCCGATACGAACATCGTCGTTTTGCATGTACGGAAGAGCACTCCAGGGCCCTGTTTCCTAAAACACGTTTCACTAATATTATTAGTAAATACCAATACTATTAGCTAATAAAATTAGTAATATATTTCATAAAGTTATAAGCTAATAAATTATCAGTAGATGTTTCTAATAATATTAGTAAAGTATTTCATAGACAACATGACTAATACAATTTGCTCATGGTATTGGGATTATTTCCATTAGTGCATTTAGATTCATAATCCATATTGTTATTTAAAACAAAGTGAGTAGTATTTTGATATTTTGGCATATAATTGTGGAGATCAGTGAAATGGTTGACTCTGATTCAAATAGTGATGGGTATACTGGTATGGAACAAGCATATGAATACAATGAGAGTTTTAGGTTAGGTTACAGAACATTTGAATATGTGCTTGTAACTTGTCAAGACGTCTAGACAATTATATTGAGGTCTGTGGATGAGCTATAACAAGGTTTCCTTCATCATTTACTATATAACAATCATTGTTTGCAAAATTGCAATGTAAAAGTTCTGTGTGAGCCGCTCTTCTTTTCCCAGCTCCTCAGTGCTACTTGTGAGGGGGCGAATGTTCAATTTTCATCGATGTTTCCTTTTCCAATACCTCGAGTTCCAGCCAGTTTAAGAACTTCAAGTTGGAGCTTTCTTTTCTCCACATATTCTGTTTCTTTAGCCGTTTGTAGTCAAGCACTAGCCTACTGCAAGGAACAAATACAAACTAAGAACAAGCAAAAAACCGATTCTAACCTTCAATTGTATCAGCTGACTAATGAACTAATAGTATGAGTGAATCCATTTTATTAGTTATGTTTAAATCTTTATGAAACAGAATTTGGTTAACTAATAATTCCTTTTATGTGTTATAATATTATTAGTTAGTTTTTGAAACATGTCCCAGGGCCTAGTGGATGATCAGAGGACATAAGCAAGGCACTTACGGCTAGAGGACCGGTAGTACGACTGTCAGATGAACAGCCAGATACGTATAGTTGGGCCCACGAGAGTTGATGTCTGGCATTAGAGTGGCGAAAGCAGTAACTACGAAGTACGCTGCGTTGTCATAGTTACCTCAATCGGTGGCATCACGCCCTTTCCTACAGACTAAAGATTTATTCAACTATGTTGGTCTAATGCGATTCAATAAACTTTGACCCGTTCCTAAGCTCGTGCTAATAATTCCGGCGTTTAAGACAGAACACGTCACTGCCGATAAATATTATGAGATTTCATATTCACTAAACTGACAATAACCTCAACAAATTCACATGTTATATAGAGAATAGTACGGTACAACTAGACACTGATCAACTTACAAAAATAAACTAACAGCGAAAATTATATTCAGGAAACAAACACTTAAATTATTATATAAACCAACAACAACTAACACAGCTACCACAATACCACTCCGAATAATATCACAAAAGCGACTGAGAGCATGCCAACACACGTGGCGAAAGCATCCTTAAATGTTGCATCTCTGTTATCGTTGCCGTGGTAATTTCCTTCGCCCCCCCCCCCCACTTCAGTTTTTTCATACTTTTGGTGTCGTTCAAGAAAAGTTATATGAACACCCTTGTGGTGCTGTTTTATCGTGGCATAATGTTGCATTCGGATGTTAACATAATGCTGCGTTTGTTGCTAATAGCAATAATTCTATGTATCTGTTTTGTCTACAATTCTAGTCAAGTGTCTCTTAAAAGGACTCTTTCTATGATTTTGGTTATGCTCTGTTTAAAGAAGAAAAGCGGAAATCACAAAGATAACAAACCAAGGTCTTGTAAAAAGATTTCTCTTTTAAATTGTAAGCCTGTTCGGTATTTGTTCTTTTGCCAAGTTAGTGAATATAATCTGTTCGTATTTCTTGTTCTGAAAGGGGCGTTTATTCAATACTTCTGTGTTTCTTTCTTTTGTACTTACCAGTAGGACTATCCCAGCACTACTTCCCGTCACTCTGTTCGTCACTTGTTTGCTTGTGTAGTTCATAATTTGTAAATTATGAGTGTTCGTGGTGTATGGATTTCGATGGATTTCGCAAAAGAAAAGGTCTCCTGTGGTTGGATATCGAACTGTTATTGGGTAATCATCTACAATATAGTGATACTGAACACAGAATAATTGAATTGGCTGGTCACCCTTGGTTCACTGTCGTGTCCTCTCGTTGTCATTATTCCCGATTTTCTTAAGTGATTCGTGTTATAGATGTTTTCAATAATTTATACCAAATTAAGGTGACTGGACTATATCTTGACTCTCGAACGTCAACTTTTTAAACGGATAACATATTGTTTATCCAGCTCCCTTGCTACTATTTCGTTACCCAGTCACGAGTTATCTTGATCTTGTTCAAGGACACACACACACACACACACACACACACACACACACACACACACCAAGGAAAGATCATATGTTCAATATATATCAGATACATAACTGTGTACTAACACCTCTAGTACCCTAACGAATAACACTTAGAAGGTTATAAAATGTTGGACTATTGGGTCTCGAACCCATAAATAACTGCGTAGCAGCATCAAACGACGTTGCCGTAAAGACTACGCCTACATAGAAAACTTGCTGTTGAATTGCTTGCGTGCAAATCATATAGTCAGTAGCAACAACTTGCTAGCTTGGGAAAGCTTTAAAATTCTGTGACAGGACAGGAAAGGACAGAAAGCATGATATACTTTATAAATATACACATACATTGAATTATACCGCCTCTGTGGTTAGTGTGAATAGCTGCCACACCCGGAGGCCGGGCTTCGATTCCCGGCTCTGTCACGAAATTTGAAAAGTGGTACGAGGGCTGGAACGGGGTCCACTCAGCCTCGGAGGTCAACTGAGTATAGGTGGTTCGATTTCCTCCTCAGCCATCCATGAAGTGGTTTTCCGTGGTGTTCTTCTTCTCCTAAATTAAAGTAAGTAAGACCTGCCTATCTCGCCCATGTTAAATCTTCAAACTTTGGTGCAGTTTATTCAAAATCTATTCGGGTTAGCAACTTGAAATTTTCAAGGATTACTAGTTAGAATATTATCTACAACAATAAGAAGGATTATTGGCAGAAACCAAATACTTTCGTCAGTATGAATTTTTCTTGAGGTACGATGTTTAAACTAAAATAATGTCGAAAAATATTTATATTTCATTTTGTATTTTATTTAAAGGCATATCCCTCCTTATTACTGTTAATTAGGATGATGTTGATGCACCAATAAAATTTAGTGGACCCATCGTTATTAGTTTTCTTATAAATTGTACCAAAGTAGTGAAAAATATTAAACTGTTAAAAATGAGGTTGAAATTTCTCATTATAATTTGTTAGCTCTGACAATTCTTAGAACATTCCTGCCCCATAACTTGCATCATTTGTGTCCTCCTTAGTCTTCTTAAGGTTTCTCTTCAGTCTTCTGGCCCTCTTACTCGTTTCTTCCACCATGAGGTCAGCTTTCTTTCTTTATTCGGATGTCATCCAACTCTTTTAGGATGTTCAATGTGTTGTACCCTGAGAGGAAGTTCAACATCCGCAGCACCTTAGCCCTACCAATATTCCCATTGTTAAAGGATATAACAGCATTACATAGTCCAAACTCGAGTGTGGTAATACCAACAAACACTGTTTTCGGAACTCTGGAGCACAGAACATGATTGAATGCTTCATTAGCTTGCTTTGTTTTTCCATGCATGCACTTTTTAAAAGATCTGGGTGCGCCAAATCCCAATATACTGGCTTTATAGCTTCAGCTACGGCATGAGGTAACCCATGGTGCTTATCATTTTGGTCTTTCCTGTTATATTTGCACAATGAATCATCTCACTGAGGGAAACAGTTTTTGTTTTGATGAACTTGAGGGAGACTCAATGTCTATTTCAGATCCAGAAACACTACACGCCGAGCATATGGCGATGTCGTTTTTAACCTCCACTACATTGGAACTAGGCTTATCTCTACTTTCACATAACCTAACATTATTTACACCGAAAATTTTACGTATGTGTCGATTTCCCGTACATTTCCTCCTTCCAAAATATTTCAAACGACCCATACTTCAATACGTCAATGCAAAATCACAAGGATTATAATACAACAACAATGTTTAGTAACCACTCATAACATAAACTAGAAATACTGGAAGTTGTCATGGTTACCAACACAAAATCTATGCTCAACAGAGCAGACCAGAAGTTAGTTCAGAAATCTATGTATAATAGTTCAGAAGTTATACTCAATATACAAAGATAAAGTGACCTACGTATAGGTCATGAAGGCCCTGGGAGGAGTGGAACGTAAAGGCTTCCACCATTGGTAACCGCGGCACGTGATGGAGTAGAGTGGTTAGCTCTACGCCCCGCCGCCTTTGCCCCCATGAATTAATCTGGTACTCATTTATGGTGTAGGCTGAGTGAACCTGACGGGAATTCGAACCCACGTCCTTCCGGGCAAACCGAGCACGCCTTTACCGCCTCGGCCAGGCAGCCCCTTCAGAAGTTATGCTCACAAACATAAATCTCTGTAAAAGTGGGCGTTGTCTTTCACGGTGCATCATAGTAATTCATGTTATAAAATGGTCAATTTTCACAATTTTTGGACTTTTAAAAACAAATTTTTGTTCTCTATGTTGTAAACAAATAAGAAACGCCCAAAACGATTTTTTGTTTTTTTCGCCCCAAGAAGGGTCTTTCTTACCTTAAGGCCAAGGCTGCTTCCTTCCCACTTCCTTGTCTATCCTTTCCAATCATCTTATCCCCTTCAAAAGGCTCCTGTTCAGCTTTCCAGGTGAGGCTTTCTGGGCGAGGTACTGGTCCTCTTCCCCATTTTTGTCCACCTACACTTAGTCTCACGCTCCAGGACACTGCTCTTGAAGCGGTAGAGGTGGGATCCCTCGCAGAGTCCGAGGGAAAATCCAACCCTGCATGACTGAGACAAACTTCTACAAATAATTCCCGGATGGTTCTTCGATGGTCTACGGAAACGAGGCCACTCACGACGTCAATCTGATCTTGAGGAATGTACAGCCGACCTGTGCGGTGCAAATCCGCAGTCTCATTCCAGCCTGCACGAAACGCCTTGACTGCTGGTGCAACCGTTCTATACGGTAACACACTCTCCCCACAGCCTCGATAACATTCTGATGCATTTTTGCCATGGGCAACCTCGATTTTAATCCATGAACCCTGATCACATTATCAAATTTTGAAAACATGCTTTAGAGCTATGAAGTCAACATTCTTCACGTCAACGCCACACAGCAACAGCACATCCAACTTGATGCCCGTCAAATGCAGGCTATACATCGGCAACAGCGCCACCTGAACGCTCCCATATCCTATTTGTGCATGCCCGATCTCTTGCGAGTGTCTGGACTACGTTTCTACTTCTTTATGTAAAGCCCTCGTACCTTCCTCATCTACAAGTCTGTCCAATTCAACATAACCAGACTATCGTGGAGTGTACCTTCTTTCTTCCCTTTTCCACAGTGACTTGTCATTGTGTTTTTCCTATTAAATGTTCCCTTCAATGTTCCTGCAATCTTCTTGACTTGCACTTGTTTGTTCCTTTCCAATACTTACATTCTCTATTTGCGTTTGTCGTGATTTTCTAGTCTTGTACCATTTGTATGTCTACCCTCTTAATCCTGTTTCCTGATATGGGGTTGGAGATGAGGTGAGATGAAATTATATGGCATGATTCTGTGGCCTGTCTCCAGATGACGGCTGAGTTCGAATCCACTCGTCTCCTGAATGCATCAATACATTTAACTTATAGAAAGGAACACGTACTGTAATAGGAAAAACACAAGTGACGGGCCAGTTGAGGAGCTAATGAAGATGAAATGTATGAAGGTGAGTGAAACTGGGTACTGATGTGGAAGGAATCAGTTGCTGGCCCATGAATTGGAACTATCCCGTCATTTGCCTGCAAGTGAAAATGGCAAATCACATAAAATCATTCTCAGCTCAGCTGACGGCTGAGTTCGAACCCACTGGTATCCTGAATGCATCAAGACATATATAGAAAGGTAGAACACAGACTGTAATAGGAAAAATACAAGTGACAGGCCACAGTAAAAAGATGAAGAAGTAGAAAGAAAACACAAACAGATAACTTCCATATTATCTCTATATATTGTTTCAGTGTCCCACCTCCAATGGCGGTGTACTTGTAAAGAGCTTTACCACCTTTGGGGCCTGCGCCCATAGCACTAGCATTTCAACATATGCGACTAGACCACTCAATTGCACAATCTGTAATATCTCTTCCCTTTTCTTTTCTTATTCAGGCCTTCTTCTTATCCCAAGCTTCCCACATCAATACTGAAGAACAGTCCCTTCAGTGAGTGCTGAAGTCCACCCACCGGATCAAGCTGGGAAGCAGAAACAAGCTTGTCGAGGTCGAGAAGAAATGGATGTATAAGAACTGGGATTGATGTGGAGACAGACATGTGTTTAACAATGGCTGTGTATGACAATGTGGAGACTATCAGTTTGTATTTTCTTTCTATTTCTTCATCTTCCTATACTGGCCCGTCATGTTTATGTTTTTCCTATTACAGTATATATTCCTACCTTTCTATACATTGTACCAGTAATACCTAAGTCCTGACACATAGTTTTAATTAGCAAAGTATTTGCAACGGGACGGCGCGAACCCTTGAGCACAGCTCGCAAGGTAACGGGACGGCACGGAGCTACGGAACCAAGATTGAGAGAGGAAGCTACGTCACCGACTATCATGCAATCATCACATGAAGCTGACTCGCTCGTATAGAATTTACTCGAAGCTTTATATATCTCCTAAAACTTTCAAGATACAGATCATCGTGAAGCCCACTATTTAAATGTCACCGTGTCAAAATTTCACGTAAATCGACCCACAAATTGTGGAGATATTGAGTTGAGAAGAAATCACATTTTTCACGAGCTAACAGCAGCTGACCTCGACTTTGCGTGTAAAAAGAGGGACATTAGAGAGGTATAGCCAGTTACAAATTGCAAACTCAACCACGATGAATCGTCATATTGTCGCCGCGTAAAGGTCTTGAACCTGGTAAATTTGTCGTGCGTTATGTTGTACTAATCGTCATACTTGTAAAAATTTCAACAGTGCATCGGGACTTAGAAAAATCCAGCGTGTGTCAAGACGAACATTTCTCGGTAATAACTCGTGACTTATAACATACCAGCGTGTGTTAAGGTGAACCTTAACATTTGACAATAATAGCTCGGAACTTATAATATTCTTGAGATCTCTAAACTTAGCATTTTTGTGACAGAGAGTGAACAACTCTAGCTACCATTGTCTTACTTTTGAACAGTGATATCAGATAACCAAGTGAATCCTAAGGTTATTTTATAACAAATTAGAGAAATATTAACTCAATTGAAGGAAATAACACATATTATCTCCTTAATATTTGTGTCATGAACAATTAGGAACATTCAAACAACGTCTTTCGTGTGCGGTGAGTGAACTGAATTTGCACTTCATAACACGACAATCGAACCCACTGGTATCCTGAATGCATCAAAACATATATAGAAAGGTAGAACACAGACTGTAACCCATTACAGTGAGCTTTAGAAAGACAGTGGCATTACTTACCTGTGTAAAGAGAATGAATTATTTAGAAACTGTGCTTTGAACTGTGTTCTAAAGGTAGAATCGTCCGAACTGTGTTTATTTAAACTGTGCTTCGAAACCATAACTACTTCAAACTGTCCTTTTATTTCGAAGTGTATTCCCAGCTAGTCAAGTTATTTTGTTTAGAACTGTGCTTCTCATTTCAAACTTTACACGATGGACTGTGATTCGAAATGTGATACTAAGTACTATTTACTAGTGATTTACTGATTGTCACATAATAGATTCGTGTTATTTCGACACTCACAATTAAAACAGTCAATTGAACTTTCTAGTGTCAACACAATCTACTAAGTGACACCAGAAATCTTGACCGAGTGTTTAATCCTCATTTCAACCTGAAACCTAATTCGACGTGAGATTAAACATGGTACAGCGTGGGACATGGTACGTGGTACAGCGTGGGAGATGGTACGTAGTACAGCGTGGGATTAAACGTGGTAAATCGTGGGAGATGGTACGTGGTGCTATGGTGGACATCACGAGACCGACGGAGTTCCAAATGCTTTTCGCTGAACCGCTTTCATCACTTCCAGCATGAAGATTATTCAGGCGATATGAGTGTATTTAACATCAAACTTTTTAACTGTAAAGACAGCGATTATTTTCAACAAACTTTTTAAAGATATTCACTTAATTGCAAAGTGTTAAATAGCGCTAGTAAGTTACAAAGTCATACTAGACTTCTTGAAGAAGTAATTTTATATTTTCTCTTTGCAAGTGCTAATTTAGAAAGACTTTAGAAATTTCAAGTGATTGTTCTATAAAAATCCTTTAGAAATATCAGGTGATAATACTAGAAAATACTTTAGGGATTTCGAATAATAATTTTAGAAAGTCTTTAGGAATGTGAAGTGCTAATTATAGAAGGACTTTAGGTTTCAAGTGGCATTTCTAGAAGTACACTAGGAAGAAATATATATTTTCCGTAGTAAGCGAAGAAGATTAATTTATTTTCAAAATTCGTTCGTCACAAGCATTTATCAGAATTCTTAACATTGCTTACAACATGCAATAATAAATCCCACAGAAGAGAGTTACAATTAATTTCTGATTTCAAATGCGAAATAGTAAAGAGGTTATTTGTGTATCATATGAAAATCCACAGCCTGTTTCCAGTGATTCGACCGGGTCAGGAAATGAATGAATGAAGCCCCATCTAGCGGCAAGGATAGGAATTGTGCCGGCTGCCGAAGCCTGTCGCACTCCTCTGGGCAATGATTAATGAATGACAGCTGAAATGAAATAATATTGGAGAGTGTTGGTGGAATGAAATATGACAGGGAAAACCGGAGAAAATCCTGTCTTGCCTCCGACTTGTCCAGCACAAATCTCACATGGAGTGACCGGGATTTGAACAACGGAACCCAGCGCTGAGAGGCCGGCGCGCTGCCGCCTGAGCCACGGAGGCTCTATTTGTGTATCATATCAGTTACATAAATTTAATCTTAGAAAAATAACATCTATTATTTCCCTCTGCGAATTCCTTTATCTGCACCCGCTCCTAAGAACTGAACACTCCCTATGACCATTCTCATGTTCCTTTTCCTGTGACTTTTCCTGGTAGAGTATTGTACCAGGAATGCCTATGACCTGGCACATCATTTTTACAATTCATTATTTACTAAAGAACTGCTCAGCTTTAGCGTCTGAAACAGCCGTACGAACGAAAGTTCTCGACTCTGCTGCTTGCTGAACGAGTGAGAGCGATAGCGCGAGCGGGGAAAAGGCTGAGTGACGTAATCGCCACATGTTGTCGACCCTCCCTTATTGAATAGTCTGGAAATATTTTCATAATTTTTGAATGGCTTAACTTACAGAAATATGAGCTACACCAGCGTGAATCCCGTATTTTGAAATGGTAACGGCCGAAATTTGAAGTCAATCCATTCTGTAACTTCGAAGATATTAAGGTATAAAGTTCGCAGTTCGAGACCACTTTTCCATCGCTTGAAGCAGCGAGCCAGCCCACAACGGGTATATAAGGTCAACGACTCGCCGTGTACACCCCCGCCCCCCGCACAACAACAGTCACACCCATCTCACCACCTGCACCTGTAACACTAACACAGGTAGAACAGTCAGAGGGAAACATGGCAGTAAAGGCGTTCAGGGAAAGGATAGAAGAAATCCTGAAAACCTTCTTTCCGAACCTGAACCTCACGGCAGCCATAACTACTGGGGTTATGATGGCCAACATGCTCCCGTTTTCCTGGCTAAGGGATCTGGTTAATGCGATCGCTGACCTCCTATCCCAAGATGCCTGAACAACACGACGATGATCACAATAATAATAACAATAACACGCAGGAGCTTCGAGTTCTAATATGGAACTGCCAGGGCGTTAGGTCTAGGAAATATGAACTTGAAGCCTTCCTAGCCGCGAACACCATACACGTAGCTCTCCTAACAGAAACCTTCCTCCCACCGGGGAAGAAGATCACCATAAGAGGCTATAAAATACACCGAAGCGACAAGGCTAATAGAGTCGGAGGGGTGGCAGTTCTGGTAAGGAAGGACATTAAACATATGGAACTAGACGTACCAGAACTGGTCGAGCTGGAGGCATGCGGTATTGCCATGCCGGTTCGAGGAACACTCGTCAATGTCATATCGGCATACTCCAGACCTAAACACCTTAACACACAAGACATTGAATCGGTACTAAGGCTAAATAGAAACACGATCCTAGGAGGGGACCTAAATTCGAAACACGCCAGCTGGGGATGCCTGAAACCTAATCCAGACGGCACAAGGCTGTACAACCACATGCTGTCCCAGGACTATGTGGTAACAGCCCCCAGCGAACCCACGTTCCTAGCGCCAAACGAACAGGTCGACGATATTCTAGACATAGCCCTCCTACGACATATTCCTCAAAGACACACCATTAAAGTCATAAACGACCTATGGTCAAGGCATCAGCCAGTGATATTTATACTGGAAGCGAACCCGGAGGAATATGAGAAAAACCCCAAGCGCCGACTCAACTATAAAGCAGCCAACTGGGGTAAATTCGAAAGGAAACTCGATTCACTCCTACAGGGGACTGAGGACATACAAATAGAAAACCCAGCCCAAACGGATGAATCCCTAAAAACACTCATAAATGCGATCCAGGCAGCCACAACTGCGAGCATCCCGGTACACATACCCAGACAACACACTAACATCGAAATACCGGCCCACATCAAAGAACTAATACGCCAGCGCAACCAACACAAGCGCAAATGGGCCCGATACCACCGCGATAAAGACCGGATACGTAAAAATGAACTCAGAGTCGAAATCGAAACCGAACTAATGGAGTATAGGTCGCGGATCTGGAATAACAAACTGAGTACGTTTGACACTAATACCAGACCGGTGTGGAACTTAGCGAGATATTTCACGCGAGAAACACACGTGATCCCAGCAATCAAGGGACCTAATGGACCAGTATACGAAACACATTACAAAACAAAGGTGATAGCTGACTCACTGGAAGCGGCCTTTATGCCCAATGACGAACCGTCAGATCCCGCCTTCATTAGAAAAACAGAGGCCAAGGTAGCGGAACTCCTACCAAACGCGCCCAAGCCTGAGGTTAAGAAGAATAATATCCACGAAATTAAGTGGATAATAGATCACCTTAACCCGAAGAAGGCACCAGGCCCAGATGAGATTCAGAACATAGTACTAAAAAATCTAACACCGAAAGCCCTCGCATTACTCACTAAAATATATAACGCAATGTTTCAATTGCAGTACTATCCGGAACAGTGGAAAAAGGCGAGAATCCTTGTATTTGGCAAACCAGGCAAGGACAAGTCTAACCCTAATAATTATAGGCCCATCTGCCTCCTGGACGCCCTCAGCAAAGTATTCGAGAAAATACTGCTGAAAAGGCTAATAGCACATATCAAGGAAAGAGGAATCATTCGACACGAACAATTCGGTTTGAGGGACGGCCACTCCGCCCCGCAACTGCTTACCCGGGTCTTAGAACAAGCGACCATCGGACTAAACAAGCGGAGGGACACAGGCAGCGTATTCCTCGATATCCAGAAGGCATTCGATAAAGTCTGACACGAAGGCCTATTAGCGAAACTAATAGACCTCGAATTCCACCCAGGGTACATAAGATTAATTAAATCATACCTGGAAGGCCGAGAGTTCCAAGTAGATGTCCATAACACACTGTCAAGCACGCGACCGATCAGGGCTGGCGTAGCCCAGGGGTCACTAATAGGCCCAATCCTGTTCATCCTATTTACGAATGACATGCCGACAGCGGAACTCGCTACCACGCACCTCTACGCGGATGACACTGCTATCACAGTTCAACACCCCAGCTAGCATGCACCCGAAAGAGACTACAAGTAGCGCTAAGAACTCTCGATCCCTGGCTAAGCAAATGGCGTATCAAGGTCAACGTTGACAAATGCCAAGCTGTGATGTTCACTAGGAAGAACAGACGCACACATAGGCCAGCCAACATAAAACCGCTCAAACTATTTAATCAAGATATAGCATGGCACGACAAGGTAAAATATCTAGGAGTAGTCCTAGATAGAAAACTGACCATGCTATATCACATTAAGGAGATCCAGCGAAAAACACACGCACGACTGTCACAGCTCTATCCGATACTGAGTAAAAGGTCCAGTATTAACAAGAGAGTAGCAATCAACATGTACAAGGCCCTAATTAGGCCAATAATAACGTACGCAGCCCCGCCTGGGGCTAAACTGCTATGACTAATCTGGATAAGCTGGAACTAATACAAAACAAATGCATTCGAGCAGCGGTTAGACTCCCGTATGAGACACCAATACGCCACCTACGCGCAATTGCGAAAGTCAGCTCGATAAGGCATCATATAAGTAAACAAACACTCCGAATGTACACGAAGTCATGGGGTAGTAAGGTCAACCCACTAGTCAGTGGAATAGGACGCTATGACGTCGACCTGACACATTCTGTTCAGCCACAGGGCTAGGAGGCCGGGGGCCCAAAACCGCCCTCGCTCTTAAGCTGACACCAACTCACTACACTGCACCACTTAACATTATGCACACACACACACCACAACACCTGTATATACGTACATGCTTGTTTACTACCTACATCCTTGTCTTAGATTATGTTATTACTATGTTACAGATTTAGCCAAGCGAGGGAGGATTGAGAGAAGAAATACAACACGACGAAGGCAACACAGCCATAAAAGAGACGATCCAATCCAACCCCGCCCCCACCAGCGACAAAGGAGTGGACGAAAAATCCACCCCTGCTAATACCATTTAACTATTAATTTACTTGTTGTACTTGTACTTGTTCTACAGGACACGAGAGCGGAAAAGCGGCCCGCACTCTACAAAAGAAAAGTAATAATGTATATATAATAGGATGTGTGTATGTATGTGTATATATTTACAGAGACAAGTGTGTGACACCAACACCGCACAGAAGGGACGTCATCAGGCGAGAAAGAAGATGCCCCTTACAATAAGTAAGGCTTGGCACTACTCCCCTCCTCCTTAAAAGGAGACTTGGCACAAGGGACTGCTGGCTGCTGGACCTAGGGACTAACCTGTGGCCCAAAGCCCAGACGCCAGCGGACCCGAGCCGCACCAGGCAGTGACAAGTAGGACTGATCCCCCATAATAATTGACAAAAGCTAGGTAAATGGTTATGATTGCATGACACACATTCCTAACTAACACATCCTCTGGTCTTTATCCAGCCGACATCCTTGCATGTGCTATCAAAAGATGTCAGGTTTTACATGTAGGCTCTTTCTTTTTTCTGCCTATGTGGTTTTTCCCTGACCCTTCAATACCATACTTCAACACCATATACCTAACACAATCTCGCCTGGTAACGTGTCTGACATGGAAACAGGCAGATACTCCTTGTATCACTTCCCACTCTACCCATCTATCTCTTTTCTTCTTAGAAATTAATAGCATGTCGGAGGCCATGTAGATTGAGTCGATGGACACGGCGGGGGAGCGGGCTACGGGGCCCCCCGTGAAAAAAGTGT
Organism: Anabrus simplex; assembly: GCF_040414725.1. Classification (NCBI taxonomy): domain Eukaryota; kingdom Metazoa; phylum Arthropoda; class Insecta; order Orthoptera; family Tettigoniidae; genus Anabrus; species Anabrus simplex. Next base: position 637,193,641 of record NC_090266.1, on the reverse strand, counting down.
ACACTCAGTTGAAATCTACAACTCAACCATGGAAGACGATAATGCTGTCCGATCGCGCCACGCGAAGTCGAAATGAAGACCGTGTTGAAATACTTAGGAGTTCGCCGCACGAGACCGCGATACGTAGAAATTTCAACCGCGTCGTGGACTTGTGACGTGGGTCTAAGTTGAACTCCGTGTTATAAAACTTAAGAATTTTCTACCGAGTTGTGGACGTGTGAATTTGAAGGCGCATTTAGGTTGAATTTAATACAAGTACTAGACTTGTCAATTTCTATCACATTGTAGACTTGACTATTTTCAATGTGCATTCGAACTCTGTCACTATCAGGTACAGCGTTACGGACATTGAAAGGACTGTATGTGTTAATTCCAACTTATGATTGTTGACGTATTTATACATTTCGAGACGATTCGACGTGTGTTTCATCTTTGAATAAGACTTCGAGCTGGTCAATGTGTTATGATATTCAAACACTCAGTGATTAGTAAGATCGGATGTGGACAATTTTTCACGTACTTAATGAATGTTTGAACGGTGTTATTAGAAAAGAGACTGAACCTTAAGGACATTTTATGTCGGTTATAGGAAATGTGGAATCTAATAAGGCTAATTTATATTGAAATTCTACTTAAGAAGTGTGTTCTAGTATTTTATAGACTGTTGTATACGTCGTGTATGAACTGAATTTACGCGTGAATTTCCATGAACTGTGACCTTAATATTAATTCTGAACTTATTGCGTGTTTTAAATGTCATGAACTGTGCTCAGTGTTAAAATTTCACGCTACGTGAACTGTGCAATTAGAAACTGTGCATTTAAAACTCCGGTGACTTAAGAACTGAAAACTTTTTACTGTAAATATTTTAAACAGTCTTGTGTTTCAGACTGTGCTAAAAGACTGTGTTATTCTGAGTGTTACGAAGTGCAAGTATGAACTGTGCCTTCAAACTCATATAATTTCAAAGTGCAACACTAGTCACCCTTAACAGACAGTGCTACGTTTTGTATTACCGTGTCAATTGAACTTTCCTATGTGTCCATTATCTCTGACAACACCGGAAATCTTGACAAAATGCTGAAACCTCGTATTTATTCAAACATCAAATTCAACGTGGGACAGGCTACATCGTTGGAGATGCGCGGTATATCGAGGGATGATACGTGGTACATCGAGGGATACTACGTGGTACGTCGAGGGATTTGGAACGTGGTACGTCACTGTTGGTGCTGAGTTCGACATCATTCTGATCGTCGTAGGAGTTTCAGTCGCCGATCTGCGGAGCCGCATTTCATCTGTTCCTGTTTGCTGAATTCAGGTTATATGAGTGCAATTTACAATTTTTCTCTGGTGAACAACAACAAAATATCGCACTAGACAATAACTGACTCGCTACAAAGGCACTTTATCAACCACAATTTTTTAGTGCTACGTTAGTCAAGTGCCTAATTCATAAAAAAAACTTTATCGTGTGGATTTCATTTCTACAACATAGATAGACTGTAGGAAGTAAATTAGATAAACTGCAGGTCTACTTATGACAACAAATTAATTAAAAAATACTTTAGCATTTTCTGAAGCAAGTGTGTATTTTGAAATCATATTCAATCGACTTCAATTTAAATAGACTTTAGGATTTCACAGAAGTGAAGAAGCGTTTGATTGGCTGAAATATAAATACACAAAATTTCTGATTGGCCAGACTCCAAAGCTGGCGGGATGAGTAAGAAGTGTTGCAAACCTTGTGAAGTATCAAAAATAAGGAAAGTCAATTCAGTTCAGAAAACCTATAGACACAAAATTTCTTTAAATTTCTAGTTGTTCCACTTTGCACCAAAGTGCCTGTCATCAGTTCATTAATGGAGACATCTATGGAGAAAAGTCCAAACTTCTTGAAATAGTTGTTGTACACTGTGATACACCAAAAAACAAAACAAAATACATCCAGTTAGTTTATGAAACCTTAAAATAACACATTATTTTATCACTTTCGTAACTTCTTGCACTAGTTGTTTCAATTTCTATGTGGTATATAGCGTTCTTCAAGGTGCTTCATTTAAATTCACGGGGTCGAAGTGTACCTCCCGGTACAATAAGTTTCAAATTATTTGTATGCAAAGTCAAAGTAACACGAGATGATCTGAAAGCACTGTGTCAAACTGCTTGTTGGTGAATGTTTGAGTGTGCATAATCAATTTTATTTAAATGAAGGAAACGAAAGGAAGTACCAAGGGTGTGCAGCAAATAAGATCAACGCTAGAGAAATAATGAATTTGTAACAGGTGGATTTCGTTAATATTCCATTGCAATGTATACTTATTAAATATCATACTATTTTATGTTTCATGTTTTCATTTTGTCTCCTTCATCATCATATAAAATGTTCTGCCGCCAGGAACACCACCGTCAGTTTGTCCACCATTCCTCTGTTAACAACAGTGAATATTGCGCATTTATCTCTATTTTCGCGGCTACCAAATAGGGCGGGTCGGAGAAATTACGCTGTTGCCAAGGTTATGTAGCATCTGGCGAAGAAATTTCTAACTGAACACATTATTTCGGAGCGTGAGGCAAGTTGTTCTCTCTCAAGATCCTCAGGTTACTTCATATAATGTTTCAAAACAAATTATACTAAAAAATTCAGAAAAGACTGCTGATTTCAATGGTATAATTATTTTCCATATAGACCACTTTAAATAATTATTAAAAATAAAATTTTGAACGAGTAAATTTAAACTCGCAGAATCACGCATTGAAAATTTCAGTAAGCGGCCAAATTTTTATTTCTTCAGCCAATAAAATTTTGTCTACGGGAAAAATGTAAACAATCGCTTGACTTATATTTTTATCTGAAACATATTTCCGTGAGTCTTGTAATTTTCCTGAAAAATGGCCCGGAAAGCGATCATGTAAATGTCGCTAGCTGAGACAGTTCGGGGCGCGTGCGCCAGCACAGGCTGCACGACGCCGTAAATACTTTCGGATTACGTATTAATGTGTCAGGTTTATTACATTATAACTTTAAATATTTGGATACTGTATATTTTACTGAGTAATATAGAAAAATAACTACTTTAAAGAATAGGTTTACATTAATTTACAATGAATTGAGAATCGGTTTCTAGCTTTAAAGCAGTCTAAGATTTCTTAGTCTCGGTCATCACTCATCTCACTATCTGTCGAGTTATCATTTACACTGAGGATGAATGGCTCCATTCCTTCGTCCCTTACTCTTTCCTTGACCCAATCGTCTGTTTGAAGATTTTCCGCGCGATTGACGCACTTTTCCCAATCTGCAGCAGTCACTCGGTCGATGGCTTCTGTCGTGAGTTTTTCTACGTCCTTTATTTTGAATGTCTTGTTTCTCTCTGCCACATCTCTCTTGACTTGACCCCAAATCAATTCACATTCACTATCAATCTTTAACTGCACCATCGGTGCGTGCTTAACAGCTGCATGACTTACTCGGGTACGGTGGCCTGGAGCGGATGGTCTTCAACTAGGGAGCATTGCACGATCAGCGTTGCCAATCCGTGCTCAGGTGTAAGCAACTCTCGACTATCTGTCACTTCGCCGTTCCCATATCTGACGACAGCGCAGTTTTCCTCACCCGCCTAATTTGGCGGCCGCGACATTAGTGTATTTGCTCATATTTACGCGCCCAAACATACAAGATTTCTACATTGCACTTATAAAATCTTAGTCAAATGGGATAATCATAACCACAGATTTTTAATTCATCAAGTAGTGTGAGACTGTGAACATGTGCATGGATGATACAATGAGCCACGAAAGTACCAGTACTTTAATAGAACTTACATGCGTTACTGGAAATTCCTTCAACATAATTGTTAATGAAAATCTCTTGAACGTTGTTGGTAAGTGCTTTCCAACTGATAGTGAATTTCTTCTTATTCTTATTCTCATTACTGGAATGCATGAGAGCTACGTCCGGAAACTAGCTTGCAAGTAAGCGAGCTAAACAAGACAAACACGTACAGTATGTGGTTAGGTTTTTGTTTGGAGATGATTTCTTTTGTGTGCGTTAGTAGTACACTATATTGTCAAAGATTTGCGGACATATGTCCATATGAAAGTTACCTCTGACAACAGCGTTCCTAGTACTGTACGAATATAGTCCGCCTTTTGCTGCTATCATTCCCGAAATATTTCTGGGAAGGCTGTGTAACGATTGCCTATATGAAGTATTACAAACTCGAAATTTCCTACTTCGACGCTGGATTCGCCGACTGCCATCTCTTCGCTCGCACACACACACACACACACACACACACACACACACACACACACACACACACACACACACTGGTCGTTGACCTGATCTGTGAGCTGCTACCTACGTCACAGCTCACGTCACCAGCTTCCAGAAGATTAGGTGCCTCCATCTGCTTCAAAGTGTTCTGTGAACTGTGCTATATAAACACCACGAACCCACCGTTCGAGCAGTCCATTCTCGAATCCGGTGTGGTTAGAAAGCTCCACTTCGCCTGTTGTACCACTACTCTATGTTCCCGAACATCAGGGATTTCAACATTTTTCGGACTTGGTGCGCAAATGAGACACGTTATTAAATTATGCGACTTAGTTCCCTATGGCCCCTCAGGCTTGTTTCATTTCTTCATTTTCGTCATAAATGTTTTCATTCCCCATCCTGAAGTGATCGCAAGGGTCACGTAGAGGATTACGCCCCCTCTTTGGCCAAGAGATGCGGGCACGTTGACGAGAAACTGAAGGAGGGAGAAGAGGGGTAACGACATGAAGTAAGAAGGGGATGGGATTGATCTTTCAGCCTATGGCGAATTGCTTCATTACATCAATTGGTTTACAATAGTAAGTATAAGAAAAATAAAGTTGTTATGGCCTGGTCGGTATTTTCTTTCAGCCAAAAATTGATGATACAAAAGAACGGGATTTTGTTTGTATAGTCGATATTACTTCGAACCAGGAAAACCAATTTACAATAGTGGAATTTCTTGACCACTTTTATTTTTGTTTTTTAACATTTTTGTATGTTCCTTCCACACATTTTTCATAGTTACATTATATGATATATACAATTTACAAGGTTGACATGATTGTGTACAAAGCAAGCAACGTTTTACATATACATCAGTCATCATTTGAATTTCCTGGAGTTGCTAGCATCTATATCAATGAAGTCAGATACTGTAGTTACAGCATAGCGGATTTCTTAGAATCATACAAGAGATCATTCTCCCAAGTTGACATCAGTACATATTTGAGTATCAAATGGAGGAGATTGAAGGTGGACGGAATGTACATTGCTTTATACAAGATGTGAACACCACAATGTTGTCATGTAATCTTATATTAAATTGGTCCCTGCTGGAAAGAGTTATCTACCAAAGGTACAGCATTTGAGTTATCTTGTGTGACTTCTACGCTAGATGGGTATAGAAAATATGGAATTATAGCCGGCTCAGTTACAGAGGCCATCATCCTAGAGTGGGGAGCGGGGGTGAATGGGCTGCACAGTTAAGGGGACTGGTACTGTGAGGAGCTAAACCAATGTCTCGTGTGGGCTGATGGTGAAATGTGTGTTCAGACCTGAACGGGAGGTTTGGTAATGCAAGTTTGAAATTTCATTGGCAGCTGCTTGGAGGTGTTCGAGGGCGAAGGGTTGATGAAAAGGGTGGATATTTCGTAGGGATATGGTAATGAAGCGGATTAGTATCCCTAAGGTTTGTGGTAGATACAGAGAGCGGTTGGAACCAATGTGAGAGTCAGCCATGCGGATGGGTTTACGAGATCCGGTCTGTTTGTGTGAGGGGACGGGCGGGCATTCCTTTTTCGAGATTGCGTGGAGTAAGTGTCCTCGCAGGTATGACATTTGGTATGGGGGGAGTTGAAGATGATGACTTTTGGAGATGTGGCGAGATTGGGAGCAGTGAGCGCAGGCTGATTGTTGGGTGATGCATTGGGCCGTGGGCTGCTGATTGTAAACAAGGCACTTCTCACAACGGAGGGGTTGAGGGGAGAGGGCATTTGAAGAATCCACCCTATGATGACGCCGAAAAATAGAAACTTCACTGGCGAAGGCTCGATCTATATCCTCGACAGTGCGCAGGAATATGCGAACCATGAAGGTGGACCCGGAGGAATTACATATGGGGAAGGCCTTCCGAATCGGAATTCCTTTCGCATGAAGCTCATTGAAAATATCGTCATATGAGATGGCCGGGTCCAATCCACGGATCACGTAACTGACTAAACTGTGACGGGAAGTGGGGGAGGCGTTTCAAGGGTTGGTGTGGAGAGGGGTTTAAAGGATATTGATGATCCTAATTCGGCTGTACCTATTGTTCTAGTGAGTCTCTGAGCATCGGGTTCTTCGCTGAGATTGATGAGCATCCCAGTAAGATTAGGGAGGACGTCTGTGATCTCTTCACGTATAATATTGAAGCGGAGTAAGATTTTTTAATATTTGGCCGGGGAAAAGTAACTGGGGTGGGATTGAAGAGGAGAAACACGTTGGGGGGCTAGTAGGTGGCGGTTGAAGTGCGCGGAGGTTGGTGATGGACCGGAGTGCCCTGGATGTGGGGCGGTCGGATGGGGCAGGTGGGTCCTGGAGAGCCAGTAGCCGTTCACTGTTCAGAGAAATTGGTGGCGCTCCGGCGATGGAGCCGGTAGGCAGTGATAGTGTCGTCGCAGCACGACGACCGGGTCTGGTTCCTCTTCAGCAGAGAGTAGTGAATCTGTGCGCTTAGACGGTATTAGAGGACCGTCCCTGTTGTATACAAGGAACTCGATATACGAAGCACAGCATAAAAGTTTATTATTTGTAAATCTTTGCACAGTATATAAAAAAGGAACGAAAACTGACGTGAAGATTGAAGCGCTGCACACGTTAAATAATGGCATAAACTAGTAGACTGATGGTCTGAAAAAATATGAATAATCGTATATATTAATATTCATATGTACAATGCTGTCTATCTTGATAAGGTAGGACGCTTGAAGGAACGAATGTCCGTGATAGCTGATGGCTATCTGTAGTTTATAGAATTATACAGGGAGCTTGCATTAAAGTTCGTGGTAGCAGAATGCTAGGCCGAAGTTGGAGAAATTGCAGGGAACTTGTGGTAGAGTTCATGAGTAGCAGAATGCCAGGACAGGACGCATGTCGGTGGTACGGGAGGCAGGATACTTGAGGCGGAGATGTCCTGAGGTGAGACCTCCCGACCAGAATTAGTCCACCTGTTCAGAACACTTTTTTAAGAGGGTACCTCCGTGTCTGACATACGGTGTAGTCTGATCGCTGGACACTGTAGGAGTGCCTGCAGTGGAGAAGACGTCGCCCAATTTATACATGCTGACTGACGTCAAACACGATTACGTCAGCGCGCTGCAGTCTACACCTCGTGGTATCTAGAAGCGTCGATGCTGGGCGGGTTGCGGAGCATGCAGGCAGCTGAGGACACACACAACAGTCCCAGTGGGGAAGCGAGTTCACAGAAGTGGTGGGCAGTCTGAGACGGGGTCTTGAGATTTCTCGAGATTAGCGAAGGCACTGTCTCTCACGAGAAATATCGAGATATCCCGAGAGCGTTGTCCCCTCATTGTTTGGCGAACAGCGTGTCGTAGGCCCACAGGTAGCCGGAGCTGAATGTTGTTTGTGCTGAGTGTACCAAGAGGAACTCTCCTTCGTCATGAACTTTTAAATTTACAATTCATACAGATCGATCTGCATATATTATATCCTTGTAACATGTGTGTTTTTTCTTCCTATCTTAATAAAGTACAAATGTTGTCCCGTTCCCTTATGGCCCCAGGGAAATGCGAAATTATTTCCGCCCTGGTGGCACCCTCCAAGTTGTGTTGGCAAGCCTTCCTCCGACCTGCGCACTTGTCGTGTTCTCTCTCCACCTTGCCCCTCCTCGCCTTTGCCGAGGGATGGCACGGTGCTCGCAGTAAACTTCGTTCAGTTCGCTTGGAGCGAGCAAGCAGCTTGGTCATCTAGCCGCGAGCGTGGAGGTAGGAAAGCTTACCAACCAACGTTAGGCTTAGGGAGGGAGTTGCCTTATATTGAGTATGTAACGTGTTTGTTCTCTTGTTAATAGAGGCTAAGAGCCTCAGTAAATAGTAAGAGGGTTTGCTTCTGTAAAAGTTAATGTGTTAACGGGGTTTCTTTCAATTCAACATGTTGTCACTAAAAGGAGTTTGTTAAGAATTGAGAATTGAGAGTTGTAATATTTGAATTGTTGGAGGGCAGGTCCCCCAATGAATACGGACTTTATTTGCGCGCACTCATTATTGTAATAAATGTTCAGCATTACAACGACTCGGTTTTCGCTCACTGCGTTATGGTTCTCCTTGCCCGTCACTGGTATTCAGCCTTCGGTCTTGAAGCCCGCACCTTCCTTATTTCCACATCGCTGCCAATTTTACTTGGTGCAGCAGTCTGGTAGCAGAGCGTTTATTTGTGCTCCTACCAGTTCTTTCGGGCAATTTTGAGTGTGCGTGGTCTCTCTCTCTCTCTCTTTCGGTTACGGTGTTTCTCGTTCAGCTTGGTGGCCGGCGATATCTTTACCATGGCTACTCAAGACGTGGCATATCCTGGGTCTCTTAGAAAAGAAGAGTTGTTATACGAACTGTCAATTCGTAATGTAGAGTCTAAAGGGACAGTTAAAGCGGATGAGTTATTATTACTAACTAATTTAGATAAAATTGTTGTGGTACCCAAGCTCTCTGACGGTGAGGCTGCGAGTGTGGCGTCCCTTATTCAGGCCAATTTGACTGAAATATCCTCAATTATGGATTTTTTAGAAAACGATGTAGCGTCTCTCCATCAGTTAAAACGAGTACAAGGGCGTCTAACCCATTATGTTTATCGGACGGAAGATTTACTCTCCTTAGAATGAAAGGAGGAACTAGTAAGTCAAATTGGAGCTTTGAAGGACAAGGCGGTCCAACTTTTAGGAAAGGTTGAGGCTTGGTTGGCCGCACTTTCCATTAAATCTAAACCTGTCACTCCTTCTGTTAATCGGGTTGACGAGGAACCCAATAAGGTTATTGGTAATCCTGAGTTGGATGGTGTGCAAGGCTTGCTGGAATCGCAGCAAGGTTCTTTACCTAGGATTCTCCCCCAGGCTAATCTTCCAGTTCAGCAATCGATCTTGCCTTCTGTGAATTTGCCCTTTTCTAGTATCCCTCACCCGTTAAGTAGTATGTTGAAAAACGTTCCTCGTTATTCGGTAAATTCTGCCGATGATGTAGTTACCTTTTTGCGATTTTTTGTGGAATTTCAGGATCATGCTCTTGTGTTTGGGCTAACTCACGTTCAAATATTGCAAATTCTTTATCCGTATACTACAGGGGTGCTTTCCAATAAAATAGTTAGTGCTATTTCTGATCAGTTGTCACTTCAGCAGTTTCATGCTTATTTGCTTACTCATTTTATTCCGGCTAGGGCTCTCAGCTCTCTAGTGTTGAAATTTTATTTCAGGGTTCAACGCTCGGACGAGCCTTTAACAGAATATGTTGCTGATGTTAAATTTTACGCTAGGGTGTTTGCGTTACATTATACAGAAGAGGAGATCGTTCTCACGATCGTAGAGGGCATTTCCCCGTTATACCGCTCCTGTCTTTGTTTTGCTGCTCAACCTCACAGTTTTGCGGAGCTCGAAGCGATAGTGGTATCGGCTGAAGGTGTTCGCCATGCGGACTCACTTCGTATTGCTAGCTTGCCCCCGGTTGGTTCTAATGACAGGGAGTCTGTGGTGGTTCGTAAGCCTAACTTATTAAAAAGTGTTATAATTGTGGTGCTTCTAATCATTTGCGTAATAAATGCCCCTCTCGGTCTAGTAACAACAGTCAGGGTGCTAGTGCTGGTTCTAGGGTAGAGGTTCCGCCCAGAACCAGTAATATTGTATGCTTTCGGTGCGGGGTCGCAGGTCATCTTGCGCGACATTGTACCACCCATTCAAATAGCTCTTGACTACAGCGGGAGGTGGTGCAGGACAATGGTACCGCCTCGCCTTCCCCTGTTATTAATCAAACATCTTGTTCGTTTGGTGAACCGGCTCCCATTTGCCCTGTGGGCTGTTTAGAGATATCTACGGAAATTAAAGGTTTGAGTCCGTTGGTTGAGGTTGAAATAAACAATGAGCCCGTTTCGGCCCTTCTTGATTCTGGTAGTGTGGTGTCATTTATTAGTGAAAGATGGTTTGCTTTACATAAAGCTGTCTGTAAATTTCCTCATTTATCTCCGGTTTTGCATTCGTTTGTATCAGCCAATTCTTCCAGAATTGAAGTCCTGGGACTGGTAAAATGTAAAATTCGTCTTTCCAATTTTACTTGGAAATTTTCCTTGTATGTTGCGAGTAATTTACCGTATCCTGTCATTCTTGGTTCAAATTTTTTCGAACATTCTGGTTTAGTCTTAGATATTCAGGAGCGTTCATGTTGGTTTAAGTTTTCACAAATGAATAAAATACCTTTGCACATTAGTAATTCTGCTTCAGCGTCGTCGGTATCGCCGCCTCAGGACGAAGTGGTGTCAGATCTTAGCCATTTGACTGAGGATGAGGCGCAGCGTATTAGGGAGTTGTGCGAGGCCTACCCGGATGTGTTTACTGAGAAATTGGGGATGACGAATATCTTAGAGTATAAAATGGAGGTCACGGATTCGGTCCCTGTCAGATTTCCGCCCTACCGTTTATCTCCTCCTAAGGTGCAGGCATTAAAGGAGATCATTAACAACATGCTTGAGGAAGGGATCATCCGGCCCTTTACTTCGGCTTACTCTTCCCCCATTTTCCTGGTGCCCAAGCCCCAGGGTGGTTATAGGCCTGTTTTGGATTACAGGGCTCTTAATCGTAAAGTGGTCTTGCAGTCTGTCCCGCTCCCGGATTTACATACGTGTTTTTCATGGTTCAAGAGGGCGAGGTACTTCACTGTCCTGGACCTCAATCAAGCTTATTACCAGATTCCGCTCGCGGAGGAGTCTTGTCATCTGACGGCCTTCGCGACGGACTGGAACCTTTATGAATTTTGCCGGCTGCCTTTTGTGATCTCGACAGGCGCCGCCGTTCTCACGAGACTCCTTGATCAGTTGTTTTCCGACATTAAATTTGACTTCCTTTATCACTATCTTGATGACGTAGTTTTGTATTCGGAGACGTTCGAGGATCATCTCCAGCACCTCGATGAAGTATTGTCACGCTTGAGGAAGGCTGGCTTGACAGTCAAATTGTCCAAGGTCTCGTTCGCCAAACCTCAGATGTCCTTTTTGGGGCATATTGTATCCTCTAACGGTGTCTCGGTCGATCACTCCCGCACTCAGGCCATTCAGGATTTTCCTCCTCCGCAGGATGTGAAAGGTGTGTCCCGCTTTGTCGGAATGGTTAACTTCTTCCGAAAATTCGTCCCGAATTTTGCCAGTCGTGCGGCCCCTCTTAATGCACTCCGGCGTAAGGGAGTGAGGTTTCAGTGGGGAGCTTCTCAGCAGGCTGCCTTTGACGATCTCAAGCTGGCCATTTCTAACGCTCCGGTGTTAGCTATGCCGGATTTCACTAAGGTCTTCATAGTGCAAACCGACGCTTCTTCGTCAGCTGTCGCAGCCGTTTTGCTCCAGGAATCTGAGTTAGGGAGACGCCCCATTGCTTATGCTTCACGGGCTCTTACCCCTTTAGAAGCTAAGTACTCCGTGTACGAGCTTGAAGGCTTGGCTGTTCTTTTTGCTCTAGAACGCTTTCGTGTGTACCTAGAGCATGTTAAGTTTGAGCTTGAAACTGACAACCAGGCGTTAAGTCGGGTGCTTGGGAAACCACGGAAAACTGGTCGCTTGGCTCGTTGGGCCATTAGAATTTCCGCCTTTCAATTCAACGTCCGTCATATTCGGGGCTCTGAGAACGTTGTAGCGGATACTCTCAGCAGGATGTTTTCTGAACAACCTATTCTTGATGACGAACCAGGTCCTTCTGAGTCCTCTCTAGCAATATCCTTGGTTGGAGCGATTTTATCTGATACCCCTCTCTTGTATCACGATATAGGTAAATTTCAATTGGAAGATCCGCTCTTGGCTCCTATCGTCCAAGACTTGAAGGATGGGAAAATTGTCGATCCGTATGTATTGAGGAACGGAGTTCTTTGTTGCCCCTCCCGTCATGATCGTAAGATGAAGGTTGTAATTCCACCTGTGTTGGTCCCTATGATCTTTAAGTATTTTCATGAAACTCCCCTCGCAGGTCATCAGGGAGTATTTAAAACAAGGGAGAAGATCAGAGAAAATTTCATCTGGAAGGGAATGGACGGAGACGTTCGCGAACTTGTCAAGGCTTGTAAGGTTTGTAGGATTAGTAAGCCATGTGTTAATTCTCGGGTTGGGTTGTTATCCTCTACCCAAGCTACCCGTCCTATGCAACGTCTATATATTGATTTCGTAGGACCTCTCCCGAGATCGAAATCTGAATCAAATAGGTTTATATTGGTCTGCGTGGATGGCTTCACTCGTTTTACATGGTTATTTCCGACGAGGATGGCCAACGCTGAAACAACCATTAGATGTTTAAAAACCATATTTTCATCATTTGGTCCTAGCCAGTATTTGGTTTCAGACAATGCTAAAGCCTTTACGTCTAATCTATTTAAGAACTTCTGTTTTAGCCTGTCGATTACTCACGTCACGACTTCCCCTTACTACCCCCAGCCTTCGTACGCGGAGAGAGTTAATAGGAATTTACGCTCGGCCCTCATTGCCTTCCATCACCACGATGTTCAGAGGTGGGACACCACCTTGCCGTGGCTGGCTTATGCTTTTAATACTGCGGTGCGTGAGGCGCACCAGGTTTCCCCTTTCTCTCTCATGTTTTCGTTTCTTCCGAACTCGCCGCTTTCCAATTTGTGGCATAATGATGATTTGTTGCCTGAGAGGGTAGATCCTCTTAATATTCGCGCGAACTGGAAGAAAGCTAAAGAGAATCTTCAGGTCTCCTACCAGAGGAAGAAGGAGCGCTACGATAAGGGGCGCCAGCCTACCAGCCTGGCTGTCGGGGATGAGGTATTCATTAAGAATTTTGTTCCCTCTGGGAAGTTGGCACCCAGGTTTCGTGGTCCTTTTCGGATTATTGATTTTCTTACCCCGGTCACCCTGTTGGTGAGGGACCCCGTGACCGAGGGAGTTTTTCGTGTTCATCTGTCTCAGCTTCAATCTGCTCAATGAAGTGTTTTGCTTTAATTGGTTGGCGAGAACCGATACGTCTGTGGTGTTCATGTTTGCGGGGTTTTGTTCCCCTGTTGTTTTGCTAACTTCTGTATTTTATAGGGAGTTGTATTTTACTTAGTTTGTAAGAGTTTTTAAATTTGGTATGTGAGCCCTCCTGCAGCCCTACCTAGCCTCCTACCTCCACGCCCGGCGCGCTGACCCGGGATTGTCTTCCTCCACCTTCACGCTTACATCTTATCGGCTCTTGTGAAGACAAAACTGCTGGCCTTAAACTTGTATGTTTCAGCATTATGGAGGTTCCATCTTCGCCGTCGCTCCGTGAGAAGGGCCCCTCATGTGGGCGTGTTTTGGCATGCGCTGACTCCGTCGGCCGTCCTTCCGGGCCGTCTTTCTGCATGTTGTATGTTTGGCGCTGGCTAGCATTCGCCGCCAGTTGTGGCACGCATCGTCCATCTGGCTTATTGCATCTTGGTGTGCCTGGTTGCCGTGTGTTCGGCATTCGTCATTCATTTCGAGCCATGCCAGTTTCGTCCTCACTTGGACTTGCAAGCCGGTAGCTCGCCCGGCGATTCTCCTTGAACTTATTCTAATCTTTGAGATGTGCATCTTGAAATATGGATTTTCACGGACTGGCTTTTATTGCCTTTCGCCAAGCTAAAAGGTGTTTATCTAATGAAATGTTAGGCCAGTTGTTGGTGTATCCTAAGCAAAGACTCTTTCTCCAAGTGTTTTTAATTGCTTAAGCAAACTGTTATTTATTTGTTTGGAAAAAAGAACCTTTTATCAAGAGCTCTTGTGATGTCTAAAGTAAAAGAAGAAAGACTTTTTCCAACCTGGTTGGAAACTTAGGGAGGGAGGTCTGTACCAAGAGGAACTCTCCTTCGTCATGAACTTTTAAATTTACAATTCATACAGATCGATCTGCATATATTATATCCTTGTAACATGTGTGTTTTTTCTTCCTATCTTAATAAAGTACAAATGTTGTCCCGTTCCCTTATGGCCCCAGGGAAATGCGAAATTATTTCCGCCCTGGTGGCACCCTCCAAGTTGTGTTGGCAAGCCTTCCTCCGACCTGCGCACTTGTCGTGTTCTCTCTCCACCTTGCCCCTCCTCGCCTTTGCCGAGGGATGGCACGGTGCTCGCAGTAAACTTCGTTCAGTTCGCTTGGAGCGAGCAAGCAGCTTGGTCATCTAGCCGCGAGCGTGGAGGTAGGAAAGCTTACCAACCAACGTTAGGCTTAGGGAGGGAGTTGCCTTATATTGAGTATGTAACGTGTTTGTTCTCTTGTTAATAGAGGCTAAGAGCCTCAGTAAATAGTAAGAGGGTTTGCTTCTGTAAAAGTTAATGTGTTAACGGGGTTTCTTTCAATTCAACATGTTGTCACTAAAAGGAGTTTGTTAAGAATTGAGAATTGAGAGTTGTAATATTTGAATTGTTGGAGGGCAGGTCCCCCAATGAATACGGACTTTATTTGCGCGCACTCATTATTGTAATAAATGTTCAGCATTACAACGACTCGGTTTTCGCTCACTGCGTTATGGTTCTCCTTGCCCGTCACTGGTATTCAGCCTTCGGTCTTGAAGCCCGCACCTTCCTTATTTCCACATCGCTGCCAATTTTACTTGGTGCACTGAGTATGCGAATAGCCAACCAGGGGCCTTCTCCTTTCCTTAAATTCACGTCAACATGCGACTATGGCGTTCATTTCCTTCATTACTACTAAGGTCTATTTTGACGCAGTATAACATAATTATAAAGGATACGCATTCTGGAATTGTATGCAGCGGGAACTATACGAAAGTGTAGGCTATGTACAGAAACTGGCGGCTACTGTAGGTATACTTACCTGGATACTCAAGGCGTGCATTATTCGAACTCGAGACAGGGCAAGATGCACCTTGCTTTATATGCAACTACCATTAGGCATGAGTGGAATGTGATACCAAAAGCAGTAAAATATGTCAGCAGAAATCCCGCACTTAAAAACACATAATATCAATGGAGGGAATCGTCACAGAAAACACCCCCGGCCCGGCTTGCATCACAAGGAGCTATTCTGTCGACAACAATTCCGAGGTATGCAGGTAGGTGTACATCCTATCAACAGTTATTCACAAACTATGCAGGGTTATTGAGCTATAATATCCACGCAACGTAACTCGTAAACCGTTTAAGATACTAACATCGTGTTTTCACTTTCCTTAAAGGTATTAAGGGGCTCTTAAGTGAACACGCAGTACTTTTCTAGGCTTTTGACAAAATTTATCGGCACACGCGTTTCCATTATGAGAACGCTGATAGTATTATCGGCACACTTTTTCTGGATAGATTTACACTCTTGTGCTGAATCGGTCGACTTCGGCAATCTTCGAGATTGGTACTGACAACCTTTCAAACACAAACTATGAATCACTTATGCATCGCTGTGCGACATCTGGCGTACACTTTACGTACTAGTACTGTTGTTTACACAGCAAATCCAAACTATGGAATTATGTTAGGAACAAGATTCGCATCGAGAAATGTTATATAATATTATATAATGTGTGTGTGACACAGTTGTTGGCTTAAGATAATAAAGGTTTAGAAACTTCATATCGATCGATCATATTATCGATTCAATTCAGATTTCATTTTCATTCAGTTGGCTGCACTATCGGAACCGGAAGAACTCCCTCCTTACACCTCACCCCGTACACAAATCTATCCAGAAAAAGTGTGTCAATAATATACTATGAAGGTTACGCTCGTAGTTACTACGACATCACACAGATCGCAGCACTGGAGAATCGAATTTGAGAGCATTGCCAATCACTGCCCTGTCGAAAGAACTGGAACAAACTAAGGCATTTTAGATTACACGTTCCACGCATGCGTAATGATGATTGCATATCCAGCAAGGCGCAGCTTGCCCCGTCTCACGTTCGAAGACTGCACGCCTCTACCAACCAGGTAGGTGTACCTCGTATCTACAGTTATTCACTAATTATACAGGGTTATTCAGCTAAGATGACCACCTCAAACAAATCGTGAACATTTTAAAATACTGACATTGTCTTTTCACTTTCGTTAATGGTATTAAGGGGTTCATAGTTGATCATGCAGTACTTTTCCAGGTTTTTGACAACATTTATCGGCACACATGTTTCCACATGAGAACGCTATTTCACGCAATAACTGCTGATATACTATCAAGCTTACACTCGTAATTACTGGAACGTTGCACAGATCGCAGCACAGGAGAATCGGTCTCGATATTCTCGCGACAGTCTCGAGATCTGTGTTGTTAGTCCCGAGAGTCTCGAGCGAGAGCGTTGCCCATCACTATTTCACGGGGAGGAACCGGACCTGGTATTCTGGGTCAGCGTGTGATCACATGATAGTCGTGTCATATGCAATGGTTGCTAGATATGCAGCTGATTGGACGGCGCCTGAGGTGATGTTAGTCAGTGTGGTGATTGTGGTGGTTACTGTGGGGATAATGATGTTAATAGAAGTTTACTGCACTGTACCGCTGAAATTGACCCGTAGGTAAGATGATGATATTTAGCTGGAAAGAATGTGTACTGGGCTGTCTGTATGCAAACCCGGAGAAACATTGTAAATCGCCGAACCGGCACTCGATACCATTACAGAAGATCAAAAGTCCGGGGGGGGGGGGGGAACCCTCAGGAATACCAGTCGGTCCATCAGCCACGAAACATTTTCAAGCTTCTATTAAATGCAGGATTTGGGTGCATGTGTTTCATTGGACTGCGCGACGAAGGTTGTTCTTTTCAATTCGATTCAATTGAGTGGTATTCATTCCCCTCCTCGAGGGGAGGGGTTGGGGCGGGCCACTTAGAAGGTGACGTCTTCTGTCTGGCCAGGAGGTTCAACCGGTTTGTGGGGTTTCAGTAGTAGGGTGATTTGTGATGTGGTTTGACTTGGTAGAGGAGGGTGAGGAGGGAATTTTTGACCTCTCATTACTTTATTACTTGCAATTGATTACAATTCATTTTACACCGTTTTGATATTTACACTGTCTTGATGAGAGGTACAGTAAGTTTTGCGGTTCCTCTGTAGTAGTTATGTACATGATGAATTATATATCGAGTTCATTACATTTTACATTACAAGATAATTAAACAGGAATTGTTCGTTTCTGCTGCGAATAAATACAAACATAATACATATTGGGTTACAATGTAGTGATATACAGGTTGAGCTATACGGAGTTTATTACATTCTACATTACAATATATACAGGATTTACTAGTTCCTACTGCAAATGAATACAAAAATAATTCATAATTGGTTACGATGTAGTTATATACAGGTTGAGCCATACAGAGTTCATTATATTATATACAGGAGCGCCTAGTTTCTACTGCAAATGGATACGAAAATAGTACATACAGAAGGTCGTTCCGGATCTTCGGTAATGAGTTTGAAGGCCGGTGGCAGCACTGTTATCAATGCGAACATGTCAAAACGGGGAGTGATGATTCAAGTCAATGCACAGAATGTGCGTGTAGTGTTTCATAACATTAGCTGTAACGGTGACGAAGCGGATTGACCTTTACTGAGAGGGCTACATAACATACACCGGCGTAGAACTTAACAATTCTCTATATAACTACATTGTAACCAAATACAAAAAGTTCTTAGAGAGAATGGAGATGGAATCTGGAGCTCGTGCAATTCCTTTTGCGGTGACGGCACCCGAAGTGTCACACATGGACTTCTGTGCATTTGGACTCCTAAAATAGGCGTTAGGAAATAAACATCCACGCACTATCAGAGGCCTCTGGAAAGCCTGTCAGAAGGAGTGGGATAAGATAGACATGCTCGCTCTGCGAAAACGTCGGCTACAATAGAAATTACGTTGTCGTGATACAGCTAGAAATGCTGACTTTCCAATTGAGCATGATCGTTGGTAGAGACATAGTTTTTTATAAGCTAATTACCCTTCAAACATCGTCCGCAGAGATCCCGAACGACTTTTTGTATTTGGTAACAATGTAGTTATATAGAGAATTGTTAAGTTCTACACCGGTGTTTGTTTAATATGTACTGTACGTATTGACATTGTATACAGGATTGTTAAGTTCTACACCGGTATTTGTTTACTATGTACAGTGTTGACGTTGTTGTTATAAGTAACTGCATTACTCGGGGCAGGAGGACATGTGATAAAGAGTGGGGGACCGTGACCATTGAAAGGGGGATGGTGAGGGCGCATGTGAGGGCTCTCAAGGTTGCCGTGTATTATATTATTGCTATTAGGGGATAGAAGCTGGTGCAGGTGGTATGGATTGTTGGATATGGTGCCTTCACAGGCCTCAGGGAGGCATCACCTTAGGTTGGGGGAAGGGATCAGTATAGGTGAAAAGGTGTTTGTATTGAACCATCTCATACACTGACTGACAGAGCAAATGCAACACCAAGAAGGAGTGGTCAGAACTTTATGCCAATTGCAGGGTAGACTGACGTCACTGAGGTATGCTCATGATGTGAAATGCGCCGCTGTGCTGCGCACGTAGCGAACGATAAATGGGACACGGCGTTGGCGAATGGCCCACTTCGTACCGTGATTTCTCAGCCGACAGTCATTGTAGAACGTGTTGTCGTGTGCCACAGGACACGTGTATAGCTAAGAATGCCAGGCCGCCGTCAACGGAGGCATTTCCAGCAGACAGACGACTTTACGAGGGGTATGGTGATCGGGCTGAGAAGGGCAGGTTGGTCGCTTCGTCAAATCGCAGCCGATACCCATAGGGATGTGTCCACGGTGCAGCGCCTGTGGCGAAGATGGTTGGCGCAGGGACATGTGGCACGTGCGAGGGGTCCAGGCGCAGCCCGAGTGACGTCAGCACGCGAGGATCGGCGCATCCGCCGCCAAGCGGTGGCAGCCCCGCACGCCACGTCAACCGCCATTCTTCAGCATGTGCAAGACACCCTGGCTGTTCCAATATCGACCAAAACAATTTCCCGTCGATTGGTTGAAGGAGGCTTGCACTCCCGGCGTCCGCTCAGAAGACTACCATTGACTCCACAGCATAGACGTGCACGCCTGGCATGGTGCCGGGCTAGAGCGACTTGGATGAGGGAATGGCGGAACGTCGTGTTCTCCGATGAGTCACGCTTCTGTTCTGTCAGTGATAGTCACCGCAGACGAGTGTGGCGTCGGCGTGGAGAAAGGTCCAATCCGGCAGTAACTGTGGAGCGCCCTACCGCTAGACAACGCGGCATCATGGTTTGGGGCGCTATTGCGTATGATTCCATGTCACCTCTAGTGCGTATTCAAGGCACGTTAAATGCACACCGCTACGTGCAGCATGTGCTGCGGCCGGTGGCACTCCCGTACCTTCAGGGGCTGCCCAATGCTCTGTTTCAGCACGATAATGCCCGCCCACACACTGCTCGCATCTCCCAACTCTACGAGGTGTACAGATGCTTCCGTGGCCAGCGTACTCTCCGGATCTCTCACCAATCGAACACGTGTGGGATCTCATTGGACGCCGTTTGCAAACTCTGCCCCAGCCTCGTACGGACGACCAACTGTGGCAAATGGTTGACAGAGAATGGAGAACCATCCCTCAGGACACCATCCGCACTCTTATTGACTCTGTACCTCGACGTGTTTCTGCGTGCATCGCCGCTCGCGGTGGTCCTACATCCTACTGAGTCGATGCCGTGCGCATTGTGTAACCTGCATATCGGTTTGAAATAAACATCAATTATTCTTCCGTGCCGACTCTGTTTTTTCCACAACTTTGATCCCTTTCGAACCACTCCTCCTTGGTGTTGCATTTGCTCTGTCAGTCAGTGTATATGCTTCAATTCATCATTTGCAACACTGTGGCATAATTTCATTCAAGCGATCGATATAGTCGCAGCGAATGAAGGAAAGAAACCTGGATGGCCGTGCCATAGGCTGTGAGTCCCCCGCAGCGCTCCGGTAGGAACGAATTCCTCTAGCTGGACCTGAGCTGCAAGCCATGATTTCGATCATGAAGGCCACATAGCCGGATCCGCACGCGAACAGCAAACTTTGGAGAGGGTGAGATTTGAACGAGGGGATGCCCCGAACATTTGTCACAGGTTGACAAACTTCTCTTTTCCAGGGCTGGAATCACTTGAATTCTAATCAGTTAATCCACCACTAAGCTGAATTCTACAAATTTGACACCACCCTTAGTTAAGTTGATAATTATAGAGTAACAGGACCTGATGAAACCATATACTTGTGCCATACAGATATATATGCGTATTAACGTGAGCAGCCGTTAGCATCTCCGAGCTCTCAGAAAGGAAGAGGCTTAATTTGACGGTATTTACCCTCGGAGCCGGAGAGTTTCTGGAACTATATAAGCTGGGTAGACAAGGGAAGCGCTCTCCTTTTGCATTTTGAACGGCGACAGTGAAGTATCATGACCGCGAGCAGATAAGACATTAGCTTTGTGAAGTTTATGTTAGACTTGAACAAAAATTGTTGTGATTTAGCTCACATGAGCCAGTGACGTTCGACATATATAAATAATATACTGCGCGTACGCGATGTGTGAGATTAACGTGTGCAATTCATTAATAGCCTATATAACCGCTGATAAGGACAAAAGGCAACCGGGCCCATTTCCCTTAATTTAGTGCCGCATAGATCGGACTTGCATCTAAGGGGTGGCTATAGTTTAATTGTTAGCCAATACTAAGGTTGCGATTGTGCATTCGAGCAAACTACTGTAGAAGTAGATGGTCAATTTAATTCAACAGATCCAGGTACAGCCCCACATCAAGGAGACAGCAGCCATGAACTAACCAGGAGTCGACAAGAGGACCCTGATCCCTGTGCTGTGTGCATAGTCATGGGCTGAGCCTGCATGACACAGTGCCGTGTGATTCACCGCTGATGGAGAGGTTGCCACCTAGTTAAGCCCTTATGTTCTTTAAGTATGCGAAGTGATAGCTAGATTCACTACGAGAGGCCATTTCAAATATGTAAATTAACTCTTAAATGTAGGCCAGAGTAGCATTTGTATTGCTAATTTCAGTAAATTTAAATTCGTTTATGGCTGCTTGTCTTCGAGTTGCGTATTGTAAATATTTAGATGGGAAATAACCGAAAGAGTAGGTTAGATATAGGTGTGTGTTATTGTTATTTGTATTTTATTCCAGTTTATGTTAAGATAGAGTTGAGTAATCGGGAGATAGTGGGTTCGAGCCCCACTGTCGGCAGCCCATAAGATGGTTTTCCGTGGTTTCCCATTTTCACACCAGGCAAATGCCGGGGCTGTACCTTAATTAAGGCCACGGCCGCTTCCTTCCAATTCCTAGGACTTTCCTCTCCAGTCGTCGCCAAAATACCTATCTGTGTCGGTGCGACGTAAAGCAAATAGCGAAAAAAGAAAGATAGAGTTGTATGGGTGGATTCTTCATGCAAATCTAGTGGACTGTACGCCACCAGTGTCGAAACGAGACGGAGGATTAGACTAGGGCCAGTATATGCTAGGAT
Source organism: Anabrus simplex (assembly GCF_040414725.1). Classification (NCBI taxonomy): domain Eukaryota; kingdom Metazoa; phylum Arthropoda; class Insecta; order Orthoptera; family Tettigoniidae; genus Anabrus; species Anabrus simplex. The sequence goes on along the minus strand of NC_090266.1, from coordinate 637,171,934 downwards.
GTTTTGTTGAATGTTGCATGAATTTCAGCTGTGAGAAGACGCAAGGGGAGATATTTCAACCTCGAAAGAGATGTATATATATTTATTTATTTATTTATTTATCCATTTTTCTTTCTCCAGCTCTACATTATATGTATATGATCCATTAATGGAGATAAAAATAACAAGTCTGACCTAGACCAGCCCACAAAAGGAAAGGGAAAAGACTGCCACTAGATAGGCAGACATATGTACAAAACCGTAAATAAGATGATAATAATAATAATAATAATAATAATAATAATAATAATAATAATAATAACAAAAAGGCAATGCGGAAGAATAAACACTGTCGTCTGGCCCAAGATCAACACTTATTGGTGGTCTATTGGCCATGGCAGAAGGCAGTATGGCAGTATGACAGTGTCGGTAGACGGCATCTGCAATTTAAACAAACCCCATATCTCTTCCGGCCGGGTTTGCAACTCAGCACAATCCTTCCTGAGCACTGACCTCTCTGCTGCTTTACTTAAGTTGCAAACCCAGCTTTCGTGTTACACCCACTGCCGTGCCGGTGTGCAATTATTCTCCTTGTGTTTCATTACTATTGTCTCTGATTCACAATCAAGATCCACGTCAGCTTATAGCACCTAGTCTTATTCTTTCAACATATATCAATTCCTCCTTCAGTCGCAACCAACCTATGTTTCATTCAAAATTTCAGGCCCATCTGCTCATTAAATTAATCCATCACACTTACCATTCCATACACATAATCTCTTGGCAGCCTTTACACAATACTATCATCTGGTCAGCCTCCATCTCAACTTATACCATCTGGTCATATTTTTCACCACATATTCATTTCGCCCTCAACATCTACCGCACTTAATTTCAGACCACTCTCCACATTAAATGAAAACATCTCGCGTGCCATTCCATACATTTCCAACCATTCATCACTATCTCCCTTTTCAACCACCAGCCTTAACTCATCACAACTTTTACATCCACTCTACTACCTTATTAACTAACAATTAACTTAGACCATAAGCTCATACACCATCCATCTCCACACATTAACTTAATCTCGAAACCTCGTGATTATTTACAAACTCACCACACATGCCATCGCAACTTAGAATCACAATCATCCTGAAACCACTTGTATTCACCAACCAAAATATCTCAACTATAGCCACGCAAGTCTCTCACCATATTGAATTATATCCCTACATTTTACCATCTCACTATAATAAATTATGCCATCATATTTTACCATTAGCTTTTACCCTTATCATCTACCCATTCTTTACAATCACTCTCTTCCTTACTTACTAACCAAATACGCGCCTTATCTTAATTATAGTTTCTGTTAGGCACGTAAATGAGCGAATGATGTGGGTAGATTTGTCAGTGAGAGGAATTAAGACAAGAATTGTGTCCGTGTGTTCACCATGTGAGGGTGCAGATGAGGATGAAGTTGACAAGTTTTATTAAGCATTGAGTGACATCGTGGTCAGGGTCAACAGCAAGGATAGAATAGTGCTAATGGGCGATTTCAATGCGAGAGTTGGGAATAGAACTGAAGGATACGAAAGGGTGATTGGTAAATGTGGGGAAGATATGGAAGCTAATGGGAATGGGAAGCGTTTGCTGGACTTCTGTGCTAGTATGGGTTTAGCTGTTACGAATACATTCTTCAAGCATAAGGCTATTCACCGCTACACATGGGAGGCTAGGGGTACCAGATCCATAATAGACTATATCTTAACAGACTTTGAATTTAGGAAATCTGTTAGGAATGTACGAGTTTTCCACGGATTTTTCGATGATACAGACCACTATCTGATCTGTAGTGAACTAAGTATCTCTAGGCCTAGGGTAGAGAAAGTGAAATCTGTCTGCAAACGAATAAGGGTAGAAAAACTCCAGGACGAGGAAATTAGACAGAAGTTCATGGATATGATTAGTGAGAAGTTTCGAACAGTAGACAGTAAGCAGGTTCAGGATATAGAAAGTGAATGGGTGGCATACAGGGATGCTGTAATAGAAACAGCAAGGGAATGCCTAGGAACAACCGTGTGTAAGGATGGGAAAAGGCGAACATCTTGGTGGAATGGTGAAGTGAGAGCAGCCTGTAAATGTAAAAAGAAGGCTTATCAGAAATGGCTCCAAACAAGGGCCGAGGCAGACAGGGATTGGTACGTAGATGAAAGAAACAGAGCGAAACAAATTGTTGTTGAATCCAAAAAGAAGTCATGGGAAGATTTTTGTAATAACCTGGAAAGGCTAGGTCAAGCAGCAGGGAAACCATTCTGGACAGTAATAAAGAATCTTAGGAAGGGAGGGAAAAAGGAAATGAACAGTGTTTTGAGTAATTCAGGTGAACTCATAATAGACCCCAGAGAATCACTGGAGAGGTGGAGGGAATATTTTGAACATCTTCTCAATGTAAAAGGAAATCATCATGGTGGTGTTGCAAACAGCCAAGCTCATGGGGAGGAGGAAAATGATGTTGGTGAAATTATGCTTGAGGAAGTGGAAAGGATAGTAAAAAAACTCCATTGTCATAAGGCAGCAGGAATAGATGAAATTAGACCTGAAATGGTGAAGTATAGTGGGAAGGCAGGGATGAAATGGCTTCATAGAGTAGTAAAATTAGCGTGGAGTGTTGGTAAGGTACCTTCAGATTGGACAAAAGCAGTAATTTCACCTATCTACAAGCAAGGAAACAGGAAGGATTGCAACAACTATCGAGGTATCTCATTGATTAGTATACCAGGCAAAGTATCCACTGGCATCTTGGAAGGGAGGGTGCGATCAGTGGTTGAGAAGAAGTTGGATGAAAACCAGTGTGGTTTCAGACCACAGAGAGGCTGTCAGGATCAGATTTTCAGTATGCGCCAGGTAATTGAAAAATGCTACGAGAGGAATAGGCAGTTGTGTTTATGTTTCGTAGATCTAGAGAAAGCATATGACAGGGTACCGAGGGAAAAGATGTTCGCCATACTGGGGGACTATGGAATTAAATGTAGATTATTAAAATCAATCAAAAGCATTTATGTTGACAATTGGGCTTCAGTGAGAATTGATGGCAGAATGAGTTCTTGGTTCAGGGTACTTACAGGAGTTAGACAAGGCTGTAATCTTTCACCTTTGCTGTTCATAGTTTACATGGATCATCTGCTGAAAGGTATAAAATGGCAGGGAGGGATTCAGTTACGTGGAAATGTAGTAAGCAGTTTGGCCTATGCTGACGACTTGGTCTTAATGGCAGATTGTGCCGAAAGCCTGCAGTCTAATATCTTGGAACTTGAAAATAGGTGCAATGAGTATGGTATGAAAATTAGCCTCTCGAAGACTAAATTGATGTCAGTAGGTAAGAAATTCAACAGAATTGAATGTCAGATTGGTGATACAAATCTAGAACAGGTCGATAATTTCAAGTATTTAGGTTGTGTGTTCTCCCAGGATGGTAATATAGTAAGTGAGATTGAATCAAGGTGTAGTAAAGCTAATGCACTGAGCTCGTAGTTGCGATCAGCAGTATTCTGTAAGAAGTAAGTCAGCTCCCAGACGAAACTATCTTTACATCGGTCTGTTTTCAGACCAACTTTGCTTTACGGGAGCGAAAGCTGGGTGGAATCAGGATATCTTATTCATAAGTTAGAAGTAACAGACATGAAAGTAGCAAGAATGATTGCTGGTACCAACAGGTGGGAACAATGGCAGGAGGGTACTCGAAAAGAGGAGATAAAGGCTAATTTAGGAATGAACTCGATGGGTGAAGCTGTACGCATAAACCGGCTTCGGTGGTGGGTTCATGTGAGACGATGGAGGAGGATAGGTTACCTAGGAGAATAATGGACTCTGTTATGGAGGGTAAGGAGAAGTAGAGGGAGACCAAGACGACGATGGTTAGACTCGGTTTCTAACGATTTAAAGATACGAGGTATAGAACTAAATGTGGCCACAACACTAGTTGCAAATCGAGGATTGTGGTGACGTTTAGTAAATCCTCAGAGGCTTGCAGGCTGAACGCTGAAAGGCATAACAGTCTATAATGATAATGTATGTATGTATGTATGTTTATCCTCTCCTCTTTCTTCCGGCACTCCATATCTGAATAAGCTTTTCTTCCTGCGTTCTTAACAACTGCCCTCTATTTCAGCCATCAGCTTCACCACCTCTTCCCCCATATCCCTTATTTTCTCCTTGAGTGACGCAATTTCTCTCTCGTTGATTCATACTTTGGTCCTTGTTTCGTCTGTTTTTCCCTGTATCCATCGGCTCATATTCTCAAATTCTGTCACTTGTTCCTTCATCATATTTTTAATTTTCTCTAATGGGCTTACTTCTTCCACAACCTCTCTATCCACCCTCATTACCTCCACATCTTTCCAGCTCATGTTGCCATTGGGAGTCGTTCCGGGGTTTACTTCCACACCCCCTATAACTAGCAGTACCACAATCACCGATGCCACAAATTTCATCTCATCCTTCAATCTTGATTCCACTTTACCTCATTCACTCCTGGCTGTTTCCTTCTTCCCTCGCCCCTACCAACTTCCGATAACTGCCCGATATTGATCCAGGCCAATCACCTTCCTCTTCACTCCCGTCTTCCTTCTTCCATGCACCGCTCGCACTCCACTTCCGCTCTACCGGCACACCCAACTCAGCACGTCTACTCCTGCTGACTGTCTAGGTAAGACTGCGTGTCGTAAGGGTGGTGGCACTGCCTTCGTGATGTCCAGGCCGTATTGTAATTAGCGCGGGAAAGCAATCAGCTGATCGTTTGGGGGGAAGTTTAGCACATGAGTTAGTAGAGTTAAACATAGTTTTTCGCAGTTTTATTGAAACTTTTAACGATGGCTGCATGTTCACTCAGATATATGTGAGAATGAGTCGTCATCGACTGCATTATTAAGTGGAAAGTCGTTAATTAGTGAAGAAAACTTGGTGTGAGCGTGTATTTATGTGAAGCTATAGGTTAAGAAGATCGTTCTTCGGTGTTTTAATTTTGTAGTTTATTTGTGTAAAGTTATATTTATAGTGTAAAATTAATTGAGTTTCTGCATTCTGTGTTTTATTATTAACTACGAATTGTATATGCTTGAATTAAGATGATCAGTGAGGGAAATCACCATGCCTTAGAGTTGCTGTGTGCCTGGCTGCAAAGCCAATTATAAACAAGGAGAGTACACTGCGGTATTTGTGTTTCCTTTTGATGAAGAACTAGTTTAGTTATGGAAGAAGGCTATTCCCAGGGAGAATTTAATAGTTAATCAAAACACAGTTGTGTGTATCAAGCACTTTCCTGAAAATCACATCCTGAGAGAAATAAGAGTGTCACGTCCAGATGGTGAGGTAAATTTTTTTATTATGTCATAAACATGGGTCCCATTAGGTAGGTCTTGTATTCTTATGTAATCAGACCTATGGCTTATCTGAATTTGTATTTGAAAATGCAAGTCTTATTTATGAGTATCACCGAGCTCGATAGCTGCAGTCGTTTAAGTGCGGCCAGTATCCAGTAGTCGGGAGACAGTGGGTTCGAACTCCACTGTCGGCAGCCCTGAAGATGGTTTTCCGTGGTTCCCCATTTTCACGCCAGGCTAATACTGCGGCTGTACCTTAATTAAGGCCACGGCCACTTCCTTCCCATTCCTAGACCTTTCCTGTTCTATCGTCGCCGTAAGACCTATCTGTGTCGGCGCGACGAGAAGCAAATAACAACAAGAAAAAAAGAGTACCAAACAGCAGTGTGATTTATGTAAATTTTATCTTCTGACAGATTCAGATCTTATATATGAATTATCTCCAGAAGTAAGATATCTGAATTTCCTAAATCGAGGGGGCTTAAAGTATCCATCAGACATGTCAATAGAACTTAGAATTGAGGTGTACAAAGTATTTTGTGTGTTAGTGTCAGATACATATAAGATGGTATTTCTAAATTCAGACAATCCTAAGTGTGTCACAAAATCCTTGGCTTTGGAGTCAATGCAGTTGGCAGATTCCCTAGTCATTTGTGACTGCGGGAAGAAATTGGAAGACCTGGCCGGACAGTGTATATATATTTGGGTGAATATGTTTTTAAATAATTTTTCCAAAATTCACACCGACTTGTGTATTCAACAAAGTGCTTCAAAGAGAGCAGACCTACTCCTTACTGGTGTAACTTCCTGTAAGAGGTCCAGGAAAGCTGCAGTGTTCATGAAGTGGAAACAGTGAGGTACAGAAATAATTTATATTTGTAATAAATAGTATGATAATTGGCTGCATGTTTTCTGTCAGTGTGTATGATGTGAATGTTCCAGTTGACCAGAAAATGGATAAAATCGCAAGAATATGTCTCAAAATGTTAGGCTGTACTCACGCAAACGAACGTATATACGCGAGAAATAGAACGTTACGGAGAAGAATATGCATTGTATGTCAGAATTAACAAATATTTGACGATAGGTTTTGGTTTTATAAGGTGTTAACAGTTCTGTAAGTAATTTAAACGAGTATGTTATTCAAGCGGAGCGTATGCGTATCGCCTTCAAGTTCCCCCCAAAGCGTGACGTCATCAGAGGTACAGTACGGCTTGGACATTACGAAGGCAGTGGTGGTGGCAAGAGAATTCATGGATATGTACCGGACGTTAAACCGAGGTTTATTTATATGTGAGGCTAGAGAATTGCCTGTGGATATTTACTGGGGCTGAGATGGTAAGACATAAGCTATGAAAGCCGTGATATTATATATGGAGCTGTGATGATGATAAGATAATGTACCGGTCTGTTAAATGTGAAAATATGTAAGGCTGTGAGTCGTATTTTCTGGCTAGGTTTGTCTGCTTATCTGTAGTACTGGGAACGTTGCCAAGGCTGGATGCCCCAGGTAGTAGACGACACTCGATTCAGCTCGACTCTCATATCATGTACGGTTCAGAAATCGAGCCCTTTGGGCAAAGAACTAGGGACTTAACACAGCGCGCAAATACGGTATGAAATTTAATTTATTCCATGCACCAAGAAACTCTACTATTATCTCGCGTTCGTTACCCGCATTGTTTGTAAACGATTTGTTTGATAGTTATAATTTATGTAAAGATTCGTATGATTTTTCTTTGACACAACCAGTGGTCGGTTGTTTTATTTAATTACTTTTTATTTTAGAATGGTTTCTTTTTATGTTATTAGTTTAATAAATCCATTTTACCTGATAGCTCGAGTTCTCATTCACTAGACTTATATGTACGTATTACCTGTCCATATTCTTTGGAGTATTTTATAGTTAGATATATTCTTTTATTTGCTCCTTGAGCCTATTTGGACGCACAATGCGCTTCTACCCCTGAGCTAGGCCGAAATTAGGACAGGATAGGTACAGTATGAAATGTGGGGTGGAAAGGGCGTCCATTGAGCTGGTGGTTCAGGGAGGGGTCATCCCCAGTCGAGGGCGCGTCGGTAGGCACACTTGAATTGGGTGAGGACGAAGGAGTCTAATTTGGGGAATGGAAAGATAATGTGGAGGTCTGAGGTTGGAAGGCGGAATGGGAGCCGCAAGGGGAAGCGTACTGTCGTTCTATGGGAAGGAGGGGCGGGGCGATAGAGGTTAAGTTTGGACTTTGCAATGGCTGCTCAGGTGGTGAGTCCGTAGCTGATGGGTGTTCGGACAAAAGGCTTATACGTGTGGAGGAAGAGGGAGGACTTGAGACTCCACCGTGTGCCGGCCAGGTGGTGCACCAGTCGGGCAAGATTGGCCGTCTTGGATTTGAGATGTTGGAAGTAGGGACGGTATGTTAGGTGTTGGTCAAAAAGAATGCCGATGTATTTTAAGGGGGGTTGGGTCCGGATGCAGGTGCCCCGGACTTTGAGTTTGGGGTGGTTGGTGCTGAATTTACCACGGTTGCGGCGGAAAAGGATTGCCTGTGTTTTATCGAGGTTTAGCTTTTGGTGCAACCCGTCGTACTAGGAGAGGAAAGTGTCGAGGTAGGGTTGGATGGTTCGGTTGAAGGTTTGGACTGAGTATAACGGGGCCAGAATGTCTGTATCATCTGCGAACTGTAGGATATTGATGGGGCAGAGGGTTGTGGAATATCTGCTAACGAGGAGTGGCGGGGAATGTCTAAAACCTGGGGTACTCAGTGTGTGAGAGGAAACGGGGGGTGGGGGAAGATTTGTTGTTTATGGATATATGGGTAGAGTGGTTGGTGGGGTATGAGGATATAAGGCGGATGTAGGAGATGAAGAAGGCGAAGAATCTGTGTTTATAGGGGAGCACTGGGTGCCACACAGAGTCGAAGGCTAGTTGGGAGTCGAAGGTGTTTAGGAGCGTGGGAGGAGCGCGGTTGAGGTTATTGGATGTGGTTTGGATGAGACGGAGGTGTTGGTCTTTGGTAGAAAGTTTGGGTTGGAAGCCAAATTGGGAGGGGAGTAGGTGATGGCTAGATTGCAGGTGGGGTGGACGCGGCGGACCAGGATTCTATCCATTATTGTGGCTAGGACTGCGATCAGGGTTATGGGACGGTAGGAGCCGAGTTCGGAATGGGGTTTACCAGAGTTGGGGAACAGGAGCATTGTGGTATGTTTCCAGGAGGTTGGATAGAATCTTGTGCGAAGAATGGGGGTGTAGAGGTCGGCCAGTAGGGTAAGGAGGATTAGCGGGGCATGTCGGAAGAGGAAGTAGCGGGTTTTGTCGCGTCCAGGGCGACAGGGCTGATTGGATTTAGTTTGGTGTGATGGGGATGTCTAGGTGGTGGTGGGAGAGGGTGTGGGTGTTTGAGGGAGTGATTGGGTCAAGGTTGGTGTTAAAGCGGTGGAAGAAATGGTGGGCGAAGACTCGCAGTTTCTCCTCGGCGTTGGCTGGAGCTACGCCGCGAAGGATTATGGGGTATTTGGGGGTGGATTTATTCCTGAGGAGGCAATTGATCTTCGCCAGATGTTTGGGAAATTTTTACTTAGTCTTGTGCGTATTTTTGTTGGTACATATAATCAAACAGTTGAATGGTAATAAATATGGTGTTTGAAGATACATTCCTAACATTGCACCGCCGAGCCGAATGTGGATTTCGAGGGTAAACTCCATGAACCTAGCAAGGTATAGTATTTACAAGGTATCAAAGAATATAATCTAATAAAATATTATTTCTTACTGCTTTAATTTTGTGAAACATGTTGATTTTTGTGTTTCCAGTGCACTGCCTTGGATATTTCGTTTATGACATATAAACTAACCTGTACGAAAGAGAGTAAGTGACCTGTGCAAAACAACGGATCGCACACTGTTATAATGACAAGTAGCGTTCTCTAGCGTGACGTAAGAGATTTAATATCCACGGCACGGAAATTCCAACACGGCTACATTCGTGCCACATGATTTACAAGGCGCAAATTAAACGGAATAGAAACATAAAAACTACACCAGTCCTTTGTGAATATTAATAATCTGTATAAATAGAACATGGATCCCGATAAAAAGAAAGTTCTAATAAAGGTAAGATCCATTCTTAAAGCTGGTTTAAAATGCATACAAGTCTTTGTGAGCTCTGAACTTGATACGGCACATAAAACTTTAATCGAAGTAAAACTGAATAGGCTATTTTCCGTTAAGGAAAATTTCAAAGACATTCAAGCTGAAATCGAGCTAAATGATGAATATATCGATTTACATACCGATTAACACCAGAAATTAAAAAATATTAGCAATATTCCGGAAGCAAAGCTTAGAAAGGCTATAATTTCGCAGACTTCACATTTAGCAGATGAAGTACGTTCTCTTTCATATAATGATGTAGGAATGCAAACAAAATTACCAGTAATTAAGCTCTCTACATTTGTCGGTACATTAACAACTTGGCTTCAATTCAGAGACACCTTTGAGAACCTGATAGTTGATAACAATGATCTGTCAAATGTAGAGAATTTTCAATATATGTTATCCTCGGTTAAAGTACAAGCCAAGGATGCCATTAGGAATATTGGCATTTCAGACTTCAATTTTACTGTAGCATATGACCTTCTCTTTTGTAGGCATCACTCAACTAAATTAATAGCTGCTGAATATAACAGATCCTAGAATCATCGCGTAAAATATGTTCAACTAAAACAGGGATACGCCAACTCGCAAC